>NC_137253.1:11353268-11953268 GCF_965637545.1 Phallusia mammillata
GACTATGAAAGCTGCCTGGAATCTTATTTGGATCAAACAGACCAGATGAGGTTTTCTGCAATGAACATTGTCCAGACAGTTTATCAGTTTGGCCAAAAACAAGGTTTGCGTTTAAAGCTTCTTTTGAAAATTTTCAACATAGTAAAATGGAATTCATTTTTGAAAATATTAAAAAGTCTAAAATGCAATTTTTGTTAACTGATACATGTACTTATAGTTATGAACTTATGTACCAGTAATATAATACATGAATAAAAAACTAAAATAAAAAAACAACAACTTAAAAAAACTAGAAAAGTGAATGGTAATGTACATTTATCCCTTTGAGGGTTACTGGTACATATATGTACCACAACTTTGAAGCATCGTAGAAAATTAATTTGTTGGTCGATCGATATAATTTTCACACAATCTCTCAATTTGGGTTTAATGTTTATATTTCCATGATTTTTTTGCACTTGCCACCTTCAGATCAGCTGTTTTTGTGCCTTAAAGTAGTCCGTTTTCGGTCATTCTCAAGGGCATAGTTGTTTCACTTACTGGTAAGTATACAAAAACATAAAAACAAGTGACTGATAACGTTTTTTATTGTTTATGTGTTGGTTGTCAATAATTAGTTTTAAAAAATAAAACCCAAGTAAAAATGTAAAAATTTTGGACATACATGTTATGGTACATATATGTACCACTGTCCATTTGGGGAAAAAAAGTCAAAAATTTTCAGTTTTGTTGAAAAATGCTGTTGTTTGTTTTTTAAGTCCAATTAGAACTACAAAACAGCACATTTAAGGTTTTTAGTATTTTTTATTTGTATTTTAAGACATTTCAGAACAAAAGTGACAGGAACAAAAAGTTATTTTTTCCACTGAGATATAGCATTGTGGAGGAAATTTTGTTTGCTGATGTTAGCGACACTGAAGATGACCTTGCTTTAGATGCAGAAGATGTTAAGGTTCTCCTAAAAGATTCTAAATTGTTGCTGCCAGTTCAATGCTTGATTGTACGGTAGCAAAAAAGCAAAGTCCTAGTGATTAGAAGAGATCTGTAGCAAGTTGAACTTCAACAACAATGAAAATATGAAACCGAGAAATGATCCAATGTATGATAGGGCTTTTAAAATTAGGCCAGTACTACAGCATTTTAATTCATCATTTCTATCAGTCCTATTTTCTTCCGTTGATGAACATGTGATCAAATTTCAAGGGCCACAATTCTAGTATTTGCAAGAAAAGATCTAGCAAAGTCAATACAATTGAAAAGATCAACAATATACAAAGGTGTAAGCTTTGCACATGTCAAAAGATTCAGAACAGAACCAACAACAAGTATGGCCATTGTGGCACATATCTTTGTTGTGCAAAGGATAGGAAATGCTTCAAACTTTATCATAAAAAATAAGTTTCTGTGCTTGATTTTGTTGTATTTTAATTTTTTGTGACATGTTACCATTTGCTATCTATGATTTCTTCGTACAAAACTAGCATTTCCTTTTCATCTCTATATTTTTCTGAAGCTAAGTTTACTGAACTGAAATCCTACACCGGTAATGACAACAACTATTGTTGAAATACCTGCACCATTATTCTATATTTACAAGTTTTCTGGCATTTTTGTATGCTGTTGACTAGGTTTTGTTTGTTGTTTTGTATTTACTAATCAAATACATGAAATACAAGTATTTTTAGTAAACAGAGTTTACTTACAGTGATCCTTGAATACATTTTTTACTATAAAAATGGATTTGCGTCAAAATTGAAAAAAAAAATTGAAAAAAAAAATTTCCCCAGATGATTGCTGGTACATATATGTACCATGCTCTAAAATAAACAAACTAAGAAATTACAAAAAATTTTTTGGGGGAATACTTTTTTTGACCCATTTTAACTAAGATTTGTTGACTGAATTAAAAAAAGCAGTGCACAAAAAAGTGTGTCCCTCAAAGGGTTATTCATTAATCATATAGGTTATGACTTAATAAAAAACAGTGTAAAGGTTTCTTCACTAAATCTCTTTTAATGAAAACTAACTTTTTTGAAAGGGTGGAATGATATGTTTGACAAATTAAGTGAGATCTTCAATGAAAGAATTTTTATGTCTGCTGCCAAACTACGCTGCAAGAGTGTCCCATTGGAATCCAAGGCTATGGAGTAAGTTGCTTGGAAACCCCCCTTCTAAAACAAACATGTAACAAGTTCACAGCACACATAGAATTACATTGTAATTTCTAAATTTATATACATTAATACTGCGTGTATTTATATAAATATAGACCTAAATTCAGGGAAGATCCCAGTATTAGTTTGTTGCCTACAATTGACCTGACTTTAATAGATATACACACTGTACATTGTAATAATTTCATTAAAGGCAATAGAGTTTTTTTACAAGTGTTTTAGTTGGGCTCATAAAAACAGCTGATTTCGGTTGTTTCTTGAGACAAATTAGCAAAATCGAATATTACCTTTAACAATGCATAAAGTGCCACTGAAAAAATAGCACCTGATTGTGTAATGGGTCCAGGGATGGGAACCCCTTGTTTAGACAGAAAAAAACTATTTAGACAATAACAATGTTGTTACACTATTTCAGATGTCAGTTGCAAATCCTGCTACACATGGAGTGGATATCTCTTGCATTTTCCACATTATCTTGTACAGACGATGATTTGGTTGAAGCTGAATCAGAAGTTATTATTGCACTGTTAAGAGTCATATCGCTGTCTATGAGTGTCGAGAAGATGCGACTATTTCTTAAGGAGATTCTTCTGGAAAAGTATGTGTATCTTTGTTAAAATATGAAATATTTTTACTCAAACTGTGTAGCATTACAAATAGTTGTTTTAGTCAGAAAAAAATATTTATTTTCAAAACTTAACTTAGATATTTGGACAAGTAAATACTTAAATGTCATATTTGGTATTGTGCCACCTTTGCATTGAACTATGTTGGGCAATTGGAATTGCACAAATTGCTAGTTGGGGCCATGTATTTTTATTTATAGTTAATTTTATGATGTTCCATCAGTGCCAGATAAGTTTTGTGCAGAGATCACATATTGCTGAGATAATGTTAAGGCAGTTGCATAACTATTTGACCATTTTTTAGTTTCGTTTAAAAGTTTTATGTTGTTTGGACTCGTGATGGGACGATACCAGGTTTTGAAGCGAGTACCGAGTCTGAGTACCACATGTATATACTTTCGATACTGAGCACGATTACCGAGTACTTAGGTGTAGGGTTGTACTTAGTTGTATATCACTGGCTAATTTATCTGCCATGGTTGGGGTGCAGGCGTGCACACACTCATGCTGAAAAATGTAATCTCCATGTGATAGCGAAAAAGATATACGTAAACTGGCGGAACTTTTTTCCACTTTTGTGCTGTCTGAAGCAAATATTGGCGTAAAGTTGCCCGTATTCTTATGGTATAAATCGGCCTTCGGTACTCGCACGTTGGTATTGAAAACTGAGACAAAATATTTCGATACCAAGTATGAGTATCGATACCACTGAAATCGTTCGATACCATCAATACCGAGTACCGGGTACTCATCCCATCTCTAGCTTCAACACAAAAAAATGGAGGGGACTCAAGCAGATTCCCAGATGAAATGTTTTATAGCTTTACACCTATAAATTTCAATCCCACCCTATTTTCTTTAGCTATGCAAAAACATGTGGAAAAGTCCTTTTTGAGGTACACAGTGACTTGATGTTGCCAATACCAATGGAACTTCATCACCATGGCAATGACAAAGCTGCCGATGACAGTTTTTTTGGCCCACTCTCCATTGCCCCAGGGAGCAACCTTCCGAGTGCCGGTCCCTTCTCTGCAATTAGTTCTGTTGGAAGTCAAAGTTCGACAGATTCTGCTTTAGTTCATAGGTGTGTATGAATAGCTGCAAACTAGTTTTTCACACAAACAGGCCAACATAGCGCTAGCTTCATACAAACACATAAATACATAAATAAATATTTAAGGGACTCCACTTGTAAATGTAATAAAGCATACAAATTAAAAAAAACGTAATTCCCCTTCAAAACTTACTTTAAATCCAAGCATGTAA
Source organism: Phallusia mammillata (assembly GCF_965637545.1). Taxonomy (NCBI): domain Eukaryota; kingdom Metazoa; phylum Chordata; class Ascidiacea; order Phlebobranchia; family Ascidiidae; genus Phallusia; species Phallusia mammillata. The sequence continues at coordinate 11,357,335 of NC_137253.1, forward strand.
GAACAGGTATTTGTTATTGCAATCAGTTATGAAGAGGTAGAGACAATTTGCTGCCGAAAAGGTAATCACAACATGCGTTTACATTTGCAGACCAATCAGGCCTCGACGAGCTTCACATATTAACCCAATCAACAGGCGGCAAATTGTTTTACCTGAAATATCAAGAGCTGCTGACAATAAACATTCCAGGTAACTTTGCAATAAGTAGGCTTGTACACAACAGCAAGTGAATTTCAAAATTGATTTTTCTTCTATTTCTGAATTGTATTTTTCTATTTTTGTTTCCTGTTTTTTTTTAACAGTGGGTTGGATTATGTATATAATTTCTGTCAAACAGTTAATCAAACTTATCTGACATTAGTATGTGATTTTTTTAAATTCCCTTTTATTAAAGGAACTACGAGTAAATTTAAGTCCTATAATGTCCAAGTATAATTGTCCGAGTTATGGGTTTGTTTTTGAGTCATTTGAAAAATATGTTCCTACTAATGCTGTTACTGAACATGCAATTGGCAGTTTTGTTATAAAGTATTTTTTTAACAATTTTGTTAGTTCCAAAAAATGAACAAAATATAAAGGTTTATATTTTTTTATTGTTGGTAACATGTATTTTGCAGGGCAAAGACTGTGGAGTCAGCAAAGTCTCGTTTATTTGTTGGTTCACGACCAGATGCGAAAAATGATAAAACCAAAATAGTTCCAGAAAAAATTGTTACACGAAGCAGTACGAAGAAGAAAGACGTCAATCAGAATAATGGTACGATATATTGCTAAGGATTTGGTATAAAAACCTAAGCCTACTGGGCGTATTTTTGCCGTGTATTAAATTTAGAGGTTTCGTGTATTTTTAAAAAAATCGTGTAGTTAATTAAAAGGTGTTTGTGAATAGCCGTTCGGTAATTATTAAATGTATTCACATTAACACGTCTAGTCTTTGTGCGTATTTTTGCCCAAATACTGTTTTATGTTTTGATTCTACTTGTTTTCATTCATCAGTCACAAAGGATGTGGTGAGAGTCAGGAGAGACCTTTTTGCATCGCCATCAAAATCAGAAAGAAAAAGAAGCAAGAGTGAAGGAAGACTACTGAAAGTGCCTGACAAGAAATCTGCTAAAGAAGGTTGAAGTATTTTTTAATTTTATCGCGCGCAAACTGATAGTTTATTTTTTGTGTAAAAAAGCCTTGGAGGCGTACAAATTTTCCTACATAATAATTTTTGGACTTATAAACCCTCTCCGTGTGTTAAACTTTGATGGTAGCAAACCCTCCCTACATATCAAACTATGGGACTCATTGACCCTACGTTGAATTTTTTGGCTAAAAAATTGTCACTACAGAAACTTACAAACTCTCTACATATTGCGTAGTGATGGGACGATACCAGGTTTTGAAGCGAGTACCGATACCCAGAACGAGTAAAAATACCTTCGATACCAAGTACCGAGTACTTAAGTATAGTGTTGTATACCACTGGCTAAATTATCTGCCATGGCCGGGGTACAGGCGACCTCAAACACATCATGCATAAAAATGTAATCTCCTCACGATAGCGAAAAATATATTCGTAACCTGGCGGAACTTTTTCCCGATTTTGTGCTGTCCGAAGCAAATATTGGCAAAAAGTTTCCCGTATTCCTATGGTGTAACCGGCCTTCGGTATCGAACGTTGGTATCGAAAACTGAGAAAAAATATTTCGATGCCGAGTACGAGTATCGATACAACTGAAATCGTTCGATACCGAGTACTCGTCCCATCATTAATATTGCGTTAAGGTGTTGGTGGTGTAAACTGTAATCGTATTTTGGCTCATGTCTATCGGTGGCCAGGCTAGTAATAAGAGAAAGAATGTTAACACTTTTCTTCAAATATGATTTTAATAGTTGATGTTTTTTAATTTAATGAATCGGATAAAAAGTCGTCTGTTTTGTGACGCATTAAGCAATTGTGACGCCACATATAAAGGATTATTAAGAGGCAAATGCTTCTGACCCAAAATCAGTAGACCCGAAGTTGTTAAAATCGAGATATATATTTCACCTATGCAGACATCACCAGTCTCTAAAAATTGCAAACAACGAAGGTAAAATAAAGGAGGACAGATGAAAAAGCATACAAAATAAAATAGAAAAAAAAAAATCATTCAAAACATTTGTGGCGTCAAATGTAAAAGAATTCTTATTTTCGTTCAACAGAAGAAACCAGTAAATCGACTCGGAAGACATCAGTGATGGATACTCCGGCAGCGAAACAGAGGATGACGGCTCTTGCTCGCCAGAGGATTAGGATGAGGAGGAGCCAGGAGGGATACGAGAAGGGGAAGAGCAACTGTATTGTGGAGGAGTCACCGATGAAACAGGAAGACGAAGCGGTCGATGCCCCTGTCAATCAACGCTTGGAAACCAAGTTAAAAAGGTCTGTATTATTTCATAAGTGCTGAAGTTGGCTGTATTTACTAGCATTGGTGCTCTACATCGAGAATAACATTATTTAATAATCGGAAGATAGTTTATGGTTTGTGGTCCCAAACCTTTAAACAGTTAAACGTTGTTTTTTTTTATCACGACACACTTTGCGAGCTTAACACACACGCTAAAACTTTTCCAGCTAAGAGTTTACTTGTTGAATAGCTGTATATTCCTAGATACACCAAATTTACTTGTTTTAGTAGATTTGTAAAAATTATTTCTATTTATGACATTTCACGTACCAAAATCCAACAACTATTTTTTGTTCCAGAAGTCCACGTCACTCTGTGATGCTCACACGACGTCATTCGTTCTACCGCGATGACGTCGGTGGCAAAAGTCGAACGATCACTCGAGCAAAAATTGTCCAACAACATAAAGAGGCTGTACCTCCTACTCCACAGCTCGCCCGTTCCTCTTCACTTTCTCATACAAAACCCGCGGAGGATTCTCTTATTTCGCCAAAAAGCCTACTGTTCTCGCACGCAAAACAATCCAATGCGCCAGCCTCGGTCCGTAGCAGGAGACGCCTTCAGCTTGTGAGCGCCGAATTACCAAAGCAAAAGTCGCCGTCCTCCACCCGTAAGAACTTATTCTCCGGTGAAGAAGCAGTGACGTCATCTTTAACTGTGGTGGTGTCATCTGCTGCGACATGCCCCTCTGTGACGTCATCGTCGGCTTGCGTGACGTCAAACGTAGAAAAGGGAATCGGGGAAGCTTTAGTGTATACAACGCCAACCAAATTTGAAACTAGCTTTGAACCAGCTTCGCCCACTCAACCAGCGCGGTTACCTTTTTCGTCATATCAGGGCGTTGAGGCGGAAACACATGTCGATAATTCAAACAGGCCACCAGCTGTCGTGAAAGCCAATCCTGTACAGCAAGTTCATAGGCAAACCGCAGTTCCAGCTGTAGAAATTCAAAAGACGCCGATTAAAACTCCGCGCCGCTCTCCCCGATTGCGTAGCAACAGTAAAGACCCTCCGATCATCGCCTCGCCCGCTCGCGGTGACGTGTTACGACAGATCGGTCCCCTTGACAACTACGTCGTACGAACACCGACGCCCGCGAAGCGACAGCGACAGGTCACACCGACATCGACCTCGCGTCGAAAACCCTCACCCAACGGGGATCACATACAGAAATGGCCGCGTAGAAAACGAATTCTCGCCAGTCGATCCCCTCACGCCAATCACAAGCGCATGCGACACGAGAACTCGGTAGACGACTCGGTCTTCGCTTTTCTCCAAGAAGATGGCGTTTCACCTCTTCCAAGCGTCAAAGAGCCAGTTCCTACCGACAGCCCCGACCTGGGCGTGTACATCGTGTCTTCCAACGACAACTGCCGGCAACGAATCAGCCAAATCCCGCAGACGTGCGACGGAGAATCCCCTGGTGTGGAAATGTCGGATCTTTTTCGCCGCCGACTGCTTGAAGCCAGTGTTCCCCTTAACGACATAGCTGTGACGTCTGACAAGGTGAGTCCTACCATGAAGGGGATTTCGCATCCTGGAGGACTTTGCTCAGCCACGCTTTTCCAGGCCCGAGTCGGGTCGCCTTCCTCATCCCGTCATATTCAAATGGTGCTGCTCCCAGATGATTGTGAATCGTAAACCTCAGGTCGCTTTTAGTTCATTTTGTATCAAAGGGACTTCGGGGTGTCAACTATACACATTCCATATTTGAAACAAATCGGTTAAAACAAATCCACGGACTTGGTCCCGAGTTCCCGATTAAACAGGTTATGATTGAAGTTTTTTATTTGTTTTGAATCGCCTATTTAAGGAATTGCAATAGTGGCAGTATGTATTGCTTGGGTTTGCGCACCAGGACTATATTTTGCATGGATCCACCTACTTCTACCCATTTTCATGGTTGCATGCACCAAAAGAAATACCTCTCCGCGTGCAACAAGTCTTAGCAAAAACGTTCAAAATTTACCGCTGTTTGGTCTCTGTGTTATATGCAGTTTGCGAAACTGAATCTCAATCCATGCTAAAATGAATTCACCCGTCAGTGGAACGCACGAGGTCAATTGGGCTCGATTTTTTTTAATTTTGCGTGAAATTTACTGCAAAAGTTCTTGGAGTGGGTAAAGCGTCTGTATTTCTTGTTTTTTTGTGGTCAAATGACAATTTTCCTATTTAACGATCTCGCAAACCATGAGACAATGTTCAGTTTTGAGGTATACGAGGTTACAGAAAGAAATATGAAAACTTTAGAAAACAGAAAGTTAGTAAATCGTAAAAGGCAAAATGGACACAAACATAAAAATCATACAAAAGTCGTAGCGGTATATGTACAAGGTGAATGACAATTGGCAAGGCATATAAACGCAAACTCCTGATGAATTTAAACTTAAAGTGTGCTTTGTTTGGTATTATATCTACTGCACATGAACAGCAAGAAATATACATCGCTGGCAAAAGAAAAGTTCGCAATTTATGGTTGCAGTAACTGAAGCCATCCAAATATCGTTCACATTGCGAAAATGACAAGAATATTTTGTAAAGTTTTATCCTGGCCTTTGTGTCATCCACTCAGTCACGTTGGGCAACGCTTTGATCTTGTCCATGTGAGCTCTCAATTTCGGTGCCAAATCGAATATTTCTTTTCGGAGGGTTAGTAGAAAGTCCCCAGCGTTCAGTATTGCAAAGTCGGCATAAGAGAGCTACAAAGCAATAATCATAGTGACTGCACATCCAACTTAGATGCCTGCAAAGCTAGATATATATATTTTTAATTACTGCGCACCTGTCCAGTAAAGTAGTCCCCTCCACCTTTTACGAAAATTTCCTCCAAATATCCCAACATGGCTGGAATTGTTTCCTCCAATGCTTTCTTCCATTTCAATGCCTGTACAAAAACAACAGTTTTTTTCTAGTAAATATTTGCTTTGATAGCACCAAACGATAAAAAATGTACAAACCCCCAACGCACTGAATCAATGCAAGGAATAAAACAAGAAATAATAAATATTCACATAGTTGTTGGTGATTATTTAGGGCAGGCAATGTAGGCTATAACATACCAACTTTCTGGTTGTGTAGTTGCACATTAAAACGCGTTGTTGTGTTAAACTTAGCTCGTATGTCTTTTCTGCTACAAACTTTATCTTCGAGTACGTGCTTCGGTAAGTAAAAGTGAAAGTTATTTTGGGACTTATGGGTAATCACAAAACGACGTTCGTTTGGATACCTCTATATAGATAACATTACACAAGTACCTTTAACTCTGGGTTCTCTTCAGCCCACGGCAAAACCATCATCAAGTCAAAAATGCAATCAGTTACCATGTCAGCAATCGCTTCTTCTTCATCGGTTCGACCGTTTAATTTACATCGCCTGGCTGCATAACGCAGTATTGTACCACTTTGGCAAATTAGCTGGCCGTCAACATCAAGGACAGGCAATTGCCGAAACGGCATGTCTGAAAAATAATAAAGCACGACATTTGCCTCGCAAAACGATAGGGCACAGTGGTCGGCAACTGCCGGTCCGCTGCCCGGTGGCGGTCCACGAGAAGTTCGTTCCCGGGCCGTATAGTTTTCAGGTTAAATGCTTTGAAACAACTTCCACGTGCATCCCGGAAATGATAAACTAATTTAGGCGTTTTTATTGCTAAATGTTTGAAGTTTTTTTGAAGGCCGGTCCGCGATAAAATTTTAGTCCGCAGTGCAGAAAGGTTGCGGACCCCTGCGATAGGGCATTTTCAGCTGTGACGTTAGCCAGAAGAGGAAAAGTAATTTGATACATTGCAAGTCGTTTTGTATGTAGCATAACTTTATGCTTTCCGAATCACTCACAACTGGCGGTTAACAGGCCGATCAGTCTGTTTTCATTTTAGCCAATGGAACGAAGTGGTAGCGTTCATTATGCAGTTAAAAGTTATGCTAGAGAATTATTACAATTAACAAATGCGTTTTAAGATTGCGCACATCGTCCATATTAGTTGATTAACACACAAATGACTTTACATCACAAACCCTCGCTTGAGATAAACAACACAACACAATGACATTGCTTTAATTGTCGGAAAACAATGTAAACCTATAGGAGCTATAGCTCGATTATTGCCAGTCAATTTCGGGATGAAATCATTTAAAAAAACTTTAATACTTTCAATGCTACACCGCGTTTATGCATAGTACACGTTACATATCAGTGATATCACCTTTCTTCATTTTTCGCCAATCTTCTTCGTTAACTCGAATGTCTTCGTATTTCATACCAGTGTAAGCAAACATAAGTCTTGCAGTTTCCTCACGACCAGACACAGTAAAATTGTAAAGTTTCATTGTACCAGGCATTTCTACAGCTTATCTTGTCACTCTATCCACCAATAACTTTGCTAGATTTACCGATACCAATTCGCTGTGTTAAGCAGAACCTACTGGCAACATAACACTGTTTCCCGCCATAAATAAGCAGCGCATGGCATTGCCTCGCGTTGTGCAACATCGCCCTGGTGCACTGAGGCAAATCGTGACACGCCTGAACTGTTTTCAGTGTACAGTTGTCGGTGTTGCTCTATTGTGGCGTAATTGCTGTAGTTTGCCGTGATGGCAACCCAACGGGATTTTTTGTTGATTGTAAGTAAGGCGCCTGTGCAAAAAGTGTCAATTAGTATGAACCGTTTTTTGCTTGAAATGCTGAAATACTCTACAAATCCTTAAAGGTCTGATACGGCACAACCAACCGAACTATTGCCCATATATAACAAACGCAATTAATTATTCAATGATTGAGAAAATACATGACAACCAAAGAAAAGAAACGAAAATGTATTGCAATGCCAACACCTAATAATTCAAATAAAAGTTTGATTTGCGTGCCGTTGTCGAAACGGGCATTTCGTTGTTTGTTTTAAATCGAATTCCCCCAAATAACGAAAAGTAATAGCAGATGATCAATTGGGGTGGTATCTAATATTGGAAGGTTTTATGCAATTTGAATGTTTGATAACTGAATCACATGAAATCACTGTCAAGACATCGCAAACGGGGTGATGTGGTCAGTCTTGCCTTCAAAAACCGGTTTTCATTGAACGTGACGTCACACCTGCACCAACGCATCATGGCTCGAGGCAAGACGCGTGATTAAGAGAAAATGAACGATGATTTACATCAACTAGACGCCCGCTACAGAAAGGTATCGGGTATCTTTAATAGCTGCATGTTTTGAATTGGTTTTTGTTCGTCTGCCTGGAAAACCTTTGGACTATTTGGAATGGATTTAAACGGCTACTTGCAATTTCGACAAGGAACTATGTTGTTACTGATGATTTTAGCCCTGCTGAAATCTACGCAAGGTTTCGGACCCAAAAAGCTATACAGTTTGGCTTTTGACAGAGACATATCTTCAGTTTCGGTAAGTAAGTTTCAACGCAAGAATCTTGTTGCATAAAACTTGCGCTTTAAAACGGTCACATTGGCAATAGTCATTGAATAGAATCTAACACAGGGGTGGGCAACATACGGCCCGCGGGCCGGATCCGGCCCGCGACGGAATTTTGAGCGGCCCGCGGACAGTTTCCGGTCTTACATGATAATGTGGCCCGCGGCCACAGTCTGCCGCAATCCCCCATTACTTGCTTACTGCGTCAAATTACAGTTGTAACGCTCCCCAATAGCAAAAAAACTTCCCGCCGTTGTTACCATTGCACCATACGTCCATTGCTACGACATAACTACCAACCTTGTGTGTGTCCTACTTTAACGGTTTTCTTTGTTTCCACACGTATAGCCTAGTTCAGGGGTGGGGAACCTGCGGCCTAAAGGCCACATGCGGCCTAAAGGCCACATGCGGCCTTTTAGGGCACTAAGTGCGGCTTTCGATGGCAAAATACATTTTTAAGATGTTGATATAACCGACTGCACCAGGCGCTGAAAAAAAAATAGACAGAAACGTATTTTTGACTTTATTGCAGATTATTTTTTGATTAGTTCCAGGGCAGCGGTTTTCAAACAAGACCCATGGGGTCCCATAGTGGTACATAAAGCGATTTCCATAGTTAGGACTACCAAAAACTCCAGGTTCAGCAATTTCTAGGTTAAATAAATCTTGAATGTTGTAGTGAAGATGAAAATGTAGTGAGGAATTTTAATTAGCTGGGACCGTAAGTCCTACAAACTACGAGGAAATAGCAAAACGACCATTCTGTAAGTCAAAAAGTTTGAACATCACTGCCCTTGGCCTGGAAAATAGTCTATGCGGCCTACACGAGTGTCGATAAATCGTTTGGTAGCCTTCATAAACAAAAAGGTTCCCCACCCCTGGTTTAGGTGGTCAAAAATCCGTTTCAAATCACTGGATAAATACGCGATTAGTGTATCGATTCAGGAATCCGGCCCGCCAAGTACTTCATTTTCCCATATCAGGCCCGCCAACTGGAGAAGTTGCCCGCCCCTGATCTAACACTTAACAATATAGCAATAACCTAAAGTACCATTTGAAAATGTAACATACACAATTCCAATTGCACCATCTTTGTGTAATGTTTACATTAAATAGGTCTTGTTTACGTGCAGAAGCAAAAATACAATACAAATTCATGACATAACAATACAAACAACCGCTATATTCTTTTTCATTGTCTACTTAAGGTTGTCAACAGACAGTTGATTATCACAGCTCCTTACGAGATTTCTGTCGTTGATAACGTGCAATGGAAGTTTCGACAACGAGGCAGAATGGTTCCTCGAATTATTAACAAAGACATTGCAGATCCAAGGATGATTGGAAGGATTCCAGGTAGCTTTTGTCTTAAAACGTTCTGTTCTGTATTTTGCCAAGATCTGCACGGTTTAGTAGAAGCCAGGGTTAAAATAGGTATGGCAACAAATACTGCTGTTTTCGTGACTGCAAAAATAACACTCTTGAAACGTGAGTTTAGTGACTATGCACAACCGACTGCCCGATCGTAGCGTTTGTTATAAGGCGATGTGATTGACTCAGCAGTCAAAACGAAAAGTTTCTGCTGACTTATTGCTGCAAAAAAACGAAGTTGTAAGTGTTTTTAAAAAAGTTGTTATTGAAGTGGTGCAAAATAAGATATCTGATCACTTCTAAGGCGTGGTGTGTTATAATTAAAGTCCGTAAAGCCACTTAAACTAATTTGACTATTACTGGTAAAACTGCACCAAGTGCATTAAAAACTCCCACACCGGAGTTTTAAGTCGGGCCGGCTTCGGGGGTAGGTTTTTTTAAAAATTGGGCCTGATTCGGGCCTGACTTTACACTCTGTGTCAGTATTCTTGCTTAAATATATTTAACTAGCTAAGTAACTAGGTGCTGTACCACGGGCGCAAATCCCGGGGGGGGACGGGGGGGACATGTCCCCCCAAAAAATTTGGTTGGGGGGGACTTCCATTCATCTGTCCCCCCCAATATTTTTAATACCCTTGAGCTAAAAATAAGATATAAGTCTATTGTTCAATATCACACAAATCTAACGACATAATACTACTTCATAATCCACATTGTTTTCAACAATGGAACTCAATCGAATTGTTTGATGTCTGTGCAAAAAGCTTGACAGTGCATTTGGTTGATGGAATATTTGCGGCACTACAAGAATAATGTCTCAAAACGTTAAACGGCTTAAAGTTAGCAAGATAGAACAGTATTTCGTTTCCAACGCAGCGAGTGGAAAAACAAACTTGAGGAAAGTAGATAAGGTCAATTCTACAGTGCCTGAAAGTGTTTTACTAGAGAAGGAAATGAAAATACTCAAAGGTAAAACCAGTTCCACAACAACAGATGGGGGAAGCAACTTCTGTTTAACAGAAATAAATTCTGCGGATCTTTTGTCACAATCTTGCCCGAACCAACCAGAAGATGTAAGCCATTTGCCAGCAAAGAACTGCGGCGGTAGATTTTTAAAATTTCAGACCAAGTGGTATGTTTTATTCCCGTGGATCCATTGCGTACCAGGTGTTAATGGGGTGCTCTGTTTTATTTGTTCAAAAGCAGACAAACTGGGTTTGTTGCACGCAGTTCAAAAAAAAGAGCCTGCGTTTATATCAGACGGTTTTCGAAACTGGAAAAAGGGAAAGAGTTCATTTGATTTGCACCAACTAACAGAAACACATACCTTTGCCACCATGCAACTAGATGCCATAAAGCGGAAGTCTGTTGCACTTCAAATAAACACAGGCTTTAACGAACAACAAGCTGCCGCCAGGCGATCGCTGATAAAATTGTTCACGTCTTTGCGATAGTTGTTGCGACAAGGTCTTGCTATCCGAGGCCATGACGAGGGAGAAGGAAATTACCACCAACTCCTAAAACTTCGTGCTGAAGATAGTGCCGAGTTAAAAGAGTTCCTCCAGCGAAAAACCAACTTCACCTCATTTCGTGGTCAGCAAGAAATGACACAAATGTTCAGTCACTTTATTTTACGAATTTTAGCGTCTAAAATTAAAGCCAATGGTATGTTCGCAGTGATGGTCGACGGCACACAAGATATTTGTGGAAGTGAGCAGGAGTCTGTTTGCATCCGCCATGTCGATTCGGAGCTATGTGTACATGAAGATTTTCTGGGTCTGTACAAAATGCAGCAGACAACTGGAGATGCAATTGCAAGGATGATTTTAGACGTTCTGACTCGATTTTCCCTATCTGCTGGTCAAATACGTGCACAAACGTACGACGGAGCCTCAAATATGAGTGGGAAGTACAATGGGTGTCAAGCCGTTATTAGCAGTCAGTACCCACTCGCTACATATTTCCATTGCCAGTCACACTTGGCAAACTTGGTTATGCAGGAATCAATTACAAGTTGTCCGTTTTTCAGAGACGCCGTCCAATGGGTCCATGAACTCGGCGTGTTATTTAAGAGATCTGGAAAGTTTAAGGTAATGCGACGTAACTATTTTATGTGTTTTTTTTGTGTGATTATTAAATCATGATTAATGTTTGCAGGTTGTGTTTGAAAGCGTTGTTGCTTGTAGTACGGAGCTCATCAATACAAAAGCATCGATTCGGCCACTTTGTCCAACTCGTTGGCTTTGTCGATTGTCGGCAATTTTATCGGTATTGGAAAATTATTCTGCTGTAACTGAAAGTCTTCGCAGCATGTCGGAGGGGAGTACAGATTCTGCCACCAAAGCCAATGCTCTTTTGAATCGTTTCGAGAAAACCGAAACATTCTTAGCTTTATACCTTGTTAAAAAACCAATAGCTCTGCTGGAACAACTAAACAGCTCGATGCAGGCATCTTCTTCAAATTTATCAGGTAGTAAATTGTACCAATTTTTAGACACAGAATGCTTAGGTTTGTATGTTATGCAGGTTCAATAGAGGCTGTAGCGACAACAGCGAAGCAGATACAAGTATTTCGTGACCCTATAATGTACACGAACCTTTTTGATGAAACAACAAAGATATCAGCGAATTTGGGGCTTGATGAAATTTCTGTGCCACGCCGGCGGCAGCCGACACCGCGTTTCGCTGGATCCTCACCGCACTTCCACGCCAAATGTGCCAAAGACCATTACAGATTGTTGTACGTTGAGTTTATTGACTGTTTACTTGGGTGTTTGCAGAAACGGTATGATGTCCGCAACTCAAGCTTCCAAACATATTTGGAAATCGAAAATATGATAATGAAGGGCACAGCAACAAATTTAGATTTAATTTCAAAATATCCCGAATTGAATGTAACTCAACTATCTGTACAGTTGCCGATGTTTAAGCAGCACACGGGGGCAAGTTCTGTAAATGAAGCGAAGTTAGCTTATCGCGCTATGAGTTCCGAGCTACGCCAGTTATTCACGCAGGTATTTATTTTGCTCAAACTGCTTTTGGTGTGCCCTGTCAGCTCTTGTGAATGCGAGCGAAGTTTTTCAACACTTCGGCGTCTAAAAACTTGGCTGAGAAGCACGACTATACCCAGGTTCGCTTAAATCATCTAGCTGTTTGTCACGTGCATTCAGATTTACTCGATCAAGTACCGGTTGAAGAAATCACTAAAGAGTTTGTTGCTGTTTCGGAAATTCGTCGAAACGTGTTTGGACATATTTGACAACAAAACTGATTATGTGTCATAGATTTTTTCGTTTGTTATTTTGTTGTTTGTTTACAATACACAAAAATGTTAAAACTCAAAATCTGTTTTCTTTTTTCCTCCTTGCGTTTGCTGCAAAGGTTTCGAGGCAACGTATTATCTGTTGTCAAATAAAATCTTTTTGGTGACGTCATCTACAGCAGTCATAGGTCCCCCCCCAATAATTTTAATGGATTTTCGCCCCTGTGCTGTACTAAACTAATGTCAAACAGCCCCAAACTCGTTCAAGACCAATTGTATATTATTTGTATTGTATCTTGTGTTTGTTGTCTTGGACTTTCCTGAGGCTTCGATGTATAGACCTGTCAATCAAACTTTCCGGTCCAAACGTTTTTCTCAAAAACGATTTTGGTTCGGACCGGGTTCGGGCTCCAATTTCACGCTTTACAACTCTATTCCACACAGTAATTGAATGTTTCTTGCTTTTTATGGTTTCTATTTTTCTGAATTTTTCTTGCAGCAAACACGTTCAAAGGTGACAAATCCCCTTCATACTGGGTGAGCTCAAGAGGGACAAACTCTACTAACGGGGCAATTCACGTATTGAAACAAACCACTGACTACAGCAGTAAGTTTATTAGTTTCTGAATTGGTTTGAATAAAACATGTATTATTTTAAAAGCAAATGGTTTTGAGTGAGTGAATTTGATTTTTTGCAAAAGCGTGCGAAAACTGTACTGTATGTTAAACGTACCGTTGCTTGCTTTTAATTGCTGTATTTTTAAGGATTAAATCCATGTTTATTTCAAGTGGCTTTGTCTTCACAGTAACATTTTTTAAACACTTTCAGTTTTGGGAGATATTACTGTTGATTCTGGGTGGAATTACGAAAGAGCGCAGTGGGTCGACATGAACAAAGATCGACGAAGAGATTGTTTGACGGCGAGATACAGAGGCGGTGGTGAGACAGCATGTTCCTTATTAAAAAATGTTTTGAAACACATGAAACAATTACACGTTTTAGTATGTTACAAAACTTAACGTTTAATGAAAAAAAACTTAATTTGAAAAGAAAAATCTCTTTTAAAAAGTTGATATGTATGGCTTGCATTGAATACATGCGTAATGCACTTATTTCTCTTTGTAATACAGGCTATGACCCTAGTTTCATCACGCTTTCAACATTGCAATAATTTCTGTGTAAAGTTATTTACTTTTTGCTCCATTGGGCACACAACATTCTATTTTATTTCAGTGGGACAAATGCTTTGGTTCGAACAACCGAGTGGTCAAACAATTTGGGGTCAGCGAATTATCCACGAAGGTTTAGCTGATGGAAATTTTGTTGGGTTTCTGTACGATAAGAAAACTTACATAGCGGTTGCCGGGAATCAGTTTAACACTCTTGGACTCTACTGGACAATGCGTAAGTGAACATGCACAAGTGCTTTTGCCCAAACTGCAATCAAGTAAGCGGATCTATCCTTCGCGTAAATCTACCCCTTTGGGTAAAATTGACTTGCTTGGGTGATAAACGTCAGTGAAAAAAGTTTTTGCGTTCCTTTGTTGATTAAAATGATTTACCTGGTTTGGTCCCGATTGCCATGCATGTTAGTAACCTGATGTCAACTTAGGTTTATCTAGGCTGGTGTAAATTAAATTTTGTCTTTATTTGGTGTAAATTGTGTTTCGATAGTGAGTGAAAACCAGTTAGATTTTGCAAAATCAGGATCGAGTCGAAATAAAGCTTTTTAAACTCTAAAAAAAGCTTGAAAAAAAGTATTGACACAAACGACTTGAACGTGATATGTTTTAACGTACGAAGTTTAAGTTTAGCATTTTGCGCCTGCAGTTACTGTACCGGGATCCAAATACTGGCTTGAATCTTTAACACCGGATTGAATTTGTGTTACTTGTTCAGATCCCCGTAACAACTGGTCGTTCAGTCGTCAAGTTCGCCACAGAGTTGTGGATAATTACGGAAAGTATTACGACGTACAGTATGTGGATTTAAACAAGGATGGACGTCCCGACGTGCTAACGACCACTGTCCAGTGAGTACATGCACTATAACGAGTACATTTTTGTATTTACACAGAAGGTAGCTAGACAGAGTATGGCTTTCTAACAGATTCATAAGCAGTTTCAAACCCAAACGAATAAGCCTGAAACCCGAACTGTTTGTAAATAGGCCGATTGTATCGGCAACTGTAAAATGAGGCCCGAATTAAGGGGGGCAGTATTCAGGTGTCGTACTTTCGGGCTCGAACTAGTTACAAATCTTCGGGGGCCAGTGATCAGGCCCATGTAAAATAAAACGTTTAACAAAATTGCTATCCAAGTACCATAAATCCACCTCATCTTACTTCTTGAGCGTTTCCACAAAATTGAAACCATAAAGTTTTATGCCAGTTTAACAGCATTTTTGAACTTTTGGTATTTGAAGTCCAAGTCTTGTGTATTCAATAATTGTAGTACTATCTCCTAACCATTTACCTGAAGTAGGCCATTGTTTATTAAGTTACATAATTAGGTTTACTGTTTTTATAAGGTATAGGACGTTTACAAAAAATGTTTGTAACACTTGATTTCTTGCCTTTACAGAATTGCTAGTTCCCGGGGTCAAGTGCTTGGGTATGAAATTCCTTACGACATCCAAAACGCAGTATGGAACCGACATGTACTCGCTGGTGGCTTTACGGGAGATTACAGCCCTGGAAAGGCTACCGCGTATTGGCCCAATAAATGGAAACGAAAGTGAGAAAATGGTTGTAGATATAAAACTTCGTTCGTACATTTTTTTACTAAATTTAAAATGTCAAATGCATTGCGCACTATTTTGTTATTTATTACAATTTTGTCTAAGCTGCTGCCAAAATATTTTATCTTTTGATTTTTGCAGAAGCGACAGACCCAGCATATTTTTAACAGGAGGCAGTGAAGCGACACTTTACATTTTGAGTCCAACTCCGAAAAACAAGGGTTGGGGATATTACAAGTCCGATGTGCGTGGTTTGTAATAAACTGCGTGAAACAAAAAAATAAATCGTACCAGTTTTTCTATGACTTTAAAGTGTTAATATTTTGACAAATTTTTAAATTAGTCTTTTTTGTTTCTTTAAATCAGTATTTTTTTATTTTGTTGAAATTTATTGGCATCTACGAAAGCGCTGACTTGATTAATTTTAATATCGCCTATAGTTTATAACGTTGTTTAACTTGTGAAATTGAAAGAGTGTAGATCATTTGATTAACTTGCTTTTAATTTAAATACTTTTAGCTTACTGCTGGTGTTGGAATGCCGGGAATTCCGTTTATTACTGATCTTAACGGGGATTCATTTCCAGAAATATTTGTGCCACAAGGAGGACACGTCCACGTGTTTTCTTACGGTCAGTGCAAATAACCATGCATGAAAGAGATGATGAACAACTAAACGCCTCCAAAAGCTAAATATATTAAAAATCTTACGACGTTATCATTTTAGCAATTGTTTTTTGGTTTCCTGAAAAGGCGATTCTATAAAGTATTCGTTGTTTGAGTGTCCGCATGAATAAGACTGACACTGATGATACATTTAAGCAAACAAAAGACGAACTTAAAAATTCCGTTTTTAAAAACGGTTAAAAAATCAAGCAACTGACGGTGCTGGTCGTCTGTCGCTTTTCTGGGAACTTCAAGATAGATTTTTCTTAACCGGCTAATTTCCAACAATTGTGCTACAGGCAATCATTGCATTAGAATATTGACACGTATTGTTTTAAGTGAATTTATTTGTAACAAATAATCATTAGGCAAAGTTCCTCTTTCGATAAATCGTTAACACATTTAGTTTTAAAAAAGGATAACCAATTGTTTGCTTTTAAAACGCGAGTTAATTTCTGAATAAATAGTTAGTAACTTCTTATTAATCTCCAGATTACCAATCTTCTGTCGCGGATGCACCGAAGAAACGAGGATCCTCATCTGCTGGAAAAGTTACCATAACAAAACCGCCAGTCAAATTTCGACCCCCTTTTTTCCGACCCCTACCCTCTGTTCCTCCCCCAGCTATAGGCCCCAACGTCTCCCCAGTGGGCCCCATACCCGCCAGTCCCCCCACCAGAACAGGGTCAAGTTCAGCAGGGGGCGGTGGAACATGGAGTAACCAAGGTAAGTTTGTTTGACAATAAAGAACACAAAATACTTAAGAGCGTATATTTTAAAAGGGAACAAATTTAAGTTACTAGCTGTACTACGCGCATTCAGTGTTATTTACCCTGATGAAGGCGACCTGTATAGGACATCGAAACGTCGGAATAAAAGTACAATTGCCAGAAGAGCTCTCTCTCTCTCTCTCTCTCTCTCTCTCTCTCTCTCTCTCTCTCATACAACTTTTTAGAACAATAACTAATCACTATAAAAAGTTTGAAAAAGTAAAGAATGTATAAGAGCAAGTAAATTTTCAGAATAGGTACAAACGTTTCTACCTTGATTTAGTACTTGCCTGTTATATCTTATTGAGGCATTTGTCCCACGGGCATGAGTAGTTGTTGAGTAAATAGTTTATTTCTTTTTGAAGGTGGCAATCTTCCATCAGCTGGCAATCCGTCACCACCAAGAGCCCCAAATTTAGTGACTCAAAATAGGTAAATGATTGATGTTTTGTTAATAATTTTTGGACAATAAAAGTTTTCAAAATAGATATATGTCATTAGATAGGTGTTGCAAGACTGCTTTAGCTTCTGTTCATGAATATATATTAATTGTTATTTCTGACACTCTAATTTCTCATGTGTAACATGTTTACTTAGTTTTGTCATTCGAAAAATATTAAACTGACCCATTGGGGTTGAAATTATCCCTGGTGAAAACCTCTGGATATTTTATGCAGATATTTTATATCGGAAATTTTGACACGAGATATTCAGCGTAACAAACTTTATGAATCTAACTCAAATCAGGACAATGCGTGCAAATTAAACCAGTCCGTGGCTAAAAGTCTGTTCTGTGCTTTTGTCACAGACGTTTGAAACATTAGTTACAGCAATAGATTGACTTACTTTAGACTTTTTTTTTCTTTTCACAACTCAATCTTTTTTTACTATTCACAGACCCCCAGTTGCCCCGGCCCCTGCTCCGAGCGCGCCCGTACCAAATCCTCAGCCCCCATATTTTCCCTTGAACCCGTTCAGCAGCGGAAATACCCCTCAAGGTTCCTCGTTTGGCACTGACGCAGTTATTCTCGGTAACGATGGGTGGCTCTACACCCGAACTGGGTATTCACCCCAATATCTAACACGTTTAAATACGAGCGCCCCACCAGCAGTGGATACAAGTGATAATGTGAACCCCACTGGTACGGATCAACCATATCTGCCGGGCTCAGAAACACTACCTCCGAGTTATGACTACGATAGTGAGTGTTTAATGACTTTATGAATGAGTTTAGTTAACTTTAGTTGTATGCATGGTTTAATCCTTGTCCAGGTTTAAATGTAATTACCTGCAAATACCTACAAACAAAAAAAAATAACAGAAGTTCAACTTTATAACTGAAAACAATTACATTATTTTTTGATAAAAACTAGCAAATACAATAATCGTACATCAAAACAAAAACAAACACTTAGTTATAAACAAAAAACACAGCAAAACAATGACTAGAAATAAAATCAAAAAATAAAATCAAATAATCGAAACAAAATCATGAAATAATAAAGGGCAAACACACAAAATAACTTATTGTTTGTCGTCCACAGTCGCTCCGCCCAACCTGGTACTGTGGGTGACAGCGGAATCTTTCACATATAGACAAGAAGCATTAGATGTGTGTGAAGTAAACAACCAGGTTCTTTGCTCCCTCGCACAACTTCAAGATGCTGTGAGAATTGGTGGAGTTGTGCCTGACTTCGAGTGGGGATGGTTCGAGATGGAAAACCGAGCTGCCAACCTACAGGGATGCTCGCCTGGTGAGAAAAAATATTGTTACATTGTTAAAGTGTCACAAAGACATGAATACGACAGTTATAAGTCGGGCGAGGCTGTATGGCAGTGGTTCTCAACTGGTGGTCCATGGACCACTAGTGATCCATGATGACTTTTTGGGTGGTCCACAGGACGTCCACTACATTTATTGATAAACTTGAGATGATTGCATATTACATATTGAAAGAGTATCAAAATGTTAGCTGTTATCTCACGTCTTGAAAATCGGTTTTAAAGAATTATGTTTTAAGCCCAAATGGTTGTTTCCTATGCATACTTTAATTTTGCTCCAAAATAAAATGGTCTACGATCTTATTGTTACTGGGCAAAATAAAATGGTCTACGATCTTATGGTTACTGGTGGTCCATGGCCCGAAACGAGTTGAGAACCACTGCTGTATGGACTACAGTTTAAATAAAACCAGTTTTGTTGGGTTATGACTTTACATTAGGTCATAAATGTGTCGTTATTTTACCTTGACATATGTAATATTCGGGCCTAATTGGAGCTTATTGTAACAATATTTGGCGTTCACTCCCGCTTACAACTCTGAAATGGACATAGTTACGAAAACCTAGCGCCAGACACGCTAATATAGCAGTAAATTGGACATTTAAATAAGTTTTTTTTCTAAACATCCAATATGCCTGAAAATTCAACACTTTAGTGTTGCTGGATATGCCTAGAATGAAATCTTCAATAAATGAAAGTTAGATAAGGGACTGGAAAAGATTTTTTTTATTTTCCATAGGCGAAGTAAGATGGGAAGGATTCGAATGTTTCAACGGTGACGTGTCGCATACTCCAGTGTTACAGGAAACGAGTTTGCCTTCGCTATGTTGCTCTGTCATCAAAGGTGCTAACGTGACGAAGCAGAAATTTGTGTAAGTTGAAATAAATATATACCACTAATGTTAACCATGGCTTCAGTTTCTCAAAACTCTGTGAACTACTTTAGATAGGAACGCTTTAATAAACTTTTTGCTTGATTTAGCCGTTGTTCCAACTTGTAATAAAAAGTGAGTAATATGTACCAATCGGTATTAAGGCTCAATGCTTATATTTTTCAATGTATGAGGATATAGATTCTAGTCTAAACGACTTACCTTACAGATAACTATCGTATTTAAAAAGGGAAACCTATTTTGAAATAAATTTAGGAGGAAAATGGATGCCCAGGTTGAGTGTCAGAAATCGGAACGACATCTTTGTTCTTTGGAGGAAATGTTGGAAGTTTGGGATCAGGTAAATAAAAAGTTCCGATTTAAGACACACCTTTCATGAATCTTAATGTTTAACATTTTAACACAGTTAAACAGTAAATTTTAAGGCATGATTGTAAGGAAAACTTCATGAAGTAAACAACTTTTCTATTGGCCAAACTAATTGACAAAAGCTTTCAGCAAACTTCAAATATTGCATTGTCTGATCATGATTTCAATTTTCCGAAAAATATATCGCTGTCAAACCGAATTTCTTGTCACACTTATGTATGAATAATACGGCTTGTTTTTTGAATAGGGCTCGTTTTAAGTTTTTGCCTGAAAACCCAAACAACTTTCTTTCAGCCGTGTCTTCTATTACCCTTTAATAACGTTTTTGTTAATATTTAGTGCTTACAAATTACTGTTTATTTCAGTCAAGCCAGAAGGGCTTGGTAACCGGTTGGTTTTCGGGGTCGAACCATCTGGTCAAGATGACGCATTCTTGTGACGTCAACTCCGTTTCGTGGCCGGGTTACACTTGCGTAGCTGGAAAGTTGGAGGTTACAGCTGTATCAACGGTCGTACAGGAACACGCTTTCTGCTGTGGAGATGCCGAAAGGACTGTCGCCTCGTCTTTTGTATTGACGCTTGCGCTCGTGCTCTTATGGTGTACCGTACTGTGAAGCATTACCGCGCCGTGTCGCAAGCTGCCTTAATATTTAGTGCAATATTATGCTGTATAAGGATCATTTTGGTGAGATGTGGAATGTTTTTGCCATTGCGGCAATCATTGAGTAAGGACAAACTTGTTAACTGTTTCATCTGTTTCAGTTTTACGATTTAATATTTTCCAGTCGATCGGGTCGATTCATAACATTATTCTATTTCCTTTGCAAGATGTTGTTATGCAGTGAAATAAAATTTTGTATAGTTGCTGTTTACACTATTTGTTTTGAAACCTGTTACTCTGTGGCTTTTCCCCAAAATAAAACTGATCTCAGTTATTAGCATAAAAATATAGTTTGGTTTTCATCTCTACTTGTTTGTTACACCAAAATAACTTTTAATTTTTAAATCGCAGAAGAATACAGGTAAACAGAAAGTAAAAAGTTTTGTTTGGTGAAAACCTGTCACATTGTTTCCTAATAAATTCAATTTAAATGTGGTCTTTACTTTATCGAGTTGCTGCTTTATGCGGTAAACGTAACTGCAGGAGATTGAAGAGTTTTATAGTGCGTTTGTTTATCGGCTATCGAGAGAACATTGTCTTTTCCGTAAGTGATGATAAGTTTGAACAACAGGTAATAAATCCTTGGACTACATGCCCCCTAAATTCAAAATTTGATCACTAATTGATAAATCACTTTATAGTCCTTATGTCCACCCTGTTAAAAAGCAAGCCTTAATTGTACCAAGAAACATACGTTTTAGTTTTATTCAAATAACTGGTGATAAACGATCGGTTTCGGATAAATTAAGATTAATTCATAAATATTGTACAAAAAAATTAAAAATAAATTACCAGAATATTCAAATTTCTTTTTCGAACTCAACCACCGCGATTTTCAAACATTCTTTTCCCGCGCCCTAATTTGACACGCCTGAGCAGTTTTTCTAACAATGCAACCAATCAGAAGCCTTTGGAACTAAAGCATGCCAAAGTCGATACTTACGAAGTCATTTGGTCGGCGTACTTGATGGTAGAAGGATGGAAAGACTGCTGCTGTTGCAAGGTAAATTTCAGTTTGTTATTACGCAAATGTGCAAGGCATAACACTGTACCTTTAGCAGGTATTTGAAAGTAAGATTTGCGTTTTGTTTGCCTTGTTTTCATTGAATTAAAAGTTGTTTTGAAGGTTTTGTGTAGTTGTGTAAAAAAAAACACATCCGATTTTATCACATTTTCAGTAATAATCATCAGCCTCCGATAGCTTGGTCCAATTTGGAACAGTTACATTGATTTTTAGAACAATTAACTTTAAATTTAGAGTTCTTTTTTGCCTCCACTGCGTTAACAACACTACAAAAACTCTTTGCAAAGCTGCGGCAAGAAGAATTGTTTGGGCTTTTTAACATAACAAACATAGCTGTGCGCCATACAAATTGGCACTGATTATGTGAACTGCTTGTTTTGGTCTGTAACGTGTTTCCTCCAGGTTTATTACCACCACTTTATCATGTGTACAGGATTTAACTATGACTTTGTTTTCAGACTGACGATTAGCTCACCGATCTCCATTCATTTGTGAATTGCAACTGGCATCCTTCAACTTCAAATAATTACTTGTATGTAAACATAAGAGTCTGTCGTGGGTCAACCGGGATTGCGGAATTGTTAGGCCTAGCTTAGGCTAACTGGCGCTAGGGCTGAGTGACCTATTTTTTGTCCGAGGAGGAACTGTGAAGGAGTTTCTCCACGGTCAAGGAATGGTCCAAGTCGGTAGGAGTGCTACTAATATCAGCAAGTTGGCGCTAGGGCTAGAATAAGAGTAGCACTCGTTAACTAGGAATTAGGTTAGGCAACATAGGTGGGGTACGTTTGGGATTCGCGCCATGTAGGACTTTAGTTTAGACCGATTCATAGCTAGGTGTGGCGCGTTGCTAAATGGCTTTAGCTAAAATAAGGTGCGCATAGAAACACGGCCTGGGCATGGCCTCCACCGCATTGCATTGGCCGCGGTGCAGATGACACAGAGTAGGGACACCGCTATTCCCAATGAAAGCCCTGGCTCGTGGGCCTGAGGGGACCGGCTTTGCATATAGCCCGAAAAGTTTCGTGATCCACCCTGGTAGGGCGCAAACTGATGTTAATATTTTTCCCAGCCCTGCGTCTGCGTAAAACATTTGGGTCCTTTAAGGGGGGACTCAAAGGGCAAGGGACAGTGATTTGATGTTGTTGAGTTATACGCCTTAAACGTCACTGTTCCTTTTAAACAAACGGCTGCGCCTATGTTAACTGTAATTGTAGGGACATTGTGGATTTTTTTCGGGTTTTGACCAGCTTGTTTGATGCATGCTTGTACATCCGTTTCAAAGCTTTCTTCACTAAGAAAAGGCCGCGAATCGGATATCCAGCATGTGTGGTAATAACTCCTGTTTATCGAGACAGAATATTTATGGTAACGAAATTTTTCCTCACAAAAAGCCCCACATGCCCTGTTTTGCTGGTCAAGACCATTTTTTACTTGTGGATTTGCCTTAACTGTAATACTTTACTAACTTCAATTCCGTATATCCTGCTTGACCCGACCATTCCGTCATTTTGGCATTTTGGATGGTTGTAAAACACGACAGACTCACTTTCTACTTTTATAGGCTATTTTGCGGCGGTGGTATGCAGGGCAGTTAGTTGAGGCAAGCTTATATTGTGTACTTTGACGTCGGCGGCGTAGGGATGATGGCGGTTCCAACGTTTTTACAGGAACTAGGTTTTATGCAACGAAACAGACCATCAACAAATGACTTTAGATGAACAATCTTGCCAATGCCTAATTCGCAAAAGCACTTTGAAATTAAATAATTTAGAAGACTAATGGAATCGAAATGTGTTTTTTCTTTCGTTTTTCTCTTTTCACCAACAAAACTGTGTGCGTGTTCCTTTTTCTACCCTTTCATTTCTATTAGTTAGGCCAGTTCTTGGGGGGTGTTGTGCCTTTTACATAAGCCTAAAAGGTTCTTTGTGCTGCTATTGTGTGTCATGCTACTATCGCCCGTCGCTCGCTCTAACCATGCGAACCGCCATCGTCAAGCGTTAGTGCAATGGTAACACAAGACAGGGTTTGCTGTTGTCAAATGCCAAGTCTACTAGAGTAAAATTGTAAGTTGTTTGTTGTTAATTACTGGTTTTGATGGACACTTATTTTGTTTTGCTTTTCAGGACTGTTTTGCCATTGCCAAAATTTCCAAAATTTTATCTTTGCTTTGAAACGTTATGAAAAACTGCTGTAAACACATGCAGTGCAATCCAGGAAGTTCAGGTATTTTAAGTTTTACTTATTAACCTTTGATGTTTTCTTTTACAGCAAATTAGCTTTCTTGTTTTCCACAGGTTTAAACTTTATTTTTTGTTTTTCAGGTGTTATGGTTATTATTTTTTAACTAATATTTTTAAATTTTTTTTGTGTTTTTTAGGTTTTTGTAGTAACTTTAAATTATATTTCAATACAAATTGTTTTGTTTTTTAGGTTTTTGTAATAAATTGTAATTGTATTTTAATCCAAACTGTTTTGTTTTTCAGATTAGGTTTTAGGGAACATTCATTAGTAGAATCTAATTGAATTTTATGTATTTACATTTACAGATAAAAATCTGTTTGATTAATGGTTTTTTTCAGGTTTTATTAAACTTTCATTTGTTTGCACATTTTAGGTTTTAGGGGTCAATTCAGTTATGAAAAACCCTTTACTTTGTACTATCTGTGTTCGATTATTGCTGTTTTATGTTTACAGGTTTTTAGGTTTTACAGGGCCAATTCAGTTTTAGTAAAGTTATTGTTCTTACAACTAAATGTGTGAAACACACACTTTTATTCTGCATGTTTCGTAATTTTAGGTTATGGAAGTTAATGTATTTTTTATTTCTTGCAGGTTTCACGAAACTTTGTTTTTGTTTTTCAGCTTCCTTGTGGGATTTTAATTGAACTTAGTTTAGTTTTATATTTCCACAGGTTTCTGGTTTGTCATTTTTACTGCTGAAATAGAGTAAACACAGAAAAAAACAAGCTTTTTATTATCAAACGTTAAGTAGGCTACGTATACGTCAATTTCTGCTTTTTTGATTCAATGTCCCCTTAAAAAAAAGTTTCCATAAATTTTCTGTTTCTTGCTTTCATTTACAAAATAACCATTTTTTTCTTTTCATTACATTAAATTAGTTTCCATATTTTTTCAGATGCTTGAGCGGACAGTGACGTCATTCTTGGGATCCAGCAAACGACAACCACCATCATTCTAGTTCCGTTTAGAGATGAGGGAAGCGACGAAAAACGATATTATTTGAAAGATATATATGAGTAAAATAGTACATACTGTGATTAACCTTGGTATTGCGTTGATTTGAAATTTATTACTAAACTCCATTTGTTGTGGTTGTTTCGGTTCTAAAACGATTTTTTCTATGTTGCAGATTACTTACCTTTGATCTCATCACAACGAGAATTTTGTTGATACATTATACCTGGCAGCAACAGTTTATTTATTAGTACATAATGTGATTAAACTTGATATTGCGTGAAATTTATTACTAAACTATATTTGTTGTGATTGCTTTGGTTCTACTGTAATACATTTTTAAATGTTGCAGACTATTCTCCTTTAATCAAATCACAACGCCAAGCACTTAGTCGTGGGAAACTCATCTTGACGTCATCGACCTGCAGCAACATCGGTTAATGTCGCTTACAATCGTCACTTTGTCTTACCACTGCCATTCAGCATCTCGTCATCGCAACTTCTCACGTCACGGCGGTGAAAATGACATTACGTCATGCATACAATAATACTCCTGTACCGCCCGACTATCCCCGTTCTGGTCAACTCCCTATCACAATCTACAACGTAACATTGACGAATTATACGCAACGTCAAGCTACGGTTCCATCTGAATGGCGCCCTTACTTTTTCTGGACAACAAAGAAGGTTTTCTGGACTGTCGAAATGCAAATGCACAGCGGTGCGTGTGTAATATGCGTTCGAGGATGCATCGAAAATTATATTTTTATATACACTGCTCAAAACCAGAAGCAAGCAAAATTCGATCGGTCATGTATAATATACGGCTGCTGGCGGTTTGAAAACAAATATCTACAGAAACACGTCTATTTTATTTGTGTTGCGTGTTCTGCACCTTTTGTTTTTACAATAACCGTTTTTCATGATAAAACTGTGTTGCTTTGAGTAATAGTGGCTCATCGTGGAGTTATTTTCTTGCTTTGGTTAATTTATTTTGATCAGACGTTTCTGTATGATGTATGGAGCAATGTCTATAATGTATGGAGCAAAGCTAATAACATTGGTTTCACCTCCGGTGCCATTTTGCCTACTTCTCACTTTGCACAAAAGCTTGTTTGCTAATAATCCCTTCACAAATTTGCCTTTTTGTTCACCTGCAGTTTCTGCTGTACTTGTCAACCAAAGGCCATCGGTCACGTGACTTTGTTGCTTTAGTCATGCTTGTCTTTTCCAAGCCGCTCGGTCGAGTGTGCTTGGTTTAGTTAGATCTTCACTCGGACTGCCATGATAAAATTCAAAAATTCTAGCCATTAGCACTATGTGTGTGTTTGCTTTTTATAAACTTTTTTGCTTTAATTGTTTGCCAATGTACTATACTTATGTAATTACGTATTTTGCTTTGTCTTTTCATTGCGTTCACAAATGATAGCAAGGTTCTGTTAACTTTTATACTTTATAGTTGAAACATGATATTTCACTGTACTGTTGAATTTATTTGCTTTGTACAATTACCTCCAACTGGACAACAATAGAAAGAAGTCAGCTGTCGTGGTCTTTTTCAGGTTAAAATGGTTGTAAATCCAGAAAACAAAAACAAAAGTAAATATGGAAGTAAACAGTGTTAATTTGTTATCACAAATTAATTGTGCTACCATACAGGCAAAGCCTTTTCAGTTCATCCATCAGATTTACACTAAGTAACAAAAAATTTAATCTAAGCAAGTCTGAACTCTCAAGCTTTTAAATGGAAGGATATAATCAGGATTGCCATATGTTTTTAATAGCTGTGCATGTTTTCGTTATGGAAACAAAATCGGGGTTTTCCTTCACTTTCAGAAAAAGAACCTAAAAACAGGACAGGCTAGTATTTCATGGGTTTATTTTTCAATTTTTGTTTTTCAGGAGTATCTTCAATTGCGGTTTAAACTGGACAAAACATGCTTGAAAGTTGAGGAGAGCGTTAAAATGTGCTCGCCAAAAGTATTGGCGTGAAGATGCTAATAAAAATATATATCTTGAGCAGAAGGGTTGTGGTAGTCGTGAAAATCTTACAATACACAACGGAGTATTGAAGACAAAAACAATCCCTAACGAAATCCTATGGGATATGTCACTACGTCAGGTACTGAGACAGGAAAATATCAAGAGTAAATTAATTGCATTTTGATCAACACACCGTAAATTACGGTAATGATTAACGAATGCACCGGCCTTGACAACTTGCAATAAAATCCAACAGCAGCGACCAACCACTTGCCACTAAAATGGGCAATTGAAGAAAGCAATAGTTTTTAGGCGACACCCAAGACCGGATTTTTATTTAATTTTGACCCGACATCCGAAAAGACCTGAGGCCTTTCCATTTTTTTGGATTTTTGGGGGTCAAAAAATTCAAGAAAAGTCCGGTTTTCGGTGGGTTTTCGCGATAATATTCCAGTTTCAAACTGGTTATGACCGGTTTCTGCCTCCTACCGAACCTCCAAACCGGTTTAAACCGGATTTAAAAATCGAAAATTTTGACCCGATTTTCGAAAAAATCCTAAGGCTATAGCCTTTCCGTTTTTTCGATTTTGGGGGGGGTCAAACAATTGAAGTAAAATCCGGTTTTCGGTGGGTTTTCGCCGGAATATTCCAGTTTCACATTGGTTTTAATCGGTTTCTGCCTCCTACCGAACCTCCAAACCGGTTTAAACCGGATTTGAAAATCGGAAATTTTGACCCGATTTTTGAAAAATCCCTAAGGCTATAGCCTTTCCGTTTTTTTCGAATTTTGGGGGTCAAAAAATTGAAGAAACATCCGGTTTTCGGTGGGTTTTCGCCGGAATATTCCAGTTTCAAACTGGTTATGACCGGTTTCTGCCTCCTACCGAACCTTCAAACTGTTTTAAACCGGATTTGAAAATCGGAAATTTTGACCCGATTTTCGAAAAAAACCTTAGGCTAGCCTTTCCGTTTTTTTTCGATTTTTGGGGGTCACAAAATTGAAGAAACATCCGGTTTTCGGTGGGTTTTCGCCGGAATATTCCAGTTTCAAACTGGTTATGACCGGTTTCTGCCTCCTACCGAACCTCCAAACCGGTTTAAACCGGATTTGAAAATCGGAAATATTGACCCGATTTTCGAAAAAACCCTAAGGCCTTTCCGTTTTTTTCGATTTTTGGGGGTCAAAAAATTGAAGAAACATCCAGTTTTCGGTGGGTTTTCGCCGGAATATTCCAGTTTCAAACTGGTTATGACCGGTTTCTGCCTCCTACCGAACCTCCAAACCGGTTTAAACCGGATTTAAAAATCGGAAATTTTGACCCGATTTTCGAAAGAGCCCTAAGGCTATAGCCTTTCCGTTTTTTTCGATTTTTGGGGGTCAAAAAATTGAAGAAACATCCGGTTTTCGGTGGGTTTTCGCCGGAATATTCCAGTTTCAAACTGGTTATGACCGGTTTCTGCCTCCTACCGAACCTTCAAACCGGTTTAAACCGGATTTGAAAATCGGAAATATTGACCCGATTTTCGAAAAAACCCTAAGGCTATACATCCAGTTTTCGGTGGGTTTTCGCCGGAATATTCCAGTTTCAAACTGGTTATGACCGGTTTCTGCCTCCTACCGAACCTCCAAACCGGTATAAACCGGATTTAAAAATCGGAAATTTTGACCCGATTTTGAAAAATCCCTAAGGCTATACATCCAGTTTTCGGTGGGTTTTCGCCGGAATATTCCAGTTTCAAACTGGTTATGACCGGTTTCTGCCTCCTACCGAACCTCCAAACCGGTATAAACCGGATTTAAAAATCGGAAATTTTGACCCGATTTTCGAAAAAAACCTTAGGCTAGCCTTTCCGTTTTTTCGATTTTTGGGGATCAAAAAATTGAAGAAAAATCCGGTTTTCGATGGGTTTTCGCCGGAATATTCCAGTTTCAAACTGGTTATGACCGGTTTCTGCCTCCTACCGAACCTTCAAACCGGTTTAAACCGGATTTAAAAATCGGAAATTTTGACCCGATTTTCGAAAAATCCCTAAGGCTATAGCCTTTCCGTTTTTTTCGATTTTTGGGGGTCACAAAATTGAAGAAACATCCGGTTTTCGTTGGGTTTTCGCCGGAATATTCCAGTTTCAAACTGGTTATGACCGGTTTCTGCCTCCTACCGAACCTTCAAACCGGTTTAAACCGGATTTGAAAATCGGAAATATTTACCCGATTTTCGAAAAAACCCTAAGGCTATAGCCTTTCCGTTTTTTTCGATTTTTGGGGTTCACAAAATTAAAGAAAAATCCAGTTTTCGGTGGGTTTTCGCCGGAATATTCCAGTTTCAAACTGGTTGTGACCGGTTTCTGCCTCCTACCGAACCTCCAAACCGGTTTAAACCGGATTTAAAAATCGGAAATTTTGACCCGATTTTCGAAAGAGCCCTAAGGCTATAGCCTATCCGTTTTTTCGATTTTTGGGGGTCAAAAAATTGAAGAAACATCCGGTTTTCGGTGGGTTTTCGCCGGAATATTCCAGTTTCAAACTGGTTTAAACCGGTTTCTGCCTCCTACCGAACCTCCAAACCGGTTTAAACCGGATTTGAAAATCGGAAATTTTGACCCGATTTTCGAAAAATCCCTAAGGCTATAGCCTTTCCGTTTTTTTCGATTTTTGGGGGTCAAAAAATTGAAGAAAAATCCGGTTTTCGTTGGGTTTTCGCCGGAATATTCCAGTTTCAAACTGGTTATGACCGGTTTCTGCCTCCTACCGAACCTTCAAACCGGTTTAAACCGGATTTGAAAATCGGAAATATTGACCCGATTTTCGAAAAAAACCTAAGGCTATACATCCAGTTTTCGGTGGGTTTTCGCCGGAATATTCCAGTTTCAAACTGGTTATGACCGGTTTCTGCCTCCTACCGAACCTCCAAACCGGTTTAAACCGGATTTAAAAATCGGAAATTTTGACCCGATTTTCGAAAGAGCCCTAAGGCTATAGCCTATCCGTCTTTTCGATTTTTGGGGGTCAAAAAATTAAAGAAAAATCCGGTTTTCGGTGGGTTTTCGCCGGAATATTCCAGTTTCAAACTGGTTATGACCGGTTTCTGCCTCCTACCGAACCTCCAAACCGGTTTAAACCGGATTTAAAAATCGGAAATTTTGACCCGATTTTCGAAAGAGCCCTAAGGCTATAGCCTATCCGTTTTTTTGATTTTTGGGGGTCAAAAAATTGAAGAAAAATCCAGTTTTCGGTGGGTTTTCGCCGGAATATTCCAGTTTCAAAATCCGGTTTTCGGTGGGTTTTCGCCGGAATATTCCAGTTTCAAACTGGTTATGACCGGTTTCTGCCTCCTACCGAACCTTCAAACCGGTTTAAACCGGATTTGAAAATCGGAAATTTTGACCCGATTTTCGAAAAAACCCTAAGGCTATAGCCTTTCCGTTTTTTTCGATTTTTGGGGGTCAAAAAATTGAAGAAAAATCCGGTTTTCGATGGGTTTTCGCCGGAATATTCCAGTTTCAAACTGGTTATGACCGGTTTCTGCCTCCTACCGAACCTTCAAACCGGTTTAAACCGGATTTGAAAATCGGAAATTTTGACCCGATTTTCGAAAAAACCCTAAGGCTATAGCCTTTCCGTTTTTTTCGATTTTTGGGGGTCAAAAAATTGAAGAAAAATCCGGTTTTCGATGGGTTTTCGCCGGAATATTCCAGTTTCAAACTGGTTATGACCGGTTTCTGCCTCCTACCGAACCTTCAAACTGTTTTAAACCGGATTTGAAAATCGGAAATTTTGACCCGATTTTCGAAAAAAACCTTAGGCTAGCCTTTCCGTTTTTTCGATTTTTGGGGATCAAAAAATTGAAGAAAAATCCGGTTTTCGATGGGTTTTCGCCGGAATATTCCAGTTTCAAACTGGTTATGAGCGGTTTCTGCCTCCTACCGAACCTTCAAACCGGTTTAAACCGGATTTAAAAATCGGAAATTTTGACCCGATTTTCGAAAAATCCCTAAGGCTATAGCCTTTCCGTTTTTTTTCGATTTTTGGGGGTCACAAAATTGAAGAAACATCCGGTTTTCGTTGGGTTTTCGCCGGAATATTCCAGTTTCAAACTGGTTATGACCGGTTTCTGCCTCCTACCGAACCTTCAAACCGGTTTAAACCGGATTTGAAAATCGGAAATATTTACCCGATTTTCGAAAAAACCCTAAGGCTATAGCCTTTCCGTTTTTTTCGATTTTTGGGGTTCACAAAATTAAATCAAAATCCGGTTTTCGGTGGGTTTTCGCCGGAATATTCCAGTTTCAAACTGGTTATGACCGGTTTCTGCCTCCTACCGAACCTTCAAACCGGTTTAAACCGGATTTGAAAATCGGAAATTTTGACCCGATTTTCGAAAAACCCTAAGGCTATAGCCTTTCCGTTTTTTTCGATTTTTGGGGGTCAAAAAATTGAAGAAAAATCCGGTTTTCGATGGGTTTTCGCCGGAATATTCCAGTTTCAAACTGGTTATGACCGGTTTCTGCCTCCTACCGAACCTTCAAACTGTTTTAAACCGGATTTGAAAATCGGAAATTTTGACCCGATTTTCGAAAAAAACCTTAGGCTAGCCTTTCCGTTTTTTCGATTTTTGGGGATCAAAAAATTGAAGAAAAATCCGGTTTTCGATGGGTTTTCGCCGGAATATTCCAGTTTCAAACTGGTTATGAGCGGTTTCTGCCTCCTACCGAACCTTCAAACCGGTTTAAACCGGATTTAAAAATCGGAAATTTTGACCCGATTTTCGAAAAATCCCTAAGGCTATAGCCTTTCCGTTTTTTTTCGATTTTTGGGGGTCACAAAATTGAAGAAACATCCGGTTTTCGTTGGGTTTTCGCCGGAATATTCCAGTTTCAAACTGGTTATGACCGGTTTCTGCCTCCTACCGAACCTTCAAACCGGTTTAAACCGGATTTGAAAATCGGAAATATTTACCCGATTTTCGAAAAAACCCTAAGGCTATAGCCTTTCCGTTTTTTTCGATTTTTGGGGTTCACAAAATTAAAGAAAAATCCAGTTTTCGGTGGGTTTTCGCCGGAATATTCCAGTTTCAAACTGGTTGTGACCGGTTTCTGCCTCCTACCGAACCTCCAAACCGGTTTAAACCGGATTTAAAAATCGGAAATTTTGACCCGATTTTCGAAAGAGCCCTAAGGCTATAGCCTATCCGTTTTTTCGATTTTTGGGGGTCAAAAAATTGAAGAAACATCCGGTTTTCGGTGGGTTTTCGCCGGAATATTCCAGTTTCAAACTGGTTATGACCGGTTTCTGCCTCCTACCGAACCTTCAAACCGGTTTAAACCGGATTTGAAAATCGGAAATATTGACCCGATTTTCGAAAAAAACCTAAGGCTATACATCCAGTTTTCGGTGGGTTTTCGCCAGAATATTCCAGTTTCAAACTGGTTATGACCGGTTTCTGCGTCCTACCGAACCTCCAAACCGGTTTAAACCGGATTTAAAAATCGGAAATTTTGACCCGATTTTCGAAAGAGCCCTAAGGCTATAGCCTATCCGTTTTTTCGATTTTTGGGGGTCAAAAAATTGAAGAAAAATCCAGTTTTCGGTGGGTTTTCGCCGGAATATTCCAGTTTCAAACTGGTTATGACCGGTTTCTGCCTCCTACCGAACCTCCAAACCGGTTTAAACCGGATTTAAAAATCGGAAATTTTGACCCGATTTTCGAAAGAGCCCTAAGGCTATAGCCTATCCTATTTTTCGATTTTTGGGGGTCAAAAAATTGAAGAAAAATCCAGTTTTCGGTGGGTTTTCGCCGGAATATTCCAGTTTCAAACTGGTTATGACCGGTTTCTGCCTCCTACCGAACCTTCAAACCGGTTTAAACCGGATTTGAAAATCGGAAATATTGACCCGATTTTCGAAAAAAACCTAAGACTATACATCCAGTTTTCGGTGGGTTTTCGCCGGAATATTCCAGTTTCAAACTGGTTATGACCGGTTTCTGCCTCCTACCGAACCTCCAAACCGGTTTAAACCGGATTTAAAAATCGGAAATTTTGACCCGATTTTCGAAAGAGCCCTAAGGCTATAGCCTATCCGTCTTTTCGATTTTTGGGGGTCAAAAAATTAAAGAAAAATCCGGTTTTCGGTGGGTTTTCGCCGGAATATTCTAGTTTCAAACTGGTTATGACCGGTTTCTGCCTCCTACCGAACCTCCAAACCGGTTTAAACCGGATTTAAAAATCGGAAATTTTGACCCGATTTTCGAAAGAGCCCTAAGGCTATAGCCTATCCGTTTTTTTGATTTTTGGGGGTCAAAAAATTGAAGAAAAATCCAGTTTTCGGTGGGTTTTCGCCGGAATATTCCAGTTTCAAAATCCGGTTTTCGGTGGGTTTTCGCCGGAATATTCCAGTTTCAAACTGGTTATGACCGGTTTCTGCCTCCTACCGAACCTCCAAACCGGTTTAAACCGGATTTGAAAATCGGAAATTTTGACCCGATTTTCGAAAAATCCCTAAGGCTATAGCCTTTCCGTTTTTTTCGATTTTTGGGGGTCAAAAAATTGAAGAAAAATCCGGTTTTCGGTGGGTTTTCGCCGGAATATTCCAGTTTCAAACTGGTTATGACCGGTTTCTGCCTCCTACCGAACCTTCAAACCGGTTTAAACCGGATTTGAAAATCGGAAATATTGACCCGATTTTCGAAAAAACCCTAAGGCTATACATCCAGTTTTCGGTGGGTTTTCGCCAGAATATTCCAGTTTCAAACTGGTTATGACCGGTTTCTGCCTCCTACCGAACCTCCAAACCGGTTTAAACCGGATTTAAAAATCGGAAATTTTGACCCGAATTTAGAAAGAGCCCTAAGGCTATAGCCTATCCGTTTTTTCGATTTTTGGGGGTCAAAAAATTGAAGAAAAATCCAGTTTTCGGTGGGTTTTCGCCGGAATATTCCAGTTTCAAACTGGTTATGACCGGTTTCTGCCTCCTACCGAACCTCCAAACCGGTTTAAACCGGATTTGAAAATCGGAAATTTTGACCCGATTTTCGAAAAAACCCTATGGCTATAGCCTTTCCGTTTTTTTCGATATTTGGGGGTCAAAAAATTGAAGAAAAATCCGGTTTTCGATGGGTTTTCGCCGGAATATTCCAGTTTCAAACTGGTTATGACCGGTTTCTGCCTCCTACCGAACCTCCAAACCGGTTTAAACCGGATTTAAAAATCGGAAATTTTGACCCGATTTTCGAAAGAGCCCTAAGGCTATAGCCTATCCGTCTTTTCGATTTTTGGGGGTCAAAAAATTAAAGAAAAATCCGGTTTTCGGTGGGTTTTCGCCGGAATATTCTAGTTTCAAACTGGTTATGACCGGTTTCTGCCTCCTACCGAACCTCCAAACCGGTTTAAACCGGATTTAAAAATCGGAAATTTTGACCCGAATTTAGAAAGAGCCCTAAGGCTATAGCCTATCCGTTTTTTCGATTTTTGGGGGTCAAAAAATTGAAGAAAAATCCAGTTTTCGGTGGGTTTTCGCCGGAATATTCCAGTTTCAAACTGGTTATGACCGGTTTCTGCCTCCTACCGAACCTCCAAACCGCTTTAAACCGGATTTGAAAATCGGAAATTTTGACCCGATTATCGAAAAAACCCTATGGCTATAGCCTTTCCGTTTTTTTCGATATTTGGGGGTCAAAAAATTGAAGAAAAATCCGGTTTTCGATGGGTTTTCGCCGGAATATTCCAGTTTCAAACTGGTTATGACCGGTTTCTGCCTCCTACCGAACCTCCAAACCGGTTTAAACCGGATTTAAAAATCGGAAATTTTGACCCGATTTTCGAAAGAGCCCTAAGGCTATAGCCTATCCGTCTTTTCGATTTTTGGGGGTCAAAAAATTAAAGAAAAATCCGGTTTTCGGTGGGTTTTCGCCGGAATATTCTAGTTTCAAACTGGTTATGACCGGTTTCTGCCTCCTACCGAACCTCCAAACCGGTTTAAACCGGATTTAAAAATCGGAAATTTTGACCCGATTTTCGAAAGAGCCCTAAGGCTATAGCCTATCCGTTTTTTTGATTTTTGGGGGTCAAAAAATTGAAGAAAAATCCAGTTTTCGGTGGGTTTTCGCCGGAATATTCCAGTTTCAAAATCCGGTTTTCGGTGGGTTTTCGCCGGAATATTCCAGTTTCAAACTGGTTATGACCGGTTTCTGCCTCCTACCGAACCTCCAAACCGGTTTAAACCGGATTTGAAAATCGGAAATTTTGACCCGATTTTCGAAAAATCCCTAAGGCTATAGCCTTTCCGTTTTTTTCGATTTTTGGGGGTCAAAAAATTGAAGAAAAATCCGGTTTTCGGTGGGTTTTCGCCGGAATATTCCAGTTTCAAACTGGTTATGACCGGTTTCTGCCTCCTACCGAACCTTCAAACCGGTTTAAACCGGATTTGAAAATCGGAAATATTGACCCGATTTTCGAAAAAACCCTAAGGCTATACATCCAGTTTTCGGTGGGTTTTCGCCAGAATATTCCAGTTTCAAACTGGTTATGACCGGTTTCTGCCTCCTACCGAACCTCCAAACCGGTTTAAACCGGATTTAAAAATCGGAAATTTTGACCCGAATTTAGAAAGAGCCCTAAGGCTATAGCCTATCCGTTTTTTCGATTTTTGGGGGTCAAAAAATTGAAGAAAAATCCAGTTTTCGGTGGGTTTTCGCCGGAATATTCCAGTTTCAAACTGGTTATGACCGGTTTCTGCCTCCTACCGAACCTCCAAACCGGTTTAAACCGGATTTAAAAATCGGAAATTTTGACCCGATTTTCGAAAAAACCCTTAGGCCTTTCCGTTTTTTTCGATTTTTGGGGGTCAAAAAATTGAAGAAAAATCCGGTTTTCGATGGGTTTTCGCCGGAATATTCCAGTTTTAAACTGGTTATGACCGGTTTCTGCCTCCTACCGAACCTTCAAACCGGTTTAAACCGGATTTGAAAATCGGAAATTTTGACCCGATTTTCGAAAAAACCCTAAGGCTATAGCCTATCCGTTTTTTCGATTTTTGGGGGTCAAAAAATTGAAGAAAAATCCGGTTTTCGTTTGGTTTTCGCCGGAATATTCCAGTTTCAAACTGGTTATGACCGGTTTCTGCCTCCTACCGAACCTTCAAACCGGTTTAAACCGGATTTGAAAATCGGAAATTTTGACCCGATTTTCGAAAGAGCCCTAAGGCTATAGCCTATCCGTTTTTTCGATTTTTGGGGTACAAAAAATTGAAGAAAAATCCGGTTTTCGGTGGGTTTTCGCCGGAATATTCCAGTTTCAAACTGGTTATGACCGGTTTCTGCCTCCTACCGAACCTCCAAACCGGTTTAAACCGGATTTAAAAATCGGAAATTTTGACCCGATTTTCGAAAGAGCCCTAAGGCTATAGCCTATCCGTTTTTTCGATTTTTGGGGGTCAAAAAATTGAAGAAAAATCCAGTTTTCGGTGGGTTTTCGCCGGAATATTCCAGTTTCAAACTGGTTATGACCGGTTTCTGCCTCCTACCGAACCTCCAAACCGGTTTAAACCGGATTTGAAAATCGGAAATTTTGACCCGATTTTCGAAAAAAACCTAAGGCTACAGCCTTTCCGTTTTTTTCGATTTTTGGGGGTCAAAAAATTGAAGAAAAATCCGGTTTTCGTTTGGTTTTCGCCGGAATATTCCAGTTTCAAACTGGTTATGACCGGTTTCTGCCTCCTACCGAACCTTCAAACCGGTTTAAACCGGATTTGAAAATCGGAAATTTTGACCCGATTTTCGAAAGAGCCCTAAGGCTATAGCCTATCCGTTTTTTCGATTTTTGGGGGTCAAAAAATTGAAGAAAAATCCAGTTTTCGGTGGGTTTTCGCCGGAATATTCCAGTTTCAAACTGGTTATGACCGGTTTCTGCCTCCTACCGAACCTCCAAACCGGTTTAAACCGGATTTAAAAATCGGAAATTTTGACCCGATTTTCGAAAGAGCCCTAAGGCTATAGCCTTTCCGTTTTTTTCGATTTTTGGGGGTCAAAAAATTGAAGAAAAATCCAGTTTTCGATGGGTTTTCGCCGGAATATTCCAGTTTCAAACTGGTTATGACCGGTTTCTGCCTCCTACCGAACCTCCAAACCGGTTTAAACCGGATTTGAAAATCGGAAATTTTGACCCGATTTTCGAAAAAACCCTAAGGCTATAGCCTTTCCGTTTTTTTCGATTTTTGGGGGTCAAAAAATTGAAGAAAAATCCAGTTTTCGGTGGGTTTTCGCCGGAATATTCCAGTTTCAAACTGGTTATGACCGGTTTCTGCCTCCTACCGAACCTCCAAACCGGTTTAAACCGGATTTAAAAATCGGAAATTTTGACCCGATTTTCGAAAGAGCCCTAAGGCTCTAGCCTATCCGTTTTTTCGATTTTTGGGGGTCAAAAAATTAAAGAAAAATCCAGTTTTCGGTGGGTTTTCGCCGGAATATTCCAGTTTCAAACTGGTTATGACCGGTTTCTGCCTCCTACCGAACCTCCAAACCGGTTTAAACCGGATTTAAAAATCGGAAATTTTGACCCGATTTTCGAAAGAGCCCTAAGGCTATAGCCTATCCGTTTTTTCGATTTTTGGGGGTCAAAAAATTGAAGAAAAATCCAGTTTTCGGTGGGTTTTCGCCGGAATATTCCAGTTTCAAACTGGTTATGACCGGTTTCTGCCTCCTACCGAACCTCCAAACCGGTTTAAACCGGATTTAAAAATCGGAAATTTTGACCCGATTTTCGAAAGAGCCCTAAGGCTATAGCCTTTCCGTTTTTTTCGATTTTTGGGGGTCAAAAAATTGAAGAAAAATCCGTTTTTCGTTGGGTTTTCGCCGGAATATTCCAGTTTCAAACTGGTTATGACCGGTTTCTGCCTCCTACCGAACCTTCAAACCGGTTTAAACCGGATTTGAAAATCGGAAATATTGACCCGATTTTCGAAAAAAACCTAAGGCTATACATCCAGTTTTCGGTGGGTTTTCGCCGGAATATTCTAGTTTCAAACTGGTTATGACCGGTTTCTGCCTCCTACCGAACCTCCAAACCGGTTTAAACCGGATTTAAAAATCGGAAATTTTGACCCGATTTTCGAAAGAGCCCTAAGGCTATAGCATATCCTATTTTTCGATTTTTGGGGGTCAAAAAATTGAAGAAAAATCCAGTTTTCGGTGGGTTTTCGCCGGAATATTCCAGTTTCAAACTGGTTATGACCGGTTTCTGCCTCCTACCGAACCTCCAAACCGGTTTAAACCGGATTTAAAAATCGGAAATTTTGACCCGATTTTCGAAAGAGCCCTAAGGCTCTAGCCTATCCGTTTTTTCGATTTTTGGGGGTCAAAAAATTAAAGAAAAATCCAGTTTTCGGTGGGTTTTCGCCGGAATATTCCAGTTTCAAACTGGTTATGACCGGTTTCTGCCTCCTACCGAACCTCCAAACCGGTTTAAACCGGATTTAAAAATCGGAAATTTTGACCCGATTTTCGAAAGAGCCCTAAGGCTCTAGCCTATCCGTTTTTTCGATTTTTGGGGGTCAAAAAATTAAAGAAAAATCCAGTTTTCGGTGGGTTTTCGCCGGAATATTCCAGTTTCAAACTGGTTATGACCGGTTTCTGCCTCCTACCGAACCTCCAAACCGGTTTAAACCGGATTTAAAAATCGGAAATTTTGACCCGATTTTCGAAAGAGCCCTAAGGCTATAGCCTATCCGTTTTTTCGATTTTTGGGGGTCAAAAAATTGAAGAAAAATCCAGTTTTCGGTGGGTTTTCGCCGGAATATTCCAGTTTCAAACTGGTTATGACCGGTTTCTGCCTCCTACCGAACCTCCAAACCGGTTTAAACCGGATTTAAAAATCGGAAATTTTGACCCGATTTTCGAAAGAGCCCTAAGGCTATAGCCTTTCCGTTTTTTTCGATTTTTGGGGGTCAAAAAATTGAAGAAAAATCCGTTTTTCGTTGGGTTTTCGCCGGAATATTCCAGTTTCAAACTGGTTATGACCGGTTTCTGCCTCCTACCGAACCTTCAAACCGGTTTAAACCGGATTTGAAAATCGGAAATATTGACCCGATTTTCGAAAAAAACCTAAGGCTATACATCCAGTTTTCGGTGGGTTTTCGCCGGAATATTCCAGTTTCAAACTGGTTATGACCGGTTTCTGCCTCCTACCGAACCTCCAAACCGGTTTAAACCGGATTTAAAAATCGGAAATTTTGACCCGATTTTCGAAAGAGCCCTAAGGCTATAGCATATCCTATTTTTCGATTTTTGGGGGTCAAAAAATTGAAGAAAAATCCAGTTTTCGGTGGGTTTTCGCCGGAATATTCCAGTTTCAAACTGGTTATGACCGGTTTCTGCCTCCTACCGAACCTCCAAACCGGTTTAAACCGGATTTAAAAATCGGAAATTTTGACCCGATTTTCGAAAGAGCCCTAAGGCTATACATCCAGTTTTCGGTGGGTTTTCGCCGGAATATTCCAGTTTCAAACTGGTTATGACCGGTTTCTGCCTCCTACCGAACCTCCAAACCGGTTTAAACCGGATTTAAAAATCGGAAATTTTGACCCGATTTTCGAAAGAGCCCTAAGGCTATAGCCTATCCGTCTTTTCGATTTTTGGGGGTCAAAAAATTAAAGAAAAATCCAGTTTTCGGTGGGTTTTCGCCGGAATATTCCAGTTTCAAACTGGTTATGACCGGTTTCTGCCTCCTACCGAACCTCCAAACCGGTTTAAACCGGATTTAAAAATCGGAAATTTTGACCCGATTTTCGAAAGAGCCCTAAGGCTATAGCCTATCCGTTTTTTCGATTTTTGGGGGTCAAAAAATTGAAGAAAAATCCAGTTTTCGGTGGGTTTTCGCCGGAATATTCCAGTTTCAAACTGGTTATGACCGGTTTCTGCCTCCTACCGAACCTCCAAACCGGTTTAAACCGGATTTAAAAATCGGAAATTTTGACGCGATTTTCGACAGAGCCCTAAGGCTCTAGCCTATCCGTTTTTTCGATTTTTGGGGGTCAAAAAATTGAAGAAAAATCCAGTTTTCGGTGGGTTTTCGCCGGAATATTCCAGTTTCAAACTGGTTATGACCGGTTTCTGCCTCCTACCGAACCTCCAAACCGGTTGAAACCGGATTTAAAAATCGGAAATTTTGACCCGATTTTCGAAAGAGCCCTAAGGCTATAGCCTATCCGTTTTTTCGATTTTTGGGGGTCAAAAAATTGAAGAAAAATCCAGTTTTCGGTGGGTTTTCGCCGGAATATTCCAGTTTCAAACTGGTTATGACCGGTTTCTGCCTCCTACCGAACCTCCAAACCGGTTTAAACCGGATTTAAAAATCGGAAATTTTGACCCGATTTTCGAAAGAGCCCTAAGGCTATAGCCTTTCCGTTTTTTTCGATTTTTGGGGGTCAAAAAATTGAAGAAACATCCGGTTTTCGTTGGGTTTTCGCCGGAATATTCCAGTTTCAAACTGGTTATGACCGGTTTCTGCCTCCTACCGAACCTTCAAACCGGTTTAAACCGGATTTGAAAATCGGAAATTTTGACCCGATTTTCGAAAAAACCCTAAGGCTATAGCCTTTCCGTTTTTTTCGATTTTTGGGGGTCAAAAAATTAAAGAAAAATCCAGTTTTCGGTGGGTTTTCGCCGGAATATTC
Organism: Phallusia mammillata; assembly: GCF_965637545.1. Taxonomy (NCBI): domain Eukaryota; kingdom Metazoa; phylum Chordata; class Ascidiacea; order Phlebobranchia; family Ascidiidae; genus Phallusia; species Phallusia mammillata. The sequence goes on from NC_137253.1 coordinate 11,397,580, forward strand.
CAGTTTCAAACTGGTTATGACCGGTTTCTGCCTCCTACCGAACCTCCAAACCGGTTTAAACCGGATTTAAAAATCGGAAATTTTGACCCGATTTTCGAAAGAGCCCTAAGGCTCTAGCCTATCCGTTTTTTCGATTTTTGGGGGTCAAAAAATTAAAGAAAAATCCAGTTTTCGGTGGGTTTTCGCCGGAATATTCCAGTTTCAAACTGGTTATGACCGGTTTCTGCCTCCTACCGAACCTCCAAACCGGTTTAAACCGGATTTAAAAATCGGAAATTTTGACCCGATTTTCGAAAGAGCCCTAAGGCTATAGCCTATCCGTTTTTTCGATTTTTGGGGGTCAAAAAATTGAAGAAAAATCCAGTTTTCGGTGGGTTTTCGCCGGAATATTCCAGTTTCAAACTGGTTATGACCGGTTTCTGCCTCCTACCGAACCTCCAAACCGGTTTAAACCGGATTTAAAAATCGGAAATTTTGACCCGATTTTCGAAAGAGCCCTAAGGCTATAGCCTTTCCGTTTTTTTCGATTTTTGGGGGTCAAAAAATTGAAGAAAAATCCGTTTTTCGTTGGGTTTTCGCCGGAATATTCCAGTTTCAAACTGGTTATGACCGGTTTCTGCCTCCTACCGAACCTTCAAACCGGTTTAAACCGGATTTGAAAATCGGAAATATTGACCCGATTTTCGAAAAAAACCTAAGGCTATACATCCAGTTTTCGGTGGGTTTTCGCCGGAATATTCCAGTTTCAAACTGGTTATGACCGGTTTCTGCCTCCTACCGAACCTCCAAACCGGTTTAAACCGGATTTAAAAATCGGAAATTTTGACCCGATTTTCGAAAGAGCCCTAAGGCTATAGCATATCCTATTTTTCGATTTTTGGGGGTCAAAAAATTGAAGAAAAATCCAGTTTTCGGTGGGTTTTCGCCGGAATATTCCAGTTTCAAACTGGTTATGACCGGTTTCTGCCTCCTACCGAACCTCCAAACCGGTTTAAACCGGATTTAAAAATCGGAAATTTTAACCCGATTTTCGACAGAGCCCTAAGGCTCTAGCCTATCCGTTTTTTCGATTTTTGGGGGTCAAAAAATTAAAGAAAAATCCAGTTTTCGGTGGGTTTTCGCCGGAATATTCCAGTTTCAAACTGGTTATGACCGGTTTCTGCCTCCTACCGAACCTCCAAACCGGTTTAAACCGGATTTAAAAATCGGAAATTTTGACCCGATTTTCGAAAGAGCCCTAAGGCTCTAGCCTATCCGTTTTTTCGATTTTTGGGGGTCAAAAAATTAAAGAAAAATCCAGTTTTCGGTGGGTTTTCGCCGGAATATTCCAGTTTCAAACTGGTTATGACCGGTTTCTGCCTCCTACCGAACCTCCAAACCGGTTTAAACCGGATTTAAAAATCGGAAATTTTGACGCGATTTTCGAAAGAGCCCTAAGGCTATAGCCTATCCGTTTTTTCGATTTTTGGGGGTCAAAAAATTGAAGAAAAATCCAGTTTTCGGTGGGTTTTCGCCGGAATATTCCAGTTTCAAACTGGTTATGACCGGTTTCTGCCTCCTACCGAACCTCCAAACCGGTTTAAACCGGATTTAAAAATCGGAAATTTTGACCCGATTTTCGAAAGAGCCCTAAGGCTATAGCCTATCCGTTTTTTTCGATTTTTGGGGGTCAAAAAATTGAAGAAAAATCCGTTTTTCGTTGGGTTTTCGCCGGAATATTCCAGTTTCAAACTGGTTATGACCGGTTTCTGCCTCCTACCGAACCTTCAAACCGGTTTAAACCGGATTTGAAAATCGGAAATATTGACCCGATTTTCGAAAAAAACCTAAGGCTATACATCCAGTTTTCGGTGGGTTTTCGCCGGAATATTCCAGTTTCAAACTGGTTATGACCGGTTTCTGCCTCCTACCGAACCTCCAAACCGGTTTAAACCGGATTTAAAAATCGGAAATTTTGACCCGATTTTCGAAAGAGCCCTAAGGCTATAGCATATCCTATTTTTCGATTTTTGGGGGTCAAAAAATTGAAGAAAAATCCAGTTTTCGGTGGGTTTTCGCCGGAATATTCCAGTTTCAAACTGGTTATGACCGGTTTCTGCCTCCTACCGAACCTCCAAACCGGTTTAAACCGGATTTAAAAATCGGAAATTTTGACCCGATTTTCGAAAGAGCCCTAAGGCTATACATCCAGTTTTCGGTGGGTTTTCGCCGGAATATTCCAGTTTCAAACTGGTTATGACCGGTTTCTGCCTCCTACCGAACCTCCAAACCGGTTTAAACCGGATTTAAAAATCGGAAATTTTGACCCGATTTTCGAAAGAGCCCTAAGGCTATAGCCTATCCGTCTTTTCGATTTTTGGGGGTCAAAAAATTAAAGAAAAATCCAGTTTTCGGTGGGTTTTCGCCGGAATATTCCAGTTTCAAACTGGTTATGACCGGTTTCTGCCTCCTACCGAACCTCCAAACCGGTTTAAACCGGATTTAAAAATCGGAAATTTTGACCCGATTTTCGAAAGAGCCCTAAGGCTATAGCCTATCCGTTTTTTTGATTTTTGGGGGTCAAAAAATTGAAGAAAAATCCAGTTTTCGGTGGGTTTTCGCCGGAATATTCCAGTTTCAAAATCCGGTTTTCGGTGGGTTTTCGCCGGAATATTCCAGTTTCAAACTGGTTATGACCGGTTTCTGCCTCCTACCGAACCTCCAAACCGGTTTAAACCGGATTTGAAAATCGGAAATTTTGACCCGATTTTCGAAAAATCCCTAAGGCTATAGCCTTTCCGTTTTTTTCGATTTTTGGGGGTCAAAAAATTGAAGAAAAATCCGGTTTTCGGTGGGTTTTCGCCGGAATATTCCAGTTTCAAACTGGTTATGACCGGTTTCTGCCTCCTACCGAACCTTCAAACCGGTCTAAACCGGATTTGAAAATCGGAAATATTGACCCGATTTTCGAAAAAACCCTAAGGCTATACATTCAGTTTTCGGTGGGTTTTCGCCAGAATATTCCAGTTTCAAACTGGTTATGACCGGTTTCTGCCTCCTACCGAACCTCCAAACCGGTTTAAACCGGATTTAAAAATCGGAAATTTTGACCCGAATTGAGAAAGAGCCCTAAGGCCATAGCCTTTCCGTTTTTTTCGATTTTTGGGGGTCAAAAAATTGAAGAAAAATCCGGTTTTCGGTGGGTTTTCGCCGGAATATTCCAGTTTCAAACTGGTTATGACCGGTTTCTGCCTCCTACCGAACCTACAAACCGGTTTAAACCGGATTTAAAAATCGGAAATTTTGACCCGATTTTCGAAAGAGCCCTAAGGCTATAGCCTTTCCGTTTTTTTCGATTTTTGGGGGTCAAAAAATTGAAGAAAAATCCGTTTTTCGTTGGGTTTTCGCCGGAATATTCCAGTTTCAAACTGGTTATGACCGGTTTCTGCCTCCTACCGAACCTTCAAACCGGTTTAAACCGGATTTGAAAATCGGAAATTTTGACCCGATTTTCGAAAGAGCCCTAAGGCTATAGCCTATCCGTCTTTTCGATTTTTGGGGGTCAAAAAATTAAAGAAAAATCCAGTTTTCGGTGGGTTTTTGCCGGAATATTCCAGTTTCAAACTGGTTATGACCGGTTTCTGCCTCCTACCGAACCTCCAAACCGGTTTAAACCGGATTTGAAAATCGGAAATTTTGACCCGATTTTCGAAAAATCCCTAAGGCTATAGCCTTTCCGTTTTTTTCGATTTTTGGGGGTCAAAAAATTGAAGAAAAATCCGGTTTTCATTTGGTTTTCGCCGGAATATTCCAGTTTCAAACTGGTTATGACCGGTTTCTGCCTCCTACCGAACCTCCAAACCGGTTTAAACCGGTTTTAAAAATCGGAAATTTTGACCCGATTTTCGAAAAAACCCTAAGGCTATAGCCTTTCCGTTTTTTTCGATTTTTGGGGGTCAAAAAATTGAAGAAAAATCCAGTTTTCGGTGGGTTTTCGCCGGAATATTCCAGTTTCAAACTGGTTATGACCGGTTTCTGCCTCCTACCGAACCTTCAAACTGGTTTAAACCGGATTTGAAAATCGGAAATTTTGACCCGATTTTCGAAAAATCCCTAAGGCTATAGCCTTTCCGTTGTTTTCGATTTTTGGGGGTCAAAAAATTGAAGAAAAATCCGGTTTTCGTTTGGTTTTCGCCGGAATATTCCAGTTTCAAACTGGTTATGACCGGTTTCTGCCTCCTACCGAACCTCCAAACCGGTTTAAACCGGTTTTAAAAATCGGAAATTTTGACGCGATTTTCGAAAAATCCCTAAGGCTATCACCTTTCCGTTTTTTTCGATTTTTGGGGGTCAAAAAATTGAAGAAAAATCCAGTTTTCGGTGGGTTTTCGCCGGAATATTCCAGTTTCAAACTGGTTATGACCGGTTTCTGCCTCCTACCGAACCTCCAAACCGGTTTAAACCGGATTTAAAAATCGGAAATTTTGACCCGATTTTCGAAAGAGCCCTAAGGCTATAGCCTATCCGTCTTTTCGATTTTTGGGGGTCAAAAAATTAAAGAAAAATCCAGTTTTCGGTGGGTTTTCGCCGGAATATTCCAGTTTCAAACTGGTTATGACCGGTTTCTGCCTCCTACCGAACCTCCAAACCGGTTTAAACCGGATTTAAAAATCGGAAATTTTGACCCGATTTTCGAAAGAGCCCTAAGGCTATAGCCTATCCGTCTTTTCGATTTTTGGGGGTCAAAAAATTAAAGAAAAATCCAGTTTTCGGTGGGTTTTCGCCGGAATATTCCAGTTTCAAACTGGTTATGACCGGTTTCTGCCTCCTACCGAACCTCCAAACCGGTTTAAACCGGATTTAAAAATCGGAAATTTTGACCCGATTTTCGAAAGAGCCCTAAGGCTATAGCCTATCCGTTTTTTTGATTTTTGGGGGTCAAAAAATTGAAGAAAAATCCAGTTTTCGGTGGGTTTTCGCCGGAATATTCCAGTTTCAAAATCCGGTTTTCGGTGGGTTTTCGCCGGAATATTCCAGTTTCAAACTGGTTATGACCGGTTTCTGCCTCCTACCGAACCTCCAAACCGGTTTAAACCGGATTTGAAAATCGGAAATTTTGACCCGATTTTCGAAAAATCCCTAAGGCTATAGCCTTTCCGTTTTTTTCGATTTTTGGGGGTCAAAAAATTGAAGAAAAATCCGGTTTTCGGTGGGTTTTCGCCGGAATATTCCAGTTTCAAACTGGTTATGACCGGTTTCTGCCTCCTACCGAACCTTCAAACCGGTCTAAACCGGATTTGAAAATCGGAAATATTGACCCGATTTTCGAAAAAACCCTAAGGCTATACATTCAGTTTTCGGTGGGTTTTCGCCAGAATATTCCAGTTTCAAACTGGTTATGACCGGTTTCTGCCTCCTACCGAACCTCCAAACCGGTTTAAACCGGATTTAAAAATCGGAAATTTTGACCCGAATTGAGAAAGAGCCCTAAGGCCATAGCCTTTCCGTTTTTTTCGATTTTTGGGGGTCAAAAAATTGAAGAAAAATCCGGTTTTCGGTGGGTTTTCGCCGGAATATTCCAGTTTCAAACTGGTTATGACCGGTTTCTGCCTCCTACCGAACCTACAAACCGGTTTAAACCGGATTTAAAAATCGGAAATTTTGACCCGATTTTCGAAAGAGCCCTAAGGCTATAGCCTTTCCGTTTTTTTCGATTTTTGGGGGTCAAAAAATTGAAGAAAAATCCGTTTTTCGTTGGGTTTTCGCCGGAATATTCCAGTTTCAAACTGGTTATGACCGGTTTCTGCCTCCTACCGAACCTTCAAACCGGTTTAAACCGGATTTGAAAATCGGAAATTTTGACCCGATTTTCGAAAGAGCCCTAAGGCTATAGCCTATCCGTCTTTTCGATTTTTGGGGGTCAAAAAATTAAAGAAAAATCCAGTTTTCGGTGGGTTTTCGCCGGAATATTCCAGTTTCAAACTGGTTATGACCGGTTTCTGCCTCCTACCGAACCTCCAAACCGGTTTAAACCGGATTTGAAAATCGGAAATTTTGACCCGATTTTCGAAAAATCCCTAAGGCTATAGCCTTTCCGTTTTTTTCGATTTTTGGGGGTCAAAAAATTGAAGAAAAATCCGGTTTTCGTTTGGTTTTCGCCGGAATATTCCAGTTTCAAACTGGTTATGACCGGTTTCTGCCTCCTACCGAACCTCCAAACCGGTTTAAACCGGTTTTAAAAATCGGAAATTTTGACCCGATTTTCGAAAAAACCCTAAGGCTATAGCCTTTCCGTTTTTTTCGATTTTTGGGGGTCAAAAAATTGAAGAAAAATCCAGTTTTCGGTGGGTTTTCGCCGGAATATTCCAGTTTCAAACTGGTTATGACCGGTTTCTGCCTCCTACCGAACCTTCAAACTGGTTTAAACCGGATTTGAAAATCGGAAATTTTGACCCGATTTTCGAAAAATCCCTAAGGCTATAGCCTTTCCGTTGTTTTCGATTTTTGGGGGTCAAAAAATTGAAGAAAAATCCGGTTTTCGTTTGGTTTTCGCCGGAATATTCCAGTTTCAAACTGGTTATGACCGGTTTCTGCCTCCTACCGAACCTCCAAACCGGTTTAAACCGGTTTTAAAAATCGGAAATTTTGACGCGATTTTCGAAAAATCCCTAAGGCTATAGCCTTTCCGTTTTTTTCGATTTTTGGGGGTCAAAAAATTGAAGAAAAATCCAGTTTTCGGTGGGTTTTCGCCGGAATATTCCAGTTTCAAACTGGTTATGACCGGTTTCTGCCTCCTACCGAACCTTCAAACTGGTTTAAACCGGATTTGAAAATCGGAAATTTTGACCCGATTTTCGAAAAAACCCTAAGGCTATAGCCTTTCCGTTTTTTTCGATTTTTGGGGGTCAAAAAATTGAAGAAAAATCCGGTTTTCGTTTGGTTTTCGCCGGAATATTCCAGTTTCAAACTGGTTATGACCGGTTTCTGCCTCCTACCGAACCTTCAAACCGGTTTAAACCGGATTTAAAAATCGGAAATTTTGACCCGATTTTCGAAAAATCCCTAAGGCTATAGCCTTTCCGTTTTTTTCGATTTTTGGGGGTCAAAAAATTGAAGAAAAATCCGGTTTTCGTTTGGTTTTCGCCGGAATATTCCAGTTTCAAGCTGGTTATGACCGGTTTCTGCCTCCTACCGAACCTCCAAACCGGTTTAAACCGGTTTTAAAAATCGGAAATTTTGACCCGATTTTCGAAAAAACCCTAAGGCTATAGCCTTTCCGTTTTTTTCGATTTTTGGGGGTCAAAAAATTGAAGAAAAATCCAGTTTTCGGTGGGTTTTCGCCGGAATATTCCAGTTTCAAACTGGTTATGACCGGTTTCTGCCTCCTACCGAACCTTCAAACTGGTTTAAACCGGATTTGAAAATCGGAAATTTTGACCCGATTTTCGAAAAAACCCTAAGGCTATAGCCTTTCCGTTTTTTTCGATTTTTGGGGGTCAAAAAATTGAAGAAAAATCCGGTTTTCGTTTGGTTTTCGCCGGAATATTCCAGTTTCAAACTGGTTATGACCGGTTTCTGCCTCCTACCGAATCTCCAAACCGGTTTAAACCGGTTTTAAAAATCGGAAATTTTGACCCGATTTTCGAAAGAGCCCTAAGGCTATCCTATTTTTCGATTTTTGGGGGTCAAAAAATTGAAGAAAAATCCAGTTTTCGGTGGGTTTTCGCCGGAATATTCCAGTTTCAAACTGGTTATGACCGGTTTCTGCCTCCTACCGAACCTCCAAACCGGTTTAAACCGGATTTAAAAATCGGAAATTTTGACCCGATTTTCGAAAGAGCCCTAAGGCTATAGCCTATCCGTTTTTTCGATTTTTGGGGGTCAAAAAATTGAAGAAAAATCCAGTTTTCGGTGGGCTTTCGCCGGAATATTCCAGTTTCAAACTGGTTATGACCGGTTTCTGCCTCCTACCGAACCTCCAAACCGGTTTAAACCGGATTCGAAAATCGGAAATTTTGACCCGATTTTCGAAAAATCCCTAAGGCTATAGCCTTTCCGTTTTTTTCGATTTTTGGGGGTCAAAAAATTGAAGAAAAATCCAGTTTTCGGTGGGTTTTCGCCGGAATATTCCAGTTTCAAACTGGTTATGACCGGTTTCTGCCTCCTACCGAACCTTCAAACCGGTTTAAACCGGATTTGAAAATCGGAAATTTTGACCCGATTTTCGAAAAAACCCTAAGGCTATAGCCTTTCCGTTTTTTTCGATTTTTGGGGGTCAAAAAATTGAAGAAAAATCCAGTTTTCGTTTGGTTTTCGCCGGAATATTCCAGTTTCAAACTGGTTATGACCGGTTTCTGCCTCCTACCGAACCTTCAAACCGGTTTAAACCGGATTTGAAAATCGGAAATTTTGACCCGATTTTCGAAAAAACCCTAAGGCTATAGCCTATCCGTTTTTTTCGATTTTTGGGGGTCAAAAAATTGAAGAAAAATCCAGTTTTCGGTGGGTTTTCGCCGGAATATTCCAGTTTCAAACTGGTTATGACCGGTTTCTGCCTCCTACCGAACCTCCAAACCGGTTTAAACCGGATTTAAAAATCGGAAATTTTGACCCGATTTTCGAAAGAGCCCTAAGGCTATAGCCTTTCCGTTTTTTTCGATTTTTGGGGGTCAAAAAATTGAAGAAAAATCCAGTTTTCGGTGGGTTTTCGCCGGAATATTCCAGTTTCAAACTGGTTATGACCGGTTTCTGCCTCCTACCGAACCTTCAAACCGGTTTAAACCGGATTTAAAAATCGGAAATTTTGACCCGATTTTCGAAAAATCCCTAAGGCTATAGCCTTTCCGTTTTTTTCGATTTTTGGGGGTCAAAAAATTGAAGAAAAATCCGGTTTTCGTTTGGTTTTCGCCGGAATATTCCAGTTTCAAACTGGTTATGACCGGTTTCTGCCTCCTACCGAACCTCCAAACCGGTTTAAACCGGTTTTAAAAATCGGAAATTTTGACCCGATTTTCAAAAAAACCCTAAGGCTATAGCCTTTCCGTTTTTTTCGATTTTTGGGGGTCAAAAAATTGAAGAAAAATCCAGTTTTCGGTGGGTTTTCGCCGGAATATTCCAGTTTCAAACTGGTTATGACCGGTTTCTGCCTCCTACCGAACCTTCAAACTGGTTTAAACCGGATTTGAAAATCGGAAATTTTGACCCGATTTTCGAAAAAACCCTAAGGCTATAGCCTTTCCGTTTTTTTCGATTTTTGGGGGTCAAAAAATTGAAGAAAAATCCGGTTTTCGTTTGGTTTTCGCCGGAATATTCCAGTTTCAAACTGGTTATGACCGGTTTCTGCCTCCTACCGAATCTCCAAACCGGTTTAAACCGGTTTTAAAAATCGGAAATTTTGACCCGATTTTCGAAAGAGCCCTAAGGCTATCCTATTTTTCGATTTTTGGGGGTCAAAAAATTGAAGAAAAATCCAGTTTTCGGTGGGTTTTCGCCGGAATATTCCAGTTTCAAACTGTTTATGACCGGTTTCTGCCTCCTACCGAACCTCCAAACCGGTTTAAACCGGATTTAAAAATCGGAAATTTTGACCCGATTTTCGAAAGAGCCCTAAGGCTATAGCCTATCCGTTTTTTCGATTTTTGGGGGTCAAAAAATTGAAGAAAAATCCAGTTTTCGGTGGGCTTTCGCCGGAATATTCCAGTTTCAAACTGGTTATGACCGGTTTCTGCCTCCTACCGAACCTCCAAACCGGTTTAAACCGGATTCGAAAATCGGAAATTTTGACCCGATTTTCGAAAAATCCCTAAGGCTATAGCCTTTCCGTTTTTTTCGATTTTTGGGGGTCAAAAAATTGAAGAAAAATCCAGTTTTCGGTGGGTTTTCGCCGGAATATTCCAGTTTCAAACTGGTTATGACCGGTTTCTGCCTCCTACCGAACCTTCAAACCGGTTTAAACCGGATTTGAAAATCGGAAATTTTGACCCGATTTTCGAAAAAACCCTAAGGCTATAGCCTTTCCGTTTTTTTCGATTTTTGGGGGTCAAAAAATTGAAGAAAAATCCAGTTTTCGGTGGGTTTTCGCCGGAATATTCCAGTTTCAAACTGGTTATGACCGGTTTCTGCCTCCTACCGAACCTTCAAACCGGTTTAAACCGGATTTGAAAATCGGAAATTTTGACCCGATTTTCGAAAAAACCCTAAGGCTATAGCCTATCCGTTTTTTTCGATTTTTGGGGGTCAAAAAATTGAAGAAAAATCCAGTTTTCGGTGGGTTTTCGCCGGAATATTCCAGTTTCAAACTGGTTATGACCGGTTTCTGCCTCCTACCGAACCTCCAAACCGGTTTAAACCGGATTTAAAAATCGGAAATTTTGACCCGATTTTCGAAAGAGCCCTAAGGCTATAGCCTTTCCGTTTTTTTCGATTTTTGGGGGTCAAAAAATTGAAGAAAAATCCAGTTTTCGGTGGGTTTTCGCCGGAATATTCCAGTTTCAAACTGGTTATGACCGGTTTCTGCCTCCTACCGAACCTCCAAACCGGTTTAAATCGGATTTAAAAATCGGAAATTTTGACCCGATTTTCGAAAGAGCCCTAAGGCTATAGCCTATCCGTTTTTTCGATTTTTGGGGGTCAAAAAATTGAAGAAAAATCCAGTTTTCGGTGGGTTTTCGCCGGAATATTCCAGTTTCAAACTGGTTATGACCGGTTTCTGCCTCCTACCGAACCTCCAAACCGGTTTAAACCGGATTTGAAAATCGGAAATTTTGACCCGATTTTCGAAAAAACCCTAAGGCTATAGCCTTCCCGTTTTTTTCGATTTTTGGGGGTCAAAAAATTGAAGAAAAATCCGGTTTTCGATGGGTTTTCGCCGGAATATTCCAGTTTCAAACTGGTTATGACCGGTTTCTGCCTCCTACCGAACCTCCAAACCGGTTTAAACCGGATTTAAAAATCGGAAATTTTGACCCGATTTTCGAAAGAGCCCTAAGGCTATAGCCTATCCGTTTTTTCGATTTTTGGGGGTCAAAAAATTGAAGAAAAATCCAGTTTTCGGTGGGTTTTCGCCGGAATATTCCAGTTTTAAACTGGTTATGACCGGTTTCTGCCTCCTACCGAACCTCCAAACCGGTTTAAACCGGATTTGAAAATCGGAAATTTTGACCCGATTTTCGAAAAAACCCTAAGGCAATAGCCTTTCCGTTTTTTTCGATTTTTGGGGGTCAAAAAATTGAAGAAAAATCCGGTTTTCGATGGGTTTTCGCCGGAATATTCCAGTTTCAAACTGGTTATGACCGGTTTCTGCCTCCTACCGAACCTTCAAACCGGTTTAAACCGGATTTAAAAATCGGAAATTTTGACCCGATTTTCGAAAGAGCCCTAAGGCTATAGCCTATCCGTTTTTTCGATTTTTGGGGGTCAAAAAATTGAAGAAACATCCAGTTTTCGGTGGGTTTTCGCCGGAATATTCCAGTTTCAAACTGGTTATGACCGGTTTCTGCCTCCTACCGAACCTCCAAACCGGTTTAAACCGGATTCGAAAATCGGAAATTTTGACCCGATTTTCGAAAAATCCCTAAGGCTATAGCCTTTCCGTTTTTTTCGATTTTTGGGGGTCAAAAAATTGAAGAAAAATCCAGTTTTCGGTGGGTTTTCGCCGGAATATTCCAGTTTCAAACTGGTTATGACCGGTTTCTGCCTCCTACCGAACCTCCAAACCGGTTTAAACCGGATTTGAAAATCGGAAATTTTGACCCGATTTTCGAAAAAACCCTAAGGCTATAGCCTTTCCGTTTTTTTCGATTTTTGGGGGTCAAAAAATTGAAGAAACATCCGGTTTTCGTTGGGTTTTCGCCGGAATATTCCAGTTTCAAACTGGTTATGACCGGTTTCTGCCTCCTACCGAACCTTCAAACCGGTTTAAACCGGATTTGAAAATCGGAAATTTTGACCCGATTTTCGAAAAAACCCTAAGGCTATAGCCTTTCCGTTTTTTTCGATTTTTGGGGGTCAAAAAATTGAAGAAAAATCCAGTTTTCGGTGGGTTTTCGCCGGAATATTCCAGTTTCAAACTGGTTATGACCGGTTTCTGCCTCCTACCGAACCTCCAAACCGGTTTAAACCGGATTTAAAAATCGGAAATTTTGACCCGATTTTCGAAAGAGCCCTAAGGCTATAGCCTATCCGTTTTTTCGATTTTTGGGGGTCAAAAAATTGAAGAAAAATCCAGTTTTCGGTGGGTTTTCGCCGGAATATTCCAGTTTCAAACTGGTTATGACCGGTTTCTGCCTCCTACCGAACCTCCAAACCGGTTTAAATCGGATTTAAAAATCGGAAATTTTGAACCGATTTTCGAAAGAGCCCTAAGACTATAGCCTTTCCGTTTTTTTCGATTTTTGGGGGTCAAAAAATTGAAGAAAAATCCGGTTTTCGGTGGGTTTTCGCCGGAATATTCCAGTTTCAAACTGGTTATGACCGGTTTCTGCCTCCTACCGAACCTCCAAACCGGTTTAAACCGGATTTGAAAATCGGAAATTTTGACCCGATTTTCGAAAAAACCCTAAGGCTATAGCCTATCTGTTTTTTCGATTTTTGGGGGTCAAAAAATTGAAGAAAAATCCGGTTTTCGATGGGTTTTCGCCGGAATATTCCAGTTTCAAACTGGTTATGACCGGTTTCTGCCTCCTACCGAACCTTCAAACCGGTTTAAACCGGATTTAAAAATCGGAAATTTTGACCCGATTTTCGAAAAATCCCTAAGGCTATAGCCTATCCTATTTTTCGATTTTTGGGGGTCAAAAAATTGAAGAAACATCCGGTTTTCGGTGGGTTTTCGCCGGAATATTCCAGTTTCAAACTGGTTTAAACCGGTTTCTGCCTCCTACCGAACCTCCAAACCGGTTTAAACCGGATTTGAAAATCGGAAATTTTGACCCGATTTTCGAAAAATCCCTAATGCTATAGCCTTTCCGTTTTTTTCGATTTTTGGGGGTCAAAAAATTGAAGAAAAATCCGGTTTTCGTTTGGTTTTCGCCGGAATATTCCAGTTTCAAACTGGTTATGACCGGTTTCTGCCTCCTACCGAACCTTCAAACCGGTTTAAACCGGATTTGAAAATCGGAAATATTGACCCGATTTTCGAAAAAAACCTACGGCTATACATCCAGTTTTCGGTGGGTTTTCGCCAGAATATTCCAGTTTCAAACTGGTTATGACCGGTTTCTGCGAAACCCAACGCCCTAAGGCTACAGCCTATCCGTTTTTTCGATTTTTGGGGGTCAAAAAATTGAAGAAAAATCCAGTTTTCGGTGGGTTTTCGCCGGAATATTCCAGTTTCAAACTGGTTATGACCGGTTTCTGCCTCCTACCGAACCTTCAAACCGGTTTAAACCGGATTTAAAAATCGGAAATTTTGACCCGATTTTCGAAAAATCCCTAAGGCTATAGCCTATCCTATTTTTCGATTTTTGGGGGTCAAAAAATTGAAGAAACATCCGGTTTTCGGTGGGTTTTCGCCGGAATATTCCAGTTTCAAACTGGTTTAAACCGGTTTCTGCCTCCTACCGAACCTCCAAACCGGTTTAAACCGGATTTGAAAATCGGAAATTTTGACCCGATTTTCGAAAAATCCCTAATGCTATAGCCTTTCCGTTTTTTTCGATTTTTGGGGGTCAAAAAATTGAAGAAAAATCCGGTTTTCGTTTGGTTTTCGCCGGAATATTCCAGTTTCAAACTGGTTATGACCGGTTTCTGCCTCCTACCGAACCTTCAAACCGGTTTAAACCGGATTTGAAAATCGGAAATATTGACCCGATTTTCGAAAAAAACCTACGGCTATACATCCAGTTTTCGGTGGGTTTTCGCCAGAATATTCCAGTTTCAAACTGGTTATGACCGGTTTCTGCGAAACCCAACGCCCTAAGGCTACAGCCTATCCGTTTTTTCGATTTTTGGGGGTCAAAAAATTGAAGAAAAATCCAGTTTTCGGTGGGTTTTCGCCGGAATATTCCAGTTTCAAACTGGTTATGACCGGTTTCTGCCTCCTACCGAACCTCCAAACCGGTTTAAATCGGATTTAAAAATCGGAAATTTTGACCCGATTTTCGAAAGAGCCCTAAGGCTATAGCCTATCCGTTTTTTCGATTTTTGGGGGTCAAAAAATTGAAGAAAAATCCATATTTCGGTGGGTTTTCGCCGGAATATTCCAGTTTCAAACTGGTTATGACCGGTTTCTGCCTCCTACCGAACCTCCAAACCGGTTTAAACCGGATTTGAAAATCGGAAATTTTGACCCGATTTTCGAAAAAACCCTAAGGCTATAGCCTTTCCGTTTTTTTCGATTTTTGGGGGTCAAAAAATTGAAGAAAAATCCGGTTTTCGATGGGTTTTCGCCGGAATATTCCAGTTTCAAACTGGTTATGACCGGTTTCTGCCTCCTACCGAACCTCCAAACCGGTTTAAACCGGATTTAAAAATCGGAAATTTTGACCCGATTTTCGAAAGAGCCCTAAGGCTATAGCCTATCCGTTTTTTCGATTTTTGGGGGTCAAAAAATTGAAGAAAAATCCAGTTTTCGGTGGGTTTTCGCCGGAATATTCCAGTTTCAAACTGGTTATGACCGGTTTCTGCCTCCTACCGAACCTCCAAACCGGTTTAAACCGGATTTGAAAATCGGAAATTTTGACCCGATTTTCGAAAAAACCCTAAGGCTATAGCCTTTCCGTTTTTTTCGATATTTGGGGGTCAAAAAATTGAAGAAAAATCCGGTTTTCGATGGGTTTTCGCCAGAATATTCCAGTTTCAAACTGGTTATGACCGGTTTCTGCCTCCTACCGAACCTCCAAACCGGTTTAAACCGGATTTGAAAATCGGAAATTTTGACCCGATTTTCGAAAAAACCCTAAGGCCTTTCCGTTTTTTTCGATTTTTGGGGGTCAAAAAATTGAAGAAAAATCCGGTTTTCGATGGGTTTTCGCCGGAATATTCCAGTTTCAAACTGGTTATGACCGGTTTCTGCCTCCTACCGAACCTCCAAACCGGTTTAAACCGGATTTAAAAATCGGAAATTTTGACCCGATTTTCGAAAGAGCCCTAAGGCTATAGCCTTTCCGTTTTTTTCGATTTTTGGGGGTCAAAAAATTGAAGAAAAATCCGGTTTTCGTTTGGTTTTCGCCGGAATATTCCAGTTTCAAACTGGTTATGACCGGTTTCTGCCTCCTACCGAACCTTCAAACCGGTTTAAACCGGATTTGAAAATCGGAAATATTGACCCGATTTTCGAAAAAAACCTACGGCTATACATCCAGTTTTCGGTGGGTTTTCGCCAGAATATTCCAGTTTCAAACTGGTTATGACCGGTTTCTGCGAAACCCAACGCCCTAAGGCTACAGCCTATCCGTTTTTTCGATTTTTGGGGGTCAAAAAATTGAAGAAAAATCCAGTTTTCGGTGGGTTTTCGCCGGAATATTCCAGTTTCAAACTGGTTATGACCGGTTTCTGCCTCCTACCGAACCTCCAAACCGGTTTAAATCGGATTTAAAAATCGGAAATTTTGACCCGATTTTCGAAAGAGCCCTAAGGCTATAGCCTATCCGTTTTTTCGATTTTTGGGGGTCAAAAAATTGAAGAAAAATCCATATTTCGTTGGGTTTTCGCCGGAATATTCCAGTTTCAAACTGGTTATGACCGGTTTCTGCCTCCTACCGAACCTCCAAACCGGTTTAAACCGGATTTGAAAATCGGAAATTTTGACCCGATTTTCGAAAAAACCCTAAGGCTATAGCCTTTCCGTTTTTTTCGATTTTTGGGGGTCAAAAAATTGAAGAAAAATCCGGTTTTCGATGGGTTTTCGCCGGAATATTCCAGTTTCAAACTGGTTATGACCGGTTTCTGCCTCCTACCGAACCTCCAAACCGGTTTAAACCGGATTTAAAAATCGGAAATTTTGACCCGATTTTCGAAAGAGCCCTAAGGCTATAGCCTATCCGTTTTTTCGATTTTTGGGGGTCAAAAAATTGAAGAAAAATCCAGTTTTCGGTGGGTTTTCGCCGGAATATTCCAGTTTCAAACTGGTTATGACCGGTTTCTGCCTCCTACCGAACCTCCAAACCGGTTTAAACCGGATTTGAAAATCGGAAATTTTGACCCGATTTTCGAAAAAACCCTAAGGCTATAGCCTTTCCGTTTTTTTCGATATTTGGGGGTCAAAAAATTGAAGAAAAATCCGGTTTTCGATGGGTTTTCGCCAGAATATTCCAGTTTCAAACTGGTTATGACCGGTTTCTGCCTCCTACCGAACCTCCAAACCGGTTTAAACCGGATTTGAAAATCGGAAATTTTGACCCGATTTTCGAAAAAACCCTAAGGCCTTTCCGTTTTTTTCGATTTTTGGGGGTCAAAAAATTGAAGAAAAATCCGGTTTTCGATGGGTTTTCGCCGGAATATTCCAGTTTCAAACTGGTTATGACCGGTTTCTGCCTCCTACCGAACCTCCAAACCGGTTTAAACCGGATTTAAAAATCGGAAATTTTGACCCGATTTTCGAAAGAGCCCTAAGGCTATAGCCTATCCGTTTTTTCGATTTTTAGGGGTCAAAAAATTGAAGAAAAATCCAGTTTTCGGTGGGTTTTCGCCGGAATATTCCAGTTTCAAACTGGTTATGACCGGTTTCTGCCTCCTACCGAACCTCCAAACCGGTTTAAACCGGATTTGAAAATCGGAAATTTTGACCCGATTTTCGAAAAAACCCTAAGGCCTTTCCGTTTTTTTCGATTTTTGGGGGTCAAAAAATTGAAGAAAAATCCGGTTTTCGATGGGTTTTCGCCGGAATATTCCAGTTTCAAACTGGTTATGACCGGTTTCTGCCTCCTACCGAACCTCCAAACCGGTTTAAACCGGATTTGAAAATCGGAAATTTTGACCCGATTTTCGAAAAAACCCTAAGGCTATAGCCTATCCGTTTTTTCGATTTTTAGGGGTCAAAAAATTGAAGAAAAATCCAGTTTTCGGTGGGTTTTCGCCGGAATATTCCAGTTTCAAACTGGTTATGACCGGTTTCTGCCTCCTACCGAACCTTCAAACCGGTTTAAACCGGATTTTAAAATCGGAAATTTTGACCCGATTTTCGAAAAAACCCTAAGGCTATAGCCTTTCCGTTTTTTTCGATTTTTGGGATTCAAAAAATTGAAGAAAAATCCGGTTTTCGCTGGGTTTTCGCCGGAATATTCCAGTTTCAAACTGGTTATGACCGGTTTCTGCCTCCTACCGAACCTTCAAACCGGTTTAAACCGGATTTGAAAATCGGAAATATTGACCCGATTTTCGAAAAAAACCTACGGCTATACATCCAGTTTTCGGTGGGTTTTCGCCAGAATATTCCAGTTTCAAACTGGTTATGACCGGTTTCTGCGAGACCCAACGCCCTAAGGCTACAGCCTATCCGTTTTTTCGATTTTTGGGGGTCAAAAAATTGAAGAAAAATCCAGTTTTCGGTGGGTTTTCGCCGGAATATTCCAGTTTCAAACTGGTTATGACCGGTTTCTGCCTCCTACCGAACCTCCAAACCGGTTTAAACCGGATTTAAAAATCGGAAATTTTGACCCGATTTTCGAAAAAACCCTAAGGCTATAGCCTATCCGTTTTTTCGATTTTTGGGGGTCAAAAAATTGAAGAAAAATCCGGTTTTCGTTTGGTTTTCGCCGGAATATTCCAGTTTCAAACTGGTTATGACCGGTTTCTGCCTCCTACCGAACCTTCAAACCGGTTTAAACCGGATTTGAAAATCGGAAATTTTGACCCGATTTTCGAAAAAACCCTAAGGCTATAGCCTATCCGTTTTTTTCGATTTTTGGGGGTCAAAAAATTGAAGAAAAATCCAGTTTTCGGTGGGTTTTCGCCGGAATATTCCAGTTTCAAACTGGTTATGACCGGTTTCTGCCTCCTACCGAACCTCCAAACCGGTTTAAATCGGATTTAAAAATCGGAAATTTTGACCCGATTTTCGAAAGAGCCCTAAGGCTATAGCCTATCCGTTTTTTCGATTTTTGAGGGTCAAAAAATTGAAGAAAAATCCAGTTTTCGGTGGGTTTTCGCCGGAATATTCCAGTTTCAAACTGGTTATGACCGGTTTCTGCCTCCTACCGAACCTCCAAACCGGTTTAAACCGGATTTGAAAATCGGAAATTTTGACCCGATTTTCGAAAAAACCCTAAGGCTATAGCCTTTCCGTTTTTTTTTCGATTTTTGGGGGTCAAAAAATTGAAGAAAAATCCGGTTTTCGATGGGTTTTCGCCGGAATATTCCAGTTTCAAACTGGTTATGACCGGTTTCTGCCTCCTACCGAACCTCCAAACCGGTTTAAACCGGATTTAAAAATCGGAAATTTTGACCCGATTTTCGAAAGAGCCCTAAGGCTATAGCCTATCCGTTTTTTCGATTTTTGGGGGTCAAAAAATTGAAGAAAAATCCAGTTTTCGGTGGGTTTTCGCCGGAATATTCCAGTTTCAAACTGGTTATGACCGGTTTCTGCCTCCTACCGAACCTCCAAACCGGTTTAAACCGGATTTGAAAATCGGAAATTTTGACCCGATTTTCGAAAAAACCCTAAGGCCTTTCCGTTTTTTTCGATTTTTGGGGGTCAAAAAATTGAAGAAAAATCCGGTTTTCGATGGGTTTTCGCCGGAATATTCCAGTTTCAAACTGGTTATGACCGGTTTCTGCCTCCTACCGAACCTCCAAACCGGTTTAAACCGGATTTAAAAATCGGAAATTTTGACCCGATTTTCGAAAGAGCCCTAAGGCTATAGCCTATCCGTTTTTTCGATTTTTAGGGGTCAAAAAATTGAAGAAAAATCCAGTTTTCGGTGGGTTTTCGCCGGAATATTCCAGTTTCAAACTGGTTATGACCGGTTTCTGCCTCCTACCGAACCTCCAAACCGGTTTAAACCGGATTTGAAAATCGGAAATTTTGACCCGATTTTCGAAAAAACCCTAAGGCCTTTCCGTTTTTTTCGATTTTTGGGGGTCAAAAAATTGAAGAAAAATCCGGTTTTCGATGGGTTTTCGCCGGAATATTCCAGTTTCAAACTGGTTATGACCGGTTTCTGCCTCCTACCGAACCTCCAAACCGGTTTAAACCGGATTTGAAAATCGGAAATTTTGACCCGATTTTCGAAAAAACCCTAAGGCTATAGCCTAGCCGTTTTTTCGATTTTTAGGGGTCAAAAAATTGAAGAAAAATCCAGTTTTCGGTGGGTTTTCGCCGGAATATTCCAGTTTCAAACTGGTTATGACCGGTTTCTGCCTCCTACCGAACCTTCAAACCGGTTTAAACCGGATTTTAAAATCGGAAATTTTGACCCGATTTTCGAAAAAACCCTAAGGCTATAGCCTTTCCGTTTTTTTCGATTTTTGGGATTCAAAAAATTGAAGAAAAATCCGGTTTTCGCTGGGTTTTCGCCGGAATATTCCAGTTTCAAACTGGTTATGACCGGTTTCTGCCTCCTACCGAACCTTCAAACCGGTTTAAACCGGATTTGAAAATCGGAAATATTGACCCGATTTTCGAAAAAAACCTACGGCTATACATCCAGTTTTCGGTGGGTTTTCGCCAGAATATTCCAGTTTCAAACTGGTTATGACCGGTTTCTGCGAGACCCAACGCCCTAAGGCTACAGCCTATCCGTTTTTTCGATTTTTGGGGGTCAAAAAATTGAAGAAAAATCCAGTTTTCGGTGGGTTTTCGCCGGAATATTCCAGTTTCAAACTGGTTATGACCGGTTTCTGCCTCCTACCGAACCTCCAAACCGGTTTAAACCGGATTTAAAAATCGGAAATTTTGACCCGATTTTCGAAAAAACCCTAAGGCTATAGCCTATCCGTTTTTTCGATTTTTGGGGGTCAAAAAATTGAAGAAAAATCCGGTTTTCGTTTGGTTTTCGCCGGAATATTCCAGTTTCAAACTGGTTATGACCGGTTTCTGCCTCCTACCGAACCTTCAAACCGGTTTAAACCGGATTTGAAAATCGGAAATTTTGACCCGATTTTCGAAAAAACCCTAAGGCTATAGCCTATCCGTTTTTTTCGATTTTTGGGGGTCAAAAAATTGAAGAAAAATCCAGTTTTCGGTGGGTTTTCGCCGGAATATTCCAGTTTCAAACTGGTTATGACCGGTTTCTGCCTCCTACCGAACCTCCAAACCGGTTTAAATCGGATTTAAAAATCGGAAATTTTGACCCGATTTTCGAAAGAGCCCTAAGGCTATAGCCTATCCGTTTTTTCGATTTTTGAGGGTCAAAAAATTGAAGAAAAATCCAGTTTTCGGTGGGTTTTCGCCGGAATATTCCAGTTTCAAACTGGTTATGACCGGTTTCTGCCTCCTACCGAACCTCCAAACCGGTTTAAACCGGATTCGAAAATCGGAAATTTTGACCCGATTTTCGAAAAAACCCTAAGGCTATAGCCTTTCCGTTTTTTTTCGATTTTTGGGGGTCAAAAAATTGAAGAAAAATCCGGTTTTCGATGGGTTTTCGCCGGAATATTCCAGTTTCAAACTGGTTATGACCGGTTTCTGCCTCCTACCGAACCTCCAAACCGGTTTAAACCGGATTTAAAAATCGGAAATTTTGACCCGATTTTCGAAAGAGCCCTAAGGCTATAGCCTATCCGTTTTTTCGATTTTTGGGGGTCAAAAAATTGAAGAAAAATCCAGTTTTCGGTGGGTTTTCGCCGGAATATTCCAGTTTCAAACTGGTTATGACCGGTTTCTGCCTCCTACCGAACCTCCAAACCGGTTTAAACCGGATTTGAAAATCGGAAATTTTGACCCGATTTTCGAAAAAACCCTAAGGCTATAGCCTTTCCGTTTTTTTCGATTTTTGGGGGTCAAAAAATTGAAGAAAAATCCGGTTTTCGATGGGTTTTCGCCGGAATATTCCAGTTTCAAACTGGTTATGACCGGTTTCTGCCTCCTACCGAACCTTCAAACCGGTTTAAACCGGATTTAAAAATCGGAAATTTTGACCCGATTTTCGAAAGAGCCCTAAGGCTATAGCCTATCCGTTTTTTCGATTTTTGGGGGTCAAAAAATTGAAGAAAAATCCAGTTTTCGGTGGGTTTTCGCCGGAATATTCCAGTTTCAAACTGGTTATGACCGGTTTCTGCCTCCTACCGAACCTCCAAACCGGTTTAAACCGGATTTGAAAATCGGAAATTTTGACCCGATTTTCGAAAAAACCCTAAGGCAATAGCCTTTCCGTTTTTTTCGATTTTTGGGGGTCAAAAAATTGAAGAAACATCCGGTTTTCGTTGGGTTTTCGCCGGAATATTCCAGTTTCAAACTGGTTATGACCGGTTTCTGCCTCCTACCGAACCTTCAAACCGGTTTAAACCGGATTTGAAAATCGGAAATTTTGACCCGATTTTCGAAAAAACCCTAAGGCTATAGCCTTTCCGTTTTTTTCGATTTTTGGGGGTCAAAAAATTGAAGAAAAATCCGGTTTTCGATGGGTTTTCGCCGGAATATTCCAGTTTCAAACTGGTTATGACCGGTTTCTGCCTCCTACCGAACCTTCAAACCGGTTTAAACCGGATTTAAAAATCGGAAATTTTGACCCGATTTTCGAAAAAACCCTAAGGCTATAGCCTTTCCGTTTTTTTCGATTTTTGGGATTCAAAAAATTGAAGAAAAATCCGGTTTTCGCTGGGTTTTCGCCGGAATATTCCAGTTTCAAACTGGTTATGACCGGTTTCTGCCTCCTACCGAACCTTCAAACCGGTTTAAACCGGATTTGAAAATCGGAAATATTGACCCGATTTTCGAAAAAAACCTACGGCTATACATCCAGTTTTCGGTGGGTTTTCGCCAGAATATTCCAGTTTCAAACTGGTTATGACCGGTTTCTGCGAGACCCAACGCCCTAAGGCTACAGCCTATCCGTTTTTTCGATTTTTGGGGGTCAAAAAATTGAAGAAAAATCCAGTTTTCGGTGGGTTTTCGCCGGAATATTCCAGTTTCAAACTGGTTATGACCGGTTTCTGCCTCCTACCGAACCTCCAAACCGGTTTAAACCGGATTTAAAAATCGGAAATTTTGACCCGATTTTCGAAAAAACCCTAAGGCTATAGCCTATCCGTTTTTTCGATTTTTGGGGGTCAAAAAATTGAAGAAAAATCCGGTTTTCGTTTGGTTTTCGCCGGAATATTCCAGTTTCAAACTGGTTATGACCGGTTTCTGCCTCCTACCGAACCTTCAAACCGGTTTAAACCGGATTTGAAAATCGGAAATTTTGACCCGATTTTCGAAAAAACCCTAAGGCTATAGCCTATCCGTTTTTTTCGATTTTTGGGGGTCAAAAAATTGAAGAAAAATCCAGTTTTCGGTGGGTTTTCGCCGGAATATTCCAGTTTCAAACTGGTTATGACCGGTTTCTGCCTCCTACCGAACCTCCAAACCGGTTTAAATCGGATTTAAAAATCGGAAATTTTGACCCGATTTTCGAAAGAGCCCTAAGGCTATAGCCTATCCGTTTTTTCGATTTTTGAGGGTCAAAAAATTGAAGAAAAATCCAGTTTTCGGTGGGTTTTCGCCGGAATATTCCAGTTTCAAACTGGTTATGACCGGTTTCTGCCTCCTACCGAACCTCCAAACCGGTTTAAACCGGATTTGAAAATCGGAAATTTTGACCCGATTTTCGAAAAAACCCTAAGGCTATAGCCTTTCCGTTTTTTTTCGATTTTTGGGGGTCAAAAATTGAAGAAAAATCCGGTTTTCGATGGGTTTTCGCCGGAATATTCCAGTTTCAAACTGGTTATGACCGGTTTCTGCCTCCTACCGAACCTCCAAACCGGTTTAAACCGGATTTAAAAATCGGAAATTTTGACCCGATTTTCGAAAGAGCCCTAAGGCTATAGCCTATCCGTTTTTTCGATTTTTGGGGGTCAAAAAATTGAAGAAAAATCCAGTTTTCGGTGGGTTTTCGCCGGAATATTCCAGTTTCAAACTGGTTATGACCGGTTTCTGCCTCCTACCGAACCTCCAAACCGGTTTAAACCGGATTTGAAAATCGGAAATTTTGACCCGATTTTCGAAAAAACCCTAAGGCTATAGCCTTTCCGTTTTTTTCGATTTTTGGGGGTCAAAAAATTGAAGAAAAATCCGGTTTTCGATGGGTTTTCGCCGGAATATTCCAGTTTCAAACTGGTTATGACCGGTTTCTGCCTCCTACCGAACCTTCAAACCGGTTTAAACCGGATTTAAAAATCGGAAATTTTGACCCGATTTTCGAAAGAGCCCTAAGGCTATAGCCTATCCGTTTTTTCGATTTTTGGGGGTCAAAAAATTGAAGAAAAATCCAGTTTTCGGTGGGTTTTCGCCGGAATATTCCAGTTTCAAACTGGTTATGACCGGTTTCTGCCTCCTACCGAACCTCCAAACCGGTTTAAACCGGATTTGAAAATCGGAAATTTTGACCCGATTTTCGAAAAAACCCTAAGGCAATAGCCTTTCCGTTTTTTTCGATTTTTGGGGGTCAAAAAATTGAAGAAACATCCGGTTTTCGTTGGGTTTTCGCCGGAATATTCCAGTTTCAAACTGGTTATGACCGGTTTCTGCCTCCTACCGAACCTTCAAACCGGTTTAAACCGGATTTGAAAATCGGAAATTTTGACCCGATTTTCGAAAAAACCCTAAGGCTATAGCCTTTCCGTTTTTTTCGATTTTTGGGGGTCAAAAAATTGAAGAAAAATCCGGTTTTCGATGGGTTTTCGCCGGAATATTCCAGTTTCAAACTGGTTATGACCGGTTTCTGCCTCCTACCGAACCTTCAAACCGGTTTAAACCGGATTTAAAAATCGGAAATTTTGACCCGATTTTCGAAAGAGCCCTAAGGCTATAGCCTATCCGTTTTTTCGATTTTTGGGGGTCAAAAAATTGAAGAAAAATCCAGTTTTCGGTGGGTTTTCGCCGGAATATTCCAGTTTCAAACTGGTTATGACCGGTTTCTGCCTCCTACCGAACCTCCAAACCGGTTTAAATCGGATTTAAAAATCGGAAATTTTGACCCGATTTTCGAAAGAGCCCTAAGGCTATAGCCTATCCGTTTTTTTCGATTTTTGGGGGTCAAAAAATTGAAGAAAAATCCAGTTTTCGGTGGGTTTTCGCCGGAATATTCCAGTTTCAAACTGGTTATGACCGGTTTCTGCCTCCTACCGAACCTCCAAACCGGTTTAAACCGGATTTGAAAATCGGAAATTTTGACCCGATTTTCGAAAGAGCCCTAAGGCTATAGCCTATCCGTTTTTTCGATTTTTGGGGGTCAAAAAATTGAAGAAAAATCCAGTTTTCGGTGGGTTTTCGCCGGAATATTCCAGTTTCAAACTGGTTATGACCGGTTTCTGCCTCCTACCGAACCTCCAAACCGGTTTAAACCGGATTTGAAAATCGGAAATTTTGACCCGATTTTCGAAAGAGCCCTAAGGCTATAGCCTATCCGTTTTTTCGATTTTTGGGGGTCAAAAAATTGAAGAAAAATCCAGTTTTCGGTGGGTTTTCGCCGGAATATTCCAGTTTCAAACTGGTTATGACCGGTTTCTGCCTCCTACCGAACCTCCAAACCGGTTTAAACAGGATTTGAAAATCGGAAATTTTGACCCGATTTTCGAAAAAACCCTAAGGCAATAGCCTTTCCGTTTTTTTCGATTTTTGGGGGTCAAAAAATTGAAGAAACATCCGGTTTTCGTTGGGATTTCGCCGGAATATTCCAGTTTCAAACTGGTTATGACCGGTTTCTGCCTCCTACCGAACCTTCAAACCGGTTTAAACCGGATTTGAAAATCGGAAATTTTGACCCGATTTTCGAAAAAACCCTAAGGCTATAGCCTTTCCGTTTTTTTCGATTTTTGGGGGTCAAAAAATTGAAGAAAAATCCGGTTTTCGATGGGTTTTCGCCGGAATATTCCAGTTTCAAACTGGTTATGACCGGTTTCTGCCTCCTACCGAACCTTCAAACCGGTTTAAACCGGATTTAAAAATCGGAAATTTTGACCCGATTTTCGAAAGAGCCCTAAGGCTATAGCCTATCCGTTTTTTCGATTTTTGGGGGTCAAAAAATTGAAGAAAAATCCAGTTTTCGGTGGGTTTTCGCCGGAATATTCCAGTTTCAAACTGGTTATGACCGGTTTCTGCCTCCTACCGAACCTCCAAACCGGTTTAAATCGGATTTAAAAATCGGAAATTTTGACCCGATTTTCGAAAGAGCCCTAAGGCTATAGCCTATCCGTTTTTTCGATTTTTGGGGGTCAAAAAATTGAAGAAAAATCCAGTTTTCGGTGGGTTTTCGCCGGAATATTCCAGTTTCAAACTGGTTATGACCGGTTTCTGCCTCCTACCGAACCTCCAAACCGGTTTAAACCGGATTTGAAAATCGGAAATTTTGACCCGATTTTCGAAAGAGCCCTAAGGCTATAGCCTATCCGTTTTTTCGATTTTTGGGGGTCAAAAAATTGAAGAAAAATCCAGTTTTCGGTGGGTTTTCGCCGGAATATTCCAGTTTCAAACTGGTTATGACCGGTTTCTGCCTCCTACCGAACCTCCAAACCGGTTTAAATCGGATTTAAAAATCGGAAATTTTGACCCGATTTTCGAAAGAGCCCTAAGGCTATAGCCTATCCGTTTTTTCGATTTTTGGGGGTCAAAAAATTGAAGAAAAATCCGGTTTTCGATGGGTTTTCGCCGGAATATTCCAGTTTCAAACTGGTTATGACCGGTTTCTGCCTCCTACCGAACCTCCAAACCGGTTTAAACCGGATTTAAAAATCGGAAATTTTGACCCGATTTTCGAAAGAGCCCTAAGGCTATAGCCTATCCGTTTTTTCGATTTTTGGGGGTCAAAAAATTGAAGAAAAATCCAGTTTTCGGTGGGTTTTCGCCGGAATATTCCAGTTTCAAACTGGTTATGACCGGTTTCTGCCTCCTACCGAACCTCCAAACCGGTTTAAACCGGATTTGAAAATCGGAAATTTTGACCCGATTTTCGAAAAAACCCTAAGGCCTTTCCGTTTTTTTCGATTTTTGGGGGTCAAAAAATTGAAGAAAAATCCGGTTTTCGATGGGTTTTCGCCGGAATATTCCAGTTTTAAACTGGTTATGACCGGTTTCTGCCTCCTACCGAACCTCCAAACCGGTTTAAACCGAATTTAAAAATCGGAAATTTTGACCCGATTTTCGAAAAAACCCTAAGGCTATAGCCTTTCCGTTTTTTTCGATTTTTGGGGGTCAAAAAATTGAAGAAACATCCGGTTTTCGTTGGGTTTTCGCCGGAATATTCCAGTTTCAAACTGGTTATGACCGGTTTCTGCCTCCTACCGAACCTCCAAACCGGTTTAAACCGGATTTGAAAATCGGAAATTTTGACCCGATTTTCGAAAGAGCCCTAAGGCTATAGCCTATCCGTTTTTTCGATTTTTAGGGGTCAAAAAATTGAAGAAAAATCCAGTTTTCGATGGGTTTTCGCCGGAATATTCCAGTTTCAAACTGGTTATGACCGGTTTCTGCCTCCTACCGAACCTTCAAACCGGTTTAAACCGGATTTTAAAATCGGAAATTTTGACCCGATTTTCGAAAAAACCCTAAGGCTATAGCCTTTCCGTTTTTTTCGATTTTTGGGATTCAAAAAATTGAAGAAAAATCCGGTTTTCGGTGGGTTTTCGCCGGAATATTCCAGTTTCAAACTGGTTATGACCGGTTTCTGCCTCCTACCGAACCTTCAAACCGGTTTAAACCGGATTTGAAAATCGGAAATTTTGACCCGATTTTCGAAAAAAACCTACGGCTATACATCCAGTTTTCGGTGGGTTTTCGCCAGAATATTCCAGTTTCAAACTGGTTATGACCGGTTTCTGCGAAACCCAACGCCCTAAGGCTACAGCCTATCCGTTTTTTCGATTTTTGGGGGTCAAAAAATTGAAGAAAAATCCAGTTTTCGGTGGGTTTTCGCCGGAATATTCCAGTTTCAAACTGGTTATGACCGGTTTCTGCCTCCTACCGAACCTCCAAACCGGTTTAAACCGGATTTGAAAATCGGAAATTTTGACCCGATTTTCGAAAAAACCCTAAGGCTATAGCCTTTCCGTTTTTTTCGATATTTGGGGGTCAAAAAATTGAAGAAAATCCGGTTTTCGATGGGTTTTCGCCGGAATATTCCAGTTTCAAACTGGTTATGACCGGTTTCTGCCTCCTACCGAACCTCCAAACCGGTTTAAACCGGATTTAAAAATCGGAAATTTTGACCCGATTTTCGAAAGAGCCCTAAGGCTATAGCCTATCCGTTTTTTCGATTTTTGGGGGTCAAAAAATTGAAGAAAAATCCAGTTTTCGGTGGGTTTTCGCCGGAATATTCCAGTTTCAAACTGGTTATGACCGGTTTCTGCCTCCTACCGAACCTCCAAACCGGTTTAAACCGGATTTGAAAATCGGAAATTTTGACCCGATTTTCGAAAAAACCCTAAGGCCTTTCCGTTTTTTTCGATTTTTGGGGGTCAAAAAATTGAAGAAAAATCCGGTTTTCGATGGGATTTCGCCGGAATATTCCAGTTTTAAACTGGTTATGACCGGTTTCTGCCTCCTACCGAACCTCCAAACCGGTTTAAACCGAATTTAAAAATCGGAAATTTTGACCCGATTTTCGAAAAAACCCTAAGGCTATAGCCTTTCCGTTTTTTTCGATTTTTGGGGGTCAAAAAATTGAAGAAACATCCGGTTTTCGTTGGGTTTTCGCCGGAATATTCCAGTTTCAAACTGGTTATGACCGGTTTCTGCCTCCTACCGAACCTCCAAACCGGTTTAAACCGGATTTGAAAATCGGAAATTTTGACCCGATTTTCGAAAGAGCCCTAAGGCTATAGCCTATCCGTTTTTTCGATTTTTAGGGGTCAAAAAATTGAAGAAAAATCCAGTTTTCGGTGGGTTTTCGCCGGAATATTCCAGTTTCAAACTGGTTATGACCGGTTTCTGCCTCCTACCGAACCTTCAAACCGGTTTAAACCGGATTTTAAAATCGGAAATTTTGACCCGATTTTCGAAAAAACCCTAAGGCTATAGCCTTTCCGTTTTTTTCGATTTTTGGGATTCAAAAAATTGAAGAAAAATCCGGTTTTCGCTGGGTTTTCGCCGGAATATTCCAGTTTCAAACTGGTTATGACCGGTTTCTGCCTCCTACCGAACCTTCAAACCGGTTTAAACCGGATTTGAAAATCGGAAATATTGACCCGATTTTCGAAAAAAACCTACGGCTATACATCCAGTTTTCGGTGGGTTTTCGCCAGAATATTCCAGTTTCAAACTGGATATGACCGGTTTCTGCGAAACCCAACGCCCTAAGGCTACAAACCTATCCGTTTTTTCGATTTTTGGGGGTCAAAAAATTGAAGAAAAATCCAGTTTTCGGTGGGTTTTCGCCGGAATATTCCAGTTTCAAACTGGTTATGACCGGTTTCTGCCTCCTACCGAACCTCCAAACCGGTTTAAACCGGATTTGAAAATCGGAAATTTTGACCCGATTTTCGAAAAAACCCTAAGGCTATAGCCTTTCCGTTTTTTTCGATATTTGGGGGTCAAAAAATTGAAGAAAAATCCGGTTTTCGATGGGTTTTCGCCGGAATATTCCAGTTTCAAACTGGTTATGACCGGTTTCTGCCTCCTACCGAACCTCCAAACCGGTTTAAACCGGATTTGAAAATCGGAAATTTTGACCCGATTTTCGAAAGAGCCCTAAGGCTATAGCCTATCCGTTTTTTCGATTTTTGGGGGTCAAAAAATTGAAGAAAAATCCAGTTTTCGGTGGGTTTTCGCCGGAATATTCCAGTTTCAAACTGGTTATGACCGGTTTCTGCCTCCTACCGAACCTCCATACCGGTTTAAACCGGATTTGAAAATCGGAAATTTTGACCCGATTTTCGAAAAAACCCTAAGGCCTTTCCGTTTTTTTCGATTTTTGGGGGTCAAAAAATTGAAGAAAAATCCGGTTTTCGATGGGTTTTCGCCGGAATATTCCAGTTTTAAACTGGTTATGACCGGTTTCTGCCTCCTACCGAACCTCCAAACCGGTTTAAACCGAATTTAAAAATCGGAAATTTTGACCCGATTTTCGAAAAAACCCTAAGGCTACAGCCTTTCCGTTTTTTTCGATTTTTGGGGGTCAAAAAATTGAAGAAACATCCGGTTTTCGTTGGGTTTTCGCCGGAATATTCCAGTTTCAAACTGGTTATGACCGGTTTCTGCCTCCTACCGAACCTCCAAACCGGTTTAAACCGGATTTGAAAATCGGAAATTTTGACCCGATTTTCGAAAAAACCCTAAGGCTATAGCCTTTCCGTTTTTTTCGATTTTTGGGGGTCAAAAAATTGAAGAAACATCCGGTTTTCGTTGGGTTTTCGCCGGAATATTCCAGTTTCAAACTGGTTATGACCGGTTTCTGCCTCCTACCGAACCTCCAAACCGGTTTAAACCGGATTTGAAAATCGGAAATTTTGACCCGATTTTCGAAAGAGCCCTAAGGCTATAGCCTATCCGTTTTTTCGATTTTTAGGGGTCAAAAAATTGAAGAAAAATCCAGTTTTCGGTGGGTTTTCGCCGGAATATTCCAGTTTCAAACTGGTTATGACCGGTTTCTGCCTCCTACCGAACCTTCAAACCGGTTTAAACCGGATTTTAAAATCGGAAATTTTGACCCGATTTTCGAAAAAACCCTAAGGCTATAGCCTTTCCGTTTTTTTCGATTTTGGGATTCAAAAAATTGAAGAAAAATCCGGTTTTCGCTGGGTTTTCGCCGGAATATTCCAGTTTCAAACTGGTTATGACCGGTTTCTGCCTCCTACCGAACCTTCAAACCGGTTTAAACCGGATTTGAAAATCGGAAATATTGACCCGATTTTCGAAAAAAACCTACGGCTATACATCCAGTTTTCGGTGGGTTTTCGCCAGAATATTCCAGTTTCAAACTGGTTATGACCGGTTTCTGCGAAACCCAACGCCCTAAGGCTACAGCCTATCCGTTTTTTCGATATTTGGGGGTCAAAAAATTGAAGAAAAATCCAGTTTTCGTTGGGTTTTCGCCGGAATATTCCAGTTTCAAACTGGTTATGACCGGTTTCTGCCTCCTACCGAACCTCCAAACCGGTTTAAATCGGATTTAAAAATCGGAAATTTTGACCCGATTTTCGAAAGAGCCCTAAGGCTATAGCCTATCCGTTTTTTCGATTTTTGGGGGTCAAAAAATTGAAGAAAAATCCATTTTTCGGTGGGTTTTCGCCGGAATATTCCAGTTTCAAACTGGTTATGACCGGTTTCTGCCTCCTACCGAACCTCCAAACCGGTTTAAACCGGATTTAAAAATCGGAAATTTTGACCCGATTTTCGAAAAAACCCTAAGGCTATAGCCTATCCGTTTTTTTCGAATTTTGGGGGTCAAAAAATTGAAGAAAAATCCGGTTTTCGATGGGTTTTCGCCGGAATATTCCAGTTTCAAACTGGTTATGACCGGTTTCTGCCTCCTACCGAACCTCCAAACCGGTTTAAACCGGATTTAAAAATCGGAAATTTTGACCCGATTTTCGAAAGAGCCCTAAGGCTATAGCCTTTCCGTATTTTTCGATTTTTTTTGACCCGATTTTCGAAAAATCCCTAAGGCTATGGCCTTTCCGTTTTTTTCGATTTTTGGGGGTCAAAAAATTGAAGAAAAATCCGGTTTTCGGTGGGTTTTCGCCGGAATATTCCAGTTTCAAACTGGTTATGACCGGTTTCTGCCTCCTACCGAACCTCCAAACCGGTTTAAACCGATTTCGAAAATCGGAAATTTTGACCCGATTTTCGAAAAATCCCTAAGGCTGTAGCCTTTCCGTTTTTTTCGATTTTTGGAGGTCAAAAAAATGAAGAAAAATCCGGTTTTCGTCCCTAAGGCTGTAGCCTATCCGTTTTTTCGATTTTTGGGGGTCAAAAAATTGAAGAAAAATCCAGTTTTCGGTGGGTTTTCGCCGGAATATTCCAGTTTCAAACTGGTTATGACCGGTTTCTGCCTCCTACCGAACCTCCAAACCGGTTTAAACCGGATTTGAAAATCGGAAATTTTGACCCGATTTTCGAAAGAGCCCTAAGGCTATAGCCTTTCCGTTTTTTCGATTTTTGGGGGTCAAAAAATTGAAGAAAAATCCAGTTTTCGGTGGGTTTTCGCCAGAATATTCCAGTTTCAAACTGGTTATGACCGGTTTCTGCCTCCTACCGAACCTCCAAACCGGTTTAAACCGGATTTGAAAATCGGAAATTTTGACCCGATTTTCGAAAGAGCCCTAAGGCTATAGCCTTTCCGTTTTTTCGATTTTTGGGGGTCAAAAAATTGAAGAAAAATCCAGTTTTCGGTGGGTTTTCGCCGGAATATTCCAGTTTCAAACTGGTTATGACCGGTTTCTGCCTCCTACCGAACCTCCAAACCGGTCTAAACCGGATTTGAAAATCGGAAATTTTGACCCGATTTTCGAAAAAACCCTTAGGCTATAGCCTTTCCGTTTTTTTCGATTTTTGGGGGTCAAAAAATTGAAGAAAAATCCGGTTTTCGATGGGTTTTCGCCGGAATATTCCAGTTTCAAACTGGTTATGACCGGTTTCTGCCTCCTACCGAACCTCCAAACCGGTTTAAACCGATTTCGAAAATCGGAAATTTTGACCCGATTTTCGAAAAATCCCTAAGGCTATAGCCTATCCGTTTTTTTCGATTTTTGGGGGTCAAAAAATTCAAGAAAAATCCGGTTTTCGGTGGGTTTTCGCCGGAATATTCCAGTTTCAAACTGGTTATGACCGGTTTCTGCCTCCTACCGAACCTCCAAACCGGTTTAAACCGATTTCGAAAATCGGAAATTTTGACCCGATTTTCGAAAAATCCCTAAGGCTATAGCCTTTCCGTTTTTTTCGATTTTTGGAGGTCAAAAAATTGAAGAAAAATCCGGTTTTCGTCCCTAAGGCTGTAGCCTTTCCGTTTTTTTCGATTTTTGGGGGTCAAAAAATTGAAGAAAAATCCGGTTTTCGATGGGTTTTCGCCGGAATATTCCAGTTTCAAACTGGTTATGACCGGTTTCTGCCTCCTACCGAACCTCCAAACCGGTTTAAACCGAATTTAAAAATCGGAAATTTTGACCCGATTTTCGACAGAGTCCTAAGGCTATAGCCTATCCGTTTTTTCGATTTTTGGGGGTCAAAAAATTGAAGAAAAATCCAGTTTTCGGTGGGTTTTCGCCGGAATATTCCAGTTTCAAACTGGTTATGACCGGTTTCTGCCTCCTACCGAACCTCCAAACCGGTTTAAACCGGATTTGAAAATCGGAAATTTTGACCCGATTTTCGAAAAAACCCTAAGGCCTTTCCGTTTTTTTCGATTTTTGGGGGTCAAAAAATTGAAGAAAAATCCGGTTTTCGATGGGTTTTCGCCGGAATATTCCAGTTTTAAACTGGTTATGACCGGTTTCTGCCTCCTACCGAACCTCCAAACCGGTTTAAACCGAATTTAAAAATCGGAAATTTTGACCCGATTTTCGAAAAAACCCTAAGGCTACAGCCTTTCCGTTTTTTTCGATTTTTGGGGGTCAAAAAATTGAAGAAACATCCGGTTTTCGTTGGGTTTTCGCCGGAATATTCCAGTTTCAAACTGGTTATGACCGGTTTCTGCCTCCTACCGAACCTCCAAACCGGTTTAAACCGGATTTGAAAATCGGAAATTTTGACCCGATTTTCGAAAAAACCCTAAGGCTATAGCCTTTCCGTTTTTTTTCGATTTTTGGGGGTCAAAAAATTGAAGAAACATCCGGTTTTCGTTGGGTTTTCGCCGGAATATTCCAGTTTCAAACTGGTTATGACCGGTTTCTGCCTCCTACCGAACCTCCAAACCGGTTTAAACCGGATTTGAAAATCGGAAATTTTGACCCGATTTTCGAAAGAGCCCTAAGGCTATAGCCTATCCGTTTTTTCGATTTTTAGGGGTCAAAAAATTGAAGAAAAATCCAGTTTTCGGTGGGTTTTCGCCGGAATATTCCAGTTTCAAACTGGTTATGACCGGTTTCTGCCTCCTACCGAACCTTCAAACCGGTTTAAACCGGATTTTAAAATCGGAAATTTTGACCCGATTTTCGAAAAAACCCTAAGGCTATAGCCTTTCCGTTTTTTTCGATTTTTGGGATTCAAAAAATTGAAGAAAAATCCGGTTTTCGCTGGGTTTTCGCCGGAATATTCCAGTTTCAAACTGGTTATGACCGGTTTCTGCCTCCTACCGAACCTTCAAACCGGTTTAAACCGGATTTGAAAATCGGAAATATTGACCCGATTTTCGAAAAAAACCTACGGCTATACATCCAGTTTTCGGTGGGTTTTCGCCAGAATATTCCAGTTTCAAACTGGTTATGACCGGTTTCTGCGAAACCCAACGCCCTAAGGCTACAGCCTATCCGTTTTTTCGATATTTGGGGGTCAAAAAATTGAAGAAAAATCCAGTTTTCGTTGGGTTTTCGCCGGAATATTCCAGTTTCAAACTGGTTATGACCGGTTTCTGCCTCCTACCGAACCTCCAAACCGGTTTAAATCGGATTTAAAAATCGGAAATTTTGACCCGATTTTCGAAAGAGCCCTAAGGCTATAGCCTATCCGTTTTTTCGATTTTTGGGGGTCAAAAAATTGAAGAAAAATCCATTTTTCGGTGGGTTTTCGCCGGAATATTCCAGTTTCAAACTGGTTATGACCGGTTTCTGCCTCCTACCGAACCTCCAAACCGGTTTAAACCGGATTTAAAAATCGGAAATTTTGACCCGATTTTCGAAAAAACCCTAAGGCTATAGCCTATCCGTTTTTTTCGAATTTTGGGGGTCAAAAAATTGAAGAAAAATCCGGTTTTCGATGGGTTTTCGCCGGAATATTCCAGTTTCAAACTGGTTATGACCGGTTTCTGCCTCCTACCGAACCTCCAAACCGGTTTAAACCGGATTTAAAAATCGGAAATTTTGACCCGATTTTCGAAAGAGCCCTAAGGCTATAGCCTTTCCGTATTTTTCGATTTTTTTTGACCCGATTTTCGAAAAATCCCTAAGGCTATGGCCTTTCCGTTTTTTTCGATTTTTGGGGGTCAAAAAATTGAAGAAAAATCCGGTTTTCGGTGGGTTTTCGCCGGAATATTCCAGTTTCAAACTGGTTATGACCGGTTTCTGCCTCCTACCGAACCTCCAAACCGGTTTAAACCGATTTCGAAAATCGGAAATTTTGACCCGATTTTCGAAAAATCCCTAAGGCTGTAGCCTTTCCGTTTTTTTCGATTTTTGGAGGTCAAAAAAATAAAGAAAAATCCGGTTTTCGTCCCTAAGGCTGTAGCCTATCCGTTTTTTCGATTTTTGGGGGTCAAAAAATTGAAGAAAAATCCAGTTTTCGGTGGGTTTTCGCCGGAATATTCCAGTTTCAAACTGGTTATGACCGGTTTCTGCCTCCTACCGAACCTCCAAACCGGTTTAAACCGGATTTGAAAATCGGAAATTTTGACCCGATTTTCGAAAGAGCCCTAAGGCTATAGCCTTTCCGTTTTTTCGATTTTTGGGGGTCAAAAAATTGAAGAAAAATCCAGTTTTCGGTGGGTTTTCGCCAGAATATTCCAGTTTCAAACTGGTTATGACCGGTTTCTGCCTCCTACCGAACCTCCAAACCGGTTTAAACCGGATTTGAAAATCGGAAATTTTGACCCGATTTTCGAAAGAGCCCTAAGGCTATAGCCTTTCCGTTTTTTCGATTTTTGGGGGTCAAAAAATTGAAGAAAAATCCAGTTTTCGGTGGGTTTTCGCCGGAATATTCCAGTTTCAAACTGGTTATGACCGGTTTCTGCCTCCTACCGAACCTCCAAACCGGTCTAAACCGGATTTGAAAATCGGAAATTTTGACCCGATTTTCGAAAAAACCCTTAGGCTATAGCCTTTCCGTTTTTTTCGATTTTTGGGGGTCAAAAAATTGAAGAAAAATCCGGTTTTCGATGGGTTTTCGCCGGAATATTCCAGTTTCAAACTGGTTATGACCGGTTTCTGCCTCCTACCGAACCTCCAAACCGGTTTAAACCGATTTCGAAAATCGGAAATTTTGACCCGATTTTCGAAAAATCCCTAAGGCTATAGCCTATCCGTTTTTTTCGATTTTTGGGGGTCAAAAAATTCAAGAAAAATCCGGTTTTCGGTGGGTTTTCGCCGGAATATTCCAGTTTCAAACTGGTTATGACCGGTTTCTGCCTCCTACCGAACCTCCAAACCGGTTTAAACCGATTTCGAAAATCGGAAATTTTGACCCGATTTTCGAAAAATCCCTAAGGCTATAGCCTTTCCGTTTTTTTCGATTTTTGGAGGTCAAAAAATTGAAGAAAAATCCGGTTTTCGTCCCTAAGGCTGTAGCCTTTCCGTTTTTTTCGATTTTTGGGGGTCAAAAAATTGAAGAAAAATCCGGTTTTCGATGGGTTTTCGCCGGAATATTCCAGTTTCAAACTGGTTATGACCGGTTTCTGCCTCCTACCGAACCTCCAAACCGGTTTAAACCGAATTTAAAAATCGGAAATTTTGACCCGATTTTCGACAGAGTCCTAAGGCTATAGCCTATCCGTTTTTTCGATTTTTGGGGGTCAAAAAATTGAAGAAAAATCCAGTTTTCGGTGGGTTTTCGCCGGAATATTCCAGTTTCAAACTGGTTATGACCGGTTTCTGCCTCCTACCGAACCTCCAAACCGGTTTAAACCGGATTTGAAAATCGGAAATTTTGACCCGATTTTCGAAAAAACCCTAAGGCTATAGCCTTTCCGTTTTTTTCGGTTTTTGGGGGTCAAAAAATTGAAGAAACATCCGGTTTTCGTTGGGTTTTCGCCGGAATATTCCAGTTTCAAACTGGTTATGACCGGTTTCTGCCTCCTACCGAACCTTCAAACCGGTTTAAACCGGATTTGAAAATCGGAAATTTTGACCCGATTTTCGAAAAAAACCTAAGGCCATAGCCTATCCGTTTTTTTCGATTTTTGGGGGTCAAAAAATTGAAGAAACATCCGGTTTTCGTTGGGTTTTCGCCGGAATATTCCAGTTTCAAACTGGTTATGACCGGTTTCTGCCTCCTACCGAACCTTCAAACCGGTTTAAACCGGATTTGAAAATCGGAAATTTTGACCCGATTTTCGAAAAAACCCTAAGGCTATAGCCTTTCCGTTTTTTTCGGTTTTTGGGGGTCAAAAAATTGAAGAAACATCCGGTTTTCGTTGGGTTTTCGCCGGAATATTCCAGTTTCAAACTGGTTATGACCGGTTTCTGCCTCCTACCGAACCTTCAAACCGGTTTAAACCGGATTTGAAAATCGGAAATTTTGACCCGATTTTCGAAAAAACCCTAAGGCTATAGCCTTTCCGTTTTTTTCGATTTTTGGGGGTCAAAAAATTGAAGAAACATCCGGTTTTCGTTGGGTTTTCGCCAGAATATTCCAGTTTCAAACTGGTTATGACCGGTTTCTGCCTCCTACCGAACCTTCAAACCGGTTTAAACCGGATTTGAAAATCGGAAATTTGACCCGATTTTCGAAAAAACCCTAAGGCTATAGCCTTTCCGTTTTTTTCGATTTTTGGGGGTCAAAAAATTGAAGAAAAATCCGGTTTTCGTCGGAATATTCCAGTTTCAAACTGGTTATGACCGGTTTCTGCCTCCTACCGAACCTTCAAACCGGTTTAAACCGGATTTGAAAATCGGAAATTTTGACCCGATTTTCGAAAAAACCCTAAGGCTATAGCCTTTCCGTTTTTTTCGATTTTTGGGGTTCTAAAAATTGAAGAAAAATCCGGTTTTCGATGGGTTTTCGCCGGAATATTCCAGTTTCAAACTGGTTATGACCGGTTTCTGCCTCCTACCGAACCTCCAAACCGGTTTAAACCGGATTTAAAAATCGGAAATTTTGACCCGATTTTCGAAAGAGCCCTAAGGCTATAGCCTATCCGTTTTTTCGATTTTTGGGGGTCAAAAAATTGAAGAAAAATCCAGTTTTCGGTGGGTTTTCGCCGGAATATTCCAGTTTCAAACTGGTTATGACCGGTTTCTGCCTCCTACCGAACCTCCAAACCGGTTTAAATCGGATTTAAAAATCGGAAATTTTGACCCGATTTTCGAAAGAGCCCTAAGGCTATAGCCTATCCGTTTTTTCGATTTTTAGGGGTCAAAAAATTGAAGAAAAATCCAGTTTTCGGTGGGTTTTCGCCGGAATATTCCAGTTTCAAACTGGTTATGACCGGTTTCTGCCTCCTACCGAACCTCCAAACCGGTTTAAACCGGATTTGAAAATCGGAAATTTTGACCCGATTTTCGAAAGAGCCCTAAGGCTATAGCCTATCCGTTTTTTCGATTTTTGGGGGTCAAAAAATTGAAGAAAAATCCAGTTTTCGGTGGGTTTTCGCCGGAATATTCCAGTTTCAAACTGGTTATGACCGGTTTCTGCCTCCTACCGAACCTCCAAACCGGTTTAAACCGGATTTGAAAATCGGAAATTTTGACCCGATTTTCGAAAAAACCCTAAGGCAATAGCCTTTCCGTTTTTTTCGATTTTTGGGGGTCAAAAAATTGAAGAAACATCCGGTTTTCGTTGGGTTTTCGCTGGAATATTCCAGTTTCAAACTGGTTATGACCGGTTTCTGCCTCCTACCGAACCTCCAAACCGGTTTAAACCGGATTTGAAAATCGGAAATTTTGACCCGATTTTCGAAAAAACCCTAAGGCTATAGCCTTTCCGTTTTTTTCGATTTTTGGGGGTCAAAAAATTGAAGAAAAATCCGGTTTTCGATGGGTTTCGCCGGAATATTCCAGTTTCAAACTGGTTATGACCGGTTTCTGCCTCCTACCGAACCTTCAAACCGGTTTAAACCGGATTTAAAAATCGGAAATTTTGACCCGATTTTCGAAAGAGCCCTAAGGCTATAGCCTATCCGTTTTTTCGATTTTTGGGGGTCAAAAAATTGAAGAAAAATCCAGTTTTCGGTGGGTTTTCGCCGGAATATTCCAGTTTCAAACTGGTTATGACCGGTTTCTGCCTCCTACCGAACCTCCAAACCGGTTTAAATCGGATTTAAAAATCGGAAATTTTGACCCGATTTTCGAAAGAGCCCTAAGGCTATAGCCTATCCGTTTTTTCGATTTTTGGGGGTCAAAAAATTGAAGAAAAATCCAGTTTTCGGTGGGTTTTCGCCGGAATATTCCAGTTTCAAACTGGTTATGACCGGTTTCTGCCTCCTACCGAACCTCCAAACCGGTTTAAACCGGATTTGAAAATCGGAAATTTTGACCCGATTTTCGAAAAAACCCTAAGGCCTTTCCGTTTTTTTCGATTTTTGGGGGTCAAAAAATTGAAGAAAAATCCGGTTTTCGATGGGTTTTCGCCGGAATATTCCAGTTTTAAACTGGTTATGACCGGTTTCTGCCTCCTACCGAACCTCCAAACCGGTTTAAACCGAATTTAAAAATCGGAAATTTTGACCCGATTTTCGAAAAAACCCTAAGGCTATAGCCTTTCCGTTTTTTTCGATTTTTGGGGGTCAAAAAATTGAAGAAAAATCCGGTTTTCGGTGGGTTTTCGCCGGAATATTCCAGTTTCAAACTGGTTATGACCGGTTTCTGCCTCCTACCGAACCTCCAAACCGGTTTAAACCGATTTCGAAAATCGGAAATTTTGACCCGATTTTCGAAAAATCCCTAAGGCTGTAGCCTTTCCGTTTTTTTCGATTTTTGGAGGTCAAAAAAATAAAGAAAAATCCGGTTTTCGTCCCTAAGGCTGTAGCCTATCCGTTTTTTCGATTTTTGGGGGTCAAAAAATTGAAGAAAAATCCAGTTTTCGGTGGGTTTTCGCCGGAATATTCCAGTTTCAAACTGGTTATGACCGGTTTCTGCCTCCTACCGAACCTCCAAACCGGTTTAAACCGGATTTGAAAATCGGAAATTTTGACCCGATTTTCGAAAGAGCCCTAAGGCTATAGCCTTTCCGTTTTTTCGATTTTTGGGGGTCAAAAAATTGAAGAAAAATCCAGTTTTCGGTGGGTTTTCGCCAGAATATTCCAGTTTCAAACTGGTTATGACCGGTTTCTGCCTCCTACCGAACCTCCAAACCGGTTTAAACCGGATTTGAAAATCGGAAATTTTGACCCGATTTTCGAAAGAGCCCTAAGGCTATAGCCTTTCCGTTTTTTCGATTTTTGGGGGTCAAAAAATTGAAGAAAAATCCAGTTTTCGGTGGGTTTTCGCCGGAATATTCCAGTTTCAAACTGGTTATGACCGGTTTCTGCCTCCTACCGAACCTCCAAACCGGTCTAAACCGGATTTGAAAATCGGAAATTTTGACCCGATTTTCGAAAAAACCCTTAGGCTATAGCCTTTCCGTTTTTTTCGATTTTTGGGGGTCAAAAAATTGAAGAAAAATCCGGTTTTCGATGGGTTTTCGCCGGAATATTCCAGTTTCAAACTGGTTATGACCGGTTTCTGCCTCCTACCGAACCTCCAAACCGGTTTAAACCGATTTCGAAAATCGGAAATTTTGACCCGATTTTCGAAAAATCCCTAAGGCTATAGCCTATCCGTTTTTTTCGATTTTTGGGGGTCAAAAAATTCAAGAAAAATCCGGTTTTCGGTGGGTTTTCGCCGGAATATTCCAGTTTCAAACTGGTTATGACCGGTTTCTGCCTCCTACCGAACCTCCAAACCGGTTTAAACCGATTTCGAAAATCGGAAATTTTGACCCGATTTTCGAAAAATCCCTAAGGCTATAGCCTTTCCGTTTTTTTCGATTTTTGGAGGTCAAAAAATTGAAGAAAAATCCGGTTTTCGTCCCTAAGGCTGTAGCCTTTCCGTTTTTTTCGATTTTTGGGGGTCAAAAAATTGAAGAAAAATCCGGTTTTCGATGGGTTTTCGCCGGAATATTCCAGTTTCAAACTGGTTATGACCGGTTTCTGCCTCCTACCGAACCTCCAAACCGGTTTAAACCGAATTTAAAAATCGGAAATTTTGACCCGATTTTCGACAGAGTCCTAAGGCTATAGCCTATCCGTTTTTTCGATTTTTGGGGGTCAAAAAATTGAAGAAAAATCCAGTTTTCGGTGGGTTTTCGCCGGAATATTCCAGTTTCAAACTGGTTATGACCGGTTTCTGCCTCCTACCGAACCTCCAAACCGGTTTAAACCGGATTTGAAAATCGGAAATTTTGACCCGATTTTCGAAAAAACCCTAAGGCTATAGCCTTTCCGTTTTTTTCGGTTTTTGGGGGTCAAAAAATTGAA
The DNA here is from genome assembly GCF_965637545.1 of Phallusia mammillata. Taxonomy (NCBI): domain Eukaryota; kingdom Metazoa; phylum Chordata; class Ascidiacea; order Phlebobranchia; family Ascidiidae; genus Phallusia; species Phallusia mammillata. The sequence goes on from NC_137253.1 coordinate 11,437,887, forward strand.
GAAACATCCGGTTTTCGTTGGGTTTTCGCCGGAATATTCCAGTTTCAAACTGGTTATGACCGGTTTCTGCCTCCTACCGAACCTTCAAACCGGTTTAAACCGGATTTGAAAATCGGAAATTTTGACCCGATTTTCGAAAAAAACCTAAGGCCATAGCCTATCCGTTTTTTTCGATTTTTGGGGGTCAAAAAATTGAAGAAACATCCGGTTTTCGTTGGGTTTTCGCCGGAATATTCCAGTTTCAAACTGGTTATGACCGGTTTCTGCCTCCTACCGAACCTTCAAACCGGTTTAAACCGGATTTGAAAATCGGAAATTTTGACCCGATTTTCGAAAAAACCCTAAGGCTATAGCCTTTCCGTTTTTTTCGGTTTTTGGGGGTCAAAAAATTGAAGAAACATCCGGTTTTCGTTGGGTTTTCGCCGGAATATTCCAGTTTCAAACTGGTTATGACCGGTTTCTGCCTCCTACCGAACCTTCAAACCGGTTTAAACCGGATTTGAAAATCGGAAATTTTGACCCGATTTTCGAAAAAACCCTAAGGCTATAGCCTTTCCGTTTTTTTCGATTTTTGGGGGTCAAAAAATTGAAGAAACATCCGGTTTTCGTTGGGTTTTCGCCAGAATATTCCAGTTTCAAACTGGTTATGACCGGTTTCTGCCTCCTACCGAACCTTCAAACCGGTTTAAACCGGATTTGAAAATCGGAAATTTGACCCGATTTTCGAAAAAACCCTGAGGCTATAGCCTTTCCGTTTTTTTCGATTTTTGGGGGTCAAAAAATTGAAGAAAAATCCGGTTTTCGTCGGAATATTCCAGTTTCAAACTGGTTATGACCGGTTTCTGCCTCCTACCGAACCTTCAAACCGGTTTAAACCGGATTTGAAAATCGGAAATTTTGACCCGATTTTCGAAAAAACCCTAAGGCTATAGCCTTTCCGTTTTTTTCGATTTTTGGGGTTCTAAAAATTGAAGAAAAATCCGGTTTTCGATGGGTTTTCGCCGGAATATTCCAGTTTCAAACTGGTTATGACCGGTTTCTGCCTCCTACCGAACCTCCAAACCGGTTTAAACCGGATTTAAAAATCGGAAATTTTGACCCGATTTTCGAAAGAGCCCTAAGGCTATAGCCTATCCGTTTTTTCGATTTTTGGGGGTCAAAAAATTGAAGAAAAATCCAGTTTTCGGTGGGTTTTCGCCGGAATATTCCAGTTTCAAACTGGTTATGACCGGTTTCTGCCTCCTACCGAACCTCCAAACCGGTTTAAATCGGATTTAAAAATCGGAAATTTTGACCCGATTTTCGAAAGAGCCCTAAGGCTATAGCCTATCCGTTTTTTCGATTTTTAGGGGTCAAAAAATTGAAGAAAAATCCAGTTTTCGGTGGGTTTTCGCCGGAATATTCCAGTTTCAAACTGGTTATGACCGGTTTCTGCCTCCTACCGAACCTCCAAACCGGTTTAAACCGGATTTGAAAATCGGAAATTTTGACCCGATTTTCGAAAGAGCCCTAAGGCTATAGCCTATCCGTTTTTTCGATTTTTGGGGGTCAAAAAATTGAAGAAAAATCCAGTTTTCGGTGGGTTTTCGCCGGAATATTCCAGTTTCAAACTGGTTATGACCGGTTTCTGCCTCCTACCGAACCTCCAAACCGGTTTAAACCGGATTTGAAAATCGGAAATTTTGACCCGATTTTCGAAAAAACCCTAAGGCAATAGCCTTTCCGTTTTTTTCGATTTTTGGGGGTCAAAAAATTGAAGAAACATCCGGTTTTCGTTGGGTTTTCGCTGGAATATTCCAGTTTCAAACTGGTTATGACCGGTTTCTGCCTCCTACCGAACCTCCAAACCGGTTTAAACCGGATTTGAAAATCGGAAATTTTGACCCGATTTTCGAAAAAACCCTAAGGCTATAGCCTTTCCGTTTTTTTCGATTTTTGGGGGTCAAAAAATTGAAGAAAAATCCGGTTTTCGATGGGTTTCGCCGGAATATTCCAGTTTCAAACTGGTTATGACCGGTTTCTGCCTCCTACCGAACCTTCAAACCGGTTTAAACCGGATTTAAAAATCGGAAATTTTGACCCGATTTTCGAAAGAGCCCTAAGGCTATAGCCTATCCGTTTTTTCGATTTTTGGGGGTCAAAAAATTGAAGAAAAATCCAGTTTTCGGTGGGTTTTCGCCGGAATATTCCAGTTTCAAACTGGTTATGACCGGTTTCTGCCTCCTACCGAACCTCCAAACCGGTTTAAATCGGATTTAAAAATCGGAAATTTTGACCCGATTTTCGAAAGAGCCCTAAGGCTATAGCCTATCCGTTTTTTCGATTTTTGGGGGTCAAAAAATTGAAGAAAAATCCGGTTTTCGATGGGTTTTCGCCGGAATATTCCAGTTTCAAACTGGTTATGACCGGTTTCTGCCTCCTACCGAACCTCCAAACCGGTTTAAACCGGATTTAAAAATCGGAAATTTTGACCCGATTTTCGAAAGAGCCCTAAGGCTATAGCCTATCCGTTTTTTCGATTTTTGGGGGTCAAAAAATTGAAGAAAAATCCAGTTTTCGGTGGGTTTTCGCCGGAATATTCCAGTTTCAAACTGGTTATGACCGGTTTCTGCCTCCTACCGAACCTCCAAACCGGTTTAAACCGGATTTGAAAATCGGAAATTTTGACCCGATTTTCGAAAAAACCCTAAGGCCTTTCCGTTTTTTTCGATTTTTGGGGGTCAAAAAATTGAAGAAAAATCCGGTTTTCGATGGGTTTTCGCCGGAATATTCCAGTTTTAAACTGGTTATGACCGGTTTCTGCCTCCTACCGAACCTCCAAACCGGTTTAAACCGAATTTAAAAATCGGAAATTTTGACCCGATTTTCGAAAAAACCCTAAGGCTATAGCCTTTCCGTTTTTTTCGATTTTTGGGGGTCAAAAAATTGAAGAAACATCCGGTTTTCGTTGGGTTTTCGCCGGAATATTCCAGTTTCAAACTGGTTATGACCGGTTTCTGCCTCCTACCGAACCTCCAAACCGGTTTAAACCGGATTTGAAAATCGGAAATTTTGACCCGATTTTCGAAAGAGCCCTAAGGCTATAGCCTATCCGTTTTTTCGATTTTTAGGGGTCAAAAAATTGAAGAAAAATCCAGTTTTCGATGGGTTTTCGCCGGAATATTCCAGTTTCAAACTGGTTATGACCGGTTTCTGCCTCCTACCGAACCTTCAAACCGGTTTAAACCGGATTTTAAAATCGGAAATTTTGACCCGATTTTCGAAAAAACCCTAAGGCTATAGCCTTTCCGTTTTTTTCGATTTTTGGGATTCAAAAAATTGAAGAAAAATCCGGTTTTCGGTGGGTTTTCGCCGGAATATTCCAGTTTCAAACTGGTTATGACCGGTTTCTGCCTCCTACCGAACCTTCAAACCGGTTTAAACCGGATTTGAAAATCGGAAATTTTGACCCGATTTTCGAAAAAAACCTACGGCTATACATCCAGTTTTCGGTGGGTTTTCGCCAGAATATTCCAGTTTCAAACTGGTTATGACCGGTTTCTGCGAAACCCAACGCCCTAAGGCTACAGCCTATCCGTTTTTTCGATTTTTGGGGGTCAAAAAATTGAAGAAAAATCCAGTTTTCGGTGGGTTTTCGCCGGAATATTCCAGTTTCAAACTGGTTATGACCGGTTTCTGCCTCCTACCGAACCTCCAAACCGGTTTAAACCGGATTTGAAAATCGGAAATTTTGACCCGATTTTCGAAAAAACCCTAAGGCTATAGCCTTTCCGTTTTTTTCGATATTTGGGGGTCAAAAAATTGAAGAAAATCCGGTTTTCGATGGGTTTTCGCCGGAATATTCCAGTTTCAAACTGGTTATGACCGGTTTCTGCCTCCTACCGAACCTCCAAACCGGTTTAAACCGGATTTAAAAATCGGAAATTTTGACCCGATTTTCGAAAGAGCCCTAAGGCTATAGCCTATCCGTTTTTTCGATTTTTGGGGGTCAAAAAATTGAAGAAAAATCCAGTTTTCGGTGGGTTTTCGCCGGAATATTCCAGTTTCAAACTGGTTATGACCGGTTTCTGCCTCCTACCGAACCTCCAAACCGGTTTAAACCGGATTTGAAAATCGGAAATTTTGACCCGATTTTCGAAAAAACCCTAAGGCCTTTCCGTTTTTTTCGATTTTTGGGGGTCAAAAAATTGAAGAAAAATCCGGTTTTCGATGGGATTTCGCCGGAATATTCCAGTTTTAAACTGGTTATGACCGGTTTCTGCCTCCTACCGAACCTCCAAACCGGTTTAAACCGAATTTAAAAATCGGAAATTTTGACCCGATTTTCGAAAAAACCCTAAGGCTATAGCCTTTCCGTTTTTTTCGGTTTTTGGGGGTCAAAAAATTGAAGAAACATCCGGTTTTCGTTGGGTTTTCGCCGGAATATTCCAGTTTCAAACTGGTTATGACCGGTTTCTGCCTCCTACCGAACCTTCAAACCGGTTTAAACCGGATTTGAAAATCGGAAATTTTGACCCGATTTTCGAAAAAACCCTAAGGCTATAGCCTTTCCGTTTTTTTCGATTTTTGGGGGTCAAAAAATTGAAGAAACATCCGGTTTTCGTTGGGTTTTCGCCAGAATATTCCAGTTTCAAACTGGTTATGACCGGTTTCTGCCTCCTACCGAACCTTCAAACCGGTTTAAACCGGATTTGAAAATCGGAAATTTGACCCGATTTTCGAAAAAACCCTGAGGCTATAGCCTTTCCGTTTTTTTCGATTTTTGGGGGTCAAAAAATTGAAGAAAAATCCGGTTTTCGTCGGAATATTCCAGTTTCAAACTGGTTATGACCGGTTTCTGCCTCCTACCGAACCTTCAAACCGGTTTAAACCGGATTTGAAAATCGGAAATTTTGACCCGATTTTCGAAAAAACCCTAAGGCTATAGCCTTTCCGTTTTTTTCGATTTTTGGGGTTCTAAAAATTGAAGAAAAATCCGGTTTTCGATGGGTTTTCGCCGGAATATTCCAGTTTCAAACTGGTTATGACCGGTTTCTGCCTCCTACCGAACCTCCAAACCGGTTTAAACCGGATTTAAAAATCGGAAATTTTGACCCGATTTTCGAAAGAGCCCTAAGGCTATAGCCTATCCGTTTTTTCGATTTTTGGGGGTCAAAAAATTGAAGAAAAATCCAGTTTTCGGTGGGTTTTCGCCGGAATATTCCAGTTTCAAACTGGTTATGACCGGTTTCTGCCTCCTACCGAACCTCCAAACCGGTTTAAATCGGATTTAAAAATCGGAAATTTTGACCCGATTTTCGAAAGAGCCCTAAGGCTATAGCCTATCCGTTTTTTCGATTTTTAGGGGTCAAAAAATTGAAGAAAAATCCAGTTTTCGGTGGGTTTTCGCCGGAATATTCCAGTTTCAAACTGGTTATGACCGGTTTCTGCCTCCTACCGAACCTCCAAACCGGTTTAAACCGGATTTGAAAATCGGAAATTTTGACCCGATTTTCGAAAGAGCCCTAAGGCTATAGCCTATCCGTTTTTTCGATTTTTGGGGGTCAAAAAATTGAAGAAAAATCCAGTTTTCGGTGGGTTTTCGCCGGAATATTCCAGTTTCAAACTGGTTATGACCGGTTTCTGCCTCCTACCGAACCTCCAAACCGGTTTAAACCGGATTTGAAAATCGGAAATTTTGACCCGATTTTCGAAAAAACCCTAAGGCAATAGCCTTTCCGTTTTTTTCGATTTTTGGGGGTCAAAAAATTGAAGAAACATCCGGTTTTCGTTGGGTTTTCGCTGGAATATTCCAGTTTCAAACTGGTTATGACCGGTTTCTGCCTCCTACCGAACCTCCAAACCGGTTTAAACCGGATTTGAAAATCGGAAATTTTGACCCGATTTTCGAAAAAACCCTAAGGCTATAGCCTTTCCGTTTTTTTCGATTTTTGGGGGTCAAAAAATTGAAGAAAAATCCGGTTTTCGATGGGTTTCGCCGGAATATTCCAGTTTCAAACTGGTTATGACCGGTTTCTGCCTCCTACCGAACCTTCAAACCGGTTTAAACCGGATTTAAAAATCGGAAATTTTGACCCGATTTTCGAAAGAGCCCTAAGGCTATAGCCTATCCGTTTTTTCGATTTTTGGGGGTCAAAAAATTGAAGAAAAATCCAGTTTTCGGTGGGTTTTCGCCGGAATATTCCAGTTTCAAACTGGTTATGACCGGTTTCTGCCTCCTACCGAACCTCCAAACCGGTTTAAATCGGATTTAAAAATCGGAAATTTTGACCCGATTTTCGAAAGAGCCCTAAGGCTATAGCCTATCCGTTTTTTCGATTTTTGGGGGTCAAAAAATTGAAGAAAAATCCGGTTTTCGATGGGTTTTCGCCGGAATATTCCAGTTTCAAACTGGTTATGACCGGTTTCTGCCTCCTACCGAACCTCCAAACCGGTTTAAACCGGATTTAAAAATCGGAAATTTTGACCCGATTTTCGAAAGAGCCCTAAGGCTATAGCCTATCCGTTTTTTCGATTTTTGGGGGTCAAAAAATTGAAGAAAAATCCAGTTTTCGGTGGGTTTTCGCCGGAATATTCCAGTTTCAAACTGGTTATGACCGGTTTCTGCCTCCTACCGAACCTCCAAACCGGTTTAAACCGGATTTGAAAATCGGAAATTTTGACCCGATTTTCGAAAAAACCCTAAGGCCTTTCCGTTTTTTTCGATTTTTGGGGGTCAAAAAATTGAAGAAAAATCCGGTTTTCGATGGGTTTTCGCCGGAATATTCCAGTTTTAAACTGGTTATGACCGGTTTCTGCCTCCTACCGAACCTCCAAACCGGTTTAAACCGAATTTAAAAATCGGAAATTTTGACCCGATTTTCGAAAAAACCCTAAGGCTATAGCCTTTCCGTTTTTTTCGATTTTTGGGGGTCAAAAAATTGAAGAAACATCCGGTTTTCGTTGGGTTTTCGCCGGAATATTCCAGTTTCAAACTGGTTATGACCGGTTTCTGCCTCCTACCGAACCTCCAAACCGGTTTAAACCGGATTTGAAAATCGGAAATTTTGACCCGATTTTCGAAAGAGCCCTAAGGCTATAGCCTATCCGTTTTTTCGATTTTTAGGGGTCAAAAAATTGAAGAAAAATCCAGTTTTCGATGGGTTTTCGCCGGAATATTCCAGTTTCAAACTGGTTATGACCGGTTTCTGCCTCCTACCGAACCTTCAAACCGGTTTAAACCGGATTTTAAAATCGGAAATTTTGACCCGATTTTCGAAAAAACCCTAAGGCTATAGCCTTTCCGTTTTTTTCGATTTTTGGGATTCAAAAAATTGAAGAAAAATCCGGTTTTCGGTGGGTTTTCGCCGGAATATTCCAGTTTCAAACTGGTTATGACCGGTTTCTGCCTCCTACCGAACCTTCAAACCGGTTTAAACCGGATTTGAAAATCGGAAATTTTGACCCGATTTTCGAAAAAAACCTACGGCTATACATCCAGTTTTCGGTGGGTTTTCGCCAGAATATTCCAGTTTCAAACTGGTTATGACCGGTTTCTGCGAAACCCAACGCCCTAAGGCTACAGCCTATCCGTTTTTTCGATTTTTGGGGGTCAAAAAATTGAAGAAAAATCCAGTTTTCGGTGGGTTTTCGCCGGAATATTCCAGTTTCAAACTGGTTATGACCGGTTTCTGCCTCCTACCGAACCTCCAAACCGGTTTAAACCGGATTTGAAAATCGGAAATTTTGACCCGATTTTCGAAAAAACCCTAAGGCTATAGCCTTTCCGTTTTTTTCGATATTTGGGGGTCAAAAAATTGAAGAAAATCCGGTTTTCGATGGGTTTTCGCCGGAATATTCCAGTTTCAAACTGGTTATGACCGGTTTCTGCCTCCTACCGAACCTCCAAACCGGTTTAAACCGGATTTAAAAATCGGAAATTTTGACCCGATTTTCGAAAGAGCCCTAAGGCTATAGCCTATCCGTTTTTTCGATTTTTGGGGGTCAAAAAATTGAAGAAAAATCCAGTTTTCGGTGGGTTTTCGCCGGAATATTCCAGTTTCAAACTGGTTATGACCGGTTTCTGCCTCCTACCGAACCTCCAAACCGGTTTAAACCGGATTTGAAAATCGGAAATTTTGACCCGATTTTCGAAAAAACCCTAAGGCCTTTCCGTTTTTTTCGATTTTTGGGGGTCAAAAAATTGAAGAAAAATCCGGTTTTCGATGGGATTTCGCCGGAATATTCCAGTTTTAAACTGGTTATGACCGGTTTCTGCCTCCTACCGAACCTCCAAACCGGTTTAAACCGAATTTAAAAATCGGAAATTTTGACCCGATTTTCGAAAAAACCCTAAGGCTATAGCCTTTCCGTTTTTTTCGATTTTTGGGGGTCAAAAAATTGAAGAAACATCCGGTTTTCGTTGGGTTTTCGCCGGAATATTCCAGTTTCAAACTGGTTATGACCGGTTTCTGCCTCCTACCGAACCTCCAAACCGGTTTAAACCGGATTTGAAAATCGGAAATTTTGACCCGATTTTCGAAAGAGCCCTAAGGCTATAGCCTATCCGTTTTTTCGATTTTTAGGGGTCAAAAAATTGAAGAAAAATCCAGTTTTCGGTGGGTTTTCGCCGGAATATTCCAGTTTCAAACTGGTTATGACCGGTTTCTGCCTCCTACCGAACCTTCAAACCGGTTTAAACCGGATTTTAAAATCGGAAATTTTGACCCGATTTTCGAAAAAACCCTAAGGCTATAGCCTTTCCGTTTTTTTCGATTTTTGGGATTCAAAAAATTGAAGAAAAATCCGGTTTTCGCTGGGTTTTCGCCGGAATATTCCAGTTTCAAACTGGTTATGACCGGTTTCTGCCTCCTACCGAACCTTCAAACCGGTTTAAACCGGATTTGAAAATCGGAAATATTGACCCGATTTTCGAAAAAAACCTACGGCTATACATCCAGTTTTCGGTGGGTTTTCGCCAGAATATTCCAGTTTCAAACTGGATATGACCGGTTTCTGCGAAACCCAACGCCCTAAGGCTACAAACCTATCCGTTTTTTCGATTTTTGGGGGTCAAAAAATTGAAGAAAAATCCAGTTTTCGGTGGGTTTTCGCCGGAATATTCCAGTTTCAAACTGGTTATGACCGGTTTCTGCCTCCTACCGAACCTCCAAACCGGTTTAAACCGGATTTGAAAATCGGAAATTTTGACCCGATTTTCGAAAAAACCCTAAGGCTATAGCCTTTCCGTTTTTTTCGATATTTGGGGGTCAAAAAATTGAAGAAAAATCCGGTTTTCGATGGGTTTTCGCCGGAATATTCCAGTTTCAAACTGGTTATGACCGGTTTCTGCCTCCTACCGAACCTCCAAACCGGTTTAAACCGGATTTGAAAATCGGAAATTTTGACCCGATTTTCGAAAGAGCCCTAAGGCTATAGCCTATCCGTTTTTTCGATTTTTGGGGGTCAAAAAATTGAAGAAAAATCCAGTTTTCGGTGGGTTTTCGCCGGAATATTCCAGTTTCAAACTGGTTATGACCGGTTTCTGCCTCCTACCGAACCTCCATACCGGTTTAAACCGGATTTGAAAATCGGAAATTTTGACCCGATTTTCGAAAAAACCCTAAGGCCTTTCCGTTTTTTTCGATTTTTGGGGGTCAAAAAATTGAAGAAAAATCCGGTTTTCGATGGGTTTTCGCCGGAATATTCCAGTTTTAAACTGGTTATGACCGGTTTCTGCCTCCTACCGAACCTCCAAACCGGTTTAAACCGAATTCAAAAATCGGAAATTTTGACCCGATTTTCGAAAAAACCCTAAGGCTACAGCCTTTCCGTTTTTTTCGATTTTTGGGGGTCAAAAAATTGAAGAAACATCCGGTTTTCGTTGGGTTTTCGCCGGAATATTCCAGTTTCAAACTGGTTATGACCGGTTTCTGCCTCCTACCGAACCTCCAAACCGGTTTAAACCGGATTTGAAAATCGGAAATTTTGACCCGATTTTCGAAAAAACCCTAAGGCTATAGCCTTTCCGTTTTTTTCGATTTTTGGGGGTCAAAAAATTGAAGAAACATCCGGTTTTCGTTGGGTTTTCGCCGGAATATTCCAGTTTCAAACTGGTTATGACCGGTTTCTGCCTCCTACCGAACCTCCAAACCGGTTTAAACCGAATTTAAAAATCGGAAATTTTGACCCGATTTTCGAAAAAACCCTAAGGCTATAGCCTTTCCGTTTTTTTCGATTTTTGGGGGTCAAAAAATTGAAGAAACATCCGGTTTTCGTTGGGTTTTCGCCGGAATATTCCAGTTTCAAACTGGTTATGACCGGTTTCTGCCTCCTACCGAACCTCCAAACCGGTTTAAACCGGATTTGAAAATCGGAAATTTTGACCCGATTTTCGAAAGAGCCCTAAGGCTATAGCCTATCCGTTTTTTCGATTTTTAGGGGTCAAAAAATTGAAGAAAAATCCAGTTTTCGATGGGTTTTCGCCGGAATATTCCAGTTTCAAACTGGTTATGACCGGTTTCTGCCTCCTACCGAACCTTCAAACCGGTTTAAACCGGATTTTAAAATCGGAAATTTTGACCCGATTTTCGAAAAAACCCTAAGGCTATAGCCTTTCCGTTTTTTTCGATTTTTGGGATTCAAAAAATTGAAGAAAAATCCGGTTTTCGGTGGGTTTTCGCCGGAATATTCCAGTTTCAAACTGGTTATGACCGGTTTCTGCCTCCTACCGAACCTTCAAACCGGTTTAAACCGGATTTGAAAATCGGAAATTTTGACCCGATTTTCGAAAAAAACCTACGGCTATACATCCAGTTTTCGGTGGGTTTTCGCCAGAATATTCCAGTTTCAAACTGGTTATGACCGGTTTCTGCGAAACCCAACGCCCTAAGGCTACAGCCTATCCGTTTTTTCGATTTTTGGGGGTCAAAAAATTGAAGAAAAATCCAGTTTTCGGTGGGTTTTCGCCGGAATATTCCAGTTTCAAACTGGTTATGACCGGTTTCTGCCTCCTACCGAACCTCCAAACCGGTTTAAACCGGATTTGAAAATCGGAAATTTTGACCCGATTTTCGAAAAAACCCTAAGGCTATAGCCTTTCCGTTTTTTTCGATATTTGGGGGTCAAAAAATTGAAGAAAATCCGGTTTTCGATGGGTTTTCGCCGGAATATTCCAGTTTCAAACTGGTTATGACCGGTTTCTGCCTCCTACCGAACCTCCAAACCGGTTTAAACCGGATTTAAAAATCGGAAATTTTGACCCGATTTTCGAAAGAGCCCTAAGGCTATTGCCTATCCGTTTTTTCGATTTTTGGGGGTCAAAAAATTGAAGAAAAATCCAGTTTTCGGTGGGTTTTCGCCGGAATATTCCAGTTTCAAACTGGTTATGACCGGTTTCTGCCTCCTACCGAACCTCCAAACCGGTTTAAACCGGATTTGAAAATCGGAAATTTTGACCCGATTTTCGAAAAAACCCTAAGGCCTTTCCGTTTTTTTCGATTTTTGGGGGTCAAAAAATTGAAGAAAAATCCGGTTTTCGATGGGATTTCGCCGGAATATTCCAGTTTTAAACTGGTTATGACCGGTTTCTGCCTCCTACCGAACCTCCAAACCGGTTTAAACCGAATTTAAAAATCGGAAATTTTGACCCGATTTTCGAAAAAACCCTAAGGCTATAGCCTTTCCGTTTTTTTCGATTTTTGGGGGTCAAAAAATTGAAGAAACATCCGGTTTTCGTTGGGTTTTCGCCGGAATATTCCAGTTTCAAACTGGTTATGACCGGTTTCTGCCTCCTACCGAACCTCCAAACCGGTTTAAACCGGATTTGAAAATCGGAAATTTTGACCCGATTTTCGAAAGAGCCCTAAGGCTATAGCCTATCCGTTTTTTCGATTTTTAGGGGTCAAAAAATTGAAGAAAAATCCAGTTTTCGGTGGGTTTTCGCCGGAATATTCCAGTTTCAAACTGGTTATGACCGGTTTCTGCCTCCTACCGAACCTTCAAACCGGTTTAAACCGGATTTTAAAATCGGAAATTTTGACCCGATTTTCGAAAAAACCCTAAGGCTATAGCCTTTCCGTTTTTTTCGATTTTTGGGATTCAAAAAATTGAAGAAAAATCCGGTTTTCGCTGGGTTTTCGCCGGAATATTCCAGTTTCAAACTGGTTATGACCGGTTTCTGCCTCCTACCGAACCTTCAAACCGGTTTAAACCGGATTTGAAAATCGGAAATATTGACCCGATTTTCGAAAAAAACCTACGGCTATACATCCAGTTTTCGGTGGGTTTTCGCCAGAATATTCCAGTTTCAAACTGGATATGACCGGTTTCTGCGAAACCCAACGCCCTAAGGCTACAAACCTATCCGTTTTTTCGATTTTTGGGGGTCAAAAAATTGAAGAAAAATCCAGTTTTCGGTGGGTTTTCGCCGGAATATTCCAGTTTCAAACTGGTTATGACCGGTTTCTGCCTCCTACCGAACATCCAAACCGGTTTAAACCGGATTTGAAAATCGGAAATTTTGACCCGATTTTCGAAAAAACCCTAAGGCTATAGCCTTTCCGTTTTTTTCGATATTTGGGGGTCAAAAAATTGAAGAAAAATCCGGTTTTCGATGGGTTTTCGCCGGAATATTCCAGTTTCAAACTGGTTATGACCGGTTTCTGCCTCCTACCGAACCTCCAAACCGGTTTAAACCGGATTTGAAAATCGGAAATTTTGACCCGATTTTCGAAAGAGCCCTAAGGCTATAGCCTATCCGTTTTTTCGATTTTTGGGGGTCAAAAAATTGAAGAAAAATCCAGTTTTCGATGGGTTTTCGCCGGAATATTCCAGTTTCAAACTGGTTATGACCGGTTTCTGCCTCCTACCGAACCTCCATACCGGTTTAAACCGGATTTGAAAATCGGAAATTTTGACCCGATTTTCGAAAAAACCCTAAGGCCTTTCCGTTTTTTTCGATTTTTGGGGGTCAAAAAATTGAAGAAAAATCCGGTTTTCGATGGGTTTTCGCCGGAATATTCCAGTTTTAAACTGGTTATGACCGGTTTCTGCCTCCTACCGAACCTCCAAACCGGTTTAAACCGAATTTAAAAATCGGAAATTTTGACCCGATTTTCGAAAAAACCCTAAGGCTACAGCCTTTCCGTTTTTTTCGATTTTTGGGGGTCAAAAAATTGAAGAAACATCCGGTTTTCGTTGGGTTTTCGCCGGAATATTCCAGTTTCAAACTGGTTATGACCGGTTTCTGCCTCCTACCGAACCTCCAAACCGGTTTAAACCGGATTTGAAAATCGGAAATTTTGACCCGATTTTCGAAAAAACCCTAAGGCTATAGCCTTTCCGTTTTTTTCGATTTTTGGGGGTCAAAAAATTGAAGAAACATCCGGTTTTCGTTGGGTTTTCGCCGGAATATTCCAGTTTCAAACTGGTTATGACCGGTTTCTGCCTCCTACCGAACCTCCAAACCGGTTTAAACCGGATTTGAAAATCGGAAATTTTGACCCGATTTTCGAAAGAGCCCTAAGGCTATAGCCTATCCGTTTTTTCGATTTTTAGGGGTCAAAAAATTGAAGAAAAATCCAGTTTTCGGTGGGTTTTCGCCGGAATATTCCAGTTTCAAACTGGTTATGACCGGTTTCTGCCTCCTACCGAACCTTCAAACCGGTTTAAACCGGATTTTAAAATCGGAAATTTTGACCCGATTTTCGAAAAAACCCTAAGGCTATAGCCTTTCCGTTTTTTTCGATTTTTGGGATTCAAAAAATTGAAGAAAAATCCGGTTTTCGCTGGGTTTTCGCCGGAATATTCCAGTTTCAAACTGGTTATGACCGGTTTCTGCCTCCTACCGAACCTTCAAACCGGTTTAAACCGGATTTGAAAATCGGAAATATTGACCCGATTTTCGAAAAAAACCTACGGCTATACATCCAGTTTTCGGTGGGTTTTCGCCAGAATATTCCAGTTTCAAACTGGTTATGACCGGTTTCTGCGAAACCCAACGCCCTAAGGCTACAGCCTATCCGTTTTTTCGATTTTTGGGGGTCAAAAAATTGAAGAAAAATCCAGTTTTCGTTGGGTTTTCGCCGGAATATTCCAGTTTCAAACTGGTTATGACCGGTTTCTGCCTCCTACCGAACCTCCAAACCGGTTTAAATCGGATTTAAAAATCGGAAATTTTGACCCGATTTTCGAAAGAGCCCTAAGGCTATAGCCTATCCGTTTTTTCGATTTTTGGGGGTCAAAAAATTGAAGAAAAATCCATTTTTCGGTGGGTTTTCGCCGGAATATTCCAGTTTCAAACTGGTTATGACCGGTTTCTGCCTCCTACCGAACCTCCAAACCGGTTTAAACCGGATTTAAAAATCGGAAATTTTGACCCGATTTTCGAAAAAACCCTAAGGCTATAGCCTATCCGTTTTTTTCGAATTTTGGGGGTCAAAAAATTGAAGAAAAATCCGGTTTTCGATGGGTTTTCGCCGGAATATTCCAGTTTCAAACTGGTTATGACCGGTTTCTGCCTCCTACCGAACCTCCAAACCGGTTTAAACCGGATTTAAAAATCGGAAATTTTGACCCGATTTTCGAAAGTGCCCTAAGGCTATAGCCTTTCCGTATTTTTCGATTTTTTTTGACCCGATTTTCGAAAAATCCCTAAGGCTATGGCCTTTCCGTTTTTTTCGATTTTTGGGGGTCAAAAAATTGAAGAAAAATCCGGTTTTCGGTGGGTTTTCGCCGGAATATTCCAGTTTCAAACTGGTTATGACCGGTTTCTGCCTCCTACCGAACCTCCAAACCGGTTTAAACCGATTTCGAAAATCGGAAATTTTGACCCGATTTTCGAAAAATCCCTAAGGCTGTAGCCTTTCCGTTTTTTTCGATTTTTGGAGGTCAAAAAAATGAAGAAAAATCCGGTTTTCGTCCCTAAGGCTGTAGCCTATCCGTTTTTTCGATTTTTGGGGGTCAAAAAATTGAAGAAAAATCCAGTTTTCGGTGGGTTTTCGCCGGAATATTCCAGTTTCAAACTGGTTATGACCGGTTTCTGCCTCCTACCGAACCTCCAAACCGGTTTAAACCGGATTTGAAAATCGGAAATTTTGACCCGATTTTCGAAAGAGCCCTAAGGCTATAGCCTTTCCGTTTTTTCGATTTTTGGGGGTCAAAAAATTGAAGAAAAATCCAGTTTTCGGTGGGTTTTCGCCAGAATATTCCAGTTTCAAACTGGTTATGACCGGTTTCTGCCTCCTACCGAACCTCCAAACCGGTTTAAACCGGATTTGAAAATCGGAAATTTTGACCCGATTTTCGAAAGAGCCCTAAGGCTATAGCCTTTCCGTTTTTTCGATTTTTGGGGGTCAAAAAATTGAAGAAAAATCCAGTTTTCGGTGGGTTTTCGCCGGAATATTCCAGTTTCAAACTGGTTATGACCGGTTTCTGCCTCCTACCGAACCTCCAAACCGGTCTAAACCGGATTTGAAAATCGGAAATTTTGACCCGATTTTCGAAAAAACCCTTAGGCTATAGCCTTTCCGTTTTTTTCGATTTTTGGGGGTCAAAAAATTGAAGAAAAATCCGGTTTTCGATGGGTTTTCGCCGGAATATTCCAGTTTCAAACTGGTTATGACCGGTTTCTGCCTCCTACCGAACCTCCAAACCGGTTTAAACCGATTTCGAAAATCGGAAATTTTGACCCGATTTTCGAAAAATCCCTAAGGCTATAGCCTATCCGTTTTTTTCGATTTTTGGGGGTCAAAAAATTCAAGAAAAATCCGGTTTTCGGTGGGTTTTCGCCGGAATATTCCAGTTTCAAACTGGTTATGACCGGTTTCTGCCTCCTACCGAACCTCCAAACCGGTTTAAACCGATTTCGAAAATTGGAAATTTTGACCCGATTTTCGAAAAATCCCTAAGGCTACAGCCTTTCCGTTTTTTTCGATTTTTGGAGGTCAAAAAATTGAAGAAAAATCCGGTTTTCGTCCCTAAGGCTGTAGCCTTTCCGTTTTTTTCGATTTTTGGGGGTCAAAAAATTGAAGAAAAATCCGGTTTTCGATGGGTTTTCGCCGGAATATTCCAGTTTCAAACTGGTTATGACCGGTTTCTGCCTCCTACCGAACCTCCAAACCGGTTTAAACCGAATTTAAAAATCGGAAATTTTGACCCGATTTTCGACAGAGTCCTAAGGCTATAGCCTATCCGTTTTTTCGATTTTTGGGGGTCAAAAAATTGAAGAAAAATCCAGTTTTCGGTGGGTTTTCGCCGGAATATTCCAGTTTCAAACTGGTTATGACCGGTTTCTGCCTCCTACCGAACCTCCAAACCGGTTTAAACCGGATTTGAAAATCGGAAATTTTGACCCGATTTTCGAAAAAACCCTAAGGCTATAGCCTTTCCGTTTTTTTCGGTTTTTGGGGGTCAAAAAATTGAAGAAACATCCGGTTTTCGTTGGGTTTTCGCCGGAATATTCCAGTTTCAAACTGGTTATGACCGGTTTCTGCCTCCTACCGAACCTTCAAACCGGTTTAAACCGGATTTGAAAATCGGAAATTTTGACCCGATTTTCGAAAAAAACCTAAGGCCATAGCCTATCCGTTTTTTTCGATTTTTGGGGGTCAAAAAATTGAAGAAACATCCGGTTTTCGTTGGGTTTTCGCCGGAATATTCCAGTTTCAAACTGGTTATGACCGGTTTCTGCCTCCTACCGAACCTTCAAACCGGTTTAAACCGGATTTGAAAATCGGAAATTTTGACCCGATTTTCGAAAAAGCCCTAAGGCTATAGCCTTTCCGTTTTTTTCGGTTTTTGGGGGTCAAAAAATTGAAGAAACATCCGGTTTTCGTTGGGTTTTCGCCGGAATATTCCAGTTTCAAACTGGTTATGACCGGTTTCTGCCTCCTACCGAACCTTCAAACCGGTTTAAACCGGATTTGAAAATCGGAAATTTTGACCCGATTTTCGAAAAAACCCTAAGGCTATAGCCTTTCCGTTTTTTTCGATTTTTGGGGGTCAAAAAATTGAAGAAACATCCGGTTTTCGTTGGGTTTTCGCCAGAATATTCCAGTTTCAAACTGGTTATGACCGGTTTCTGCCTCCTACCGAACCTTCAAACCGGTTTAAACCGGATTTGAAAATCGGAAATTTGACCCGATTTTCGAAAAAACCCTAAGGCTATAGCCTTTCCGTTTTTTTCGATTTTTGGGGTTCTAAAAATTGAAGAAAAATCCGGTTTTCGATGGGTTTTCGCCGGAATATTCCAGTTTCAAACTGGTTATGACCGGTTTCTGCCTCCTACCGAACCTCCAAACCGGTTTAAACCGGATTTAAAAATCGGAAATTTTGACCCGATTTTCGAAAGAGCCCTAAGGCTATAGCCTTTCCGTATTTTTCGATTTTTTTTTACCCGATTTTCGAAAAATCCCTAAGGCTATAGCCTTTCCGTTTTTTTCGATTTTTGGGGGTCAAAAAATTGAAGAAACATCCGGTTTTCGGTGGGTTTTCGCCGGAATATTCCAGTTTCAAACTGGTTATGACCGGTTTCTGCCTCCTACCGAACCTCCAAACCGGTTTAAACCGATTTCGAAAATCGTAAATTTTGACCCGATTTTCGAAAAATCCCTAAGGCTATAGCCTTTCCGTTTTTTTCGATTTTTGGGGGTCAAAAAATTGAAGAAACATCCGGTTTTCGTTGGGTTTTCGCCGGAATATTCCAGTTTCAAACTGGTTATGACCGGTTTCTGCCTCCTACCGAACCTTCAAACCGGTTTAAACCGGATTTGAAAATCGGAAATTTTGACCCGATTTTCGAAAAAACCCTAAGGCTATAGCCTTTCCGTTTTTTTCGATTTTTGGGGGTCAAAAAATTGAAGAAACATCCGGTTTTCGTTGGGTTTTCGCCGGAATATTCCAGTTTCAAACTGGTTATGACCGGTTTCTGCCTCCTACCGAACCTTCAAACCGGTTTAAACCGGATTTGAAAATCGGAAATTTGACCCGATTTTCGAAAAAACCCTAAGGCTATAGCCTTTCCGTTTTTTTCGATTTTTGGGGGTCAAAAAATTGAAGAAAAATCCGGTTTTCGTTGGGTTTTCGCCGGAATATTCCAGTTTCAAACTGGTTATGACCGGTTTCTGCCTCCTACCGAACCTTCAAACCGGTTTAAACCGGATTTGAAAATCGGAAATTTTGACCCGCTTTTCGAAAGAGCCCTAAGGCTATAGCCTTTCCGTATTTTTCGATTTTTTTTTACCCGATTTTCGAAAAATCCCTAAGGCTATGGCCTTTCCGTTTTTTTCGATTTTTGGGGGTCAAAAAATTGAAGAAAAATCCGGTTTTCGGTGGGTTTTCGCCGGAATATTCCAGTTTCAAACTGGTTATGACCGGTTTCTGCCTCCTACCGAACCTCCAAACCGGTTTAAACCGATTTCGAAAATCGGAAATTTTGACCCGATTTTCGAAAAAACCCTTAGGCTATAGCCTTTCCGTTTTTTTCGATTTTTGGGGGTCAAAAAATTCAAGAAAAATCCGGTTTTCGGTGGGTTTTCGCCGGAATATTCCAGTTTCAAACTGGTTATGACCGGTTTCTGCCTCCTACCGAACCTCCAAACCGGTTTAAACCGATTTCGAAAATCGGAAATTTTGACCCGATTTTCGAAAAATCCCTAAGGCTATAGCCTTTCCGTTTTTTTCGATTTTTGGAGGTCAAAAAATTGAAGAAAAATCCGGTTTTCGTCCCTAAGGCTGTAGCCTATCCGTTTTTTCGATTTTTGGGGGTCAAAAAATTGAAGAAAAATCCGGTTTTCGGTGGGTTTTCGCCGGAATATTCCAGTTTCAAACTGGTTATGACCGGTTTCTGCCTCCTACCGAACCTCCAAACCGGTTTAAACCGGATTTGAAAATCGGAAATTTTGACCGGATTTTCGAAAGAGCCCTAAGGCTATAGCCTTTCCGTTTTTTCGATTTTTGGGGGTCAAAAAATTGAAGAAAAATCCGGTTTTCGATGGGTTTTCGCCGGAATATTCCAGTTTCAAACTGTTTATGACCGGTTTCTGCCTCCTACCGAACCTCCAAACCGGTTTAAACCGGATTTAAAAATCGGAAATTTTGACCCGATTTTCGAAAGAGCCCTAAGGCTATAGCCTATCCGTTTTTTCGATTTTTGGGGGTCAAAAAATTGAAGAAAAATCCAGTTTTCGGTGGGTTTTCGCCTGAATATTCCAGTTTCAAACTGGTTATGACCGGTTTCTGCCTCCTACCGAACCTCCAAACCGGTTTAAACCGGATTTGAAAATCGGAAATTTTGACCCGATTTTCGAAAGAGTCCTAAGGCTATAGCCTATCCGTTTTTTCGATTTTTGGGGGTCAAAAAATTGAAGAAAAATCCGGTTTTCGATGGGTTTTCGCCGGAATATTCCAGTTTCAAACTGGTTATGACCGGTTTCTGCCTCCTACCGAACCTCCAAACCGGTTTAAACCGGATTTGAAAATCGGAAATTTTGACCGGATTTTCGAAAGAGCCCTAAGGCTATAGCCTATCCGTTTTTTCGATTTTTGGGGGTCAAAAAATTGAAGAAAAATCCGGTTTTCGATGGGTTTTCGCCGGAATATTCCAGTTTCAAACTGTTTATGACCGGTTTCTGCCTCCTACCGAACCTCCAAACCGGTTTAAACCGGATTTAAAAATCGGAAATTTTGACCCGATTTTCGAAAGAGCCCTAAGGCTATAGCCTATCCGTTTTTTCGATTTTTGGGGGTCAAAAAATTGAAGAAAAATCCAGTTTTCGGTGGGTTTTCGCCTGAATATTCCAGTTTCAAACTGGTTATGACCGGTTTCTGCCTCCTACCGAACCTCCAAACCGGTTTAAACCGGATTTGAAAATCGGAAATTTTGACCCGATTTTCGAAAGAGTCCTAAGGCTATAGCCTATCCGTTTTTTCGATTTTTGGGGGTCAAAAAATTGAAGAAAAATCCGGTTTTCGATGGGTTTTCGCCGGAATATTCCAGTTTCAAACTGGTTATGACCGGTTTCTGCCTCCTACCGAACCTCCAAACCGGTTTAAACCGGATTTGAAAATCGGAAATTTTGACCGGATTTTCGAAAGAGCCCTAAGGCTATAGCCTATCCGTTTTTTCCATTTTTGGGGGTCAAAAAATTGAAGAAAAATCCGGTTTTCGATGGGTTTTCGCCGGAATATTCCAGTTTCAAACTGGTTATGACCGGTTTCTGCCTCCTACCGAACCTCCAAACCGGTTTAAACCGGATTTAAAAATCGGAAATTTTGACCCGATTTTCGAAAGAGCCCTAAGGCTATAGCCTTTCCGTATTTTTCGATTTTTTTTTACCCGATTTTCGAAAAACCCTTAGGCTATAGCCTTTCCGTTTTTTTCGATTTTTGGGGGTCAAAAAATTCAAGAAAAATCCGGTTTTCGGTGGGTTTTCGCCGGAATATTCCAGTTTCAAACTGGTTATGACCGGTTTCTGCCTCCTACCGAACCTCCAAACCGGTTTAAACCGATTTCGAAAATCGGAAATTTTGACCCGATTTTCGAAAAATCCCTAAGGCTATAGCCTTTCCGTTTTTTTCGATTTTTGGAGGTCAAAAAATTGAAGAAAAATCCGGTTTTCGTCCCTAAGGCTGTAGCCTATCCGTTTTTTCGATTTTTGGGGGTCAAAAAATTGAAGAAAAATCCGGTTTTCGGTGGGTTTTCGCCGGAATATTCCAGTTTCAAACTGGTTATGACCGGTTTCTGCCTCCTACCGAACCTCCAAACCGGTTTAAACCGGATTTGAAAATCGGAAATTTTGACCGGATTTTCGAAAGAGCCCTAAGGCTATAGCCTTTCCGTTTTTTCGATTTTTGGGGGTCAAAAAATTGAAGAAAAATCCGGTTTTCGATGGGTTTTCGCCGGAATATTCCAGTTTCAAACTGTTTATGACCGGTTTCTGCCTCCTACCGAACCTCCAAACCGGTTTAAACCGGATTTAAAAATCGGAAATTTTGACCCGATTTTCGAAAGAGCCCTAAGGCTATAGCCTATCCGTTTTTTCGATTTTTGGGGGTCAAAAAATTGAAGAAAAATCCAGTTTTCGGTGGGTTTTCGCCTGAATATTCCAGTTTCAAACTGGTTATGACCGGTTTCTGCCTCCTACCGAACCTCCAAACCGGTTTAAACCGGATTTGAAAATCGGAAATTTTGACCCGATTTTCGAAAGAGTCCTAAGGCTATAGCCTATCCGTTTTTTCGATTTTTGGGGGTCAAAAAATTGAAGAAAAATCCGGTTTTCGATGGGTTTTCGCCGGAATATTCCAGTTTCAAACTGGTTATGACCGGTTTCTGCCTCCTACCGAACCTCCAAACCGGTTTAAACCGGATTTGAAAATCGGAAATTTTGACCCGATTTTCGAAAGAGCCCTAAGGCTATAGCCTATCCGTTTTTTCGATTTTTGGGGGTCAAAAAATTGAAGAAAAATCCGGTTTTCGATGGGTTTTCGCCGGAATATTCCAGTTTCAAACTGTTTATGACCGGTTTCTGCCTCCTACCGAACCTCCAAACCGGTTTAAACCGGATTTAAAAATCGGAAATTTTGACCCGATTTTCGAAAGAGCCCTAAGGCTATAGCCTATCCGTTTTTTCGATTTTTGGGGGTCAAAAAATTGAAGAAAAATCCAGTTTTCGGTGGGTTTTCGCCTGAATATTCCAGTTTCAAACTGGTTATGACCGGTTTCTGCCTCCTACCGAACCTCCAAACCGGTTTAAACCGGATTTGAAAATCGGAAATTTTGACCCGATTTTCGAAAGAGTCCTAAGGCTATAGCCTATCCGTTTTTTCGATTTTTGGGGGTCAAAAAATTGAAGAAAAATCCGGTTTTCGATGGGTTTTCGCCGGAATATTCCAGTTTCAAACTGGTTATGACCGGTTTCTGCCTCCTACCGAACCTCCAAACCGGTTTAAACCGGATTTGAAAATCGGAAATTTTGACCGGATTTTCGAAAGAGCCCTAAGGCTATAGCCTATCCGTTTTTTCCATTTTTGGGGGTCAAAAAATTGAAGAAAAATCCGGTTTTCGATGGGTTTTCGCCGGAATATTCCAGTTTCAAACTGGTTATGACCGGTTTCTGCCTCCTACCGAACCTCCAAACCGGTTTAAACCGGATTTAAAAATCGGAAATTTTGACCCGATTTTCGAAAGAGCCCTAAGGCTATAGCCTTTCCGTATTTTTCGATTTTTTTTTACCCGATTTTCGAAAAATCCCTAAGGCTATAGCCTTTCCGTTTTTTTCGATTTTTGGGGGTCAAAAAATTGAAGAAACATCCGGTTTTCGGTGGGTTTTCGCCGGAATATTCCAGTTTCAAACTGGTTATGACCGGTTTCTGCCTCCTACCGAACCTCCAAACCGGTTTAAACCGATTTCGAAAATCGTAAATTTTGACCCGATTTTCGAAAAATCCCTAAGGCTATAGCCTTTCCGTTTTTTTCGATTTTTGGGGGTCAAAAAATTGAAGAAACATCCGGTTTTCGTTGGGTTTTCGCCGGAATATTCCAGTTTCAAACTGGTTATGACCGGTTTCTGCCTCCTACCGAACCTTCAAACCGGTTTAAACCGGATTTGAAAATCGGAAATTTTGACCCGATTTTCGAAAAAACCCTAAGGCTATAGCCTTTCCGTTTTTTTCGATTTTTGGGGGTCAAAAAATTGAAGAAACATCCGGTTTTCGTTGGGTTTTCGCCGGAATATTCCAGTTTCAAACTGGTTATGACCGGTTTCTGCCTCCTACCGAACCTTCAAACCGGTTTAAACCGGATTTGAAAATCGGAAATTTGACCCGATTTTCGAAAAAACCCTAAGGCTATAGCCTTTCCGTTTTTTTCGATTTTTGGGGGTCAAAAAATTGAAGAAAAATCCGGTTTTCGTTGGGTTTTCGCCGGAATATTCCAGTTTCAAACTGGTTATGACCGGTTTCTGCCTCCTACCGAACCTTCAAACCGGTTTAAACCGGATTTGAAAATCGGAAATTTTGACCCGCTTTTCGAAAGAGCCCTAAGGCTATAGCCTTTCCGTATTTTTCGATTTTTTTTTACCCGATTTTCGAAAAATCCCTAAGGCTATGGCCTTTCCGTTTTTTTCGATTTTTGGGGGTCAAAAAATTGAAGAAAAATCCGGTTTTCGGTGGGTTTTCGCCGGAATATTCCAGTTTCAAACTGGTTATGACCGGTTTCTGCCTCCTACCGAACCTCCAAACCGGTTTAAACCGATTTCGAAAATCGGAAATTTTGACCCGATTTTCGAAAAAACCCTTAGGCTATAGCCTTTCCGTTTTTTTCGATTTTTGGGGGTCAAAAAATTCAAGAAAAATCCGGTTTTCGGTGGGTTTTCGCCGGAATATTCCAGTTTCAAACTGGTTATGACCGGTTTCTGCCTCCTACCGAACCTCCAAACCGGTTTAAACCGATTTCGAAAATCGGAAATTTTGACCCGATTTTCGAAAAATCCCTAAGGCTATAGCCTTTCCGTTTTTTTCGATTTTTGGAGGTCAAAAAATTGAAGAAAAATCCGGTTTTCGTCCCTAAGGCTGTAGCCTATCCGTTTTTTCGATTTTTGGGGGTCAAAAAATTGAAGAAAAATCCGGTTTTCGGTGGGTTTTCGCCGGAATATTCCAGTTTCAAACTGGTTATGACCGGTTTCTGCCTCCTACCGAACCTCCAAACCGGTTTAAACCGGATTTGAAAATCGGAAATTTTGACCGGATTTTCGAAAGAGCCCTAAGGCTATAGCCTTTCCGTTTTTTCGATTTTTGGGGGTCAAAAAATTGAAGAAAAATCCGGTTTTCGATGGGTTTTCGCCGGAATATTCCAGTTTCAAACTGTTTATGACCGGTTTCTGCCTCCTACCGAACCTCCAAACCGGTTTAAACCGGATTTAAAAATCGGAAATTTTGACCCGATTTTCGAAAGAGCCCTAAGGCTATAGCCTATCCGTTTTTTCGATTTTTGGGGGTCAAAAAATTGAAGAAAAATCCAGTTTTCGGTGGGTTTTCGCCTGAATATTCCAGTTTCAAACTGGTTATGACCGGTTTCTGCCTCCTACCGAACCTCCAAACCGGTTTAAACCGGATTTGAAAATCGGAAATTTTGACCCGATTTTCGAAAGAGTCCTAAGGCTATAGCCTATCCGTTTTTTCGATTTTTGGGGGTCAAAAAATTGAAGAAAAATCCGGTTTTCGATGGGTTTTCGCCGGAATATTCCAGTTTCAAACTGGTTATGACCGGTTTCTGCCTCCTACCGAACCTCCAAACCGGTTTAAACCGGATTTGAAAATCGGAAATTTTGACCGGATTTTCGAAAGAGCCCTAAGGCTATAGCCTATCCGTTTTTTCCATTTTTGGGGGTCAAAAAATTGAAGAAAAATCCGGTTTTCGGTGGGTTTTCGCCGGAATATTCCAGTTTCAAACTGGTTATGACCGGTTTCTGCCTCCTACCGAACCTCCAAACCGGTTTAAACCGGATTTGAAAATCGGAAATTTTGACCCGATTTTCGAAAAAACCCTAAGGCTATAGCCTTTCCGTTTTTTTCGATTTTTGGGGGTCAAAAAATTGAAGCAAAATCCAGTTTTCGGTGGGTTTTCGCCGGAATATTCCAGTTTCAAACTGGTTATGACCGGTTTCTGCCTCCTACCGAACCTCCAAACCGGTTTAAACCGGATTTAAAAATCGGAAATTTTGACCCGATTTTCGAAAAAACCCTAAGGCTACAGCCTTTCCGTTTTTTCGATTTTTGGGGGTCAAAAAATTGAAGAAAAATCCGGTTTTCGATGGGTTTTCGCCGGAATATTCCAGTTTCAAACTGGTTATGACCGGTTTCTGCCTCCTACCGAACCTCCAAACCGGTTTAAACCGATTTCGAAAATCGGAAATTTTGACCGGATTTTCGAAAGAGCCCTAAGGCTATAGCCTATCCGTTTTTTCGATTTTTGGGGGTCAAAAAATTGAAGAAAAATCCAGTTTTCGGTGGGTTTTCGCCGGAATATTCCAGTTTCAAACTGGTTATGACCGGTTTCTGCCTCCTACCGAACCTCCAAACCGGTTTAAACCGGATTTGAAAATCGGAAATTTTGACCCGATTTTCGAAAAAACCCTAAGGCTATAGCCTTTCCGTTTTTTTCGATATTTGGGGGTCAAAAAATTGAAGAAAAATCCGGTTTTCGGTGGGTTTTCGCCGGAATATTCCAGTTTCAAACTGGTTATGACCGGTTTCTGCCTCCTACCGAACCTCCAAACCGGTTTAAACCGATTTCGAAAATCGGAAATTTTGACCCGATTTTCGAAAAAAACCTAAGCCTATAGCCTTTCCGTATTTTTCGATTTTTGGGGGTCAAAAAATTGAAGAAACATCCGGTTTTCGGTGGGTTTTCGCCGGAATATTCCAGTTTCAAACTGGTTATGACCGGTTTCTGCATCCTACCTAACCTTCAAACCGGTTTAAACCGGATTTGAAAATCGGAAATATTGACCCGATTTTCGAAAAAACCCTAAGGCTATAGCCTTTCCGTTTTTTTCGATTTTTGGGGGTCAAAAAATTGAAGAAACATCCAGTTTTCGATGGGTTTTCGCCAGAATATTCCAGTTTCAAACTGGTTATGACCGGTTTCTGCCTCCTACCGAACCTCCAAACCGGTTTAAACCGGATTTGAAAATCGGAAATTTTGACCCGATTTTCGAAAAAGCCCTAAGGCTACAGCCTATCCGTTTTTTTCGATTTTTGGGGGTCAAAAAATTGAAGAAAAATTCAGTTTTCGGTGGGTTTTCGCCGGAATATTCCGGTTTCAAACTGGTTATGACCGGTTTCTGCCTCCTACCGAACCTCCAAACCGGTTTAAACCGATTTCGAAAATCGGAAATTTTGACCCGATTTTCGAAAAAACCCTAAGGCTATAGCCTTTCCGTTTTTTTCGATTTTTAGGGGTCAAAACATTGAAGAAACATCCAGTTTTCGGTGGGTTTTCGCCAGAATATTCCAGTTTCAAACTGGTTATGACCGGTTTCTGCCTCCTACCGAACCTCCAAACCGGTTTAAACCGGATTTAAAAATCGGAAATTCTGACCCGATTTTCGAAAGAGCCCTAAGGCTATAGCCTATCCGTTTTTTCGATTTTTGGGGGTCAAACAATTGAAGAAACATCCAGTTTTCGATGGGTTTTCGCCAGAATATTCCAGTTTCAAACTGGTTATGACCGGTTTCTGCCTCCTACCGAACCTCCAAACCGGTTTAAACCGGATTTGAAAATCGGAAATTTTGACCCGATTTTCGAAAGAGCCCTAAGGCTATAGCCTATCCGTTTTTTTCGATTTTTGGGGGTCAAAAAATTGAAGAAAAATCCAGTTTTCGGTGGGTTTTCGCCGGAATATTCCGGTTTCAAACTGGTTATGACCGGTTTCTGCCTCCTACCGAACCTCCAAACCGGTTTAAACCGGATTTAAAAATCGGAAATTTTGACCCGATTTTCGAAAAAACCCTAAGGCTACAGCCTTTCCGTTTTTTCGATTTTTGGGGGTCAAAAAATTGAAGAAAAATCCGGTTTTCGATGGGTTTTCGCCGGAATATTCCAGTTTCAAACTGGTTATGACCGGTTTCTGCCTCCTACCGAACCTCCAAACCGGTTTAAACCGATTTCGAAAATCGGAAATTTTGACCGGATTTTCGAAAGAGCCCTAAGGCTATAGCCTATCCGTTTTTTCGATTTTTGGGGGTCAAAAAATTGAAGAAAAATCCAGTTTTCGGTGGGTTTTCGCCGGAATATTCCAGTTTCAAACTGGTTATGACCGGTTTCTGCCTCCTACCGAACCTCCAAACCGGTTTAAACCGGATTTGAAAATCGGAAATTTTGACCCGATTTTCGAAAAAACCCTAAGGCTATAGCCTTTCCGTTTTTTTCGATATTTGGGGGTCAAAAAATTGAAGAAAAATCCGGTTTTCGGTGGGTTTTCGCCGGAATATTCCAGTTTCAAACTGGTTATGACCGGTTTCTGCCTCCTACCGAACCTCCAAACCGGTTTAAACCGATTTCGAAAATCGGAAATTTTGACCCGATTTTCGAAAAAAACCTAAGCCTATAGCCTTTCCGTATTTTTCGATTTTTGGGGGTCAAAAAATTGAAGAAACATCCGGTTTTCGGTGGGTTTTCGCCGGAATATTCCAGTTTCAAACTGGTTATGACCGGTTTCTGCCTCCTACCTAACCTTCAAACCGGTTTAAACCGGATTTGAAAATCGGAAATATTGACCCGATTTTCGAAAAAACCCTAAGGCTATAGCCTTTCCGTTTTTTTCGATTTTTGGGGGTCAAAAAATTGAAGAAACATCCAGTTTTCGATGGGTTTTCGCCAGAATATTCCAGTTTCAAACTGGTTATGACCGGTTTCTGCCTCCTACCGAACCTCCAAACCGGTTTAAACCGGATTTGAAAATCGGAAATTTTGACCCGATTTTCGAAAGAGCCCTAAGGCTACAGCCTATCCGTTTTTTTCGATTTTTGGGGGTCAAAAAATTGAAGAAAAATCCAGTTTTCGGTGGGTTTTCGCCGGAATATTCCGGTTTCAAACTGGTTATGACCGGTTTCTGCCTCCTACCGAACCTCCAAACCGGTTTAAACCGATTTCGAAAATCGGAAATTTTGACCCGATTTTCGAAAAAACCCTAAGGCTATAGCCTTTCCGTTTTTTTCGATTTTTAGGGGTCAAAACATTGAAGAAACATCCAGTTTTCGGTGGGTTTTCGCCAGAATATTCCAGTTTCAAACTGGTTATGACCGGTTTCTGCCTCCTACCGAACCTCCAAACCGGTTTAAACCGGATTTAAAAATCGGAAATTTTGACCCGATTTTCGAAAGAGCCCTAAGGCTATAGCCTATCCGTTTTTTTCGATTTTTGGGGGTCAAAAAATTGAAGAAAAATCCGGTTTTCGTCGGAATATTCCAGTTTCAAACTGGTTATGACCGGTTTCTGCCTCCTACCGAACCTTCAAACCGGTTTAAACCGGATTTGAAAATCGGAAATTTTGACCCGATTTTCGAAAAAACCCTAAGGCTATAGCCTTTCCGTTTTTTTCGATTTTTGGGGTTCTAAAAATTGAAGAAAAATCCGGTTTTCGATGGGTTTTCGCCGGAATATTCCAGTTTCAAACTGGTTATGACCGGTTTCTGCCTCCTACCGAACCTCCAAACCGGTTTAAACCGGATTTAAAAATCGGAAATTTTGACCCGATTTTCGAAAGAGCCCTAAGGCTATAGCCTTTCCGTATTTTTCGATTTTTTTTTACCCGATTTTCGAAAAATCCCTAAGGCTATAGCCTTTCCGTTTTTTTCGATTTTTGGGGGTCAAAAAATTGAAGAAAAATCCGGTTTTCGGTGGGTTTTCGCCGGAATATTCCAGTTTCAAACTGGTTATGACCGGTTTCTGCCTCCTACCGAACCTCCAAACCGGTTTAAACCGATTTCGAAAATCGGAAATTTTGACCCGATTTTCGAAAAATCCCTAAGGCTATAGCCTTTCCGTTTTTTTCGATTTTTGGGGGTCAAAAAATTGAAGAAACATCCGGTTTTCGTTGGGTTTTCGCCGGAATATTCCAGTTTCAAACTGGTTATGACCGGTTTCTGCCTCCTACCGAACCTTCAAACCGGTTTAAACCGGATTTGAAAATCGGAAATTTGACCCGATTTTCGAAAAAACCCTAAGGCTATAGCCTTTCCGTTTTTTTCGATTTTTGGGGGTCAAAAAATTGAAGAAAAATCCGGTTTTCGTTGGGTTTTCGCCGGAATATTCCAGTTTCAAACTGGTTATGACCGGTTTCTGCCTCCTACCGAACCTTCAAACCTGTTTAAACCGGATTTGAAAATCGGAAATTTTGACCCGCTTTTCGAAAGAGCCCTAAGGCTATAGCCTTTCCGTATTTTTCGATTTTTTTTTACCCGATTTTCGAAAAATCCCTAAGGCTATGGCCTTTCCGTTTTTTTCGATTTTTGGGGGTCAAAAAATTGAAGAAAAATCCGGTTTTCGGTGGGCTTTCGCCGGAATATTCCAGTTTCAAACTGGTTATGACCGGTTTCTGCCTCCTACCGAACCTCCAAACCGGTTTAAACCGATTTCGAAAATCGGAAATTTTGACCCGATTTTCGAAAAAACCCTTAGGCTATAGCCTTTCCGTTTTTTCGATTTTTGGGGGTCAAAAAATTGAAGAAAAATCCGGTTTTCGATGGGTTTTCGCCGGAATATTCCAGTTTCAAACTGGTTATGACCGGTTTCTGCCTCCTACCGAACCTCCAAACCGGTTTAAACCGGATTTAAAAATCGGAAATTTTGACCCGATTTTCGACAGAGTCCTAAGGCTATAGCCTATCCGTTTTTTCGATTTTTGGGGGTCAAAAAATTGAAGAAAAATCCAGTTTTCGGTGGGTTTTCGCCTGAATATTCCAGTTTCAAACTGGTTATGACCGGTTTCTGCCTCCTACCGAACCTCCAAACCGGTTTAAACCGGATTTGAAAATCGGAAATTTTGACCCGATTTTCGAAAGAGTCCTAAGGCTATAGCCTATCCGTTTTTTCGATTTTTGGGGGTCAAAAAATTGAAGAAAAATCCGGTTTTCGATGGGTTTTCGCCGGAATATTCCAGTTTCAAACTGGTTATGACCGGTTTCTGCCTCCTACCGAACCTCCAAACCGGTTTAAACCGGATTTGAAAATCGGAAATTTTGACTGGATTTTCGAAAGAGCCCTAAGGCTATAGCCTATCCGTTTTTTCCATTTTTGGGGGTCAAAAAATTGAAGAAAAATCCGGTTTTCGGTGGGTTTTCGCCGGAATATTCCAGTTTCAAACTGGTTATGACCGGTTTCTGCCTCCTACCGAACCTCCAAACCGGTTTAAACCGGATTTGAAAATCGGAAATTTTGACCCGATTTTCGAAAAAACCCAAAGGCTACAGCCTTTCCGTTTTTTTCGATTTTTGGGGGTCAAAAAATTGAAGCAAAATCCAGTTTTCGGTGGGTTTTCGCCGGAATATTCCAGTTTCAAACTGGTTATGACCGGTTTCTGCCTCCTACCGAACCTCCAAACCGGTTTAAACCGGATTTAAAAATCGGAAATTTTGACCCGATTTTCGAAAAAACCCTAAGGCTACAGCCTTTCCGTTTTTTCGATTTTTGGGGGTCAAAAAATTGAAGAAAAATCCGGTTTTCGATGGGTTTTCGCCGGAATATTCCAGTTTCAAACTGGTTATGACCGGTTTCTGCCTCCTACCGAACCTCCAAACCGGTTTAAACCGATTTCGAAAATCGGAAATTTTGACCGGATTTTCGAAAGAGCCCTAAGGCTATAGCCTATCCGTTTTTTCGATTTTTGGGGGTCAAAAAATTGAAGAAAAATCCAGTTTTCGGTGGGTTTTCGCCGGAATATTCCAGTTTCAAACTGGTTATGACCGGTTTCTGCCTCCTACCGAACCTCCAAACCGGTTTAAACCGGATTTGAAAATCGGAAATTTTGACCCGATTTTCGAAAAAACCCTAAGGCTATAGCCTTTCCGTTTTTTTCGATATTTGGGGGTCAAAAAATTGAAGAAAAATCCGGTTTTCGGTGGGTTTTCGCCGGAATATTCCAGTTTCAAACTGGTTATGACCGGTTTCTGCCTCCTACCGAACCTCCAAACCGGTTTAAACCGATTTCGAAAATCGGAAATTTTGACCCGATTTTCGAAAAAAACCTAAGCCTATAGCCTTTCCGTATTTTTCGATTTTTGGGGGTCAAAAAATTGAAGAAACATCCGGTTTTCGGTGGGTTTTCGCCGGAATATTCCAGTTTCAAACTGGTTATGACCGGTTTCTGCCTCCTACCTAACCTTCAAACCGGTTTAAACCGGATTTGAAAATCGGAAATATTGACCCGATTTTCGAAAAAACCCTAAGGCTATAGCCTTTCCGTTTTTTTCGATTTTTGGGGGTCAAAAAATTGAAGAAACATCCAGTTTTCGATGGGTTTTCGCCAGAATATTCCAGTTTCAAACTGGTTATGACCGGTTTCTGCCTCCTACCGAACCTCCAAACCGGTTTAAACCGGATTTGAAAATCGGAAATTTTGACCCGATTTTCGAAAGAGCCCTAAGGCTACAGCCTATCCGTTTTTTTCGATTTTTGGAGGTCAAAAAATTGAAGAAAAATCCGGTTTTCGTCCCTAAGGCTGTAGCCTATCCGTTTTTTCGATTTTTGGGGGTCAAAAAATTGAAGAAAAATCCAGTTTTCGGTGGGTTTTCGCCGGAATATTCCAGTTTCAAACTGGTTATGACCGGTTTCTGCCTCCTACCGAACCTCCAAACCGGTTTAAACCGGATTTGAAAATCGGAAATTTTGACCGGATTTTCGAAAGAGCCCTAAGGCTATAGCCTTTCCGTTTTTTCGATTTTTGGGGGTCAAAAAATTGAAGAAAAATCCGGTTTTCGATGGGTTTTCGCCGGAATATTCCAGTTTCAAACTGGTTATGACCGGTTTCTGCCTCCTACCGAACCTTCAAACCGGTTTAAACCGGATTTGAAAATCGGAAATTTTGACCCGATTTTCGAAAAAACCCTAAGGCTATAGCCTTTCCGTATTTTTCGATTTTTGGGGGTCAAAAAATTGAAGAAACATCCGGTTTTCGGTGGGTTTTCGCCGGAATATTCCAGTTTCAAACTGGTTATGACCGGTTTCTGCCTCCTACCTAACCTTCAAACCGGTTTAAACCGGATTTGAAAATCGGAAATATTGACCCGATTTTCGAAAAAACCCTAAGGCTATAGCCTTTCCGTTTTTTTCGATTTTTGGGGGTCAAAAAATTGAAGAAACATCCAGTTTTCGATGGGTTTTCGCCAGAATATTCCAGTTTCAAACTGGTTATGACCGGTTTCTGCCTCCTACCGAACCTCCAAACCGGTTTAAACCGGATTTGAAAATCGGAAATTTTGACCCGATTTTCGAAAGAGCCCTAAGGCTACAGCCTATCCGTTTTTTTCGATTTTTGGAGGTCAAAAAATTGAAGAAAAATCCGGTTTTCGTCCCTAAGGCTGTAGCCTATCCGTTTTTTCGATTTTTGGGGGTCAAAAAATTGAAGAAAAATCCAGTTTTCGGTGGGTTTTCGCCGGAATATTCCAGTTTCAAACTGGTTATGACCGGTTTCTGCCTCCTACCGAACCTCCAAACCGGTTTAAACCGGATTTGAAAATCGGAAATTTTGACCGGATTTTCGAAAGAGCCCTAAGGCTATAGCCTTTCCGTTTTTTCGATTTTTGGGGGTCAAAAAATTGAAGAAAAATCCGGTTTTCGATGGGTTTTCGCCGGAATATTCCAGTTTCAAACTGGTTATGACCGGTTTCTGCCTCCTACCGAACCTTCAAACCGGTTTAAACCGGATTTGAAAATCGGAAATTTTGACCCGATTTTCGAAAAAACCCTAAGGCTATAGCCTTTCCGTTTTTTTCGATTTTTGGGGGTCAAAAAATTGAAGAAACATCCGGTTTTCGTTGGGTTTTCGCCGGAATATTCCAGTTTCAAACTGGTTATGACCGGTTTCTGCCTCCTACCGAACCTTCAAACCGGTTTAAACCGGATTTGAAAATCGGAAATTTGACCCGATTTTCGAAAAAACCCTAAGGCTATAGCCTTTCCGTTTTTTTCGATTTTTGGGGGTCAAAAAATTGAAGAAAAATCCGGTTTTCGTCGGAATATTCCAGTTTCAAACTGGTTATGACCGGTTTCTGCCTCCTACCGAACCTTCAAACCGGTTTAAACCGGATTTGAAAATCGGAAATTTTGACCCGATTTTCGAAAAAACCCTAAGGCTATAGCCTTTCCGTTTTTTTCGATTTTTGGGGTTCTAAAAATTGAAGAAAAATCCGGTTTTCGATGGGTTTTCGCCGGAATATTCCAGTTTCAAACTGGTTATGACCGGTTTCTGCCTCCTACCGAACCTCCAAACCGGTTTAAACCGGATTTAAAAATCGGAAATTTTGACCCGATTTTCGAAAGAGCCCTAAGGCTATAGCCTTTCCGTATTTTTCGATTTTTTTTTACCCGATTTTCGAAAAATCCCTAAGGCTATAGCCTTTCCGTTTTTTTCGATTTTTGGGGGTCAAAAAATTGAAGAAAAATCCGGTTTTCGGTGGGTTTTCGCCGGAATATTCCAGTTTCAAACTGGTTATGACCGGTTTCTGCCTCCTACCGAACCTCCAAACCGGTTTAAACCGATTTCGAAAATCGGAAATTTTGACCCGATTTTCGAAAAATCCCTAAGGCTATAGCCTTTCCGTTTTTTTCGATTTTTGGGGGTCAAAAAATTGAAGAAACATCCGGTTTTCGTTGGGTTTTCGCCGGAATATTCCAGTTTCAAACTGGTTATGACCGGTTTCTGCCTCCTACCGAACCTTCAAACCGGTTTAAACCGGATTTGAAAATCGGAAATTTGACCCGATTTTCGAAAAAACCCTAAGGCTATAGCCTTTCCGTTTTTTTCGATTTTTGGGGGTCAAAAAATTGAAGAAAAATCCGGTTTTCGTTGGGTTTTCGCCGGAATATTCCAGTTTCAAACTGGTTATGACCGGTTTCTGCCTCCTACCGAACCTTCAAACCTGTTTAAACCGGATTTGAATATCGGAAATTTTGACCCGCTTTTCGAAAGAGCCCTAAGGCTATAGCCTTTCCGTATTTTTCGATTTTTTTTTACCCGATTTTCGAAAAATCCCTAAGGCTATGGCCTTTCCGTTTTTTTCGATTTTTGGGGGTCAAAAAATTGAAGAAAAATCCGGTTTTCGGTGGGCTTTCGCCGGAATATTCCAGTTTCAAACTGGTTATGACCGGTTTCTGCCTCCTACCGAACCTCCAAACCGGTTTAAACCGATTTCGAAAATCGGAAATTTTGACCCGATTTTCGAAAAAAACCTTAGGCTATAGCCTTTCCGTTTTTTCGATTTTTGGGGGTCAAAAAATTGAAGAAAAATCCGGTTTTCGATGGGTTTTCGCCGGAATATTCCAGTTTCAAACTGGTTATGACCGGTTTCTGCCTCCTACCGAACCTCCAAACCGGTTTAAACCGGATTTAAAAATCGGAAATTTTGACCCGATTTTCGACAGAGTCCTAAGGCTATAGCCTATCCGTTTTTTCGATTTTTGGGGGTCAAAAAATTGAAGAAAAATCCAGTTTTCGGTGGGTTTTCGCCTGAATATTCCAGTTTCAAACTGGTTATGACCGGTTTCTGCCTCCTACCGAACCTCCAAACCGGTTTAAACCGGATTTGAAAATCGGAAATTTTGACCCGATTTTCGAAAGAGTCCTAAGGCTATAGCCTATCCGTTTTTTCGATTTTTGGGGGTCAAAAAATTGAAGAAAAATCCGGTTTTCGATGGGTTTTCGCCGGAATATTCCAGTTTCAAACTGGTTATGACCGGTTTCTGCCTCCTACCGAACCTCCAAACCGGTTTAAACCGGATTTGAAAATCGGAAATTTTGACCGGATTTTCGAAAGAGCCCTAAGGCTATAGCCTATCCGTTTTTTCCATTTTTGGGGGTCAAAAAATTGAAGAAAAATCCGGTTTTCGGTGGGTTTTCGCCGGAATATTCCAGTTTCAAACTGGTTATGACCGGTTTCTGCCTCCTACCGAACCTCCAAACCGGTTTAAACCGGATTTAAAAATCGGAAATTTTGACCCGATTTTCGAAAAAACCCTAAGGCTACAGCCTTTCCGTTTTTTCGATTTTTGGGGGTCAAAAAGTTGAAGAAAAATCCGGTTTTCGATGGGTTTTCGCCGGAATATTCCAGTTTCAAACTGGTTATGACCGGTTTCTGCCTCCTACCGAACCTCCAAACCGGTTTAAACCGATTTCGAAAATCGGAAATTTTGACCGGATTTTCGAAAGAGCCCTAAGGCTATAGCCTTTCCGTTTTTTTCGATATTTGGGGGTCAAAAAATTGAAGAAAAATCCGGTTTTCGGTGGGTTTTCGCCGGAATATTCCAGTTTCAAACTGGTTATGACCGGTTTCTGCCTCCTACCGAACCTCCAAACCGGTTTAAACCGATTTCGAAAATCGGAAATTTTGACCCGATTTTCGAAAAAAACCTAAGCCTATAGCCTTTCCGTATTTTTCGATTTTTGGGGGTCAAAAAATTGAAGAAACATCCGGTTTTCGGTGGGTTTTCGCCGGAATATTCCAGTTTCAAACTGGTTATGACCGGTTTCTGCCTCCTACCTAACCTTCAAACCGGTTTAAACCGGATTTGAAAATCGGAAATATTGACCCGATTTTCGAAAAAACCCTAAGGCTATAGCCTTTCCGTTTTTTTCGATTTTTGGGGGTCAAAAAATTGAAGAAACATCCAGTTTTCGATGGGTTTTCGCCAGAATATTCCAGTTTCAAACTGGTTATGACCGGTTTCTGCCTCCTACCGAACCTCCAAACCGGTTTAAACCGGATTTGAAAATCGGAAATTTTGACCCGATTTTCGAAAGAGCCCTAAGGCTACAGCCTATCCGTTTTTTTCGATTTTTGGGGGTCAAAAAATTGAAGAAAAATCCAGTTTTCGGTGGGTTTTCGCCGGAATATTCCGGTTTCAAACTGGTTATGACCGGTTTCTGCCTCCTACCGAACCTCCAAACCGGTTTGAACCGATTTCGAAAATCGGAAATTTTGACCCGATTTTCGAAAAAACCCTAAGGCTATAGCCTTTCCGTTTTTTTCGATTTTTAGGGGTCAAAACATTGAAGAAACATCCAGTTTTCGGTGGGTTTTCGCCAGAATATTCCAGTTTCAAACTGGTTATGACCGGTTTCTGCCTCCTACCGAACCTCCAAACCGGTTTAAACCGGATTTAAAAATCGGAAATTTTGACCCGATTTTCGAAAGAGCCCTAAGGCTATAGCCTATCCGTTTTTTCGATTTTTGGGGGTCAAACAATTGAAGAAACATCCAGTTTTCGATGGGTTTTCGCCAGAATATTCCAGTTTCAAACTGGTTATGACCGGTTTCTGCCTCCTACCGAACCTCCAAACCGGTTTAAACCGGATTTGAAAATCGGAAATTTTGACCCGATTTTCGAAAGAGCCCTAAGGCTATAGCCTATCCGTTTTTTTCGATTTTTGGGGGTCAAAAAATTGAAGAAAAATCCAGTTTTCGGTGGGTTTTCGCCGGAATATTCCGGTTTCAAACTGGTTATGACCGGTTTCTGCCTCCTACCGAACCTCCAAACCGGTTTAAACCGGATTTAAAAATCGGAAATTTTGACCCGATTTTCGAAAGAGCCCTAAGGCTATAGCCTATCCGTTTTTTCGATTTTTGGGGGTCAAAAAATTGAAGAAAAATCCAGTTTTCGGTGGGATTCGCCGGAATATTCCAGTTTCAAACTGGTTATGACCGGTTTCTGCCTCCTACCGAACCTCCAAACCGGTTTAAACCGATTTCGAAAATCGGAAATTTTGACACGATTTTCGAACAATCCCTAAGGCTACAGCCTTTCCGTTTTTTTCGATTTTTGGGGGTCAAAAAATTGAAGAAAAATCCGGTTTTCGGTGGGTTTTCGCCGGAATATTCCAGTTTCAAACTGGTTATGACCGGTTTCTGCCTCCTACCGAACCTCCAAACCGGTTTAAACCGATTTCGAAAATCGGAAATTTTGACCCGATTTTCGAAAAATCCCTAAGGCTATAGCCTATCCGTTTTTTCGATTTTTGGGGGTCAAAAAATTGAAGAAAAATCCAGTTTTCGGTGGGTTTTCGCCGGAATATTCCAGTTTCAAACTGGTTATGACCGGTTTCTGCCTCCTACCGAACCTCCAAACCGGTTTAAACCGGATTTGAAAATCGGAAATTTTGACCCGATTTTCGAAAAAACCCTAAGGCTATAGCCTTTCCGTTTTTTTCGATATTTGGGGGTCAAAAAATTGAAGAAAAATCCGGTTTTCGGTGGGTTTTCGCCGGAATATTCCAGTTTCAAACTGGTTATGACCGGTTTCTGCCTCCTACCGAACCTCCAAACCGGTTTAAACCGATTTCGAAAATCGGAAATTTTGACCCGGTTTTCGAAAAAAACCTAAGCCTATAGCCTTTCCGTATTTTTCGATTTTTGGGGGTCAAAAAATTGAAGAAACATCCGGTTTTCGGTGGGTTTTCGCCGGAATATTCCAGTTTCAAACTGGTTATGACCGGTTTCTGCCTCCTACCTAACCTTCAAACCGGTTTAAACCGGATTTGAAAATCGGAAATATTGACCCGATTTTCGAAAAAACCCTAAGGCTATAGCCTTTCCGTTTTTTTCGATTTTTGGGGGTCAAAAAATTGAAGAAACATCCAGTTTTCGATGGGTTTTCGCCAGAATATTCCAGTTTCAAACTGGTTATGACCGGTTTCTGCCTCCTACCGAACCTCCAAACCGGTTTAAACCGGATTTGAAAATCGGAAATTTTGACCCGATTTTCGAAAGAGCCCTAAGGCTACAGCCTATCCGTTTTTTTCGATTTTTGGGGGTCAAAAAATTGAAGAAAAATCCAGTTTTCGGTGGGTTTTCGCCGGAATATTCCGGTTTCAAACTGGTTATGACCGGTTTCTGCCTCCTACCGAACCTCCAAACCGGTTTAAACCGATTTCGAAAATCGGAAATTTTGACCCGATTTTCGAAAAAACCCTAAGGCTATAGCCTTTCCGTTTTTTTCGATTTTTAGGGGTCAAAACATTGAAGAAACATCCAGTTTTCGGTGGGTTTTCGCCAGAATATTCCAGTTTCAAACTGGTTATGACCGGTTTCTGCCTCCTACCGAACCTCCAAACCGGTTTAAACCGGATTTAAAAATCGGAAATTTTGACCCGATTTTCGAAAGAGCCCTAAGGCTATAGCCTATCCGTTTTTTTCGATTTTTGGGGGTCAAAAAATTGAAGAAAAATCCAGTTTTCGGTGGGTTTTCGCCGGAATATTCCGGTTTCAAACTGGTTATGACCGGTCTCTGCCTCCTACCGAACCTCCAAACCGGTTTAAACCGGATTTAAAAATCGGAAATTTTGACCCGATTTTCGAAAGAGCCCTAAGGCTATACCCTATCCGTTTTTTCGATTTTTGGGGGTCAAAAAATTGAAGAAAAATCCAGTTTTCGGTGGGTTTTCGCCGGAATATTCCAGTTTCAAACTGGTTATGACCGGTTTCTGCCTCCTACCGAACCTCCAAACCGGTTTAAACCGATTTCGAAAATCGGAAATTTTGACACGATTTTCGAACAATCCCTAAGGCTACAGCCTTTCCGTTTTTTTCGATTTTTGGGGGTCAAAAAATTGAAGAAAAATCCGGTTTTCGGTGGGTTTTCGCCGGAATATTCCAGTTTCAAACTGGTTATGACCGGTTTCTGCCTCCTACCGAACCTCCAAACCGGTTTAAACCGATTTCGAAAATCGGAAATTTTGACCCGATTTTCGAAAAATCCCTAAGGCTATAGCCTTTCCGTTTTTTTCGATTTTTGGAGGTCAAAAAATTGAAGAAAAATCCGGTTTTCGTCCCTAAGGCTGTAGCCTATCCGTTTTTTCGATTTTTGGGGGGTCAAAAAATTGAAGAAAAATCCAGTTTTCGGTGGGTTTTCGCCGGAATATTCCAGTTTCAAACTGGTTATGACCGGTTTCTGCCTCCTACCGAACCTCCAAACCGGTTTAAACCGGATTTGAAAATCGGAAATTTTGACCGGATTTTCGAAAGAGCCCTAAGGCTATAGCCTTTCCGTTTTTTCGATTTTTGGGGGTCAAAAAATTGAAGAAAAATCCGGTTTTCGATGGGTTTTCGCCGGAATATTCCAGTTTCAAACTGGTTATGACCGGTTTCTGCCTCCTACCGAACCTCCAAACCGGTTTAAACCGGATTTAAAAATCGGAAATTTTGACCCGATTTTCGAAAGAGCCCTAAGGCTATAGCCTATCCGTTTTTTCGATTTTTGGGGGTCAAAAAATTGAAGAAAAATCCAGTTTTCGGTGGGTTTTCGCCTGAATATTCCAGTTTCAAACTGGTTATGACCGGTTTCTGCCTCCTACCGAACCTCCAAACCGGTTTAAACCGGATTTGAAAATCGGAAATTTTGACCCGATTTTCGAAAGAGTCCTAAGGCTATAGCCTATCCGTTTTTTCGATTTTTGGGGGTCAAAAAATTGAAGAAAAATCCGGTTTTCGATGGGTTTTCGCCGGAATATTCCAGTTTCAAACTGGTTATGACCGGTTTCTGCCTCCTACCGAACCTCCAAACCGGTTTAAACCGGATTTAAAAATCGGAAATTTTGACCGGATTTTCGAAAGAGCCCTAAGGCTATAGCCTATCCGTTTTTTCGATTTTTGGGGGTCAAAAAATTCAAGAAAAATCCGGTTTTCGGTGGGTTTTCGCCGGAATATTCCAGTTTCAAACTGGTTATGACCGGTTTCTGCCTCCTACCGAACCTCCAAACCGGTTTAAACCGGATTTGAAAATCGGAAATTTTGACCCGATTTTCGAAAAAACCCTAAGGCTATAGCCTTTCCGTTTTTTTCGATTTTTGGGGGTCAAAAAATTGAAGCAAAATCCAGTTTTCGGTGGGTTTTCGCCAGAATATTCCAGTTTCAAACTGGTTATGACCGGTTTCTGCCTCCTACCGAACCTCCAAACCGGTTTAAACCGGATTTGAAAATCGGAAATTTTGACCCGATTTTCGAAAAAACCCTAAGGCTACAGCCTTTCCGTTTTTTCGATTTTTGGGGGTCAAAAAATTGAAGAAAAATCCGGTTTTCGATGGGTTTTCGCCGGAATATTCCAGTTTCAAACTGGTTATGACCGGTTTCTGCCTCCTACCGAACCTTCAAACCGGTTTAAACCGGATTTGAAAATCGGAAATTTTGACCGGATTTTCGAAAGAGCCCTAAGGCTATAGCCTTTCCGTTTTTTCGATTTTTGGGGGTCAAAAAATTGAAGAAAAATCCGGTTTTCGATGGGTTTTCGCCGGAATATTCCAGTTTCAAACTGGTTATGACCGGTTTCTGCCTCCTACCGAACCTCCAAACCGGTTTAAACCGGATTTAAAAATCGGAAATTTTGACCCGATTTTCGAAAGAGCCCTAAGGCTATAGCCTATCCGTTTTTTCGATTTTTGGGGGTCAAAAAATTGAAGAAAAATCCAGTTTTCGGTGGGTTTTCGCCTGAATATTCCAGTTTCAAACTGGTTATGACCGGTTTCTGCCTCCTATCGAACCTCCAAACCGGTTTAAACCGGATTTGAAAATCGGAAATTTTGACCCGATTTTCGAAAGAGTCCTAAGGCTATAGCCTATCCGTTTTTTCGATTTTTGGGGGTCAAAAAATTGAAGAAAAATCCGGTTTTCGATGGGTTTTCGCCGGAATATTCCAGTTTCAAACTGGTTATGACCGGTTTCTGCCTCCTACCGAACCTCCAAACCGGTTTAAACCGGATTTAAAAATCGGAAATTTTGACCGGATTTTCGAAAGAGCCCTAAGGCTATAGCCTATCCGTTTTTTCGATTTTTGGGGGTCAAAAAATTGAAGAAAAATCCGGTTTTCGGTGGGTTTTCGCCGGAATATTCCAGTTTCAAACTGGTTATGACCGGTTTCTGCCTCCTACCGAACCTCCAAACCGGTTTAAACCGGATTTGAAAATCGGAAATTTTGACCCGATTTTCGAAAAAACCCTAAGGCTATAGCCTTTCCGTTTTTTTCGATTTTTGGGGGTCAAAAAATTGAAGCAAAATCCAGTTTTCGGTGGGTTTTCGCCAGAATATTCCAGTTTCAAACTGGTTATGACCGGTTTCTGCCTCCTACCGAACCTCCAAACCGGTTTAAACCGGATTTGAAAATCGGAAATTTTGACCCGATTTTCGAAAAAACCCTAAGGCTACAGCCTTTCCGTTTTTTCGATTTTTGGGGGTCAAAAAATTGAAGAAAAATCCGGTTTTCGATGGGTTTTCGCCGGAATATTCCAGTTTCAAACTGGTTATGACCGGTTTCTGCCTCCTACCGAACCTCCAAACCGGTTTAAACCGGATTTAAAAATCGGAAATTTTGACCGGATTTTCGAAAGAGCCCTAAGGCTATAGCCTATCCGTTTTTTCGATTTTTGGGGGTCAAAAAATTGAAGAAAAATCCAGTTTTCGGTGGGTTTTCGCCGGAATATTCCAGTTTCAAACTGGTTATGACCGGTTTCTGCCTCCTACCGAACCTCCAAACCGGTTTAAACCGGATTTGAAAATCGGAAATTTTGACCCGATTTTCGAAAAAACCCTAAGGCTATAGCCTTTCCGTTTTTTTCGATATTTGGGGGTCAAAAAATTGAAGAAAAATCCGGTTTTCGGTGGGTTTTCGCCGGAATATTCCAGTTTCAAACTGGTTATGACCGGTTTCTGCCTCCTACCGAACCTCCAAACCGGTTTAAACCGATTTCGAAAATCGGAAATTTTGACCCGATTTTCGAAAAAAACCTAAGCCTATAGCCTTTCCGTATTTTTCGATTTTTGGGGGTCAAAAAATTGAAGAAACATCCGGTTTTCGGTGGGTTTTCGCCGGAATATTCCAGTTTCAAACTGGTTATGACCGGTTTCTGCCTCCTACCTAACCTTCAAACCGGTTTAAACCGGATTTGAAAATCGGAAATATTGACCCGATTTTCGAAAAAACCCTAAGGCTATAGCCTTTCCGTTTTTTTCGATTTTTGGGGTCAAAAAATTGAAGAAACATCCAGTTTTCGATGGGTTTTCGCCAGAATATTCCAGTTTCAAACTGGTTATGACCGGTTTCTGCCTCCTACCGAACCTCCAAACCGGTTTAAACCGGATTTGAAAATCGGAAATTTTGACCCGATTTTCGAAAGAGCCCTAAGGCTATAGCCTATCCGTTTTTTTCGATTTTTGGGGGTCAAAAAATTGAAGAAAAATCCAGTTTTCGGTGGGTTTTCGCCGGAATATTCCGGTTTTAAACTGGTTATGACCGGTTTCTGCCTCCTACCGAACCTCCAAACCGGTTTAAACCGATTTCGAAAATCGGAAATTTTGACCCGATTTTCGAAAAAACCCTAAGGCTATAGCCTTTCCGTTTTTTTCGATTTTTAGGGGTCAAAACATTGAAGAAACATCCAGTTTTCGATGGGTTTTCGCCAGAATATTCCAGTTTCAAACTGGTTATGACCGGTTTCTGCCTCCTACCGAACCTCCAAACCGGTTTAAACCGGATTTGAAAATCGGAAATTTTGACCCGATTTTCGAAAGAGCCCTAAGGCTATAGCCTATCCGTTTTTTTTCGATTTTTGGGGGTCAAAAAATTGAAGAAAAATCCAGTTTTCGGTGGGTTTTCGCCGGAATATTCCGGTTTCAAACTGGTTATGACCGGTTTCTGCCTCCTACCGAACCTCCAAACCGGTTTAAACCGGATTTAAAAGTCGGAAATTTTGACCCGATTTTCGAAAGAGCCCTAAGGCTATAGCCTATCCGTTTTTTCGATTTTTGGGGGTCAAAAAATTGAAGAAAAATCCAGTTTTCGGTGGGTTTTCGCCGGAATATTCCAGTTTCAAACTGGTTATGACCGGTTTCTGCCTCCTACCGAACCTCCAAACCGGTTTAAACCGATTTCGAAAATCGGAAATTTTGACACGATTTTCGAACAATCCCTAAGGCTACAGCCTTTCCGTTTTTTTCGATTTTTGGGGGTCAAAAAATTGAAGAAAAATCCGGTTTTCGGTGGGTTTTCGCCGGAATATTCCAGTTTCAAACTGGTTATGACCGGTTTCTGCCTCCTACCGAACCTCCAAACCGGTTTAAACCGATTTCGAAAATCGGAAATTTTGACCCGATTTTCGAAAAATCCCTAAGGCTATAGCCTTTCCGTTTTTTTCGATTTTTGGAGGTCAAAAAATTGAAGAAAAATCCGGTTTTCGTCCCTAAGGCTGTAGCCTATCCGTTTTTTCGATTTTTGGGGGTCAAAAAATTGAAGAAAAATCCAGTTTTCGGTGGGTTTTCGCCGGAATATTCCAGTTTCAAACTGGTTATGACCGGTTTCTGCCTCGTACCGAACCTCCAAACCGGTTTAAACCGATTTCGAAAATCGGAAATTTTGACCCGATTTTCGAAAAATCCCTAAGGCTATAGCCTTTCCGTTTTTTTCGATTTTTGGGGGTCACAAAATTGAAGAAAAATCCGGTTTTCGGTGGGTTTTCGCCGGAATATTCCAGTTTCAAACTGGTTATGACCGGTTTCTGCCTCCTAATGAACCTCCAAACCGGTTTAAACCAGATTTGAAAATCGGAAATTTTGACCGGATTTTCGAAAGAGCCCTAAGGCTATAGCCTTTCCGTTTTTTCGATTTTTGGGGGTCAAAAAATTGAAGAAAAATCCGGTTTTCGTTGGGTTTTCGCCGGAATATTCCAGTTTCAAACTGGTTATGACCGGTTTCTGCCTCGTACCGAACCTCCAAACCGGTTTAAACCGATTTCGAAAATCGGAAATTTTGACCCGATTTTCGAAAAATCCCTAAGGCTATAGCCTTTCCGTTTTTTTCGATTTTTGGGGGTCACAAAATTGAAGAAAAATCCGGTTTTCGGTGGGTTTTCGCCGGAATATTCCAGTTTCAAACTGGTTATGACCGGTTTCTGCCTCCTACCGAACCTTCAAACCGGTTTAAACCGGATTTGAAAATCGGAAATTTTGACCCGATTTTGAAAAATCCCTAAGGCTTACAGC
Organism: Phallusia mammillata; assembly: GCF_965637545.1. Classification (NCBI taxonomy): domain Eukaryota; kingdom Metazoa; phylum Chordata; class Ascidiacea; order Phlebobranchia; family Ascidiidae; genus Phallusia; species Phallusia mammillata. The sequence continues at coordinate 11,481,600 of NC_137253.1, forward strand.
CTTTCCGTTTTTTTCGATTTTTGGGGGTCAAAAAATTGAAGAAAAATCCGGTTTTCGTTGGGTTTTCGCCGGAATATTCCAGTTTCAAACTGGTTATGGCCGGTTCTTGTCTCCTACTGAACCTCCAAACCGGTTTAAACCGATTTTGAAAATCGAAAATTTTGACCCGATTTTCGAAAAAAAACCTAAACCCTATAGCTTTTCCGTTTTTTTCGATTTTGGGGGGTAAAAAATTAAGGAAAAATCCGGTTTCTGTGGGGTTTTCGCCGGAATATTCCAGTTTCAAACTGGTTTAAACCGGTTTCTGCCTCCTACCGAACCACCAAACCGGTTTAAACCGGATTTGAAAGTCGGAAATTTTGACCCGATTTTCGAAAAAACCCTAAGGCTGTAGGCTTTCCGTCTTTTTTGATTTTTTGACGAAGAAAAATTGAAGTAAAATTCGGTTTTCGGTGCCTTTTCGTCGTAATATTCCAGTTTCAAACTGGTTCTAGCTCGAAGCCGGTTGTAAATCTCATTTCTTGCCGTGCACTGCTTCTAGCTCGATTGACACTTGAGCAGCATCGTTGCTTTAAATAACAACATACTATTTCGTTTCGTATCAACCCATTGTCCTTTTAGTAAACCAATGTTTGCAACGCAAAGAGCAAAGTTACTGTACATAAAATCATTACTTGTTCATGATGCTGGACCAGACCATACTACAATATCAGTCCAATTTTGTAGGTTTCTTCACATATACTCAACTATATGAGTCAATGTTGAAAGTTTATAATTGTGTCCAAAATTTACTGCTTATACATTCCCATAAGTTTCGTTGAAGTTTGTATGACAAACAAATTTTCACTTAAATAATATTGGTCATTTTAATTTAAAACAACGTATGCCAGAATACAGGAAAAAACAATCACTACAAAAGAAACACACCCAAAAAGGATTTTGACTTCTTGAATAATCGTTTGCATGAGCGGGTTTTCTTCTGCAGCTTCTTTAATGGCCGACCCCCTCACGTTCTTGTGAGGAAAGGGAATATCGGGAACATCTGTTTCCAGAAATTTACAGAGAGGCTCCCAGCCATCTTGTATTTTGAAAACCAGTAACTTGTCTTTCGGTGCCTTCTACAAAAATAAATTAAGGTTGTATATACCGAACCAACTGTATTGTATATAAAGTTGCATGTTAATCGAAAAGTCGGAAACTTGCGTTGACATTACAAGTTTCAGACCTTTCGATTAACATAACAAAAAGTTGGACAGATTGAATAAAGTTTTTACCAAGAAGACACCTGTAAATGGTAAGTAACAGGGTGAAAATAAATAAATCAAAATATAAATCAAAATGTTTTTTTGCAATTTGTTTCACTAAGCGTAATAAACTCAACCCAAACGCCAGTTTTTGCCGACTGATTCACCTTCTCATAAAGTCCAACACAAAGATTCTGCTCTGACCAATACCATTAATTGGAAGCAAAATGTCGCTGTATAAGTTTTTATAAGCCAACAGCAATAAAATGAGAAGTAATTAGCGCACCTGTGAAACGTAGAAATTGTGTTGTCTAAAACTCTTCCTTGTCAGGGTGTTGTTAAGTGTTGCGTCGTACCAAGCAGAAGGCATGATAACACCGTAGCAAGCGGCGGCTGCACAAGAAAATATCCTGCTTACATTTTGAACATAAGTGAAGTTACCACTTTATAGTATTTTTGTTTTGATAATGGCACCTTTTTGTCAGTCTTGAAATTCCAAACTATCAGATTAGGGCCTGATATCCCCGCTGTTTTTGGACTCAGGCAAAGTTAAATAATATTGACTTTTGTTTCTTTTTTAATAAGCAATAACGGCGTTCAGCAGGATATTTTTGGGTGTTCATAAATTCCAATAGCCATACAGAATACATTTGATGACAACTTTGCTTTGTGTTTTAGTGATTGTACATGAATAGATTCCTTTAGGTGACAATTTTAGGTTCATTGTTTCGGTACCACATAAATCAAATGAATCGTTTTTTTATAATCAATCATGTCTTACAGCATTTTTCAAGATGTTTCATAAACTTCCTGCCAATTGGGGTAAATAGTCGAGAGATTCTAAACATGTTCCATTCGTTCAACTCTTCGACTTGGTAAGAAAGACTCCTAAGCCACGAATCCTCATTTCGAGTAAGAATAATAATCTAAAAATCAAGAAATATAACCTTCTACACCAGTGGTTCTCAAACTTTTTCAAAACGGTCCCTTTGTCATTATTTCGAGGGCTCGCGGTCCTTAAGCCTGAATGTGCATTTCAGAAAAACGAAAGTTGATTGCAGGATTTTACCTAGTTATGCAAAAATGCGCATAACAATGATCCAAAAACTGGTTGTGACATCACAGACAAGACGAAAACATTTCGATTGTGCGCGAACAATTGCTTTTTTGTTAGTTATCATGCAACAAATGTTTTGCAATGGAGACAGTCGATTCTCAATTTTACTTTGATTTGAACTGATTCAGTGGCACAAACTGACTCCAAATAAGATTATAGAAGTACCTTAATATTTTCGCGATCCCCACAAAATTGCCCCACGGACCCCTAGGCCTAAAGGACCGCGGACCCCAGTTTGAGAACCGCTGTTCTACACCTAAAACACTTATCCAGTACGTACAAACATGGTTATGTTCAACACAGCGTACAATCTTCGCCTCATTGCTGTTTACAAAGAGTGTTTGCCTGATAACTTTGTAAGCTGTCTTGTTTAACTTTGCACCGGATAACAAGTGCATATGAATTAAAAACTTTTTCAGCAATGAACATATTCGCGCTATACTTACCTTTGCATCAGGGTAAGCTTCGTGAATTTGTTCCCAAAATGCAAAAGCAGGACTATCAACAACTGCATCGACGTCTTTGTACATTCTTTTGAACATTTGAACACTTCCACCTCTTGTTAAGATTTCCTCCCACTCGTCGTGGTGATACCAGAAATGCTCAAGAAAATCGTACACCTTATAACCAAGTGTAGTTAGGGCTTCGTTCATCGACTTTGTGCCGGTTTTGCTGAACCCAGCTACAATAACTTTCATTATGCAAAATATATCTTCCTATTTGCTACGCCAAATCAATATATGTCACTACAACTACTGGTTTTGCAGCAGACAAAGACAGCAGTTCCCTCAGGAAATTAGATGTCGAGTAAGCACAAAGTTGTTTGCTTACCTCTGTTTACCACGAACCTGGAGTGAATGTTTACTTAGTTGTGTTCATTCTATCACTGATAGCATATGACATTTGACTATCAAGTTCATTGACTGATAACTGTGGCCTATTATTTCTATGGTATAAGCAGCAGTTGGACTGGTTTCCTAAAAATCACATACGTTACTAATTTTTTTGCAAAAGGTAAATTAAATTTAAATTTGGACTTTTCCATGTTTAAAATTGTTTTTGTTGTTGGTAAATTAAGAATAAGTTTTTGGTGAAATTACCAATCATTTGTTGGAAAAGAAGCACTAACAAGTAAAACTTACATATTTTATTAAAGATGTGAATTTTTAAAACGATGGTATATGACAGAAGTTCCAATAGGCACTTTTAGTATGTTTGCGTCCTATGTCTGTCATTAGCTTAACAACAAAAAGTCCCAGAAAACTTAAAAATATGCCCTGGCTTACTACAGTATAATAAACAATACATAAAATAAAATAAAAACAGTTCGATTTCTATCCTATATCTAACTATTATGCAATTGGAGCGAAACAAAACAATAACCGTTTAGGGGTTAAAGGTCGCGAAGGTGTTGAAGGTTATTCTATTCATGGCTGCACGGGTGGACAAATGTATATATTGTGGAAAAGTTATCTTTCTTACATAGCGCGGCTTTACCATTTTTAAAAACATTGAGCAACAAACGGCGATTGGGCAAATGTTGCATATTGGGCAACTGGTGTCTACCACATATTTCAAGCTTTAAAAATGGGGATATGCCAGTTCCCCCGTATCAAGTTTCTGTCTACAATATGGTGATGTTTCACAAACAGCGTTGGCGACAAAAATGAATGCCCGGTTTAAGCAAACGAAAAACCGGATAAAAGTTTAACAAACAGCTTTCCTGGTATGACTGTGGTTGTTTTGATCTCGTTGCAGTCAGTTTTTGCTTACGCACCAGTGAAGTGAAGAGTTAGATACAGTCAAACTTCGATACTATGCCACCCTTTGGGACCGAGAGAAAGTGGCATAGTAGCGAGAGTGGCATAATAGCGAGAGTTGTTTGTAAAAATAGCCTTGTGACGTGACAATGTACTGTAATGCCACGTTGTGTTGTAAGATTATAAATTATTACAGTATACAGATAAGGTACAGTATACAGTATAATTTATTACAAAAAAAGACGAGGTGCACGAAATCCGCCGAAACAACATGCGCCAGCTGACGATTCCACAGAGTTTTGGGCCGAGCTACAGTAGATAACTTGAGCGAACACATTACATGCACATACATATACTTATGCCGTTTCGAAGCCGTTTAATCGTTCGTAGCGTTTATTGTTTCGTTAATACAGTGTAATAATGTACTCTCATGTGTCATAGTATCAAGGGTAAGGGGTGGCATAGTAAATATATTTTCTATTGAATTTAGTTGTATAGTACCGAGGGTGGCATAATAGCAAGGTGGCATAGTAATTAGGTGGTATAGTACCGAGGGTGGCATAATAGCAAGGTGGCATAGTATCGAAGTTTGACTGTATAGATATTGAATTTCAATGCTTTCATTTGGTGTAATATAGCGGAACAACAAATTCATTAAATATGAAAGTGATTGTAGCTGGCATGCCTAAAACCGGCACAAAGTCGATGAACGCCGCCTTAAGCAAACTCGGTTATAAGGCATACGATTTTCTTGAACATTTCTGGTATCACTACGACGAGTGGAAGGAAATTCTAACGCATGGGGGAAATGTCAAAACATTTCGAAAAATGTATAAAGATGTTGATGCGGTTGTTGATCAACCTGCATTTGCTTTCTGGGAACAAATTTGTAAAGCATTTCCGGAGTCTAAGGTAAAGAGCTTTTGAACTTTTTTTATCCAGTGTCACGATTATAATATGCTAGTCATAGAAACAGATAACATCACACAAACCGTTAGGTAACTTTCGAAAATAGCGTCTCCACTTTCAATGCTTTATAAAAATGAAACTGAAATTGCATTTAGATAATTCTCCTGAGTCGAGATGAGGATTCGTGGTTTAAAAGCCGTCTTCATCAAGCCCAAGAGTGGAATGAATGGAAAAATAGACTTTTGCCTTCAGCTTGGCGGACTTCACCAACTAACGAAGTTGTGGAGAGATCCAGGTTTAAGCAACACAATCTTTATGTCTCTCAGGTTGGTTCTCCGGTTTTCTAAAATACATTCAATCATTTTTATTGTTCGCAAATGTAAATGTAACTGTAAATGCCTAAAATATATTTTCACTCAAAGAAACACTATTGTTTGTTTTCAAAAAGCTAAATTTGGATGCTAGATTGATCAAAAATTCTCCTTGTTACAAAAAGAACAACATTGTAGATATTTAAAGCCTTTCTGGTCTGTTTTTTGCTTGAAGCACTATTTCTTCATTGACCATGTTTGAGGTAGATTGTGGTGTAAACAGTTTTATTTAGAAAGCACCAAGAAACAAGCTGTTGATTTTCAACATACAAGACGGCTGGCGGCCTCTCTGTAAGTTTTTGGGCAAAAAAATTCCCAATTCACCTTTTCCGCATCGAAATAAACGAGGTTCGGTTATAAAAGAAGCAGCACAAGAAAATTCGGTGATGAGAAAAATGATCCTAGAAACGAAACTATTTGTTATTTTTATGTCTTTCTTTTTAATTGCTATTGCCTGCTTTTTCGCTACTGTTTTTCCACAGTAAAGTACATTGCCTGCAATATCTGTGTAGTTGTTTGCAGTGCGTTGCAATAGTAAGCAACCCAAAAAACGTACCAGCCCGAAACCTGGCCCGAACCCTAATAGGTTTTGAGAAGCCCATTTAGACCCGAAAGTTTGATTGACAGGCATATACATTGAAGCCCCAGGAAAGACCAAAACAACAAACACAATGTACTTTGGTCTTGAAAAGGGCGTTATAGGGCTGTTTAATAATAGGTCAGGGCCAGCAAAACTGGCTACTTAGCTAGTTAAATTTATTAAAAAAACATTGATACAGAGTGTAAAGTAAGGCGCGAATCAGACCCGTTTTTTGGACGAAACCTAAACCTGAACCCGACCCGAACCCTGCCGGAAAGCCCGGCCCGACTTACAACTCTGCGATGAACGACGTCTAACACACTCCGTTATAAAGTGTAAAATATTCTTGACCACTTTTTATATCAATACGATAAGTGGAAGGAAATTCTATTAAACGGTGAGAATGTCAGGTATAAAGATATTGATGCAGTTGTTAATCAACCTGCGTTTGCTTTCTGGGAACGAATTTTTGAAGCAAGGTATAAAGGGTTTAAACGTTTTAATCCAGTATCAATATTATAATATGCTAATTGTAGAAACAACTTTGACGAATAATGTTGAGTAGGCCCCCTATGAAAAAAAAACGAAAACGAACAAGAATGAATTGCGGTTTTAAAAGCATGTATAACCATAGAGCACTAATACTAGAGAGGTAACTGATTGTTCACTCAAGCGTGAAATCAATTATAACATTTCTTGTTTAGCAAATACATATAATTTTTGAAGCAAGAAGGTATTTAACAACTTTATTCTTTGGAATAGAGTTTTAGTTTTGCAAAAAAAACAAACAAATAAAGAGTTGCGGCGACTTTGTTTTTGATCAACCTCTGCAGATTGGTCACGCTTGGTTAAACCGTTGCCACGTGATCATTTTTGTTTGTTTTTGCTGGTAGAGCTACTAACACTGAGCTTCACCTTTGGCTCGACCTGGGAACTTCTGGTAGGTGGCGCAAAGGAGCATTGGCGTTTATGGTGCTGACTCAGCTGTTATTCTTACCATAAACCCAAATTGCTGTAACAGCACCATAAACGCCTATGCTCTTTTGTGCCACCTACCAGAAGTTCCCAGGTCGAGCCAAACGTGAAGCTCAGTGTTAGTAGCTCTACCGTTTTTGCTAGTAATTACATGGGACGCTTTAAACTTTTCTTAAAGTTTGTTCTAATAAATAATAGCCAGCCAGCCGGTACTTATTTTTTTTTGATGCAAAGCATACCTAAAGATGAATTTAGAAGAAATAACATGCTTAGAGAAGAAAATCGACCTAATTGTTGTCGAAATTGATTAAGAGACCAGGGCAACCAGGGTTGAATGTCCAGGAACAGCGTACAGGTTGTCTCAATGCTACCAAGACCGATGTATCAACTCAAGATGTGAAAGATATCAATTCTATTGCTGCAAAAATGGCTAAAATTGTAGTAGTAGATGTACCAGACGTTTGTCCTTATGTCTGCAGGTCTTTCATTTAATCAACTATACAGCAATATTTATTAAGCACCAAACCAGAACATCCGTACAAAAATATGCACAAGTTCGCAAAAATGCATGTGAAGTTATTGGAATGCAACACACTTTCACAAAATGCTATTCAGGATACATTTCTACTTGCACCACAGAGTTTAAACTATTGGACAATCAAGTTTCATAAATTTTTCAATTCAACAAAAAGGTTACTAAAAAAGTCAACATGAAGATTTATTTTATTTGAAACTTATTGGACACCTTCATAAAACTGTCTTAAAACAAAAAAAAACTTATGCCCAAGCAATGTATATTTTTGGTGGCAATGAATACAAGTAAAATAAAAAGTACAGCATATTAAAAGCGAAATGATTTGTTTTCTATCTTCCTTCTTTGAAAACCTTTACTATATATATTTTGTTCAAGTCCTCTGTTAAATTTCCATTCTTAATTTTATTTACACAATTGTTTGCCAGAGTAAATGTCATCAATCAAGTTGAAATATAATAGGTTTGTTCTGGTGCTCCCTGCAAAAAAATCTATGTTTATTATAAAAGTAAATAACTTTGGTAGGGACTCCATATTTTTGTTCATTCCATTAGCTTTAAAGCTTAACTGTACATATCATAACATTGGTATCTGCAAACAAATGTAAGTTGTTTGAAGATATTAGTACAGTAATGTTATACTAGGCTGGCGTTTGTAATTTGCTTGGGTAGGATTCTGAAAGACCATACAGTTTTTGCATGTCCTAGAGTAAAATGTACGTGTCTCCTTTTGGAAATAAATGCAGTGTGGATTTTACACCCCACCTGTCTGCAGCTATGCCATCATAGTTTAAATCACAAGAAACTCATATAAAAAATTTAATAAGGGAAACTTTTGTATGGCAATTTTAGAAAAGTACTAAAATTCAGTGAATTATAAAAAAAAAGTAGAACCGCTTTGCCACTAATTTCTATTTCCAGCTTCGGGATAATTGTGGTAGGTGTTTGGATTATATTCGCTGAGAAACTTACTTACAGTTACACATGGTGCAGTTGGCATATAAAACAAAAGAAATAACAACAACATACCTATTCAAGGGTTACAAAAGTAGAAATGGTTTCTTTGAAAACATCAGCCTTGACATAATTGGGACAAATTTCGGGCCAGAATTTACCAATCGCAAAACTTTGTCTTGAAAAGTACAATTATTTGGTCACTGCCAAGTGATTTTCATGTACATCTTTATTGAAGTAAGCGTAACTCACGCTTCCGTATGTCACAATTTTAGTGGCTACCCTGTATGCCGGTAATGTCTTGTCACCAGCTGTACTGATGTTACCTTACACGTGAAAACAGAGTGCACTGTCTTTAACTTAGCCTTCATGATCATTTTTTCCAGCTCGTGTTGTTATAATACACACAACAGACCTAAATAACCCTGACAAATTAGTTTTATGACAATCAGGGACATGCGAGTGCCCTTTCAAGATCACTACTAACAACTTTTCGCTTCTTTAACTGCTGAATATTTTTTGACAAAAATTAATGTTTAGACATGCTCTTGCTCTTTAAGGTTTTATAAAAAATCGATAGAAGATAGGCAAAAACTTTCTCCGGAAAAGTTGTTGGGTATAACATTTTCTACAATTTGAAGATAAAAAAAATTTCGATGACGTCATCACTTACGAAATGACGTCATTTCAAATCTATTTTTTCAAAAAATTGCAGTTTATTGATGTTTTTCGTTACAATTATTAGTTCCAAGTTGTTTTACAAACAATTCCTTACAAAACTTGATGTATGTTTTTCGATGACGTCATTAATTAGCCTAATGACGTCATAATGATCAAATTTAGTTTCTTATTTTTCTGTAGTAAAGGATAAAATTAATGGTTTTGAGCGTATGAAACTTGTTTTCAATAAAAATTATTGACAATCTTGACAATTTACGGACTTATTCTAATGTTTACTAAATACCTGTACACACATAATTCATTTACAAGTGTTTGTACATGGGATGTTTATTATGTATCATTACACCACAACATGTGCAAGTTTGACAACACAGTTCACTGAAGTTAGCAGAAAAAACACAATTCCAGGCATTCCCAAGGTACTTTGCAGTGATTCATTACTGGAAATCGGCGATCTAACCCGGGTCATCCAAGCGTGAACGATCTGGCGATATTTGGGAGTGTCGCCTCTAGTATTAGTGCTCTATGGTATAACCCTCTCTTTTATGATTGGTTTGTGTAGCTCAGAAGTCCACCGCCATATCTCCAAAACAAAACATGCACCAACAGGTCAAATGAGAATTTCTCGAAAAGTTGTGAATACGCTTTAACATCTTCAACCTAAAAACCGTTCGTGGCAGGTACAGGACAAAGACGGTTAAAGGCAGCGTTACATGAGTGTTGTCAAACAAAAACAGTAAAAACATAAGAAATGTGCTAATATCAAACAGAATATTGCATACCAACAGTCGATGCAAAATACACTGAAATATAAGAAGTGTCGAAATGGGCACGCAAAAAGATAGTGCATTCAAATCAAACAAAAAAGGCTTGAATATACATAAGTGTACAAAGTCATTGCAGTGGCAGCTAATGATGATCGACCTCGTTTTCCGTTTGGCGCCACATATGCCATCAAACGTTTGGCATGTGTCCCTTCTTTGTTTTGGGTACGTCAGACTTTCCTCACCAACACGTGACCAAATAACGTTTGGTACAACAGTAAATCAGCATGACATAGAACTTGAGCTCATTTTCGACTTATTAAATATCCTATCATATGTTGTCAGAAATATTCGTCATGTTAGATTAGCGATTTGAATAAACTTTTTGCAATCAGTTGCAGCTTAACAGGAAAGCTGATGGGATTTTGACTGATCATAATGGAAATGTGACAGTGAGAAGAAGACGCGCGACATTGTTTCCGTTTTACCATATTGAACCAGCAGTCTTTTGTTTAGCTGTATGTGTGTATAATGGTACATGAAAATACATGATTTGCTTGTGTAATTGGTGCGAACAAACAGTTAGTACAGAAATTCGTGGGATGCCAAGTTATATGTTGGTCTATTTTGTTGCAGTGATGTTCTAACCTCTATAAGTCTATATGATTTTTTGCTTTTAGAAACATTACGGACTAACAAATCTATGACATGCATTTTAAAACTGATTGGTAATGCCTTGTAACTTTTTGTCGCTCCTGTTTCTTTTCAAAAGACAATAGTTTGATTTTGTACAACTGTAGGAAAACTATTCCCATGCACATTTGAGACTCAGTATGAAAGTTGTAATGGCAGGTTATTGCAAAACTGGTACCAAGTCGATGAATGCTGCATTCCGTCACCTGGGTTATACAGTTTTCGATTTTATGGAAAGTTTTTATCTACATCGTGACGAATGGGTTGAGATCTTTACAAACGGAGGAAACATTGAGCTTTTTCGACGCATGTATAAAAATATTGACGTGGTGGTCGACGAGCCAGCGTTCTTTTTCTGGAAAGAAATTCACGAAGCTTTTCCTGAAGCCAAAGTAGCATATTTTTTCAAGCTCTATGCTTTTGACTATTGCTTTAAATCTGAATTCTGTTTTTGTCAGATAGTACTTACAATTCGCGATGATGAAGATAGTTGGGTGAAAAGTTTTGCATACCAGCTGCGAACCACAAACGGAAACATGATGTATAACTTTGCCAGAACTGTGACACCGACTGGGAGAAGAGCAACAGAAACGATTCGTCATGCACGTAAGACCCACAAACAGATTATAAAAAGACCTGAGCGGGATTCGTCCTCGGTAGCATCCTGGGTTCGAACCCTGTGAAACAAAAATCTTAAGTGAAACAGGTTTTGCTCGTTGAACATGTTGTTTTAACATTTTGTTGCCAGTTCCTAATGCAACACGAGTTGTTTTTGCAGACCCTATGATGTATGGCGTACATATGCCTTACAACTGGAGCGGATATCCAATTAATGAAACTATTTTAAAAATCAAATACCGAAAACACAACGCAGATGTAATGCAAGTGAGTCATAATTCACTTTCGTTTACAATGCAGTCGATCCATATTCTATGCCGCTCTATTGTTTGTCCTTGCTGTCTTTGCACAACATTTTGCAGAACGCCCCAAAGGACAAACTGTTAGTGTTTCGAGTACAAGAAGGTTGGGAACCTCTTTGCAAATTTCTTGGAGCTGATGTTCCGGACGTTCCTTTTCCACACAAGAACATCAAAGGTTCTTTGCACCAAGATCATGCAGAAAGTAATCCTATTATGATGAAAATGTTGTTCGAGGCCAAAGTTGCACTCTTCTTGCTTGTGTCGCTTGTTGCTGTTCTTGTATCTATATGTTTCATTGCGTTTGGAAATTGATCAGCAGTCCCGGCAACTTTAAATTTGAGTATACTCAAATCGCAAACCTAAGCTATTTGTTATTGCTCTATAATTGTAATTTCTTGCTTTTTCGCTACCTTTTGCAACAGTAGTATATTGCCTTTATCACCTGCGTAGCTGCTTTACATATTTTAGTCAATCGCGGTCTCTTTTCAACTTTTGGGCCTAAATAATCGTCTTTCAACATGAAACTAATATCCCACTTCGCATTAGAAACAGAATTTCCATTTTCGACTGTATTAAATGGTGAAAGAATTTGAATCATTTTTGTAAATTTCTTTCACGTAAAAGTATGTGTGTTTTATATTGTGTTGCAACGCGCAAATGAGATGAATAGTATCGAAGTTGCATCATGTATAACGTAACGAGTGGTTAAAGAAAGAAACATGGGCTCAAAGCTTTCTTGGAAGCAAAAAAACAAGACAATGTGTTGCGAAAAAAATGTCAAAAAAGTTGAGAAAGGGGTCAAAAGTATCTAAATAACCAAAAATGTGGACATGAATCACAAAACAATTAAATGATAGACGAATAAGCTTAACTTACAAACATCATGCAACATGCAGGTATGAGAACTGCTACAAACATCAACATGAAAAACATCACCACTTTTGCTTCAAAAAACATTGTTATCATGAGTTGATTTTCTTTGGCTTGATCCTTTAGCAATGAAGATTTAACGTTTTTATGAGGAAATGGAATGTCCGGAATATCTACTCCAAGAAACTTACACAGAGGTTCCCAACCGTCTTGCACTCGAAACACCAACAATTTGTCTCTTGGGGCATTCTGGTAAACGTTAGATTTAGGCAGTGGAGGAAAAACCGGAAAAAATATAGTCTGTAGGTTAGTACTGTAACATTAATAATGTAGAGTGAAATATGACATACCTTCAGTACATCCGCATTGTGTTGTCGATATTTAAGTTTTAAAATAGACTCGTTGATCGGAAATGGACTCCAGTTATAGGGCATATTTACTCCAAATTGAACAGCGCCTGCAAAAATAGTAGGGGTTTAAATGGTCAAACTTCGGATTGATGTAAACAGTTTGTATCCCTCATGTTTACATGGTTGATGTGATCGGCCAGTTTGGTTTTAGTGGTATAAAATAACTTTTACTCACGTGCGTATCGAACAGTATTTGCTACTTTTCTTCCAATGGGAGTAAAAGTTTTGGCAAATGTGAACATCCTGTGTTCATTTGTGCTACGCATCTGCCTCGCAAAACTTTTAGCCCAAATTTCTTCATTGTCGCGAATTGTGAACAATATCTTTTCAAAACAAAATCCAGATTTAAACTTACAACCGAAAGCACACCAAAGTCCACAATTATTGTACTTTGGCTTCAGGAAAAGCTTCGTGAATTTCTTTCCAAAAGTACAATGCTGGCGTGTCCACTACCACGTCAACGTTTTCATACATCCGTCGAAAAAGCTCCGTACTTGCTCCTTTTGTAAAGATTTCATTCCATTCCTTGTGGTGACAGTAAAAATGTTCCATGAAATCGTAAACCGTGTAACCCAGGTGACTGAATGCAGCATGAACCGATTTGGTGCCAGTTTTATTGTAACCTGCGACTATAACTTTCATCCTGAAAGCTGATGCACAAGCAAAATCTTTGTAGATTCAGTCTGCGTTTACCTTCAATTTTTACATTTGCTTCTTGACAACCAAACCAAGTTTTTAGAGTGCGAAAGATGTGTCTAAAAACTAGGACTTTGCATTGTTAGAACATATTCACAATCGATCGACTAATTATAAACCTGAAAATAAATGTGTCATTACCTTACAATGCAAACCATTTTTCTGTCATTCGAAAAAAGTTAGTCATTCATTGTGTTTACCGAAATCAAAAGGATGACTCACAAAGATAACCATTTTGTAAAACATTGTTTAGGCTCAAACAAACCAACTAACACGGTGTAACCCTAGCCTTGCTCTACAAATAAACTCAACTCAACGCTATTTGTGAAGCCTTGTGCTAGTTCTACCTTTCAGTCTGGCAGAAAAAAAGTGGTCAATTTCACTTGCATTTTATTGAAAGGAAGAGTGATTTAAAACAATTTTCAACCACATAAACTAAATAGAATTAAGAACATCGCAACTGCAAAACAGTAGAAATAATCTGACTTGCATCACATGAAATTATCCACCACATGAAAGACTCAAATACCACAGCAACACTAACTAGACAGCACGTGCACAAACAAAGGAAACCGTTAAAGAGGCGCATGCAAGGTCGACAGTTATGACGTAACAATGGATGTATGGCGCAACGGTTGCAACGGTGGGAATTTGTTTCATTGGGAGCGTTAATTACTGACAGTTGCACTATTAAATGAAATAGCTTTTCCATGTTAACTTCTGGACATACCAGTGGCCCTGAATGCAAACATACATGCATACCCATAATTAATTAATGCGCTGCTTTGACCACACATGCCAAAATGTGCACTGCAAGAAAAAACAAACAAATAATGCGCTTTGTACCTTCGTGAAAAGGTGTCCATAATTAAACGATATATATATCTTTCAAAACAGTGAACCGAACAAAGCATACAACAGGAAACCAGCCGGTACGTGCCCTTTAGCAGAGCCATTTTTACTTGCTGTTGCACAAAACTATTTGCTAACATGACTTCTGCCATTTTAAAGCTTTAATTATTTGGCTTCTCTAATGCTTTAGAATCTGAATTATTTTATAATATAAAACTTGTTCTAAATTTGTAATGAAGCAAATACTCGTAAGTCAACGACAAAACTGTTGCTTAAGTATGCAACATGGTACCAGGCTATTGTATCAAAACGCTCTCTTTAGGTTTGCACGCCGTTACTTGTACAGACTGAAACTATTTGGTAGCGCACTAGCGCTGCTCATCAAGTTGCTCATGACCTATTTATTTCAATACTTTCGCAAATTGCATTACTACAGCCCTACGAAATAGTGTTTGGAAAAGTTTAAAAAATTGTTTGTACCGTATAGTGCTCTCATGTTGTTTAAATGTTAATGTATAACCAGAACCAAAAAGCTACACATGTCAGACGATGGACAAATAGACGTAACGGCAAAAAAAGACTGGTTTCACAACGACTCGAGGCGACAAACCAAACGCAACGGTTAGGCATTAAGCAATATTTTGGTCGTTTTCTTAAATACTGAGGAAATATCAATTTCGATGTTGCACAACGTATATAGCACGTGGTTGAATGTGTGTAATTTTTTATGAAAGTTTGACGTCATAATGTTGAAAGGGGAAATATCGAATATAAATCACCGATAATGTCGAAGTCATTCAAGGAAATCAAAAATCTGTACATCAAAATTTTATTCTCTAGATCCTATTTTGTATACTTTATCAAAATTGTGACGCGGGCCACCTTAAAAAGGGAAGCGGGCCGCAGGTTCCCAACCCCTGCGCTAAAGAAACAGTTGTGAACGGTAAAGCTACTAACACAGGAACTCACATCACATGTTTGCAAATTTCCGATAAGTGGCGCAACGGAGCATTGGCGTTTGCAATGGAACATGTGCTGTTGCCTACTGTTGCCATCGCAAACCTGATGCTCCATTGTGCCACCTACCGGAAATAAAAAAAACTCACAAACCTGTGATGTGATTTCTTGTATTAGTAGCTCTACCGTTGTGAACTGGTCACGCTCAAATGCACCATTGAAATTATTTGTTTTTAATTTTTTTCCCAGTTTCCTCGATGGTTTATAGCAGGGGTGTGCAACCTGCGGCCCGCGGGCCAAATGCAGCCCTTAGTTAAAGTTTGTGCGGCCCGCAGAGACGCTTGAATTTCAATTGTCCTGGCGAACGAGACCAACTTTTATATATTTTTAAGCATATTAATGCACTCGATGCTATTTTTCTGCCAACTGGCAATTTGTGGCTAGAATTCAATGCGAATTTTACTTGTAGTTAAGCATATTTGGCAAGCAACAAAGAAAAAGCACTTGTGTTATACACCGGTGCCGCTCGCGATCTAATTTTGGCAATTGTGTTTGGCCCCACAGTAACAAAGGTTGCACACCCCTGGTTTATAGTACATCACTTTACTCGTTGATCAAAATTCAGTTGCACAAATCTGACCTAAATTAGGCGGACATGAAGGCAAATACTAATTAATTGCATTCGGACATACTTACATCATTTTGTAAATTGAATATTCAAATATTGTAAATTAAATATTTAAATTTACACTCGCCAGAACTGTTGATCAGTTTCCAAACGCAATGAAACATACAGGTACAAAAATAGCAACAAGCGACACAAGCAAGAAGAGTGCCACTTTAGCTTCAAACATCATTTTCATCATAATAGGATTATTTTTAGCCTAATCCTGGTGCAAACAACCTTTGATATACTTATGTGGAAAAGGAATGTTCGGACCATCAACTCCAAGAAATTTGCAAAGTGGTTCCCAACCTTCTTGTACTCGAAACACCAAGAGTTTGTCCTTTTGGGCGTTCTGGGAAATTTTGTGCAAAGACAGTAAGGACAAACAACAGAACGGAATAGAATATGGATCGACTGCATTGTTTTGTTTTGTTCACTGCAATGAAGTAGTGTCCGTTTTGGGGGAAAAAAGACGCGATGAACCATTCGAATAGAATAACTATCCAAACCTTTCACCTTTCCTTCCAAAACCTTTTTTGGACTTGCCTTGACTCGAACTGCTAATGACTTGAGTTGAATTGAGACTCGAACCCCCCCTGACTTGACTTTACTTGAGACTCGACTAATGACTCGTTACCCAACCCTCCCACATTGTAAAGAAAAGTGAATTATGACTCACTTGCAGTACATCTGCGTTGTGTTCCCGGTATTTGATTTTCAAAACAGTTTCATTAATTGGATATACGCTCCAGTTGTGAGGCATAAGTACACCATACATGACAGGGCCTACAATGTTGAATTACAAACTAATAACAACATTGTTAAACAAGAAAAAACAGTGTAATTTCAGATTAGCTTACGTGAATGTCGAATTGTCGGTTGCTCTTCTCCCAGTCGGTGTCACAGTTCTGGCAAAGTTATACATCATGTTTCCGTTTGTGGTTCGCAGCTGGTATGCAAAACTTGCCCAACTATTTTCATCGTCACGAATTGTAAGTACTATCTAGCGAAAACATACTTTATAGCAACAATCAAAAGGACCGAGCTTGAAAAAATATGCTACTTTGGCTTCAGGAAAAGCTTCGTCAATTTCTTTCCAGAAATAGAACGCTGGCATGTCGACCACCACGTCAATATTTTCATACATGCGTCGATAAAGCTCAATGTTTCCTCCGTTTGTAAAGATCTCAACCCATTCGTCACGATGCAGATAAAAACTTTCTAAAAAATCAAAAACAGTGTAACCCAGGTGACGGAATGCAGCACTCATCGACTTGGTGCCAGTTTTGTTATAACCTGCCATTATAACTTTCATACTGAGGCCTAAATGTGTAGACTGAGAATGGGTTTTCTACATTTGTATAGAAATCAGATTATCTTTTCAAACGAAAACGAGCAAGTTTTTTTGCAAGATATCACCAATCAGTTTTAAGGTGCATACCATAGGTTTGATAGTCAGTGCACGTATTTGAAGGCAAAAACACATGTGTCAAACATGCTCAGTTAAAAATAAAATGTTTGACAAGAAATGTGCCTTCAGTGTTTAATCAATGATCATTCAAAGATATATCGGACAGCATACAATTGTTTGTTCTTATGTATATCCTTTAACTGTAAATAGGACCAACTTTAAAGTGGTGTCCTACAACTTTTGTCAAAAGTATTTAGTTGACTAATGACGCAACCATACCAAACTTCTAATGTAAAAAAAACAATCACTTATGATTGTTGTTGTCTCGCTTAAGCTAGCCCACGTCGCTTGTCAAAAGAATTGAAGCTTTTATACCTCAGATCAGTGGTTCCAACCTTTATAGACGAATTCCTCCCTTTACAATTCTAAACACTTTCATTGCTCTTGATAGACTACATAGTAGATGCTAAACCATACAAAATTTATTCCAAAATTTCAAAATTTATTTAATTTATATTTTTAATTGAAAATTGAAAATTTATAAGTTATATTCCCAGAGCTGAAGTTTTTAAATCCTACCTTGGGAGGAATTCCTACTGGGTTTGGAACCACTGCCTTAGATTACATGATAAACGTATTGAGCTTTTCATGATACACGATGTTTAACATAGCAATTTCAGAAGGAAACAAATTCTGAACAAATTTAATTACTTTCTTTCAGGTGTGAACGCTGTACCTTGCTCTGACAAGCTGTTATATTGCTTGTAAACGATTTTAACATCACTGTGATTCATGTACCTAACAAGACACGTACGAAAAGTGCATCCGGTTTTAACTTCTCTAGCTTGTTCAACATAAATCCGAGCTTTTGACAAAATACGTAGGGAAAGTGTGTAGTTTGTGAGCACGGTTCTCAGAAGAAATGCGCGCATTGTATCTGTACACCACTAATGTGTGCGTCATACACAAATGGGACACACGCCCAACGTTTAATGGTATATGCGGCCAAACGGAAAACGATGAAGTCTATGATTATTAGCTGCTACTGCAGTGAGTTTGTACATTTATAACACTCGATTTTTTTGATTGCACTATGAACCTTTGGGTGTGCCCATTTCGACCAAAGATGGTCTACTGCAGCGCTTCCCAACCGGTGGGCCGCGGCCCACTGGTGGTCCGCGACGTACTTTCTAGTGGGCCGCGAAGCTTTTCAAACTACTGCAACCATATATGAAGAAGTTCAAAAAAGTTACACAGTTTGTGAGAACGTGCTTTCAAATTTAACCATTTTTCTCAAAAATATAATATTACTTACTATAAAAGCCGCATAAGATATCACGTTAAACAAAGCTTTATTACACAAACAAAATACAATTGTCGCGTCACAACAGTAATTGTACTCTTGTAAAATCTTGATTCTAGAACTGTCTTTGTAAGCTTTATTTGGTCGTTGCGTAGCTACAAAATGGATAGTTTTTTTTTACAAAAAGAAAATGCAAGGAAAGTAAAGAAAATCAAAAAAATCCCAGAAAGTTGTAGTGATGTCATCATCAAATCAGCAAGCTCAGACTTCACATTAACAGAAGCATCGCTTGTGCAGTTATTATTTCTCTGTCTGAATTTTAGTTCTTTTTCCATTGTGGTTTTGTCGCAATATTATACGGTGGTCCGCCTTCCCTCAAAAAAATTTTAAGTGGGGCGCGAGCTGGAAAAGGTTGGGAAGCACTGGTCTACTGCAATCGGGGTCGTAACTGCGCTGTCCTTGAGCCAAAGATACCAAAAGCCTATAGCCTCTCTACCCAACTTGCCATAAAACTTGACGCCAGACCCAGTGGCAAAGGCAACGGGAAGTTTGGGAGGTGTAAATATTATAACGTTATAGGTTATAAAACACCATCCGACAAAAACAAATAGCGACATAGTTATGCCGACAGACAGGACAAACTCTTGTTGAGGCTCAGGCAATTTGTTTCAAACAAACTATGTCGAGAGGTGTACGTAAATACCAACTATACTTTTGTAGGTGAGTCATTGCTACAGGTGCATACTACGCCAAAAGTACATTATTGCTTCTTTTGGTCTTGACATCGCATCTGCAGTATTTACCATTTAATAAAAATGTACAGAGAGCCAATGAGAAACCATAGGTATTTTTGATAACTATTTCCTAATTTCATTTTTTAGGCAATTTAATTAACTAACACGTGTAGCGGCCATCATATTATTGTTTACAATATTTACCATAAACTTTGAATTTCCGCGTGCAAAAGCATTTCACAGAACGACGGGAAATGGATTTTAACTCGTCACAATAAGATAGAACATTTCCGTTCAAAGATATAAAATTTCCGTTTCGATCAATAGCTGAGAAATATTTTTTTTCTTTCTTTTGAAACATATATATATAAACAGTTTTGAACATGAATACAAATACTTGCAATATTGCTTCTTCAGTGTAAAACCTGATGTGGATGTTGATCCCAATCCCATCTGTGTGCTGATGTCCGTCCACTGCTTGCTCTCTGTCACCTTAAGCCAGAACCCCTGTTCCTTCACAAGCTGATAAGACGAACAAGTCGAGAGTCTTTCGTCCCATAAGAAGAGCGTTTTTCAGCAGCAAATCTTTATCGTCCCAATATTTGAAGACGTTATATATACATTTCATGTGACGACGGGGTGATAAAAATTTATCTTGTCGCCTCCACAAAACAAAAGGGCATGTTTATCCCCCAATAAATAAATAAATAGCTCTGATCTCACTTCAACATTGGCAATCCTTTCCCCTTTTTTGAAAGATTAAGTCATTTTGTTCTTCTACAATGTTCTGCACAAACATAAGGTGTTTGCTCATCGTTGCACATATTTCCTTCTGTTTATATTGTCGTTTCCGGTTTGAGTTCAAAGTAGAACACAGTCGCTCGCACCTGAGAAAAAGCATAGCAGCTCGGTTGAGGGGCGCTATGACTTCATAAAATTGCACATTTCCCATAAAATAAATTCTATAACTTAAAGGGGAAAAGGTTCACTTTCAAACTAAGATTTTGCATTACTATAAATATAAAGGTATTTTTTTCTATTTGAAATTAAGCTTATTGCCTATTTTTGTCATCGCAAACCTTATGCTTCGTTGCGCCACCTACCGGAAATCAGCGAACTTGTGATGTGAGTTCCTGTGTTAGTAGCTCTACCGTTGTGAACTCTCACCACATTCAAATAAACCATTGAAATATCAAATACACCACACCATTGATTTATTTTATTTTCGATAGTTATATATAGAACATCACTTTATTCGTTGATTTAATTTCAGTTGCACAAACCTGATTTATAAGAATCGGTCATATCTACGCCCTTTTGTGAATTAAATATTCAAATATTGTAAATTAGATATTCAAATTAACATTTCCCAGAACTGTTGATCAATTTCCAAACGCAATGAAACATACAGGTACAAGAATAGCACCAAGCGATACAAGCAAGAAGAGTGCAACTTTGGCCTCGAACAACATTTTCATCATAATAGGATTATTTTGGGCCTGATCTTGGTGCAAACAACCTTTGATGTTCTTGTGTGGAAAAGGAATATCCGGAACGTCTACTCCCAGAAATTTGCAAAGTGGTTCCCAACCTTCTTGTACTCGAAACACTAACAGTTTGTCCTTTGGGGCGTTCTGCAAAATGTTGTGCAAAGACAGTACGGCATAGGACGACCACATTCTAAGGAAAAGTTAGTTATGACTCACTTGCAGTACATCTGCGTTGTGTTCCCGGTATTTGATTTTTAAAATTGTTTCATTAATTTGATACCCGCTCCAGTTGTGAGGCATAAGTACGCCATACATGACAGGGCCTAAAAATGACTCATGTTGAATTACAAACTGATAACAACATGTTAAACAAAGAAACAAAGACAATCTATATAACTTCAGAATTGCTCACGTGAATGTCGAATTGTATCTGTTGCTCTTCTCCCAGTCGGTGTCACAGTTCTGGCAAAGTTATACATCATGTTTCCGTTTGTGGTTCGCAGCTGGTGTGCAAAACTTTTCACCCAACTATCTTCATTGTCGCGAATTGTAAGTATTATCTGGCAAAAACATAATTCAAATTAGAGCAACAATCAAAAGCACCGAGTTCGAGAAAAAACTACTTTTGCTTCAGGAAAAGCTTCGTGAATTTCTTTCCAGAAATAGAACGCTGGCATGTCGACCACCACGTCAATATTTTCATACATGCGTCGAAAAAGCTCAGTGCTTCCTCCCTTAGAATAGATCTCATCCCATTCGTCACGATGTAGATAAAAACTTTCCATAAAATCAAAAACAGTGTAACCCAGTTGACGGAATGCAGCACTCATCGACTTGGTGCCAGTTTTGTTATAACCGGCCATTATAACTTTCATACTGAGGCCTAAATGTGCAGACTGAGGATGGTTTTTCTACATATGCAGAGAAATCAGAAAATCTTTTCGAAACGAAAAAACGAGCAATATTTTTGCAGGATATCACCAATCAGTTTCAAGATACATACCGTAGGTTTGATAGTCAGTGCACGTTTTTGAATAAAAAAAAAACATGTGTCAAACATGCCCAGTTAAAAATAAAACGTTTGACAAGAAATGTGCCTTCAGTGTTTAATCAATGATCCTTTAAAGATATATCGGACAGCATACAATTGTTTGTTCTGATGTATATCCATTAACTGTAAATAGGACCAACCTTTAAAGTGGTGTCCCACAACCTTTGTCAAACGTATTTAGTTGACTAATGACGCAACCATACCTAACTTATAATGCAAAAAAAAACACAAAAACAATCAAACATAAAGTGTTATCACGAAAACTAACCCATAACACTTTTATGTGCTAAACTTATTATACACACAGACAACTAGTCAAAAAGTTGCTGGATCAATGTGGTGAAACGAAAATAATTTCGTGTCCCTCCAGATGTTACATTTCCTTTCTACTCAGTCGAAAATTTCATCAGCTTTCCTGTAAGCTGCAACTAACAGAATGGTTGTATACATTTTGCAAATAGGTAAAGCAAAGTTGTTTATCTTAACCTCACGGATATTGCTGACAACTTTAAGATAGGATACTTAGTAAGTCCAAAAATCAGCCCAAGATTAATGCCTACTGTGGAGTATTTCCACATGGTATGATATTGCTTAATCCAGTGGTCGGCAACGAACTCCTCGCGGACCGGTAGCGGGCCATATAATTTTTTCGGTTAAATGCTATTCCATATTCTCCCAATGTATCCCGGGAATGATAATTAATTTAAGCTTTTTTATTGCTAAATATTTGTAGTTTTTTGAAGACCGGTCCGCGATAAAATTACACTTTCAAAAACGGTCCGCATTGCAAAAAAGGTTGCCGACCCCTGACTTAATCCAACATGGTGTGATTAAGCCAACACACCTTATGGCGACACAGACAACGACGCATTTCCCGCAGGTTTCATAGTAAATGCTGAACGTTTTGCCAACAGAAAGCAGGATGTCATGGCCTTTGCACAAGGCTCGTATTTTAGGTATTAAAATTAGATGTTGGTGTGTAAAAGGTTTAATGCAGTGGTGGCCAACTTATGGCGCATGCGCCAAACGTGGCGCATTGCATGATTAGAAAGGGCGCATTGCCTTCTTTTGATAATCATGAAAATCAATTTAATAAACTAATAAATAAATTAAGTAAGCCAGCCCTATTAATTATATATATATATATATATATATAAATTTATACATATATATATTCATGCCCGACATTATTCAAACATATCTTTATTTCCACTATTCTTCTTGCAGTTAAAAAAAAAATATATATATAATCACCAGTCACCACATTTTTTGTCAGTTTACAATTGCGGCTCGTTCCGGTCAAAGTGTATGTAAAACATAAGTAGTCCAACCCATTGTTACGCGATAGAGCCTCATGGACGCCATTTTGTGTCCAAATTAATACAGCAGGTATAGGGAAAAACACATAAATATGGCGCATCCAACACAGTATGTTAAAAAGTTGGCGAATGGTATGTAGAAGGTTGGCCACCCCTGGTTTAATGTAAACTTATTTAGAGGTATTGCCCTGCTAACTAGTTTAACTCTAATTTAAACTGAAATTAGCGCACAAAGATCAATAAGCGTAAGAGTGAATTCACGCTTGACTGAGTATAAATTAAAAGACATAATCTTTGTTAATATAAAATCATATTTTAGTTTGTGACGCTAGTTTAGACTTGAGATAGATAATGAGATCTTAATAGGCTAGCTGGAAACGTTACACCAGCACATATGTTCATTAACTGATGTACCAACCGTCTTTTTAAGTGTTGTTTGGCTTAGGCCAGCGGTTCTCAACCGCAGTGGGCCATGGCCCACTGGTGGGCCATGGAAGCATTTTGATTGGGCCACAGACCAATCAAATAGAAAGCTGTTTGGAAGAATTTACTTTCATTTATGTCGCTACAGTCAGTTTTACAAAAATGGCTTGGGGAGAAATTGAGAAGGGATGTAAATTAATTTGAATTTAACTATTTACGGCATAAAGTTACTTTGAGTTTCTGCAACACTTTATGTTTATGATGTAATAAACTACTTTGGGATTACAAGAAAGCCAGATAGCAGCATATCCATTGTCCAACTCGGTCATAACTGAAAGTGCTGGATTAAAGAAGGGAAAGTGCTGTTTTATGAATTTTTTTGCATTAAGTTATTTTGAACTTATAATCTGTTTGAAATATGTTCTGCTTTTTTCTGAACCTATTTTATAGTTGTTTTTTTCTTTCATAAAAATTTACTGGGCCACAGAATTTTTGAGCAATGAAAATGGGCCACGAAAGAAAAAAGGTTGAGAACCGCTGGCTTAGGCTATCCCACGTCGCTTGTCAAAAGAATTGAAACTTTGATACCTCAGATCAGTGGTTCCAATTTTAATAGACGAATTTCTCCCTTTACAATTCTAAACACTTTCATTCCTCTAGACTACATAGCAGCTAAACCATACAAAATTTATTCCTGAAAATTTAAAATTTATATGTTATTTTCCCAGAGCCGAAGTGTATATTCACAAACCACATGCACAAAAATAGTTCCTCAACAAAAGTTTTTAAATCCCGGCTTGGGAGAAATTCCTACCGGGTTTGGAACCATTGCCTTAGAGTGCATGATAAACATATTGAGCATTTTGTGATACACGATGTTTAACACAGCAATTTCAGAAGGAAACAAATTCTGAACAAATTTAATTACTTCCTTTCAGGTGTGAACACTGTACCTTGCTCTGACAAGCTGTTATATCGCTTGTAAACGATTTTAACATCACTGTGATTCATGTACCAAACAAGACACGTACGAAAAGTGCATCCGGTTTTAACTTCTCTAGCTTGTTCAACATAAATCCGAGCTTTTGACAAAATACGTAGGGAAAGTGTGTAGTTGGTGAGCACGGTTCTCAGAAGAAATGCGCGCATTGTATCTGTACACCACTAATGTGTGCGTCATACACAAATGGGACACACGCCCAACGTTTAATGGTATATGCGGCCAAACGGAAAACGATGAAGTCTATGATTATTAGCTGCTACTGCAGTGAGTTTGTACATTTATAACACTCGATTTTTTTGATTTGTTTGATTTGTTTGATTTGATTGCACTATGAACCTTTGGGTGTGCCCATTTCGACACTTCTTATATTTACAAGTTTTGATCTGATCTGAAAATACAAAGATGGTCTACTGCAAACGGGGTCGTAACTGCGCTGTCCTTGAGCCAAAGATACCAAAAGCCTATAGCCTCTCTACCCAACTTGCCATAAAACTTGACGCCAGACCCAGTGGCAAAGGCAACGGGAAGTTTGGGAGGGGTAAATATAATAACGTTATAGGCTATAAAACACCATCCGACAAAAACAAATAGCGACATAGTTATGCCGACAGACAGGACAAGCTCTTGTTGAGGCTCAGGCAATTTGTTTCAAACAAAGTATGTCGAGAGGTGTACGTAAATACCAACTAGACTTTTGTAGGTGAGTCATTGCTACAGGTGCACACTACGCCAAAAGTACATTCTTGCTTCTTTTAGTTTTGACATCGCAATGAACTGGAGTATTTAACACTTAATAAAAAATGTACAGAAAGCCAATGAGAAACCATAGGTATTTTTGATAACTATTTCCTAATTTCATTTTTTGGCCAATTTAATTCACTAACGTGTGTAGCGGCCATCATATTATTGTTTGTAATGTTTACCATAAACTTTGAATTTTCGTGTGCAAAAACAGAACGACGGGAAATGAATTTCAACGCGTCACAATAAGATATAACATTTCTGTTTCGTTCAATAGGTAGGAAATAGTTTTTTTTTTTCTTTTAACATATACATATATTTTGTAAAGGCCCCTTCCCGCCTCAACATGTGACTTCCGGCCGATAAAGAAATAATCTTGTCGCCTCCATAAAACAAAAGGGCATGTTTATCCTTCAATGAATAAATACAAAGCTCAGATCTCACTTCAACATTAGCAATCTTTTTCCCTTTTTGAAATATTAAGTCATTTTATTCTTCTACAATGTTCTGCACAAACATACGGTGTTCATCATTGCACATACTTCCTTCTGTTTATATTATCGTTTCCGGTTCAAGTTTAAAGTAGAACACAGCCGCGCGTACCTGCGAAAAAGCATAGCAGATCGGTTAGGGGGCGCTATGGCTTTATTAAATTGCACATTTGGCATAAAATAAATTCTACAACTTAAAGGGAAAAGGTTCACTTTTAAACTAAGACTGTAAATACATTTTTTTCTATTTGAAATAAGGGTTTTCTCTGGCGAACTTTTCGGACATGAACTTGTTGAAATGTATTGCTGTTAATTTGCCTACTCAAGAATACAAAAAAGAGACACTCTGTGTGGCTGTTAATCAGTCAGCTGTTATTAAGATGCAAAGAACCGACTTCACAAAACAACTGTAATAATCATTAGTTGCACTGTAGCCGCCCCTTTACAAGTCCACATCGACGCAGCATGATTACACAGGTTTAATTAGTGCCATGCTATAGCTCTTCACAAGCCGTCTTTGAGAAACCACCGCAGACATTTTTCTTTAACCAGATTTTCACCATTAAACATGCCAAAAAATATTTTAAAATTAAGTACTAGTCATCACTAGTCATTAACTACGAAGCCAATGTGTAAATGACCATTGTGGGTGTACATTTATCATTGTTGGGCGATTCAGAGAGTATTCCCTCCATTAATCAGGCATGAATAGATAAAAATTTAAAATAGCAAGTTTATTTCAAACGTGTACAACTTTAAAGTTTTAGGCGGAGGCATATGGTCCCCTTGCTTCCAATTCACTTTATGACACAGCTTGATAATTTGTTACAAAGGATTAAATTCCATTAAATTCTAAGGAATTATAAAAATAACACTGAGCAGTAGATCCTAGTTTGCATGCGTTAAGCACAGCAATAACTTTATTGTGTGAATCAGACTATTGCTGCCATAAAACTCTGTGCTACATCACATCATTTTTTCACCTATTTTCACCAACCGACTTTCTGAGAATGTTTGTTGCCTCGTTTCTCGGCACAAAAAGAGGTCGCGCACGACTGAAACCAAAAAACTGCTGTATTACTATCTAACAATATTGATTTGTCAATGTGAAATTAAAAAGTTACGCTGAAATTTTTCACTTTGGCAAAACTAGATAGGCACATCAGTACCAACTGCAAAGCATAGGGCATTTACGTTTGAGCCATAACTGGCTGTGGTACGCATGGCCCATACCACTGCACAGCACAGACTTACTTTCACGTAGATCTGTGTTATACCACAATGGCATCATATACACAAAAATATTTCGCGTAGCGTGTTAACTGCCATCAAGTGCAAACATTGCTCACGTAAAAACGTTAACCTTTTGCGAAGCATATGCAACATGAAACATAAGTTACAAGAGTCAATAAAAAGAGAAAAATTATGTTCCGAAAACAATAAAATATGTAGGTATGAGAATCGCAACAAGCAAAACAAGCAATAACATTGCCATTTTGGCCTCAAATATCATTTTTATCATAAGCGGATTTTCTTCGGCATAATCTTTAAGTAAAGAAGATTTAACGTTTTTATGTGGAAATGGAATGTCCGGATCATCTACTCCAAGAAATTTGCACAAAGGTTCCCAACCTTCTTGTACTCGAAACACTAACAATTTGTCCTTTGGTGCGTTCTGTGGAAATTTGTCGACAGTTAATAAGTGTTAAATGTATTAGTAACAGAATAAAGAGCCATCAATCTTAACTTAATTTGATAATGGAATGTTATGCCCGTAAATTAAGACCCACCTTCAGTACATCGGCATTGTGTTGTCGATACTTGATTTTCAAAACCGTCTTGTTTACTCTATGTGGACTCCAACTATATGGCATATTTGCGCCAAACTGGACACAATCTAAAAGTATTGATAGGATTTGTTACCAAACCACAATAAACCGTAAAATCCATTTGCATTGCAACTTGAAATATTAAGCTCACAGTAATGTGAAAAATAAAATAAAAACTGAGATGTTATGCATGGCATCTAAAATACCAAGTTTTGCTGTTTTGTGTAACCAGAACCTGGTTAAAGAAACTGCTTCTTTACGTGAATTTTGAATGGTTTTAGTCATTCTTCTTCCAGTAGGTGTAAAAGTCTTGGCAAAAGTATACATTTTGTTGTTGTTGACACTCTCCATCTGGCGCGCTAAACTTTCAACCCAAGCTTCTTCCTGATCGCGGATTGTCAATATAACCTGGTGAAACGGGCTTTAATTTGGGAACGACGAAAAATAAAAAATAAAAAAAATACCTTAACATCGGGAAAAGCTTCGTGAATTTCTTTCCAGAAATACAAGGCCGGCATATCCATTACCACATCAACGTCCTTGTACATTCGTCGAAAGAGCTCAGTGCTTCCCCCAGTGGCATATATTTCATCCCATTCCTTACTATGGTAGTAGTAATTTTCCATAAAGTCGTAAACAATGTAGCCCAGATAACTAAATGCAGCATGTAGTGACTTGGTGCCAGTTTTATTGTAACCTGCTACTATCACTTTCATATTGAAAGAATTTGTGCCACTTTATCCTTCAAACAATTAAAATCAAGACAAAGAAAATAACAAAGGCTATTGGTAAAATTGGAAAGTTTAACAACAAACAATTCTTGAACCTACTAAGCAACAATTCCAGCATGTAAGTGTGTACGTGTACGTCCTAAGGGTACAAAACACCAAAGAAAAGTTACCTACCAAATAAGGTGACAAAGCAATGGCTGTTCAAGTTGCAGTATGATTTAAAGTATTTCGATACAATTTTATGTCAAATACATTTTACATCGATTCCATAACTCTTGTCTGACAAGAGGCATGGATATATTTTTACAGTAGCTCAAAGGCCACAAGTAGTGATGCACCGAACCCGACTAAAAAGGTTCGGGCCGAAACCGAATATTCGGCCATGAGGCCGAATAATTTCGGCCGAATCAGGCCGAACCTAAAATCCCCTTTCTTATGGATGTTTTCAATTGAACCTTGCGTTGTTGATGCGAGAGAACTCAATTTTGACAAACTAAAATCACTTTCACAATGTTTAAGCTTTAGTAAACATCTAATATTTTGCAGACAACGTGGCTCGTATTTTATAGATACAACAAATAGTTAGTTCTTGATGTTTCGTTTGGGCGAAAATGAAGTTTAAGGCCTAAATTCAATGCAATAAAAAAGTTCGGTTTCGGCCGAATTTTTAAAAAAGTTCGGGCCGAAACCGAAACATTGGAAAACAGCGGATTCGGCCGAAATGTTTCGGCCAACCGAAACTTCGGTGCATCACTAGCCACAAGCACAAAAACAGTTACGAACCACTCTCTTAAAACTATCAACGTAAAGAATCGGCAGCATTATTACGTTTCGAACTTTTCTAACTGAGAATTCGAACAGGTTGCCCTATTTGTTTGCTGTCTGCATGTTTCATATCCAATTCTGCAGTGTTTCATAACCTTTTAAATCCACTATATTATACAAAACAATTAAGGTTTTAGTCTTGCAACCTTGTCTATAAAACCTCTGGGTATGTTTTCACAAATACCCTGCCATGCACCATCTTGTCTAACTGGTCAAAGTAGTATGCATGTTTAGCAACATGCACCAGATAAACTTCTTACAAAAAAGTCAGTGAAACCTTTTCAACATTCACTTGCCAACGATCGTGACTTTGCAAGTCAGTCATCTGGTCTGCAATGTAGTTATTATCTACAAGAAAAAAAGCATGTCTTAAAGAGTCCCCTTTTTAAGACACCGACTCGATAATGTTTAGCAATTAAACAAATCTTGCTCCAAGCGATTCAGACTCAACTGACAGTAGAAGTGTTATCTAACCTCCAACCTGTAAAGCACCGTGGTAGCTATGTCAATAGTGGATAGCATTAACAGGTCGGGCATTTTTGTTTGCATAGTAATCTAAACAAGGTGGTCAGTGTTTCCGAAAATGTTTTTCACTTGTTTAACACTGATTTATAAAAAATTGTGTTCGCTTTCGTCCCAGAATTAAAGAATTAAAAATATAATACACGTAAAATGTAAAAAATGTTTAAGAAATATCAGCCCAGGGTGATATTACAAGATTAAAACACAAACTAAGAAGTATTTGATAGTCATTGCTCGTGTACTGCCATTTGGGAACCACTTCATGAGATAAATAAGCCTGCCTCGGTTAGAACGGTTAGAACTAGGGCTTTGTTAAATGGCGACAATGCCCCAAATCGCCGCTTAAGCATAAGTTATGTAACCCACGAAATGCCAAGCAAATGACACAGCAAAAAAATTCTAGCATACAGAATACAACCTATAAATAAAGGCTTTTGATGGCACCACAGATAGACGAAGCCTACAAAAATTTGTTGAAAGTCAATAAAGTCAGTTTCAGATAGTGATTATTTTCTTGATATATCCGATAAAATTTGATTCGCGTAACTTACGGATGAGAAAGTTTGACACAAATTACCGGCTCAAAAAAAATCTTATCATAGCTTAACACAGAAATGTTCAATATTGTAACATCAACCCTGTCTATTTAAATTTTAATCAGAAAGTTTCCTTGATGTTTTGTTGTTATAGCCACGAAACATGACGGCATATTTGACAAAGTCTTCACGAGAGTTTCAACAACAATACGAGAGTATTCATGACCAAGATTACAGTTAAAGGATTTAGGCAGATCAAGAACTGCGGCACACTCATAAACGAATCACCGAACGACCTGTGTTTATTTGTTGTTTACAAAGCTGTTGATTTTCTAAAGTTATATATTTTGTCTACACATATAAAACGTATATCTTTTTTTTAATTTTTTAAAGGATACTCAAAAAATCAAAAGCATAGACCTTAAACTGGGTTAATCGAAAAGTCTATTGTTTAGAATCACACGAAGTGTTTCATCATCTTCGACGTAAAGCGAAAATGAATGTGGAACGGGATTTCGTATGCGACTACTATCAGTTTACTACAAATCTCATGTGTAGTTTTGTTACAAGCAATTGAGCAATTGTTGGTTATTTCCTGATAGAAGCCTATAACGTAGACGGAAACGGCATCTAGTTGACCTTACCATTTGACCAAACCTCAATATTTTGGGAAATTGAATCTTTTAGTATAAAGTACAGTTTAGTATTACTATAAGGCGGAAAATGCGGCCTATCCCGAAACCTTGGGCTCAACAACGCAACATAAACATGACAAAAGAAATATTGACACAGGTTTGTTGATCTTTAGAAAATTTCCCTTCAACACCAAACATTTCAGGGCACTTAAAATCATCACAGATATCTGAGGTTATGTACATTGTGTTAGGTAAAACGCATTGCATCATTTCCGGTTGTGGGAAATATTTTGTTGGGATAAACTGATTGTGAAAGCGGTGCAGTCACAATATAAAAGCTTGTTGTAGTTGTGTCACAAGCATCACAAGGTGAAGCTATCGATGTAGTTACTTTAGACTAAAACCAAGAGAACGGGTCGAAGAGAATGTTTTACAAGATGACCACGCCGAAGGTACGCTGCTACAAATACAAAATCGTTATTAGTTGTTTCGTAAAATTATTTTTGGATGAAGAAGAAGTAAAGCAAATATGAATGCTGATTTCTCACATAACCGTGTCATGATAAAACGCTTTGACACAACAAAACGCTATAATTTATTTCAATATGAAAAGCAAGGTTTGAGCAAGCAGTGACCTGTTGTTGCGGATAAAGCAGGGAATGTATCAGAAAAGTGTCAAAAAAGAAACATAACCGGTACACAACAGTTGAGATATCCTAAATTCCGTTCATTTAACTTCAAAATTCACACAACGGCGACAACGTATAGTCGGGTAGTTTACCAAGGGAAAGTACCTCACTATTGATCGTGAATTGTTTAAGGTCGCAGACGTGTTGACGTACGTAGAGCTACTAACACTGAGCTTGGGCTGGCCCCCGGCCTAAGAATTTCTGGTAGGTGGCGCAACAGAGCATAGGTGTTGATGGTGCTGTTACAGCAATTTGGGTTTATGGTAAGAATAATTGCTGAGTCAGCACCATAAACGCCTATGCTCTGTTGCGCCCGCTACCAGAAATTCTTAGGCCGGGGGCCAGCCAAGCTCAGTGTTTTTTTGTTTGTTTTTTTCACAGGGTTCGAACCCAGGACACTCCCGTGGACGAATCCCGATCAGGGAATACTTGGCAATAACTTGGTATTTTACAATGGTTGGGCCCACTAAAATTGCCCTAGTGTATAATTTAACTTGCAAGGACTTTATTGTTTGATCTCTTTCGGGCGTGAAACAAAATATTATTCGATTTTACTGTGCGAAAACTAGGTAAGTAAATCGAAAACTCCATTTTCATGTTTATTAGATATTCATGCTATTCATATCGGTCGTCTGTCCTTTCGTTCTATGTGTTCAACCAACGTTTAACGACATACATAAAATGATGAAACTGATTGCAAAGGCTCAAGAAGTAGCAGAACTCAGAAGGTAAAAATTTTAAAAACTGTTAAAACATATATAGGCAAATCTTTACTAACGTATAAACAATACAGTATGGCAAGCCATATGTTTGGAACTATTGTGCAACTTATAGTCAGAGATAAATCCACTTATAATATCAAGGTCCATTTCATTTTAGACTGGTTCGTGAAGACTGTTATGTGACTACAATAGCGAAAGATTGCGTTTCAAACAACAGGGGCTCACCCTTCTGGAAACATGGTTGGTTAAACTGCAAAAATGTAAACCCTACGACTCATCGGATATCGATTGGCGCAAAACACTGCTACCGTCAAAACAACAGAGGGCAGTTAAGAAAAGATTCAAAACTAAAAGTTGTTCCAGTTTTTTCAGAAGTCCCATTTACGCATCGTATCAACGGAACCATATATCTAAAACTACCAATGGCGTTTGAGTGTATTTCGAATGGGGAGTTACGATGCTGATTATTACAATAACATCGCAATTACTATTTTTAAATCGCGACAAACATGTGCTCTTGTTTAACGTCCAATGTGCTCTATGTCAATCAAGTTGCAAAGAAAAATATATTTGATTCAAACCCGAAAACAATTTGTTTTTATAGTAAAATTTCATCCAACGCATCTATGTACTTGTATAAAATGTGTGTGTATATAAAATGTGTGAGTCGTGGTCGGTGCATCCAAAAAACTGCATCGGCTTTAAATCTCAAAACACCCTCCGATAGAAACGAGTTAAGTAAGGCTAGACCGGACCCCCTTTACCCGGGATCCGTGGAACCCTCTGATTCAGCATGATATAAATAAGTGTTTTCTTAAGCTAAGGTATCTATATTTACTTGGGGATTTGGGCAAGGGGTTTTCTGGCAGTAACAAGGATAAACAGAAATGATCTGCACTAACCTTTTATTAAAAACCAAGCAAAGTAAATAAATAAATAAATAAATAAACAGGAACTTGACATAAATTAAAAGAAGAACGCAAAAAATAAAAGTTCAGCCATCAGACAAAAAATGTAGAAAGTGTGGTTTTTCTCATTCAGTTATGGATAAACATGTCGACACCTAAACATATTTACATCCATGCACCGTAGTGAACGCAGTTACAAGCAATAGGTAAATTGAAATTGATTGTTGTGTTCCATCTGTCTTGATTCGAAAATGTGTGGAGAACCGGTTTTATGCCGAAATACGTTCGATCGGTACAAACCGGCGGTAAGGTGCACCTCAAACAAGCTACAGCGCTCATTGCGTGTGATTTCAAGTTCCTACACTGAAAGCTTCCTTTTATGAGAGTTATCATCGGCGGTGCCCTCGCCTGGTTTTGATACGGGATAAAACAACAGTCGAACCTCTTTAACTTGCTGTAATAAACCAGATATAATTGTCTTTCGCTAACCAGTTTAAAACTTTTAAATTTAAGTTGATTGTTTAACATTAATTTTTCAAGTCGATTTTGTAACCTAAAAATGAGTAGTGTGAACTTATTTAAGTTGTGATTACAATTTCCCACCAAATATCAAAAGTTTATGTCAAAAATAAACCTAAATTAATCTTGTCGTAGTGCTCTTAGGGTTAAACAATTTAGGTTGCGGAAAAACGTTACTTATTTTTTTTAAAACACAAAAAGTAACTACTGATTAGGAGTTTTTATTTACATTTTGTATAAAGCAAACCACACACATCATTCAAGTTTTGAATGTAACGTAAAAAGTGTTTCTGTTTATTGTCCCACCTGACTTCGGTGCGAGGAAGACCAAAAGTTGCTTGCTGAAACAAACGCTCGTCACATTTTCTTCCCAAAATCTCATTAAATATCAACACCAAACCGAGGCAGATAATAACGATTTTCTGAAAGTTAACGAATAAAAAATATAATTTAAATATCTAAAAGGAAAACACAAAACGAGAAACAAAATAATCATCTTTTACAAAATTTTCAACATTACTGTTTGTATTAAAGAAAATGTTTCCGAAATTTTGGTATTTTGTGGTATTTTAAAATCTTTACCTTTTTTTTACCTTAATACTGTAACAATCTCTTACCGGCATCTCACTTCGTAATTCTAAATTTCCCAAAAACAATTCGAATTCCAATTTCTGTCAGTTAGTGCTCAGTGGACGCTGCTACTACGAATGAAGTATACATTGTCATTTGCTGTTATATACCGCGAAAACTTTACATTTTTTCCTTACGGATACTACCGGTCAAGGAAGGAAAACAACGATTATTATTTCCGCAACCACCAGTCACTTGCTGATAGTTGATTCGGTAATTTTCCTTTATAAGCTGGACAATAAGGCACGGGAAAGTGAGGTTCGGGTTGTGCCCTAGCATTGTTATCGTGAAACTGCGCGCTTTCGATGTTTATTTAGACAAGAGAACGCAGGCTGAACGTTTTTTTATAAGGGGTCCCTGAGTTTAGTCCGAAAGGTCGAGGCCAGTTCTAAACTCGAATATTAGGTTATTGCCCAAATTATAGCCCCGGAAGTTTAGTTCATCAAATGAATTATTAGTGCAGATGGGCTCATATAAAGATCATTTTTTTCCGGCTGTGTGCAACAAATTTAGTACTAACGTTTTTCATACTGTACACAATCTTGTACAATAAAATGATTCTACAATGCAATACAGAAGAATAGGTAGGGCGTTGGGCTCGACTGGAAGGCACGGGCCCAATTTTGATTAGTGGAGACTTTAATAAGTTTTAAGAATTAAAGCACATATACGAGCCAAAAGTAAAGAAAATAAACTACAGATTTACATATGTGAACACTGTATACGGACTAAAAAAGTAGTTTAATGTACATAGTAGTTCAATTGAAAACATTTAAGACAATATTTAATCTAACTTAAGACAATATTAGACCATCATGGTTTGATCAAAAACTTCATATAAAAACTTATCAAACACAATCTCACACTAACATGAATTGGTAACTGAGGTTTAGGTCGTAATGCGTAATACGTCATTACAAACGTGGCGGGATTATAAATAAATAATAATAATTGGTAGTTTGTTTTGACTTGTTGCTATCTTTATTTCCTTCGATGAGACAGACTCTTTATGTCTTTAAAAAAAATCCGTAAACCTATAAATCAAAGTAAAATTTTCCGTTTAAAAATATCAATTGTAGTTTAACATTGAAGTATGTTTCCAACATTATGATAATATCACTTATGTAAGGGTAATAACCTTTATATCCTAACGTGATACATGGCCTTTCTCTTATTGGAATCTTGTTTGACTACTTAGCAGATGATGCTATTTTAGACGGGCGACAATGGCTAATCAAAACAAGTTGATTTCCCCGTTAAGAAATTCATACTTCACCACATAAGTTGCCCATAGCCACTTGTTGCGACATATTTAGATTTGAATTTCGGATCAAGGAAACATTTCTTAAAATTGTTGCTTAAAAACATGCCCAGAATAATTAACATGGTGCACTGCCAAAAAGTGTTTATGCTAGCCACATGTTTTATGTTTGCTTCGGGAAGGTCAAACTATTTGACTATATAAGGTTACCACACCTCAGGAATTTCCCGGACATGTGCGGAATTTGGGCGTAAAACCTGTCTCCGTAATTTTTTATAAATACACTTTAAAGGTTCGCAATTCAGTATCTAGTAGCCTACAAGTTCTCAAAGTGGCCGAAATTGCCTTGCTAAGGTGATTCAGGCAAGAGGATAAATGCTTCACCACGTCAATAATCAAAACCGACTGCTTGTGTTACCGAATTATTTCGACAGGCCTGACAAATCGATCTTATAATGCACCAAGCCTACTTACTCAATTCGTAACCCAGGGGTGGGCAAACTACGGCCCGCGGGCCGCATGCGGCCCGGCAAAGGAGTTTGTGCGGCCCGCCAAATGTTCGCAAACTTTGAAGAGAAAGTGACCAAGCAACGCTGAATAGAATTATAAGCACAGGCGTAGAGTTTTAAAAATACCGGGGATGGGACTTGCCTAAACGCAGATACTTTTTACGTGCTTTAGCCGGTTGTTTCTGCCACGTTATTATGCAAATCGTCACTTCGATAAAGTAAAAGCGGTTTACGTTTTCAAATACAGCCCACTTTGCAATGTTGACGCCAAAACTTTGGTCACTTTGGATCAAGTTTAGGTCGTTGCAGTTCTTTGCAAACGAACATTAAACACGGCTATTAAAAGCGGCTCGCATTGTTTAATGTTAGCGCAAGGAATTTATTAACAAAAAAACGTGGTGTAGCCTATGTTGAAACAAATGCTTGTTTATTTTTTAAAACAATTACAATTGTAGCGTTTCAACCAATGTGTGTACAATCATTAAAGTGACAACAAACGTATTTGCACATAGCTGAAAATATACTATGTTAATATTTTGGGCTAAATCAGGGGTACACAACGTGCGGCCGTAAGGCGACATGCGGCCGCGGAGACAAGTTTGTGCGGTCGTGGCCATGTATGTTAAAATACATGTACTGGCGGCCGTGACGTAACTAAAACTATTTTGCCTAATATTTTGATTTTCAAACAGCTAAAAACAGCTTTCGTGAGACTGGAAAAAAAGATTACCAGCCTAGTGACCATATACGCCAGACTTTTTATCCGCTTATTGTGTGCAAGTGCAAACAATGCGAAAGAACAGGCACCGCAATCGTCACAATACAATTTATGACGTCATAAACAGTTAGCTCCGTTCAGCTAAACTAATGCACCAAGTTAGAAATTATTAATCTGGGCATTTCAGGCGACTTAAAATGATATATATATGTGATATAAACCAAATTCTTTACGCAAGTTATTTCAAAACAAAAAAACAAGTAAGCAATTGGCGTCCGTTGGTGAAATACTATGCGGCCCGATAAGATTAAAAACCTTTGAATGCGGCCCTTGCACTGAAAAGTTTGCCCACCCCTGTCGAGGGCGAAGGTGCCATAACACAAAAACGTAATTAAGGTGCCACAACGAAAAAGAACGAAAACAATAAGTGACGGTGACAAAAAATAACAAGCAAATAAAATTTCGCTACATTCCCTCCAACCTGAATTCGTCCTACTCCCGTAGGACTACGCAAACTTCAGTTAGCAGCTCTGAAAGTACACACAGAGCACTTCGGCGCCATCAACACTCAAAACATCATATCGGCCTGGAATACAAACGTTTGGCCATAACCGGGTTGTTGCACAACAACATACGCTCGCAAACACAGCGTTTCCGACTCTTGCTTCGCTTATTAATGGGCGCAAGAGGTGTGCCCCAAAAACACACAGTCACAAAAATACCAAATGCACTTTGCGAAAACGCAGAAAAAGAGCATCCGGCTCGTCGAATAGATTTTTCGAATTGATGTGCCTCATTTTCTGACCGCTTGCATATATCAGGAGAAGCGATTCGTCTGCATTTTCCGTCGACTAGCACCGGCATCAAGTTTGGTGAAGCGACATGGGCCCGAAGCCCTTCACCAAACGCCTGCAACCAATCCCACATGGCGGCCAGCCGCTTGTAATCCTCATAGCTGACTTCAGAACAGGGCGTCGCCCGTCGAAAATAAGCCAGCTGCTCGTCTGACACCAGATCAAGTAACAACTTGGTTCTGTGTCCTTCTGGAGCTCCAACATCGCGACAGTAGGTCGCAAAGCACCACGGTAAAATTATGCAAACCTAAATCTCCGCCATAACGCGGAGATTTCATCATTACATTAAAAAACATCGTTAATATAACAAATAAACAAAAACAAACTAAAACGAACTGAAACCGGCTTCTCTCTTAAACTAAACCAGCGGGGTTGTGGTGACAGGGTCCTGGCGTGCTCGCCAATTTGTTACCGAATTATTTCGGCAGGCCTGACAAATCGATCTTATAATGCACCAAGCCTACTTACTTAATTCGTAACCGGTCCAGAACCCTGCAATAACGGCTCACCACTAAAGCCAATTATACACCCTCACACTGGTTTAGCTTATGGGCGCGACTTATATTTAAAACAAGGTAAAAACAAAGTTACACCGGGCACGTGGCAACCCACCACCAACACCAATATCACCACGTTTCACGGCACCCAGAGAAAAAGCCATCTCTTCGACTAGTGACGCCCTATTTAAAGCATGCGGAACAGGAAGGCACATTCCGGCGCAATCAACGCTTTCACAACTAATCACTCCTAAGGGGAAGCAGCGAGGGTGCCATAACACAAAAACGTAATTAAGGTGCCACAACGAAAAAGAACGAAAACAATAAGTGACGGTGACAAAAAATAACAAGCAAATAAAATTTCGCTACACTTGGTTTCTTTCTTCGTTAATCGAACAAGGATGTTTGAAGCGGTTAACGTTTACTGTTTTCTGTGCGGATTTTAATACACGATTCTATAAAACGCAATTTTGCGCCAGTATTGTTTCGAGAAAAGTAGTTATTAAAATTGTTAGGAATTTTGTCCACTCAGGTATGGCAACCCTGTGATAATATGCTTATCAATACGCAAAATATTGATTGATCAGTCAATGTGTTTTTAATTCATTGGTGTAAACCAGGGGTGGGCAAACTTTTCGGGGCAAGGGCCGCATTCAAAAGTTCTTAATCTCAGGGGGCCGCATAGTATTTCACCAACGGCCGCCAATTGCTTGCTTGTTTGTTTTTTGTTTGAAAATAACTGGTGTAAAGAATTAGGTTTATATCATATATATACCATTTAAAGCCGCCCAAAATGCTCAGATTAAAAATTTCTTACTTGACGCATAAGTTTAGCTAAACAGAGCTAACCGTTTATGACGTCATAATCTGTATTGTGACGATTGCGGTGCCTGTTCTTTCGCACTGTTTGCACACAATAAGCGGTTAAAAAGCCTGGCGCGTATGGTCATTAGGCTGGTAATCTTTTTTTCCAGTCTCACGAAATCTGTTTTTAGCAGTTTCAAAATCAAAATATTTTGCAAAATAATTTTAGTTACGTCACCGCCACCAGCACGTGTATTTTTTGACATACATGGTCGCAGCCGCACAAACTCGTCTCCGTGGCCATACGGCCGCAGGTTGTGCACCCCTGATTTTTCCCAAAATATTAATGGAGTATATTTTCAGCTATGTGCAAATACATTTGTTGTCACTGAAATTATTGGTTGAAACGCCACAATTGCAATTGTTTCAAAATAAACAAGCATTCGTAGCAACATAGGCTACACCACGTATTTTTGTTGATAAATTCTTGCGCCAACATTAAACAAAGCGAGCCGCTTTTAGTATCCATT
This sequence comes from Phallusia mammillata, assembly GCF_965637545.1. Lineage (NCBI taxonomy): Eukaryota > Metazoa > Chordata > Ascidiacea > Phlebobranchia > Ascidiidae > Phallusia > Phallusia mammillata. The sequence goes on from NC_137253.1 coordinate 11,521,236, forward strand.
TTAGGTGTTGTGCGGGTCTGTGTTAACGAATCTAAAGCCATGTTTAATGTCCGTTTGCAAAGTATTGCAACGACCTAAATTTGATCCAAAGTGACCAAAGTTTTGGCGTCAACAGTGCAAAGAGGGCTGTATTTGAAAATGTGAATCGCTTTACTTTTATTTACCTTTATCGAACGAAGAAATTGTGTCAAGTGAGGATTTGCAAAATAACGTGGCGGAACAACAGGCTAAAGCACGTAAAAAGTATCTGTGTTTAGTTCCAAAGTAAGTATGGTACGGGTACATATACTGCACATGGTATAGGTATCGGCAAGTCGCACCCCCGGTATTTTTTAAAACTCTGCGGCTGTGCTCATAATACTATTCAGCGTTACTAACATTCTCTTCAAAATTTACAAACATTTGGCGGGCCGCATGAACTCCTTTGCCGGGCCGCATGCGGCCCGCGGGCCGTAGTTTGCCCACCCCTGGTGTAAACAAATGAGAAGCATCTGATTGACTTGTTGACTTGAAAAATTTTGTAGGTTGCACAATTCAATTAGGCAGTGTATTTGGAAATACAATGTACATTGGACAAAAATGAAAAATCTTTCGTATGAGTCGCATAATTACAGCAGTAATTTACATGACACGATGTTTATGTATATAATATATTATTTTGAATACGATTTTGTTTGAACAAATGAAATGTGCAGATATTTTTAACGAGATAAAAAATTACGCTTGGATACACCTTACATATAGCATTGGCCTAAATGTCAAATATGCTATAAACACGATCTCCTTTTTCTGATACATTGAAACGCTACAGGCAATATCAGGGGTACTATGTCGCCATCACGGATCTTTTGTTTAATTTCGTAGAGAACCGCTTTACATTTCATAGGTATTTTTCTACGTTTCTTTTCGTTGAGTTGGTAGTAACATCGATTGGCTCCAATTGCAATAGGAAGCATCGAGTCTTCCAAGTTTTTGCATTCCAAATAACCCCGATGCAATTGAAAAAAGCCGTTTTGGTTGTATGTGCAATTGCCTTCGGGGATTGTTACTTTGCAGTTTCTCCTCAGAAACCTAAACAAAGAAAAAAACACCATATATATTTTACACAATCTACATACAGTCTCATCTAGCACTTTCTTTTTAAGCTCGAAGTTCGGCAAAAACCTAAATGCAGAAACCAGTTTTGCATGAAATCCATACAAAAACGAACTCTGTAGCTGTCCTTTGAAAAGTATGGAACTATTGTTTAACTCAGAGTTGCAAGCGGGCCCGAAATCTAAGCCCGAACCCGGCCCGAGCCCGGCCCGAACCCGGCCCGAACCCGGCCCGAACCCGGCCCGAACCCGGCCCGAACCCGAAAGTATAAGCCCGAAGCCCGGCCCGAACCCGAAACGTGTTTGATACGCCCGTTTAGGCCCGAAATTTTGATTGACAGGCCTATCCACGAAAGCCTTGCAACAAGGTATGAGAAAGAAAAAAAGAGAAAAGACAACAAACACAATGAACAATAGTAGACAATGAGGCAAACAATACGTTTTAGAGTAGGGTGGGCATTAGGTCAAAGCCAAAAAATTGTTACTAAAAAATGGCGGAAACGGAACCTAAAGTCAGGCCCGTTTTGAGCCCGTTTTCTGACAAATACCCAAGCCCGAACCCGGCCCGAAAAGCCCGGCCCGACCTGCAACTCTGGTTTAACTGGTGCATTGTATTTCCCGTGATTATATTATGAAACAAAATTAAAGACTTTTTTTAAATAAATGGGCGTTTGTGAAAACCCGAACCTTTTTAGGACCTTGTTCCCTTGAGATTTTACTATTAATCGTTTCATTCCGTTGCTTCCGTAGTTGGCATTTCCAAGAACAATGTAAAGGAAACCCAGAAGTAACGCGAATATCTACAGAAGCAGAACAAAACTTAAGCCAATAGTACAATGCATTGGTAAATGTTTATTTTACATAAAGTGAAAAGTGCGTCGCAAAGATGCAAAAAATGGTATATTTCATATCAATCAACATTGTAGAGCTTTCCATGCAATTGTATTCTTGTACCGGCGTTTAGGACGTCGAAACGTCGGTACAAAACTACATTTGTCAGTTGTGCTCTATATAAGGTTGATATTAAGCAGGAACAGCTTATATATGTCGTGTCAAATATTAGGATTTTCCGGACACCCAGTGGTAAAGTAGTAGGAACATTCCGTTCAGGTAAAAGAATAATTGCCTGAATGGCGTTCCGCTAGGAGTCGCCACGAACAGGTACGACAAGAAGCGACTAAATCATAAATCTAGGACAGGAACTTGGCCGAATGGTCTGTCGCGCCTGACCCACATACAGACATAAAAAAACCTGATCAGGATTCGTCCCCGGGAGAGTCCTGGGCTCGAAACCCGTAAAAAAAAAATCATAAATCTATTGTCCAGGAACTTGGCCGAATGAAACCTGTTACGTGAACCATCGATAATCTTTGTTTTCTCCGCAATTATTTGTCCCGGTGTTGTTTTTTTATTTTACGAAGTATTCATTTGCTGTTTTTATTTTTGTGTCATTTAAGGTTGAAATTTAGGACGGTAGTAAGAAAATTAAGAATTTTCGATAGATTTTTTCCACAGAATAAACTACACTTTATCACTAAACATACGAATAAATACGAGTTAATATAACGAACAGCGGGTTAGAGCTGCCTCTATTTGCTTTCAATGCATGCCTTAGTTACACAGCTACAAAAAGAAAAGAAAGCCATCTGTACAAATATAATAAAGACCGGTTGAATCGTTAAGTAACGTTGACACGAACCCACGTGCTTTTTGATGTTGTTGACCATCAAACAAAGTGCACGTTTACTTGGTGTCGTAGCAGTCTTTTTCTGTTTACTCGTTTCTTTTTATTTTTAGGAACTCCTGTTTGTGCGAAATTAAAATTTATCGCTTATTTTTACGTCGATACACACATTTAGTATTTGCGTTTATCCAGAAAAATACATAAATTTGCTAGTCTAAAATTTGTGCGCAAATATTGCACAGCTTAAGCATTTATTTTTAATTTCAAAAGGTAGCGTTTCGGGATTTAACAAATGTAATAAACAATATGGTAGACGGGTCTTGTCTATAGTCTCGCCTATAACCATATGTTTTATCGATCCAGTAGTTTCAATCGTACAAAACTAATGGCCTAAATATCCAAAACTACTTACAACAGATGGTATTAAATGCGTGTAATCCGTTTGAATCTAAAAATGTTGAAAAGAATATTACGTTGCGGCGCATCTCCTACAGCTTTACCTTTGCATAGGTCATCTCGTCAAACTGGCCTTACTTTTCGCTCACGTGTCACTTCTTCACGCCTCCATTGGTCAAAAAAATGATTCTTAATGCGTAGCGCTTTTAAATCACCAAGCCCTTCCAAATCGGATCCTCCCCCAAAAGAAAGAAACGTATTTACACCCACGCAAAGGATGGGGAAAATCACCCCGTGGGGCTAAATTCCCTTCAAAAAGCCCAAAAACTTTCCACGTCCATCACAGTAAAAAAATATGTGTGTTGTAAGAAAAAGTAACCAACAGGTCCGAAACTCAACTACCGGTTAAATTTACAAACCGGCAAAAGTTTACGAGTTTGCTCGGATAGCTATGCCTGATGAGACAATGAGCTCCGCCCCCAAACACGCCCACAAATATTTGGGGGCGGATCCCACATTGCCCTTTTTTGGTAACCGCCCCCGTGGCTAAAAGTCCAATCTATTGGGAGGATTGATGGGAAAAACACACAGTTGACGAGGATTTCCATGTTGATGATTGTTCGTTTAGGTTAAAGTTCAGATCCTGTTTATCTACGATAGCGTTTCTTATCTTCACACTTGTCTCGAGTTTAGAGCCTCTGTGAGCATTTACTTTCAGACAAAGAAACTTTGCGTATAAGCTACCTACAGGCAAAGAAGTGTATATCTGTTTGAAGTTTAAAGCTTTTTGCAGTTTTTATTTTTGAAGATTTTGGAAAATAAGACATTAATTAACAGCTAGATCATCAAGAAACTGTTGTTTTGTTTTACACTCAATAATATGCCTTAATATAGGCCTAACTGTTCTACAAACAATAATTTACATACTGCGGACAAAACCCTATTACGTCACAAACAATGTTATGAGTTATGACATAACAGAAACGTATTAGATACCCGCAAAAATTCAAAAGGTTTTTCTCGATTACGTAATGCTGGTGGACTGGACTGTCGATTACGTAATGCCGGTGGACAGTTTTTTGCACGGTCATATTGCAAACATCCTTTACGATGTTTAGCATTTAACAAAGTCAAATTTGATCAGACCATCAGGGTACATGAGACCTAGATCTATTTGCTCACGATAAAACTAAAATAAATCAACATTACTGTTTGATTTCCGCTTAGCGGGGGTCGTTTGCTATCTCTGATGGAAAAGTTTGCACCCAACTGAAAGCACAAGTTGTGTCCTTTAAAATGAAATGAATTCTAAATTTGATTGTTAACCAATTTTTGGTAGACAACCTGACTTAGAAAGTGTTTTTTTACTACAATATTAAGTATTTTTACCAAAAACACAAAATAATGTTATTTATAGAAACCTGATATTTACAGTTTTGTGGCAACTTATTTTTTAACATGAAGTTCTGAAAATACGGGATGTAAAATTTGATCGTACAGGTAAGCGACATGTGCCTATGCCAATATGTAAAAAAAGTACATTAACACTAATATCGGTAGACGTTGTTTAATCTTTCAATAACATTGTTAATCTTTCAATAATATAAAACAAGGCAACGAATGAATGATGTTTTATTTATGGCAATCCATTTTTACAAATCGTAGTTATACTTTTTGCAGGTCGACAACATCTGATGGGACAACAGCTGGGAGCTACAGGCCACGTTAAATTTTCGGCATTGCTGCAAAACGGAAACACAAACTTGTGCCGCCATGAAGTTGCAATAATACATTAATATCAAGAAGCAATATTTTATGATGTGATCCATATGCAAAACTTTTTTAAGTTTAACCGTCGCATACATGTTCATTCCACAACAACGACCTGCATTTACCAGTGGCTTTATGCATTTGTTTGTAACTTACAGGTGTAAAGGGCTCTACAGACATACTGCGTTTGCGTCAAGCGTTCGCGTTAGCCGTGCGGAACGGCATTTCATGCGTCCCGACGCGTTTTGCGTCGTGCGGTGACCATTGCACACAAGTCGCGGTTGTCGTTACAAATGCTGTTTAAGCGTTCTGTACTGATCATTGTATATAATTGTATATATTATATACATTGTATATATTCTGTACTGACCATTGAATGGTATAAGTAGGCTATGGGGCATCTCCGATCATTTGAATTAAAATTATTGGCTAAAACCTTAAGACATACTTTTTAATACAATGTGACAAATAAACGCAAATTTTTAACCCAATTTCTCACAAAGTACAGTTAGTTCAATTCCGTTGACACAAAACATCAACGCGTCACACGGAAAAGTTAAAACATTTTTAACTCTGCCGCTTGACGCGTTGAACGGAGATTTTCGCCCCGACGTCGCCGTCGTTGGCGTGTGTGTTAAGTGTACCGCGTGCCATTTGACGCAAAAGCGCGCCGCTTGACGCAAAACGCAGTATGTCTGTAGAGCCCTTAAGATGTGCAACATGACATCCGTGTGTGACTGAAAGTTCAGATTATTGTCTTTTTCCTTAAATTTATTAATTTTGCCGAACACTCCCTGACCCCCACACAATGCTTTTTATGACGATTTTTGTTGTTATATGTGTTGCATGTTTATTTTTGCACACAATGAACAGACAAAAAGTCCTTTGTTTGCCAAGTTAGCTATTAAAAAACTCTATAGGCCCAAGTAGACCTTTTTCAATCAGCTTTTAAGCAATATTATGTAAACTATACGTGCGTTGCCAGCTAAACATATAATATTAAGGGTGGTCGCAATTTTCTATTTAATATGCGAGTGAAAATGGATATGTTTGCAAATTTGCTCGTGCACAAGGAAGTTCCAGGGTCCAATTGCGATAGTTTGAAGTGCAACACTGCTTGACCACTTGAGTATCCCAATCTAAACTTTTGTGGAGAACAATTGGCAAAGAAGGTTAAAGTGACGCAAAATTATTTATATGCAAGTGACACATCATGCGTCACACATGCATAGACATGGAATTTTTTTTAACAGGAATGCAACAAAGCTTTAAACTACACACACGATAGTAGTAAAGTGTTTAGCCACAAACAAATTGTATGCATGTCATGATGTGGCAGCACACAATATGATGTAAAAAAAATGTCGTGTGCAATGCCATACATCTGTAAAAGTATCTGTCAATTGAGACAGTGTTGTAATCTTATGATGTAATGTAAACATACACATTATTTCTGCATGTAAAACATTGTTAATTTGAATGGAAGTTCATTTAACTCATTGCATTTAGCGGAATCAAAATTTTTTCAAATGATTTAACAGCAGTTTTACCAAGTGGTATTGGCCGCTCTGTTTGTTTATTGACAAAAACTTTAGTTTGGTGAACAACTGCTACAGCAATGTCTTCATAGTTTGCATATATGTTTGTCATGTCTAAATCTTCAGAAAATGATCCATTTAGACTTAATCCTGTTGCAAATGTTGGATCCTTGTCTCCAACTTTAGGTCTGAATAAACCAATGTTAAGTTCAATGCTACCTTTTCCTATTTTGGTCGCAGCAAGACCAGCAAGAGGAATTTCAGGATATCGAAGTGAAGATCTGAAATTAATTAGATTCAACTTTACATGATACAGGAGGTGAACACAAAAAATGGAACTATTTACCTATTAGTGCAGTTCGAATAAACACTAAAATGACCCACACGCCCACCTTCGCAATGCCTTAAAAAACAAAAAATGTTCAGCGAAATGCCATTCATTTCATCATTTTGTTGCTGACAAACAGTATGCAGAATAAATTTGTGTCTTTAGGTTGACTATACTGTTTTTATTTACATGACATACTTACTGATTAATAAACTTAGTTGTCATTAAACCACCATATGTGTAGTAGACAGCATAATTTATGTGACCATTAGCATCATTGTCCTGCCATCGACTCTGCACAGGAAGCAAAAACCTGGGAAAGTAATGTGCATTCACAATCTTCATGCAAAAATGACAAAACATTAAAACAAAAGTTGTTTGCAATGTAAGTTAATTACAATGTGGATGATTTATGATTGTTGTCTCAAGTGTAGCAATTATATATTCAACAAAAACAAAACAAGTTTTTCAATAAATCCTTTGACACGTTAGTAAAAGTAACATGTATAAAAGATTATTGAATGTACAATAGACTACCTGTAATTAGCCAGATTCCACAAGGCATCAGGTGTTTTGGATGAAAAATATCTAAAAGCTGTCAATGTGTTTTTTGCAGCAAGGCTCACAGTGCTCATTTCCAATTACTTTTTTATCTAGCATAAAGTCCACAACTATCCACCTTACTTACAAGATCCGAATTTTGTGTTATGATTGTTTAGGGAGATACATAAATTTACAAAAGTGATAGAAAAGAAGTCAGAAATGCTGAAAACATTTCAGAAAATGTGTGATGTAACATAATTGTCCACTAACATCACAAGCCAAGTTGAGTCATTTCAACTGTAAGTTTGAGTATGTATAAGCCCAGGTGTGATTTCAGTTGTAGAATTCATACCCTTTTCAAGTCTAAGTCTAACAGTCCATCCCACACCATAAGCCTAGATACTTGGAAAATGTTTGAAAGGAACACACAGTACCTTCCCAAAGTTTACACTTTACGATTGGTATTATTTACAACCATTTGAAGCAACAAAAAAAGCAACTGAAGTTCATGCAATGCACTGAAACTGAATGCAGTTTAGTTGTTGCACAAACGCGCTGCAAACCGGCAATCTTCAAGTCAGCACTTTTTTTGCCTCGTCATCGTTTAATGACGGGACATCCCCTATAATAATTTCGAATTTGTGTGTGAAATGTTTCCAGTTCACGGCAGGGTTGCCAGGTGGTCTAAAAATCGGACAAAAAAACGATAAAATGGCCTAATTTCACATGCTGTGTCCGACGCCTAAAATCCTTGGGACATTTGGTTTTTTGTATGCTGATTTAATAATTTTTGTCTCCTTCCTAGTTTTTGGTTGAAAAAAATTATTGTACGTTTTTTTACATGTTTCGACCTATAAATTCTCATCAGTGCAGCTGGTGACGAAAGATAGGCGGTATTGGCTAGTGCAGCCATCCAAGTCCCATCACTAGCTGCACTGGAGAGACCATATTGGTCGAAACAGTGTGCACTACCTGCAACTTATGACTTATTGGTTTGATGCTTCTACATAAATTAACATTACTATGTGCTTATGCAACTTTGTGACGAAGAAAGAGTCTTAGTGTTATGGTTTGAACGCAACACTTTTTACCCCGAGCTTGCAACCCAATGTAAAAACATTTCTGGAGCACATTAAAAAAAGGTTGAAGAAAATGCAAAATTACTTACATGTTAAGGAACTATGCATAGACTGGCAATTTTACCAGAAATGCAACAAAACTATAAACTACATACATGCCAGTGGTTAAGTGTTTAGCCACAAATAAATTGTATGCATGTTACTGGTATGAGGCAGCAGAACACAATATGGATAATATTAAAAAATAAATGAAATGTCATGTGTAATGTTATACATCTGTAGTATCTGTACATTTAGAGTTTAGACAGTGTTGCAATAATATGAAGTAATGTAGGCACACACATTTGCTGCACATGTAACATTGTTGATTATTGTGACCACCTCTTACGCTACTGTATTTTGGGGGATTAAAATTTTTTCGAATGATTTAACAGCAGTTTTACCAAGTGGTATTGGTCGTTCTGTTTGTTTATCCACAAAAACCTGAGTTGTGTGAACAACTGCTACAGCATTGTCTTCATAGTTTGCATATATGTTTGTCATGTCTAAATCTTCGGAAAATGACCCGTTTAAACTTAATCCTGTTGCAAATGTTGGATCCTTGTCCCCCACTTTTGGTCTGAATAAACCAATGTTAAGCTCAATGCTACTTTTTCCTATTTTGGTCGAAGCAAGACCAGCAAGAGGTATTTCAGGATATCGAAGTGAAGATCTGCAATTAATTTAGATTCAACTTTGAAAGAGAAAGGTGGTGAATAAACACAAAAAAACTTTTTACCTATTAGTGCAGTTTGAATAAACAGTGAATTGTCCCACATGATTCCCTTTGCAATGCCTTTAAAAACAAAATAATAGTGAAGGGACATTCTTTTCATTATTTTGTTGTTGACAAATCCTAAGCAGATTGATTTTTTTTAGGTTGCATTGTTTTAGATTACATGGCATACTTACTGATTAATAAATTTAGTTGTCATTAAACCACCATATGTGTAGTAGATAGCATAATTTATGTGACCATAAGCATCATTGTCCTGCCATCGGCTCTGCACAGGAAGCAAAAACCTGGGAAAGTAATGTGCATTCACAATCCTCATGCAATATGACAAAACAGTAAAACAAAGTTGTTTGCAACTAAATTTAATTACAATGCGGATGATTTATGATTGTTGTCTCAAGTGTAGCAATTATATAGTCAACAAAAACAAAAAAAGTTTTTCAATTAAACCTTTGACACAAGCGTTAGTAAAAGTAACATGTATAAAGGATTATTGAATGTACAATACCTGTAATTAGCCAGATTCCACAAGGCATCTGGTGTTTTGGATGAAAAATATCTAAAAGCTGCCAATGTGTTTTTTGCAGCAAGGCTCATGGTGCTTATTTCCAAATACTTTTTCATCTAGGATAAAGTCCACAACCAGTTTGTCCACCTTACTTACAAGATCCAAATTTTATGTTATAGTTGTATCGGGAAAATCATAAGTTTCTTTTCACTGCAAAAGTGACTGAAAAGAAGTCAAGAGATGTTGATAACATTTCCGAAAACTTGTGATGTAAAATAACTTTCCACTAAAATCACAAGCCAAGTTGAGTCATTTCAGCTGTGAGTTTGAGTATGTATAAGCCCAAAGCCAATGTGATTGCACTTGTAGCACTCCATAAGCCTAGATGTACTGTACTTGTACACAGTGTTTTTTTAAGGTGTTTTGGGGGACCGAAACGGTCCCACAAATTTCTCCAGCGGTTTCCCAAAATTTGGACTTGCAACTACAACTACAGTTTTTGGTATTTAAATGAAACACTTGCGGTCTCTTAAAACTACTTAGCGGTCACCCAAACCAAACCATTAAAAAAAAACCTGCTTGTACATATCTAAAAAAGGTTCAAAAGGAACACAAAACAAACGTACTTTTTCTTCCCAAAGTTTACACTATTTATTACATTTTAGTGTAATCGATTGGGTATTATATACAGCCAATTGGCGCGATCATAAAAGCATCTGAAATTTATGCAATGCACCGAACCTTAATGTAGTTCTTGCATAAACGCGCTGCAAGCCAGCAATGCACAAGTCAGCACTATTTTGCCTCGTCATGGTTTGGTGAAGGGACATCCCCTAAAACATTTTCGTATTTCTGTGTCAAGTACGGTAAACATTAGACCAGTGGTTCTCAACCTTTCATGCGCCGTGGCCCCCTAACAGTAACTTTCGGGTCTCGTCCCCCCCCCCCCCCTCCCCGTAAGCAACCCCGTAAGACATGGAGCCCCTTACCAAAAAATGTATGTAGCAAACTCAACTAAAAGTCCATAATTTATCCCGACAATGTTTTTGCTAAAAATAAACCTGAATACGGACAAATAGTCAATTATATTCGAAAATTATATCATTTGCAACACACACCTAATTCTGAGCATTATAAAAGAAAATGGCTCACTGATTTTTGGTGGATGTTTAATAGTGAGCTTACACCCATGGACCCCCAAAATACGGTTTGTGGGACTGTTGCTTCTTTAATCATTTACAGGCAAGTGAAAGTGACACATGCATAGACTGGCAATTTTAAACACAAATGCACAAAACTATAAACTACGCATGTGACATTGGTTAAGAGTTTATAGCCGCAAACAAATTGTATGCATGTCACGATGTGACAGTACACAATATGATGAAGAAAAATTGATTGTCATGTGCAATGATATACATCTTCAGAAGTATTTATAAATTCAGACAGTGTTGCAATTATATGAGGTATATTGTAAATACATTGTTGCTGCAAGTATAACATGGTTCATTTTTATGGCCACCTATTTAGTCAACTTTATTTTGGGGAATGAAAATTTTAAAAATTTTTCGAATGATTTAACAGCACTTTTACCAAGTGGTATTGGCCGTTCTGTTTGTTTATCGACAAAAACTCGAGTTGCGTGAACAACTGCTACAGCAATGTCTTCATAGTTTGCATATATGTTTGTCATGTTTACATCTTCGGAAAATGACCCATTTAAACTTAATCCTGTTGCAAATGTTGGATCCTTGTCTCCAACTTTAGGTCTGAACAAACCAATGTTAAGTTCAATCCTACTTTTTCCTATTTTAGTTGAAGCAGGACCAGCAAGAGGTATTTCAGGATATCGAAGGGAAGATCTGCAATTATTTGCAATTGAATTCTACATGATACAAGAGGTGAACACAAAAGAACTTTTCACCTGTAAGTGCAGTTTGAATATACACTAAATTGTCCCACACCATTCTCTTCGCAATGCCTTCAAAACAAAAAAGTTAAGCGAAATGCGCTTCCATTTCATCCTTCAGTTGTTGAAAAACACAAAGTAGAATGAATTTGAGTCTTCAGGATGCGGTCGTTCAATTTCCACGAGACACTTACTGATTAATAAATTTAGTTGTCATTAAACCACCATATGTGTAGTAGATAGCATAATTTATGTGAACATAAGCATCATTGTCCTGCCATCGAGTCTGCACAGGAAGCAAAAACCTAGAAAGGTAACATGCGTTTACAATCTTCGTGTAAATATCACAAAACTTTTAAACAACAATTGTTCTAAATGTAATTACAATATGGATGATTTAGTGTTGTTGCCTCAAGGTTAGCAATTTTATAATCAACGAAAAAACCTGATTTTATTCTATATTTTGTTGAATTCTTTGACAAAAAGTGTATGACTTCTAAAAGCAAACCACAGTCTAAATTGGGCCACAACTTTCTTTAAATTAACATGTGTCAAGGATTGTTGCATATTACTCACTGAATTGCTTTGCTGGATTTCAGCAATTATGCTGGCATCAGTTCCAGTGCTTAACGTCACTTCTGACTATTTCACATCTGACGTTTGGTTTCCAAACAACTTTTTTGGTATTGACTTTGTTTCAAGAGAAAACATGTCACTGCTCGCAGAAAGAATATCTCATACAAAACCGAAAGGCTGGAGCAATGTAAAACGAACAATAAGTAAAGCATTTCCACGACATTCGATCCAAGGAGAGTTTGGATATTATGGTAAAACAAGTGTCTGCATGCCACGCTTGTTTGCTACAACCAGTGAGTTTGCTTGGGAATATTCAACATTCCTCATCACAATTGACTTCCTCATGTTCATTTATATGGTGGTTGCATATGTTGTGATCTACAAGAAATCGAATAAAATGAAAGGGTCTAAAAGCACCGACATCAGTCAGAAAATGCAGAAGAGAATTACAAGGCTTATTTTAACCGACTTATGTTGCTGGATTCCAGTTTGTGTTATGGGATATTTAAGCGTTGCAGGAATCAAGATGCCACCGGACGCCTATGTGTTAAGCGCTTGTTTGTTGCTTCCCATTAACAGCGCCATTAACCCAATAATTTACTCGAAAGTGATCGAAAAACGAATAATTAAAGTCAAAAAGTGGCTGGGTGCACGAACGCGTTCGATGCGGTCATCAACAAATCAATCATCGAATTTACCGGTCACGCGGAGAACAGAAGCAAATAGCAACCGAGTGATAGAAACGTCCGCTGCAACAACGTGAAGATAAAAGTAAAAAATCATGCGAAAACGCCTTTTTTGTTTTTGTTTTTTATACCTATTGAAGCAACTATAATGATTGACGTTTCCTCACAAAACAGGTGCAAAATGCAAACCTGTCAGATAGATATAATTTATTATTGAAGTGGTTGTCAGACATTGATTGTAGCATCCTTTTGAAATAATAAAAAATGGTTAACGTTGTCGTGTAAAAATGCCACATATCATATCGTCTTTTCATTTGTCAGCTGTGATTACGCTGACGGGTGTTTTAAATGACACATCGTATTTTGTGTGGTTATGTTGGTACACATTCTATATATCACATCAGGAAAACGGTCGTTCGTTTTTTGTTTGCTTTAACTTCAAAAGGCGGGATAGCGCCTGCAATTGCGTTGTGGTTACAAACAGTTGTCGAGCTTAAAATCGTTGTGACACTTAAAATATTATTAAAAATTAGAGTGTAAAATGATTATATTATCAACATGTGTAAATATTTATCAGTTTTAGTTAAATTACAAATAATATTAAGACGACTAAAACGCGTAATACAGCCCCGCCTTATATACTTAGTTTGGGCGTCGGCTTCGGTGAAAGCTAAAAATTGTACAAATTTGAAAAGTATCATAGGTCCCGATTGCATAACGATGACCAGGGCAAATAGACCAAGTGGGTTGAATCAGCTGAGTCTTGACTGCACAAAGTTACATAGGTGTTTGCGGGATTCGACTTCAAAGCAAAAACAAAAAGAATGAAAGAACTGAACGTCTGTGAAAACTATAGGTTCATTGAACAGATTGCAATTAGTTGCAGTAGAACTGAAATAAAACTGCGAACTTGATGTTGCTTTCATTTATACACATTCCACAGTGTCATACATGGACAACCAAAAAATAAAATAAAAACCAAGAAGAAAGTAAAAAAACACGCTTTTAGAAATCGTGGAACCCACATAAAACGGTTGGTTAGCTTTCCCTAAAACGGTTGGTTAGCTTTTAGGTCCCAACCTGACTAGTTCCACCAACGTTAATTCTGACTGAAACATAAATAGGCATCACATTTGGCAGTTATGCTTGTCCAACCTAACTACTGTGAGGCTTAAATGCATTTATGTACATGTATCTCTTTTAGATATTGGAATTTTGAGTTTTTAATTTTAGAACTCAAAACATTTCACCAAAATTTAGCGCAATCCAGTGTTTATAGAGATCAGTGTTTGTAGTTTAGAGGCGGGACATCATTTTAAAGGGGAGGGAAACATATAGGTACTGAAATTCATCTTTGTAATACTGCAAATATTTTTATCTTTCATATTTTTCAGGTGCGGCAAACCGAAACAAAAGCTTTTTAAATTCCGATGTTCGGACGTACACAAAGCTACCTGACATAAACTTGTCGTTGAACTTATTATTAGCATAATGAACTGGTGTAACACGTTAAAATAAGTGCACAACGAAGTAAGTAAACTTGTAGATGTTTAGGCTTCACATAGCCTAAGGCAATCTAAGCACACATTTTGCGATGCGTATCACTAGGTTATGTTCAAAATATATTCGATCGCATGGCAGTTTTTAGCAACATAACACGTCAAATCGAATGTAGTTACTCAGACAATTCGAATTTGCAATAGAGAAAGCAAATACGCAGATAATTTGAAGTTACAATTAAGACATTCGGACCACCAATAGGCTACAAATGTCGAAACAATATGGCTAAGTTTATTTTTTGGTCTATGTCTTAAAGGTTGTGAAACTTTTGAATATAGGCAAGTGAAGGCATTGGGCAACACGCAAAAGTTCGCAATCACTTTTAAGGAGATATGAAGAGACATGCTACTACATTCGCTTGTGGGGTTAATGTCATGTGAATTGGTAAACTGATCTAATTTACCAGGAGCTACAGATCACCTAACTAATAAATGTAAATCCACCAATAAAATTACATGCACGTTATAAATTTGGCGTACCCTACTTTAGGCTGAAATGGACTCAAAATGTCTGGAATATGTTGTGCAAGAAAAAATGATCAAATCTGTTTATCGATTTGCTACAAGCTGAGTGAAGTTGGTACTGCTATTAAAAATGCCATACTTATAATCATCGAAAATATCGTTACAGTTTGCTATAGCTGAAAGGAAATGGGTAATTAATTGTATGCTGGTTCTCATTCATTCGGGGAAAGGGGAAGGGCGTTTGTGTTTATGAACCACGCATGCTGTCTAAATATATATTCCTACTTTCTAATTTACTGACTGATTCTGTTGGCAGTTGAGACAGTCCTCTCAAATTTCGAGTCTAGTAGCTGTGAGATAGGTTGAATGAGCTGTATTCGTTTTTTTCAAATATTCTTGCATTGATCCCAACAATTTAGCATAACTGCTAAGAATACAGATATTATCAGCTTAAATCGATTATTTGGTGTTTTGTTGAGCTTTAGTTAGTTAATAGAGTTTGTTAATCACCTTTTTTCACTAAACTCAATCTTGCTGTATGTTTAGTTTTAACTCGTATGAATGACAATGTTACAAATATTCTTTCTGCTGTTTGTCTTCGGATCAGTGAAAAGTGTTTGTCCTGCGGAGGAACTTAGTCTCGCTCCTCTTCTTTTTACAAGTAAGACAAAAGTTTTTACTGTTGTCAAAACATTTCAATTGTAGTTAAATTTTATCCTTTCAAAATATGTAATGAGTTTTCGTTATGAAAGCGTTAAATAGAACCATGATACCATCTATCCTGGTTATTTATATCGTGGTTTTATCACATAAATAGAAAGGCAAATGAAAAAGAACAGTTTTGGCTGAATGATTTACAGTCACTATATATCGGTGGTCCACATTTTTTCAATGTAGAACGGTTCTTTCGTAGTTTGCCCGGGTACCTATACACGCGGTTCAATTAGGCTGAAAATGGTGTTGAAACTAAAATTTTCCACAAAACAAAAGTTTATAAAACAAAAGAATAACTTCTTATTACCCACTACAACAATCAGGAATTAATTTTACCTAGATTCGCTTGTTTACACGTATCAATGATCCAAGAGTATTTCTTGTGACATTAAAAACAAAAATAAGACATTAGATAATACTAATTTTACTAATTTTTATAACTAATCAGAAGTATAAAACTAGCGTAACTAATCTTATACTTCTGATGGACTAAAAGACCCTTGTTCGGCAAAATGGACTCCACATAAATTCACAGAAAAGGATTGTAATATAAAACTTCGAGCATTAGCAGTTCCGCTGAAATCATTTAGCGGGCTCTAAGTGGAGAACCGTAGTTATGCTATTCCTCCAAAGTTGATTCGCAACCCCTGCCCCATGGACCTTTTATCGTTACTTTGTTGCGCGCGAAGTAATTTTGATGGAAACCGCACGTTTTTGCCCCCAATTTCTAACACAAACAATTGATGTGAAGTTTAGGTTAACTGTCGCTAGTTTTGTTTGCTAGAAGTTCATATTGACCTAGTAACAATTATTTTCGAATTTATCTTTCCCAAATCTATCAGGAAAATACGTTTGTTTATTTGACAGGGCCAGAAAATATATCGCTGTGCGAGGAACCCTACCTAAACCCCAACTGCCGTTGTCCGTCTTCAATGTTTGAATGTGATTGTCACAAGTTAGGTCTATGTAAAAACAGGTCGGGTTGCATACCGATTTCAAAAGTAAACAACAGAGTACTTGATTGCACCGACAAGAGCGACGAGTTAAGTAATATTTGTCTTCCAGACCGATTTCAGTGCGATTGCTTTAACACAACTTGCAGAGGTTCGTATGGTTGCGTAAATACGTCCTTTCTCTGTGACGGAAGACCTGATTGTTTGGATGGAAGCGATGAAGATAATTGTCCTTGCGCAGCAGATCAAGGCACTTGTGCCTGTCACAAAACACGAAACTGCACTACTAGGATTAACTGTATACCTTATTATTTTCGCTGTAACGGAATAAATGAATGTGGGGATTGGAGCGATGAAGAAAATTGCACTTGCGCGAGTTATATGTTTGAATGTCCCTGCTACAAAACAAGAAGTTGCGGAAAAAATTATCGAGGCTGTGTTCCCAAAGATATGCAGGTGTGTGACGGGCGAAATAACTGTGGAGATTGGAGTGATGAAGTGAATTGCAATTGTTCAAAGAGTAAATTTGAATGCGATTGTTTCAAAACGAAAAACTGTACTTTTGATTACGACTGCATTCCAAAGAAATGGATGTGTGATGGAATCAATCACTGTGGTGACTGGAGCGATGAACGTAATTGCTCCTGTCCAGCTAACCAGTTCGAATGCCAATGTTATAAAACGGGGAACTGCCCTGAAAGATTCGGTTGTGTATCTAAAAAATACCAATGCACTAACACTGCTGGTATTTGTGGAGATAAGAGCGATGGATTCAATTGCACTTGTCCGACTGGTCAGTTTACATGCGCATGTGTTGGTACGAAACAGTGCATTGGAAGGGAGGGAAGTTGCGTTGATCGATCACTGCTTTGTGACGGTCACGCTGATTGTTTCGACGGAAGCGACGAATTCAATTCTACGTGCTACTGCTCAGGAGTGTTCGCAAGATGTCCATGTTATCCCAACAACAAAACTTGTTCTCCTGCTGGTCAATGTTTACCTTTTGACTGGGTAGGCGATACATTTTTGGATTGCCACGACGGAAGTGACGAGGTTTGTTCGATCAGCACTTTTTCGTGCCAGTCCTGCACAGTGGTGGCTGTATCTTGTCAAAACAAAATACAAGTTGGACAACTAATACATTCTACAGTCGCAGGGAAATGTAATAAGGCCGTGCACCCATCGTGCGCTAATAGTGTCCACGACTGTAAAACCGACAAAGTAGTTTGCACTTTTGCAGACTGCAAACAATCACCCAGCTTTTGTGAGGAAGTATTCTTTTGTGAAAACAACACCCAGATTATTTCTAGCAGTTTCTTTTGTAATTCTGCAAACGACTGCGGCGACCATAGCGACGAAATCAGGGAAGGGTTTGGCTTTAAATGTTCTGGGTCATCAAGAGAAGGTGATTGTGTTTTGCCTCAAGCCAACGTTTACGATTCAGTGGCTCAGTGTTCGGATAAATCAGATCTCTGCTTCACCGACAAACAGTTCAAATGCTTTCGCTGCTTGGATAAAAAGCTCATCATATCACTAAAGCAAGTTTGTGATGGTGTCATTGACTGTCACGACATGTCAGATGAATGCCTTTGTTCAAATCAAAGTTTATGTAACAGTGTAAAGGGAAACTGTCCCCCTAATCAGATACTTTGTCAGAACGGCTCCAAATGTGTTAACCAAACCATTGCGCTGTGTAATAGAAATGTCCAATGTGCTAGTCAAACCAACACAAAGTCATGTATGCTACCAAAACGATTACAACAAACCCAGTGTCCAGCAGAAATCACTAACGACCTCAAAATAGACGAAATTTTTCGTTGTGCAAAAAATGATAACAGATTGTTGAGAAAAAAATTTCAGTACTATAGAGCAAAAAAATATAATGCCAAGGTTTTATTTTCATCAATATGTGACGGGACGTATAAAGATCGAATGGGAGGACTGGGTGAAACTGCATGCCCTAACATGTTCTATTGTGCAGCAAAGGACGAAATATCTATTAAGCAAAGTCAAGTGTGCGATGGAAAACTTGACTGTGACGACAAATCAGACGAGTTCTTGAGTCGCTGTCAAGATAAACGCTTTTATTGTCAAAATCAAGACAGGATCTCTATTAACAGAAATAGCGTATGTGACGGAATTGTCGATTGCGATAATGGAACGGATGAAATAAAATGCCTTTGCAATCACGTGAGGTTTTATTGCACAAACAAACAGCCCTTGTCGGTTGAAATGAAGCTTGTTCAAAACGGAATCCAGGACTGCTCTGACGGAAGTGACGAATGCGTAAACTTAGCAGGTGACGCGTTTGCAAATGTCAACGAAATGATTGGAAATGTAGTGTATCGGGTCATATTCTGGATTACAGGTGTATTGGCGTTGGGAGGAAACCTACTTGTATTTATTGCCACTGTCTACAGCTTATACAATGCAAAACGAACTCAGAATGTTTTTATCAACACCAATGTATTTATTTTAAACCTCAGTGTATCAGATTTTTTAATGGGAGTTTATTTGCTTGCCGTTGTTATACAGGGAACTCGGTTTTCCGGTTCTTACTGTTTGTTTGATAAGGCATGGAGATCGAGCAGCTTGTGTTCAGGACTTGGAGCACTTGCCGTTTTGTCATCACAGTCTTCAGCCCTAACTATGACGGCCATGACCACTTTTCGCCTCGTATCAATTTATAAACCCTTTTTGACTCAAAGTTTGGATGTTGGTCCAATAATACTCACTGAATTGCTTTGTTGGATTTCAGCAATTATGCTGGCAACAGTTCCAGTGCTTAACGTCACTTCTGACTATTTCATATCTGACGTTTGGTTTCCGAACAACTTTTTTGGTACTGACTTTGTTTCAAGAGAAAACATGTCACTGCTTGCAAAAAGAATATTTTATACAAAACCGAAAGGCTGGAGCAATGTAAAACGAACAATAAGTAAAGCATTTCCACGACATTCGATCCAAGGAGAGTTTGGATATTATGGTAAAACAAGTGTCTGCATGCCACGCTTGTTTGCTACAACCAGTGAGTTTGCTTGGGAATATTCAACATTTCTCATCACAATTGACTTCCTCATGTTCATTTATATGGTGGTTGCATATGTTGTGATCTACAAGAAGTCAAATAAAATGAAAGGGTCTAAAAGCACCGACGTCAGTCCGAAAATGCAGAAGAGAATTACTCGGCTTATTTTGACCGACTTCTGTTGCTGGATTCCAGTTTGTATTATGGGATATTTAAGCGTTGCAGGAATAAGGATGCCACCAGATGCCTATGTGTTGAGCGCTTGTCTGTTGCTTCCCATTAACAGCGCACTTAACCCAATAATTTACTCGAAAGTGATCGAACAACGATTATTTATAGCCAAAAAGTGGCTGGGTGCACGAACTCGGTCAATGCGGTCATCAACAAATCAATCATCTGTTTCAGCAGTCACGCACAGCACGCGGGGAACAGAAGCAAACAGCAACCGAGTAATAGAGATGTCCACTGCAACCACATGACCACAAAAGTGCAAAATTCGAACGTATCTGATAGATATCATTTATTATTGAATTTGTTGTCAGTCATTGATAGTAGTGTGGCGACCGTTTTGCAAAGTTGCGGAATACTCTGCAACACCTTTTGCCACAACCGACGTCACGTCACAGCAACCCTCGCGTGTCCATCCCTTTTACGTTGAAGGGCAGTGCTTATGTGTTTGTGCGCCGTGACAGTCACCGACCTGCTCTGACCACGCCATACGATGGCCCGTTTCAGGTTCTTAAGTCGTCGGACAAAACATTTACTCTAGACATGGGTGGTCAGCCACAGACAATGTCTATTGACCGATTGAAGCCTGCCCATGTCGACTTGACAGCACCTGTTCCAGTCGCTTTTCCTCCGGCCAGAGAACAACCGAGACGCAACGTTCAACCCCCACAACGCTACCAAGCGTAATGCATACCCGCTTTTGGAGGGGGGTCCTGTGGCGATCTCTATTGCATGTTTACATTTGTGTGTATCGAAGCGTGCGTTTTGCCTTTTTCTTGCTTTTTCCTTGCCGCCTTATAAGCGCAATTTTTCTTGTTGCGCGGTCTTCTATTATCACACTGCTGTTAAATAAAGCATCCGCTTTAGTAACATAGTAACACCTTTTAAAATAATAAATATATAGTTAACGTTGTCATGTAAAATGCCACACATCATCACGTCGTTTCATTTGTCTGCTGTGAATACGCTGACGGGTGTTTTAAATGACACACCGTGTTTTGTGTGGTTATGTTGGTACGCATTCCATATTCTATATCACATCAGAAAAAAGGTCTTTGTGTTGTGTTTGATTTAACTTCGAAAGGCGGGATTGCGTCTGTATTTGCGCTGTGATTATAAACAGTCGTCGAGCTTAAAATCAATGTGGCGTGATATGCACATTTCCCTATTTACGTTAGTCTTTTAGTTTGATTTAATGCGGTTAGTTTCGGATCTTGTTAACGTATGTCATGTTTACAAATACACGACAATCGTGACACTTAAAATATTACTAAAAAACAGAAAGTAAAATGATCATTAACATGTCGAAATATTCATCAGTTTTAGTTAAATTACGAATAATAGTAAGAAGACTAAAACGCATAATACGACCTCAGCCTTTACGAATATCCTTAGCTCGATTAGAGCTAAAAAAAGTACAAATTTGAAAAGTATCATAGGGCCCAACTGCCTAACGATGGCCAGGGCAAATAGGTCAAGTGAGTTGAATCAGCTGAATATTGACTGCATAAAGTTACATAGGTGTTTGTGGGATTCGACTTTAAAGCAAAAACAAAAAGAATGAAAGAACTGAACGGCTGTGAAAACTATAGGTTCATTATACAGATTGCAATCAGTTGTAGTAGAACTGGAATAAAACTGCGAACGTCATGTTGCTTTAATATGTAGACATTCCACAGCGCCATACATAGACAACTGAAAAATTATAAATTAAAGAAGGAAGTAAAAAACACACTTTTAGAAACCTTGGAACCCATATGTACTGTTTGTCACGCTGCTACTGAGTGAACTTGTTTTTCGGCAAATTTGCCGTGTGTTAAGCATTTTGACCAAAACACACCTTGATTGTTCAGAAGAAAGCGTTGTATCGCAGATCATGTATTGACAAATAAATACTCAAATCAAATAAAAAGTGCATGAAGAAAAAGAGCTTCGAAAAAACATAAGACAAATTTAGATGCAATCACAGCCAACTGGAAGTGTGAAATACAACCTTTGTTCTGCCCTAGTTTTAACTGGAAATGTGTAAAACATCGGTTTCTTGTTCGGTTGCATGTTCCTAAAAAGGGGAAATTTACATCTTTCTTCGCACAAAGTCACATAAAATCTTTGGGGATAAAGATTTTTGCATTCCAAAATCCGCACTTGAGTTCCACTTCGGCGACGATGCCAAGATATTCGGGGCCTCAATGCACAGTTATGGTTTTCAGCGATTCTTAACAAACAAATCAATATTTAAAGCGATTGACTACGACAGTAAAAAATCCAGTGTAACTCTTGCTAATTTGTTTTTTTTTCAACGATTCTGAAAATTCACAAGTGAATCGTAAAGCAAAAAAAGTCTAGTGTAACCAGGATTTATTTTTAAAGACTCTAAAAATCACAAAAAAGTGTTCGCATCTATTGAATTAGACAGTAACTGGACAATCCAGTGTTTTCAAACTTTGTGTTTTAGAGGATTTTTTATATTTTATGAAACCATGAGCTTTGTTTACTGATTTAAGATTCAATGTTCGCTGTTTTGTGTTGAATTAACCTTTTAGCAATCGTAGACAGGCTTCACTACGAACTCGAGTGAAACAACAAGTCACAACTGCAAGCTAAAAACAATGTAGGCTTATTTACACTATAAATCTTTGCTGTTTTCTATCTGCCAACTCGTAAAAGTGCCTAAAAATAAGCCGTTAACTAATATCAGCCGTCCTCCACCGGGAGACGGGGTTGGTTTAAATATATCGAAGTATAAACCATTTGGCCACCCGATTGCTTTCATTTTTTTAGTTTGTCGAAGAATTTTTACTTGGTGTTGATCAGAAAACTAAACAGACGAATAAGATCAAATCGTTTTCTGAAAAAAGTCAAAGTCACTCAAGCTCTCTACTAGCAAACCACGTATGATTTTGCGTAGACACAGGTAGCATATATATATATATATATGTATATAGGGCAAGAAATTTTTGAATTTGAAAAAAAACAATAGTAACATTGATTTCGTATTTTTTAATGACTCGCGGCAAACACCCCAAAGCGAAACTCTAACACAGGGTAATATGGACAGAAACAAAGTTATGTATGTTTAGCTTACGTTCTATAGCAATCAAAACAACGGTGCGATTGTCTTTTGTCAAAAAATCTTTGTTTTCTTTATTGATTTAAGGGTGAACAAACACAGGAAAACACCTATTCGCAAAACGAAAGACGATCAAGTAAAAAAAGTTTTATCCCCTGTTTTCTGTTTCGTGGAAAGCACTATTTGCAATGGCTTCTGGTAATAAATTCGAAGTAATCAGGATGATTAAAAAAAGCTTTCGTAATAAAGTTAGTGGCCGAAGTACTGGACAGAGCGACAGATTTTATAGACTCTTATGTGCAAAAAAAAATTAACTGCTGGTAAAAGCTAACCTAAGGGTTAATTCAAACAAGGTTGATGGGATTTTACAGCAAGGTATTTATGTTTTAAAAAATTTGAAGCGCAGTTTTGCTTTCTACACAAACATTTAACGTTATTTTTTTAACTTATTTGCAATTTTTAATTCAAAAAGGTAAATCCACCAAGGTGTTGCGCATCGGTGAATTCCCCATAAAACATATTGTTTAACAAAATAAGCAACTCAGGATAATATTATAGACCAAAGCTAGCCTCGTAGGTCACAGTTTTCTATTGTAAATTTATGAATGACAATAGGATGGAAATTTACATCCCTTGCGTAAACACCGTTCGAAATTAACTACCAAAGGGGATTCCCCGCGTTTTATTTACGCAATGATTGCTGTGTGGTGATTTTATTTCATTCTCAGTTTGGGTAACCAAGTTTCATCGGAGAAAAATTGTTTGCATTTCTCATAACTGGATTTTGCACAGGTGGATACCGGTACCCTAAAATACGAAATGCGTTCACAAAATACGCTCAAAGGAATAGGACTCAACTGTACGCAACATTAAAGATGGTTTAATATTCACGGTATATTGGCATAAAAATAGCGTTATTCCACATGGACCGTATAAATAGACGAACGGAAGATGAAAAAATAAAAGCAAAGTGTTCACAAAGAAAGACTCTGATATACACCGCAGATAGAAGTTTCCTATAGGTATTCCCCGGCCTGGAGAAAATGTTACAAAGCATTTAAGCTGAAATCTATACGTCCCAGTAACAAACTTCTCGCGGATCGGTGGTTGCCGACCACTGTTCCATACCATGTCAGAAGTGTATGTTTTGTTTGTCTGACTTAATTTTAAAAGGCGGGACCACACCTGTAATTAAGTTGTAGTTGCAAACAGTTGTCGAGTTTCCCGTTGTAGCGTGATATGCACATTTTTCTATTGATGTAAGTTTTTTAGTTTGAATCCGGTTTAAAGGTGTCAATCTTAGATATACATATAAACCTTAAAACTAAAAGAAAATCTTATAAAAGGGAGGATGTAAAATAATAATTAACCTTTCTAAACATTCAGAGTTAGTTAAATCACCAATAACACCAAGAAGACTGCAACGCATAAGGAGACCTAGGCACATACGAATATACTTAGATGGGGCGCCGGCTATTATCACAGCCCGTAATTGAACCCAAGTACACTATTAAAAGTATCATAGGACTCGACTTAATAACGGTTTAATAAGACACTCAGTGTCCTTACATAGACAACCGAAAAAAATGAAATAAGAAACACACTTTCAAAAACCGTGGAACCTATGTGTACTTTTTGTATTGCTATTACATGGTGAACTTGTTTATCGACAAATTGACCATGGTTAAGGATTATGACCAAAACACACCTTGATTGTTTAAAAGAAAGCATTGTATTGTATATCATGTATTGACAAAGAGATACTCAATAAAAATAAATCAATAAAATAAGCTGTAAGATAAATAAGCTTCGAAAAAACATGACGCAGCATTAGATACAACCACAGCCGATTGGCAGTCTAAAATGCAACCTTTTGTTGTTTCTAGTTTTAACGGGAAAGCTGTAAAATATCGGCTTCTTGTTAGGTTGCATGTTCCTACAAAGAGGAAATTTACATCTGGTTTCGCACAAAGCCACAGGAAATCTCCAAGGAGAAAGATTTCTGCAAACCAATATCCGCTCCTGAATTCCACTTCGACGTCGATGCCGAGATGATTGGGACCTCAGAGTACAACTGTGTCCATCCACGATTCTTAACACATAAATAGTTGGTTAAAGTCATTTAGTTCGACAGTAAAAAAATAAACTGTAACTACAAGTTTATCTTTTTTTACAAAGATTCTAAAAATTCACAAATATTTTGTTGAAACCTTTAAATAAGACCAGGGGCGTGCAACATACGTCCCGCGACAGCTATACATGTGGCCCGCGCTGACTTTGTCAAGTAGTCGATTGTTTTGAATCGTAAGAAGTTGTTGTTTTCACTGCATCATTGGCAGTTTCGACATTGTACTACAAGGTAAAGTTTACGTAAAGCTCTACACAGAAAATTGGTTTACAATTTTGCCTTCGCGGACCCCTGAAACCAGCCCACGGAACCCTGCTGTGGCGCGAACCGTATAGGTTGCAAACCACTGCAACAAATGTTTGTTTATCAAAATACATGTGTCAGTTTATTGATCGACCCTCAGCATCATAAAAGGTAAATTGTGACCCATTGCGATAAACAGTTGCACGCCCCTGAATACGAAAATCATATGTAGTATTAATCTTTTGAATTTGACGACATTTTCTATGCAGTGAGCTCTGTACTGATTTAGCATTCAATGTTGACTGTTTTGTGTTTTTTCGATTTGTGTTGAAACCTACTTTTGAGCAAGCGGCGACAGACTCTTCGAGAATTGCTCGTCGTCACGGTCACTGCGAGCTCGAGTAAAAAAACAAATCACCAAGACGATCTACAAACAAATAAGGCTGATCTAAATACTCTTACTGTTTAACCTTTCTGCGAAGTGTTTAATAAGATCGTCAAGCATGATCATTTCACCGGAGGCGCCGCTTGGGTGTCAATTGTAACTTATTTTTAAGGCGTACGTTTATGTACTTAATTGTAATTTATTTGAAATGGACGCTGATTACTGTCATTTTGCTCTACTTCGTCGAATTACTAAAAGTAACTAACTTACAAGTTCAAAGTCATCAGTCGCTGAAAATTATTCGTACAGTCGTCTGAAATTAATATGTCTTTACTTGGTGAATATACGACAAAAGTTGCTAAACAAAAATTAATGTTTTCAAATAAACCGGATCAGTACAAGCCATTTGGTCATGAAATTGTCTTACATTTGCAAAGGCATATATAGCACAACGTCCAGACTCGTTTATAAAGCAACACTTACCAGAAGAATCAAACCGGTTGCTTTCATATTTTTAGTTTGTCGAACAGTTTGGTAGTTGGTCTTCAGAAAACAGAATAAGTTTCTAAAAAAGTCACTCGTTCTCTACTAGCAAACCACGTATAATTTTGCGTAGATACAGGTCGCATATATAGGGCAAGATGCAAAAATTTTGAATTTGGAAAACCCGATAGTAACATCGATTTCGTATCTTTTAATGACTCGAGGCAAACTCCCCAAAGCAAAACTCAAACACAGTGTAATACGGATGGAAACAAGTTCTGTTTGTTGAGCATACGTTCTATAGCAATAAAAATACGGTCATAAAACTATTTGATTGTCTTTTGTAAAAAAACGTTGTTTTCCTAATAATTGTAAGGGCGACAGAACAAACATGGAAAACACCTATTCCAAAAACGAAAGGCGATCAGGTAAAAATAAATCTTCTGGAATAAATTCAACATAATCAGGATGATTAAAAAAAGCTTTTGTAATGAAGTTAGTGTTCAAAGTGACAAACTTTATAGCTATCTGTGCTGAAAAAATGAAATTAACCTAAGGGTTAAGTCAAAGAAGGTTGATGGGATTTTACACCAAGGTATTTATGTTTTATAATTTCGAAGCGCAGTTTTGCTTTCTAAATAAACATTTAACGTTTCTTTTTTAAATAAGTATTTTGAATTTTGGATCCAAAAAGGTAAATCCACCAAGGTGTTGCGCTTTCGGTGAAGTCCCCATAAAACACATTGTTTAAAAAAATAAGCAACTCAGGATAATATTATTGACCAAAGCTAGACTCGTAGGTCACAGATTTCTATTGTAAATTTATGAATGACAATAGGATGGAAAGTCACATCCCTTGCGTAAACACCGTTCGAAATTGACTACCAAAGGGGATTCCCCGCGTTTTATTTACGCAATGACTGATGTGTGGTAATTTTATTTCATTCTCAGTTTGGGGAACCAAATTTCATCGAAGAAAAATTGTCTTCCCTTCTCATAACTGGATTTTGCTCAGGTGGATACCGGTACCCTGAAAGACGTATTTCGTTTACAAATAACACTCAAGGGAAAAACTATTCGCAACCTTACAAATGGTTTGATACTCACGGTACATTGACATAAAAATAGCGTTATATCACATGGACAATATAAATAGACGAACGGAAAAAAATAAGCAGAAAATCAGGTATTTTCAAGCAAGGTGTTCACAAAGAAAGTCTCTGATAAGCACCGCAGACAGAAGTTTTCCATAAGTTTTCCCCGGTCTAAAGTATTTTAAATAAAATTCGTACCTCTTACTTTTTGGTATTTCACACTTGGTCAAGGGGCGATATTTATACGTATCCTACAAATTGAAATGTCTTTTTGATGAATTAGGTTCACTTTTTTACGACTAATTTAAGTGTTTGCGATAAGCTTTTATATAACCAAAGATAATTAACGCCGTGCTTATAAAGTTGAATGAAATCCTACAATTAAAAATTTTATATATTGCTATAATATCTAAATTTTATCTTCTAAAAAAGGCTTTTTCATACTACCATAGAACTGTAAGCAGTGTTGTATTAAACTGTAATAAACGGTTACAAAGTACAAAAAATATTTAAATGCCGTTTTTGTGTTCCAGAGCAGAATTTGTTGAGTAAATCTGCATAACAGACAATACGATGAGCTCATGTACTCACATGCTCTCATTTTTAAAACAACTTTAAGCTCTTATGTAAACTATATCAAGTGGGTGATTTCAGTTCATACAAGTTGCCCTAGGGTACAACAAAGCTAAACAGGAAAGCTTAACATCATCTTGTTAAAGTTTGAAACGGTTTTTGTTGAAGTATTTATTGCGGCAGTTAAAAGGAAAGTTGCACTACGAAGCTGAGGAAGCGCATTGTTTTCATATCGAAAGTGTGCTGCTTGCCGTATGTGTCACAACTGCCGCGCAAACACCCGTACCAGTGCTCAAACAGAGAAATGAATGTAACTTGCTATACAAGTCTTTTTGTTCTGAGACTGGCGTCGCGCAAAAGTAGAACACGAGGCAGAAGCGGAAACGCAGCTCTTGTCGAATGGTGGTAAACGTCTTTGGAGATTACTATTGGTTTAGTCTTTAAAAGAAAAATATGCATCTATGTTTGTTGATGTTCTCTCAAAATAATATAATGTATATTTAAAGAAAGTGACAACAGGATAGAATGTGATTTTATGCATTGTTTCGAAAGCTTGTGAATTTTTGCCGAATGCTTGTGAATTGACACAGTGTGTGAATTTTTAAAAGTGAAAAATGGTTGTTATATACCTAATACTGCTCACATATCCATATATACAGCTGATGTAACAGTAAATTACTAAATATAAGTCATGCAAATTTTCCTTCGGAATGCAAAATGATTTTTTGTACTTTTTACGACAAATTTTTTCATTTTTTTTTCAGTTCAGCAAAATTTGCAGAAAAAAAGCAGTCTAGTCGAAGGAAGCATATATAACTAACATGAAGATTATTGTTGCTAGTTATCCAAAAACTGGGACAAAAACCCTAAATGCAGCCTTAACCATCCTTGGCTTCAGAGTTTATGATTATTTGGAGAACACTTATTGCCATAGCCGGGAATGGCTCAAGATTTTAAACACTGGGGATAGAAAGGAGACCATTGAACTGTTCAGGCAAATGTACAAAGATGTAGATGTTGTATTAGATATGCCAGCCTACTATTTTTGGAAGGAAATTCATGAAGCCTTTCCGGAAGCCAAAGTAGGTCTGCATTGTATTCATTGTATTGTGTAATATTACAAACAAACAATTTGTATTCCAATTAGAGTTATAAGTCGGGACGAGCTTTTCTTGTCGGGTTCACATTGGGGTTTCAATAAAATGGGCTTGATTTGGGCCTGATTCAGGTCATTATTTGTCCCATTTAAATTCGGTACATTATTAGTGCCGTTTGTTGTTTGTTTTGTATTTCGGGTTCGGGTCGGGTTTCGGGCCTGTACTTTGAGTTTGGACTAGGTTCCGGCATCAATTTCCAACGACCTTTCAGCGTAATGGCGATATGTTTGCTCGTATACACTACTCTGTTGTTCACCATTCTGTTTTGATGATAGATTTTATTGACTCTCCGTGACGAAGACGCTTATTATCGCAGCGCCCAGAAGCAAGTGGATGAACTCAATAAAGATTGGAAATATAGGCTGGAGAAAACGGTAACACCGACTGGACGAACCATCAGCTCCGTGATAATAAATACATGTAAGCTAGGAACAACGTATTTTATACAAGACGTAATATAAGATTTAATACCATCCAGGCGTTTAAATCGGACATAAACAGTAGATTAAGATAAAGAAAATTTGTCCTTCAGGTCAAAAGGTATTATGATCCCGAGCAAGTTCTCTGTGTAGTACAAGATTCAAAAACCTTAACCGAAATTTAGGTAAAATGTTAAGTAGTCCCGAAACCCAAATTTGGCCCGAAAGTTAGACGTATACGTTTCTATAGAAAAGAAAAGTGAAAAAGTACATAGAAAAGTGAAATTACGATACAAATGAGACCTAGTGAGAAGTCAGATCCGAATAACGCCAATTATATCACCCCGACCCTAAGATCAACTTACAAATCCATTTCGTTGCAAACTTTGTCTTGATTAAATGGTCTTCATGCTTTTCGTTGTATTTTACCTTATGTCCAGTTTTCAACAATCGTTTTATTATGGTTAAAGTGCATGTTTTTTAAACAGTGCCTGTTCTCTTTGGATACAAACCAACTTTCAACTGGAGTCGGTACTTTCCAAACGAAACTATGCTAAAGATACGATTCCGACAACACAATTCAAGTGTACTTGAAGTAAGCAAAATGGTTTCATTTTTGTTCTAAAACAAATTGTATAATCCAACTGCAAACAATGTTCCTTCAAATTGACTGTTCATACTGATATAACTATCTAACGGCACTCCAGTTTGTTGGGACTTACTGGCCACAACTAGGCATAAACTGCAGTGGAACTACTGTATTGTCACTATGTCAGAGTAAGATGTTAGTTCAAAGCCCCACGAACATCCAACTAAAATTTCAAAAACAGGCAAAAGTTATTCAACGTGCATAATGGTTGACTGGTGCTACATTTTTATTAGCCAAACATATTTAGAATTCATTGTTTTTTTACTATATTTTAAACAAAGTTTTATATATTTCTAATTATACAAACAAAGTTTTCTAAGTTATAATTAATCAAGTCAGGCTCCATTTCGAAATATTACAAATTTTTTCAGCTTGCCCCTCCGGAAAAGCTACTAGTATTTAACCTGAAAGACGGCTGGTCGCCTTTGTGTGAGTTTTTGGGCTTGGAAGTACCTGACGTAGAATTTCCTCATAAAAATAAAAACGGAAACTTGGTCACAGAACTGAGCAAAGAAAATAAAATTATGATGCAAATGAATAGAGAATTAAAAGTTGTTACGTTCTGTTTCATAGCAATTTTGTCTGTTTTCACATGTATTATGTCACTATGATCAATGATAAATTTCTGTTGTTTTTATAACAACTCCTTACTAACACGGTCTAACAATGTGTATATCTGTCATGTGAGTATTTTGTTTGTTATAAGAATCTTGTGAAAATGTTTACGGTTGTAAAATGTTTTCCACAGATTAAGCTTAATAAATCCGGTAAATTACACTGCATAAAATCATCATTTGTTCATCCTGTTGCATCACTATAGTTCAATATGGTTCCTAACCAGTGGTCCATGATGACGTGGTCCACAAGACGTTCACTGAATGTGGTTATAAACTAAAGAAGATTGTATGTTAATACAGAAAGACGGTCAAATAATTCTGTTTCAAGCCAAAAATGCTTGTGGCGTATGCTTACATCAATCTCATTAAAAAAGGAATAGTCTATGATATTAAGTTTACTGGGCCGGTGGTCCATGGCCTGAAACGAGTTGAGGACCACTAATTTAGTTAAATGAAAACATTGTAAATACATATACGTGCTGCAAAAATATTCTTTTTTGACTGCCTCCCTTTACCTGTACAATGTAGCATAGGCGTAGGCTGATTTCTGCGTAGTGTTTGTTTTGACTTGTAAGCTACGTCAATTCCACTTCACGCGTACTAACTGTCAAAACATTTCTAAAAGAAGTACGACACTTGTGATACTCGTAGATCCTACAAACCCAAGCTTAACCAGTTGCCTAAATGGATGCTGGTCAATGGTCATAGATTCCAATATCGGGACCTCGGTTTTGCTAAATGCTGCCAGTGTTGCTACTGCTGTAATAAACCCCACTTACACGGCTTTTTCCAATCTTGGCTATAGAGTTTATGGTTATTTATAAAGCAGTGTGGTCGGCAACCACCGGGCCGCGGACCGTTCGTTACCGGGCCATATACTTTTTTTAGGTGAAATGCTTTAAAATATTTTGCATGTGCATCCCGGGAATTATAAAATAATTCATGCTCTTTTATTGCTAAAAAATATTTTGAAGGCCGGTTCGCAAGCAATTTCAATTTCAAAACGGTCAATAGTGCAAATCTGGTTGCCGACCTTGAGTTAGAACACGCCTATTATCATAACCACGAATTCTTGTGATGCTAAAAAGTGGAGAAAAACAGTCAAGGACATTGTCCGTGAAATGTTTTAAGATGTTGATGTTGTACTAGAACAGTTTGATACGTTTAGGAAAGAATTCACAAAACGTTTTGTAAGACCAAGATAAACACAGCAGACTAAGTTTAAAAGCTGTACAATGTAAAAAAATAGCGATGCTAAGAACATGTTGTGCAAAAGTTTCTATACTTTCCAAATAAACAATATTTACAGTTTTCACAACACCATCTGAAAAAAAATGATCTGTAGGCTTATCGCAGACCTGTGCAGTGTAAAGAATGCCAAAATGTAATAAAAACAAGATTTTTGTCATAAAAAGACAGGTAGGCCTATTGTTTTTACCGATTTCAGAGTTTCAACAAGAAAATGCCTCTTACAAACAGCCAAACCCTGCCATACCTTCAGAATCTGCAGAGTACCTGCGACAAAGCAGAAACGTACTTTAAACGCATGTTGTAGACGAAAGAGTTAAGGCTATCTAGGAGATTAGTCTAACAAGCTAATGGTGATGAACACTTTGTTGTCAGTTGAATGAAAGTCAATAATTCAAGTTAAATTAGCAAACCTGCTGTAAGAAAGTGACAGTTTCACCCGCAAAGATAACTAAACAACCAAGCTACGTCGACCGCAATGAGGGGTTCTTTGTGCAGCTGAAAACGTATTAAATTCTTGCGTTTGGAAGTTGCGATTGTGTTGATGCTTAAGTCCGCTTGGAGCAATTTCAAGGCAAACGAAACGGCGTAGAAAATTAAGGCTCGGGTTCGGACATGGACGTTTTAGGAGAAAACTTTAGCAAAACATGCTTCAGGGACTTTACCAACAAAATAATGTTCAGATGTTGTTTTGAACATTAATGTTGAAGTTGCATCAGAAGTTGTGTTAAATGGTTCTATTACTTTTTGTGTCCTATATTTCCATATTAAATTGCAATCCCCACAACCAATTCCACCTTCTTAATTACCACAAAGCTGGAAACGTTTTTTCCCAGGTAAATCTGTTTTCAGCTGAGTATAGTGCCGTACTTATTGGTTCACTGGTCAAGAGCCCTGAATCGTTGGGCTAAGTGGTCAGTTAAACAAAGGACTGTTAAGAGCCGCTATAAAGAAGAGGCAAACGACAAAGGGCAAAGATGAATATTGAAGTTAATTTTGAAAAAGTCCAGAATCGAAAGTTAAGCGAATAATATAAGGGCGACTAGAAAAAAAGTATACATCTTCTGCTAAAATGGAGCTTTTTCATTGTTTTATGCTACCAATACCACATAGCTACGCAAAATTTATCTTTATTACAAATTAGATTATCTTGTTTGAGTAAGATTATGTTTTTTATACGGTCATAAACCATTGTGGAAAAACAACGAGGCTGAGATCAAAACTACTTGTTCTGAAGAACAATCATTTATATTTCCTTAAAGTTAGTATAAAATAATAGAAAATCTTAGAAGAAAACGGACACTAAGACAGTTCCACTGCAAGACAAACAAGCAAAAGCGATGTTAACAGCATCGTTAACACATGTAGTGGTTCTGTCACTGTGTCAGAAAACATTTTACTTGTGGCAAACACGTAACTTAATGCATACCAACTGTGAGCAGCAGTTAATCCGCATTTTAAGCAAATAAACGGTTTATACTCGCCTCGAAAGGCGTATCAGGTTGTAGGGGATTGGTCCTGATGACGTCGTACTTATTGCTACAGAAGTATCTTTCGCTGTAGATGTTTATACTCTAAGTCCCTGGCTATCTGAGCTACTGCTTGTCTGGGCTTAGTCCGATAAGGAAGACGGCGTTTAACCTTAAACTTAGTTTATTGAGATGAGAGATTAAACGATATTGAGAGTGAGAGTTACAACACATGTGAATATATAGTGGCAAAGGTGATGATGACGCAACTGCACAATCGTGCTTAAGGTGTTAAACAGCGACTGACATTTAAGGTCGAGTACTGAAAAGGTGACGACGACGAAATAAAACGTTCATGCAATCACAGTCACTCGTACGATATTATACGCGCTTATGTATAACTTCAATACACGATACTCCACAAGGTTAAAGATAATAAACCAAAAAGAGATTTACAGAAAACTACGAGCTATTGAAAATTAGGTATGAAAATTATTGTTGCTAGTTTTCCAAAAACCGGAACAAAGTCCCTTAATGCGGCTTTGACCATCCTTGGCTATAGAGTTTATGATTTTTTGGAGCACGCCTATTACCATAACAAGGAATGGCTCGAGATTCTGAGTAAAGGATGCAGAGAACAGACTGTAGAAATGTTTAGAAAAATGTATAAAGACATTGATGTTGTACTAGATCTACCCGCTTGCTATTTTTGGGAAGAAATACTCGAAGCATTTCCGGAAGCGAAGGTAGCCTATAGGGTAGCCTACCTAGAAAGCAGGCTATGAGGTTAATGTAAAAAAAACGATAAATTTAATGTATACACGCACTTTCTAACGGTTTTATGTTTGAAAAAGATTGGCTACGTTTCACGCAAAATGAATTTTACTAAAGTCGCCATACGCTATGTTGCTTATATATCCTAACGTCAGGGACAATCATTTTAGCAAAACTGTACCTTTGTTGATAGATTGTGTTGACTCTTCGTGCGAAAGAAGATTATTACCGCAGCGCACAAAAACAAGTGGAAGAAATCAACGCAGATTGGAGATATCGGTTAATGAACACTGTAACGCCTACTGGAAGAAAGATAAGCAGCGTCGTTACACAAGCATGTAAGCTAAGATTTTCAGGTTATTAGCATGCTTGGGCATTTATCCAAAAGGTGGACATTCCGATTTGTTTAACTTTTTACTGTCCGACGTAGGTTTTTTCTAACGTTCTGGTCAAAACGAGTGGTTTATAATAATTCAAATTATCATAGGCTTTTATAGTTTAGGTTTGGTGTAAGTTAAGCCTACACTGAATCCTTTGACCCAGATTAGGAATGTAACTAATATAGGGCATGTAACAACTGTATCCATGGCAATTATTATCAGATAAAAATGTTAAATGTCAATACAGTAGGTTGTGGCAAGCTATTTTTTTAAGTTTAATTGCGCAGCGGCTTTGGTGATTGTTCAGCACAACTGTGTCGCTACGTGTTCTTTCACCGAGCTTAAAACTCATCTCAATTCATGATTTTTTATCGATTTCGACAGTACCTGTTGTTTTCGGATTTAAACCCGACTACAGATGGAGCAAGATATTTGTAAACGAAACTGTTCAGAAACTGAGGTTCAGACAACACACTTCACATGTTCTGAAGGTAAAGATCGCAACAACAAAAAATCGTTTACGTAAGGGCTTTACTTTGAATCCAAAACGACAGAATTTTTTTGTAATTTGCTTTTCATTTCTTGTTGCATGAGAAATGTTTCTCGTATCCGTTTTACAACAAAATTTTAGTTGTCTTTAGCGTCAAAAGCAGAAGTTATGGCATTTTGTAGTTCTGTAATTCTGTCTCATAGCCTAACCCTATTATAAAGTCAGTAAACTTGGGTTTCAGCCATGAGCTTATACTAGGCGGAAACTTTTGTTTTACAACTGATTAAGCATCGGGGTTCCAACCCCGAACGCTCCCGGGGACAAAACACAAACAATCTGGCGCGCCTAACCATTCAGCCAAGTTTCTGGCAAGATTTTTGTCAATGCAAGATCGCGCCACACGCGGTTAAGCCTGAATCAACTTGCAACAAACACGGAAACGAATCATAACGTAGTTTACTTTATTTTCAGCATGCACCGCCCGAAAAACTGTTGGTGTTTCATCTTAAGGATGGCTGGGGTCCGTTGTGCGACTTCCTGGGATTGGAAGAGCCAAATACAGAGTTTCCACGTAAAAACAGAAACGGTACAGCGATTGCCGAATTCCGAAAGGAGAATAAAATAATGATGCAAATGGTCAAAGAATTTAAAGTTCTAACGTATATTTCACTAGTGACCGTTCTCCTATTTTTTCTGTTTCTAATGTAGATTTTTAATCATTTAGGCTACGATTTTTCTCGACAAAAATCAATTTTTCCAATCTTATTATTCGAAGGAACTAAGGCCTTTGTGAATTTTTTTGCTATTGGCCTTTCTTATGTGACATAAAAAGTTTGGGTTTGAAATTGTATGAATTTCACAGGCAAACTGTTAATCATTCGAGCAGTGCAGCCCACTTCCCTCATAATAAAACGAATAAGAAAAAAAGTCGAAGTGCTACAGCTTTATCCTCTTTTTGTCCGGCTCCATCGAAGCAGTGTGGTCAAAAAGTAGAATGTCTTTGTTCGCAAGAAAAGAAATACAAAACATCCGCTTATAAGGAGCAACACTTCTTACTTGGTGAACAGAGCAATTTTTCGGCATCGGTTGACCAAAGTGATTCTCAAACCTTGTAGCTATAAGATCTAAAGAGTCAGAAAATATTACTTTTTTATAATCGCTTCTACAAATCTTTATTCACACAATAATGCCATTAGGCTTCCGTAATCCATACCTTTGGCGTCTGTCAAGGGGGTGAAAGTGTAGCAGTGAACATGTAAAGCACAATTTTCTAAAGCATCTGTATCTATTATATGGCTGGTGGGATCCGTGTCACTATCACTAGACATAAAAAAACAACTATTTAAAATATGTTTCACGTGAAGCATAGTAGCTTAAACTAAATAAGTAGCTTCTAATAGACTCAAAGCAAGATAATTTCAAAAGGTTGATGTACAAACTGAAACAGATCTAAACAACATTTACAAAAACAACTAACCTGGAAGAGGTAGGTTGAAGAAGGTTGTTAAAAACATCAAGAAACTCGATCGCAATTTCTGGTAAGTTCATCACAACATGAACTTCAGTTTCATTGCCAGACCTGATAATAGATATTAGTCACTCATACCAAGAGATATTAGATACTTGCCCTCTCATGTAAGGTCTAATCCCTAGTTTGTATTTATGGAGGCTATTGCAAGATTTAAAATGAAAAACACTTACAAAAGCAGAAAAAATTTTTTAAGCTCTTGTTTAAGAAAGTCTCGTCCATCCATGTTGAAACAATTAAGTTTTGTTTTGTTTAACTTGGCATTGTGCTCCAGCCACTTGAATGACTCTGGATTAAGATCATTGGCATAAACCGTGCATCCTACAAAAAAAATCTTATAAAAATATTTGAATAACCCATTCAGTAATGTTCAAATTAAAAATAAACCTTTGTTACAAAACAAAATGGCAAGTTTATACAAAACAACATAATACATTCGCAAAACCTTTTTTAGCAAGAGGAATCGCAAAGGGACCGACACCAGCAAAAACATCAAACACAATGCAGTCATTGCTAATCATTTCCGCCAGCCTTCTGTGTTCTGTGCTTAGTCGACTGTTCCAAAACACCTGTATTACAACATGTCACATGATCATTATTTTTGTACACTGAAATTTTAAGAACCCAAAAATTGTAAACAACACACAAGTGAGCTAACAGCACATTGTTTATAGCAGTGGTTCTCAAAGTATGGGTCGCGACCCAAGCGTGGGTCGCGCAGGGTCAAAAAATGGGTTGCGCTATGGTGGTTCAATTC
Source organism: Phallusia mammillata (assembly GCF_965637545.1). Lineage (NCBI taxonomy): Eukaryota > Metazoa > Chordata > Ascidiacea > Phlebobranchia > Ascidiidae > Phallusia > Phallusia mammillata. The sequence goes on from NC_137253.1 coordinate 11,558,533, forward strand.
TACCCAAACGAATTTACTTAATGCAGTAGTAGTAAAGTCCACTCACTCGACCACGTTGTACAGTAAAATGAACTAATCATTGCAAAATACTGACAATAGCCTTCCAATTGTACTGTTACGCACATGACGATTGTTACGTCACAGCACAGGGAATAAAAGTTAATCATGCAAAACTGAACGTGGAGATGTAACAGATACCGTTTAAGGATGAGTATTCGTACAAGGAACCTTTTTTGGATTTGGGATTCACTTCTATGGTGCTGCAAAGCCACAATATGTGTTGTGTTATGTAGTATTGTTGAATCGAACTCATTAAACCTGCAGCCATTTTGACATGGGCTGATCCGGTGCCGCCACGACGTGGCCTCGAATATGTTACATTTTTTGATATTTGAGGCTTGAGTCGTGAGATGTTCATAATGCTCAGATTTGGGTCGCGGTCAAAAAAGTTTGAGAACCACTGGTTTATAGTAAACAAAGGAAGAGGTTTAAGTTTACTTAATTTAATACAACAGATAACAGAAAAATAACATGTAAATTATTGTAACACAACAAATTTATTTTTTAACTAGTTTAACATAAATTAAAAAAAATTCACCTTTGAAAAGTCAAATTCATATGCTATTTGATATTCAATGACTTTAGTCACATATTCAGGTACACCACCCAGTAGTTCAAACTCAAATGTACGGAATTCATTGTCTATTGTGTTGTGTTTATGTATAACTGTCTTGGCAAAAGTCAGTTTATCAAGCAGCACCTGTTAAATAATTAAACAAGGTTTTAAATGCATCTTTCAAACAGCAGTACCTGCAAGGTTTGCTGTAAAATAGGAAAACCACTACAGTACTTTGATACAATTCTAAAACAAAGCATACAAATTTTATTTTGTGCAACCTCTATGTAACACATCATTTTTCATGTGTATGTATTTTAGAAATAAGGATTGAGGTAAATTTGAGCTAGACACTTTCTAGAATGAGAGATGGAAATCTTTACAAGAATTGCACTAAAATTAAAAAAATGATTTCCACAATGGATTTACTAAATATAGTGCTTATATGTTCACCACTTAAATTAAAAATGACCAAACCTGTGCTATGAGAGTTTTGTAGGGAATGTATTGTTCCTTCAGGTTTACATGCACAATATGACCAATTTGTGTGAATGCTGACAGATTTGGCAAATCACATGGAAAAACTGCACCAAATACTTCAGATGGTTTGAAGTTTTCATAACTGAATTTATATGCAAACAAAATAAAAATGTCTTTTAAATATCCATTCCTACCAAGCAGATAGTGCAACAATGTTAAAGCCTTCTGGGCACAATGCAAGTATTCCAGCTGTGTAAAAGAACTCTAATTCATACACACAGGCCTAAAGGCTAAAAATGCTAGAATGGATAAAAGCAGCTTTCATTTTGCCTAGAAATATCTGCCTTGTTGAAACAGTTTAAGGTGATGATTGACACTGAACTCAAAATCTTTTTCTGGCAAATTATTTTTTTCAGAACAGTTTGTCTTTTTGTCACTTCTCAACAGCAAAATACACACCAAACAAATACTCTATTTTTCAGAAATAAACTAACACCTTTTATCAGTATTTAAAAGTGCATGTTGGGTTGTATTTGCATTTCAGTGAAATTATTCTGTCAAAAAAAACATTTCCTGAAGCACAAAAACCTATACACCCTATAATAACCATTCAAAAACACAAAAAATCTGCATACCTTAAATTTATTTTGTGCTCAATAAGGTCACCATGCACATTAAACTGATCACGTTCATCTTTACTTAAAGTGGTTCCTGGTTCCAGTAGCACCAACCCATGATCTTTTAAACCCAACTTCTCAGTGACATTTGACTCGACACCAACAGCAGCTTTTAAGTTAAACCTTTGCAACCGACGCTTTTTGAACTGTTTTAGAAAGGGTTGAAGTTTGTTTTTTGGAACAACAGCAGCTTTTACAAAAACTGTCTTTTTGAATGCTTCCCTGTTACAGAAAAAGCATTATTTTGATATTTTAATAAGTTGTGATTACAAAGCCATACCTATCCAATACGGTCATTCCTCGCACTGCAAGTGGTGGACGAAGGCTGTAAACTTCCTCATCCATTTTGAAGAAAAACTTCCGCACTTTTGACAAAAACGAATGTCTACGAATTAACATCCCTAAATCATTCACCAGAAGGACACATTTACCTTTCCCACAGATCTCTTTCAAATGTGCTAAAAAGGGTCATAGCAATAATTGTTGCTGAACTGGTAAAAGGTACCACCGTCATTTCGCCGAAATGAGAATTCGAGTTTTTTGGGGGAAATGTATGTGATTTATCCGTTTACCATATACATGTTTCAAAATGTTTTTTTTTTGTTTTTTTTCGACAATGAGGCGGCATTCCGATAACTGAAAATTTAACGAAATGTTTATTTGGAAAAAAATGCGTTTTATTTGTTGGGGACAAATTTATTTAAGTTTAAAACCTTATGGCCATGCTTTTTAGCTGAATTTATTTTATCTTTAACTTTTAAGTGGCTAATCAGGAACACTAAAGTAAAACTTATTTGTATTACGAATTCTACATTAAAGTTTGCAACTTTAACTAGGACTTTCCAACCACGCCCAGGAGGCAGTCCTTGCGGTGGTCGTTCGGTTTTTTGTTAACCCAGGACCTTTGCCAATAGCCGTATTTTACCTGGGCCTAGAGTTTATTAGGTTTTGTATGGAGATGTGCAGTTTTTTATTTCGTAGTTGACTATTGTTTTTTTTGAAAAGTGTTACAGGATAAGGAGAAATTGGCAGTAGCAACGTCGTACGACGTTTCATCGCGGGTAGCCTGGTAGTAAATTATAGCCTCACGGTTTACAACTATATCCAAAAATTCGAGCAAATTGTAATTAGTTTTGTTAACAACGGAATTCAACAAGCTTTGTTTCAAAATTAAATTTGGTTTTAATTCTAATCCCACTCTTGAAGAACTAACAATTTGGCCGTCTGAAAATTGGCGGTTCCTAATTTTTTCTCGGCACAGGAAATGCTTTACGTATTGCCACAAATTAAAGGTTTCAATTGTCGAAATATTGCTTTTCTCAAATGAAAAATTTTGATAATACTTTTTTAGGTCGCATTTTGATAAGGTCAAATAAAGGCAGTATCTATACCCAGCAGTTACACATTGGGCGTTCGTCCAGTTCATACTCATATCACGTAGCAAGTGTTCTGTTATAGTATGATAAGTTTCTCTGTCCTTGTTGTTTAAATCTAGCTCAGTTATTTTATCAATTACATTATCTGAAGTAGCGTGGTACAACGGATAATTTTCAAAAACATTTTTTTCCGAAATTTGAGCGTTAGCGTGGTGTAAGTTAAGTTTTCTTTTTTTTCTTTTTATTGTGATAGGGATTTGGCTTTTACTTGGCATATTCTGGGGAATTTGAGATAATTTAGTGTAAAACAAAATGTATGCACCACTCTGTATTCGATGTTCAACATTGTCCCAATTAACATGTTTGATTTTTTTGTCATTGTATTCTAATATTCCTTGCTCCGCAAAAGAGTAGGCCATGTAATGCCCGGAACTGGATTGCGCGCCAACATGAACAATTGCACATTTTAAAACAAACACAGCGTCTCCTAGTGTCAATCGCAAATCCGGTAAAATCGTTTTAGTGCATTTTCCGCTAATACTAGATCGTGGCAATACGATCGGCAAAACGTCGGAAGTTGAAACAAGTTTTAATTTTTTTTCAAACTGTTTTTCACTGCCGCAAGTGGAGCAGTTTGCCAAAAAGATTTCATTACAACATTTTTCGAAATACTTGCTTAATTTACTGCCAGCAACTATGTTTTGGTACATCGGAACAAACCAAAAGTTTTGCTCCGGTTCCATTTGATTCTTGACGCTTTTGCAGGTTTGGCAAGTGGTGGTTGACCGAAATTGATGCCTAGGATTAAGGCCACAGTTTTCTAGCAGACTACCATTTTGATATAACATTAAAAACTCGCCGGCATCATGTTGATTACTAAAGTTCCATTTAAGATCTTTACAGATTTTTTTAATCAAATTGCGATGGACGTCGACGTCGTACGATTTGTTACTTAAGGAAGTTAAAAAGTTAGCAACGGGGTCAGAAACAGCCGTACGAGGTGAATTGGCAAACTTTTGCTTCATGAGGAATTTAAGTGATTGAAAAACAGAATTTAACCAGCATGTGTTTCCAAAGTTTTGCAAACCGACGGATTGGTCATTTTGTTCGTCTAAATGTCGTTTTATTGCAAAATTGCACTGTGGCGAATTTTCTACTAAGGCGTATGCAATCCACTGACGGAAAAACTTAGGGTCAAATTTACATAGGGGTTGTTTTGATACGTTTGAAATAATTTGGTCTACTCCATAACAAACGCAAACTCCGCAACTTAACTGGTCTGTTTGTGGTATTAAAGTGTCCTGGAAGAGTTTAATCTTTGAGCCTGGGCCAGTAATGTCATTTAAAAACGGCACTAGATGGGACTGTATTAACTTAACAAGTTCGTTTTGGGTTTCTTTAGCTGAATCAAATAATTTAAGTTCCATTTTATCTTTGCAAAACCAAATGAGCATAAAATGATTTTTCCATAGGATAGGAATAAGTAAGTTATTCCTGATTTGACCGTCTGTTGGCCGACAGATGGGTTGCATAACTCCTTGCAAGTTTTTAAATGCTTTGTTGTTTAAAATTTGTTCAGTAACGCAGCAGTCCAGCATACCAAACTCGGAATTTAGAAAAGTGTTACCAATATTAACCGATCGGTGGATATACGAATCTACGACATTACTAGTAAGCCACCCGAACGTGTCCTTAGTGTGAACATGTGACAGAAGTGCGTCGCGTGTGGAGTTTTTTGGTTCGGTGCACAGTGAACACAAATCTAACCATGTTAGTGGACTGCCGTTGGGCGTTATTAAAGCCTGATTTAAAATCGATGCGTCAGTAAATTTCACATGATGCCAAATATAATTTGCCAATGTTTTCACCATTTTTACGACAGAGGGAGTTGATGAAACAAAGGAAAAATGCGCCAAAGTTGGGGTACTGGTTAATTCATTGTTGTCTTTAGTACTATTATTTTGAAACCGAATTCGTTTTGCCAATCGTGGTGACGAATAGAAGCTTTTTGAATTTCGTTTTCGTTTTTTAAATTGCGCCAAAACCAGAGGGGTGGATTTTTCGTCTGTTCCAGTGTTTTGCGTATTTTTATTTAAGTGCATCAAACTGTCAGCAAATTGTTTTTCCTGAACCTTTATCGCTTTGTGATATAGATGGACAAAGTCGTCTATTCGTGCTACTCTTTTACCGTCGATATAATTTTGTTTCATGTCCCCGAAATGCTGTTCTATAATTCCTTGTGTGTTATTGTTTGTCAAAATGGTCTGAAATTTTACATTACTTAATTTGTCACATTTATTTGAATAATCTAAGTACAGCTCATGCTGCTCAGGCGACGTGTCGTCGGCAACATGTCGAGATAAATCCCCTAGCAATAGATGTGATGTGCAACAAATTCTGCTCAGTACCCGTTCAAGTAATATTTTGAAAAAAGTTGGATTGTGGTACAAATTGTTTTCAAGATTTGCTGACAGTTGTATGTTGTACTCGTCTGAAACAATAATTTTTTTAAACATTCTGTCGTAACGATGAAAAAATGGGGATTTTTTTTCTTGTAAAGCATCATCACTTTTTCCAGTAAAAAAATAATCTGCATCATCACCCGGGTCCAATTCAAAGGTGTCATTGTCAACGTTTACACTTAGAGAGTTGTCGAGTTTGTGTTTCAAATTGTTAAAGTGTTTTTCTACAAGGGGAGAGTTTTTTTCGCAGTGGGTTAAAATAATTAAACTAGCAACAGCATCAACTAATTCCTTAATAGTTTTGCAAGTAAAAAGCAAATTTACCCAGTATAGTGCCGACTGAGCTAATTTCTTGTCGGACCAGTGTTTCAGGCACATAATTTTGGCTGCTTTCATGGCATGACTGTAGCAATTATGCACTATTGTTAATTTTAAATCATCTTTAAGTGGCAACCCAACTACTATGCGATGACAACGATTGTAATATTCAAGGCGCGATTCTCTACATAAGGCTTTAAGAACCCCATTCCACATGGCCATGGATCCATCAATAATTATAAAAGCCGGTTTTCTAGATACTTTACAAATTTTTACAACGTTCATTAGAAACGACTCGAGAAAATGGCTGATGCTATTGCTGTCATGACAAGTGGTAACGTTTGTTGCCACCGGAAGTGCCACTTCCCCTTTTGTAGGGTTTCTTACTAAAAGTGTGTACACCTGAAAATCGGAGTATCCGTTTTGACTACGAAGGCAACTTCCAGTAGCATCAAAGTAGACGATATCTTTTAAACAAAGGTCGAAATAGAGTTTTACTTGTAAATTTGAATATAATGTTACAGACGGGGGATGAATGCATATTAGGCGAACAAAAGTTCGTTGCTTTTTTAACTGGAGAAAGTGCAACAAATTTATATACCATAGTTTGGAATAGTGGAACATAGATTTACCTTCGCTTTTTATGTTGCGAAGCACGGATTGGGAGGGTAAAAAAGTATGTGCACCTAACCAACGTTCCGCTTCTGTTAAATTGTCAAATAATTTTCTTTGTAATTTATTCGCCGACTGAAATTGAAGTTGGCGTTTAAGTTGGTCCCGCCTTTTACCAGATACCCGTCGTCTCCGTTTGCAACCTTTTTGGTGGTTTCGCATGCCTCTTACCGTTACTTGGCCTTCAACTCGATCCACGAACGAAATCAAATCCACACATATTTTTATTTCACAGTTGCAGCATCTCCCGTGGGCACAATACAGTTTGATTGCTCCTTCGAGGTAGCTGTCGGAATTGGGCTTGATGGTATTAACAGTTTGGGGGTCCCGTAAATAATGGCTTTCAATGTTAGGGACGCAATTATCATATATTTGCCGTATTTTTTTTTAAAATAGTGTCTTTGTACGCATTGCTCCCAAATTTATTCGCAGTGCGTTTTTTTGTAATACTTTTCCAAACGTCAAGACCAATGTGAATTTTTTCTTGTAGATTTACGTGGACATTGTGCATCAGAGAAGTTGTTTGTTTTTTAACTTTACCAAGATCGTTTAAAATATTTGTCGAAATCCAGTTCTCCTCTGACGAACTGTTTTGAATTGTGCTATCAATTTGTGGATCCAAACTACAATCGCTTAAATTATCAGAAAATGCGCAATCGTTCGCGTGAGTTGACATGGCGTCCGTGGCAGGTGAGAGGCTTTCGTCAGAAAAGTCGGATAGCGGTTGAGTTTTTGAAATACTAGTTGAAATAACGGGATTTTTTGTGTTAGGGGATGCTGGCTTGCTGGTACTGATTTCTGTGCCTGTGTCAGTGGAAGCATGGCGGTACACATTTTTTGGATCGGCGTTTACAATTGAATTATTACATACAAAATGAAGCTTATTCCATTGCTCGTTGCTAAATTTTTGGGGGTAACATTTTGAAACACGCATCGTGGATGAAACCATTGTAAACACGATTCGCATTCTACCATTTGTTCTCCGCACCATACAGTTTTGCAAACACAATATGTTTTTTGACGTGGCGTCCCTTTATTGTCTGAAACGTCGGAATTTGATCGTACATCATCTGGGTTTAATTTTAAATATGACTGTTGGACGGAATTTCTAAATGCCAGGTTATTGAACCATTCATATCGAATCGTTTTTACTGTTTGCTTGGTAATTTGCAAATGACATCCTTGTAAATAAGCAGTTATTGCACTTATAGGTAAAGACGAGTGATTGGGGTATCTAGTAAGCTGCTTTGCCAGAGCATCAATACACGCTTTTTTATATTCGCCCTGAATGCCATTACTATCCTTTTTTCCATGTAATGTTTTTATATGTTCCCTTTCAAACGCGAAAAGCTTGTTTAAACGGTAACATTGAGTATGATTTTTCCAAAATGAGTTTATTTTTAAAAAGTTTTTAGCGGATGTATCATCAAACCCAATAAGATTGTGTTTTTTGAAGTACAAAGCAATTGCTTTTGCCAAACGATTTATCGCGTTTTTACTTGCCCCGCCAATTTTAATTTTAGGGTTGTTGCAAACTACATATATACCATGCAAACCTCTCGCATTATGCGCAAATTTGATTGTTTGAACGGTTTTTTTATTGTATTGGGGGAAAACAAATGGTGATTTCATCCACGACCATGTTTCGCATGTAAGAAAAAAGTCTGTGAGAAAAAAATCAAAAAACAAACACATGCACAAACCGTCTGCGACTTCCGGGAAGAGCACACACAAGATGCATAGGTAGGTAGTGAAGACACACATAAAGAAAGGGAGAAACAGCCGAGTCCTGTGGATTAGTGAAAACCCACGGCCAGTATTCTTTCCTCTTGTCTGTATGCCTTGCACCTGTTGGTTTCGCCTATGCTCGACCGACGAAGCTTCCACCTTCGCCGGAGCCGTCACCTTTACCGACGAAGTTGTCACCTACGCCGGAGCCGTTACTTTCACCGACGAAGTTGCCAGCTTCGCCGGAGCCGTCGCCTTCACTGACGAAGTTGCCATCTTCGTCGAAGCCGTCGCCTTCACTGACGAAGTTGCCAGCTTCGCCGGAGCCGTCACCTTTACCGACGAAGTTGTCACCTACGCCGGAGCCGTTACTTTCACCGACGAAGTTGCCAGCTTCGCCGGAGCCGTCGCCTTCACTGACGAAGTTGCCATCTTCGTCGAAGCCGTCGCCTTCACTGACGAAGTTGCCAGCTTCGCCGGAGCCGTCGCCTTCACCGACGAAGTTGCCAGCTTCGCCGGAGCCGTCGCCTTCACCGACGAAGTTGCCAGCTTCGCCGGAGCCGTCACCTTCACCGACGAAGTCGCCGCCTTCGCCTTCACTGACGAAGTTGCCATCTTCCTCGGAGCCGTCGCCTTCACCGACGAAGTTGCCAGCTTCGCCGGAGCCGTCGCCTTCACCGACGAAGTTGCCAGCTTCGCCGGAGCCGTCGCCTTCACCGACGAAGTTGCCATCTTCGTCGGAGCCGTCGCCTTCACCGACGAAGTTGCCAGCTTCGCCGGAGCCGTCGCCTTCACCGACGAAGTTGCCAGCTTCGCCGGAGCCGTCGCCTTCACCGACGAAGTTGCCATCTTCGTCGGAGCCGTCACTTTTACCGACGAAGTTGCCAGCTTCGCCGGAGCCGTCGCCTTCACCGACGAAGTTGCCATCTTCGTCGGAGCCGTCACTTTTACCGACGAAGTTGCCATCTTCGTCGGAGCCGTCGCCTTCACCGACGAAGTTGCCAGCTTCGCCGGAGCCGTCGCCTTCACTTGTCAAACTTTTTCCTTCATTGCCGGAACATAATTTCGTTGTCCGTTAAACTTTCGAAAAATGTCCACTAAGCTGGGCCCCTTTAAACAAATGAACCACTTTTAACCACTGGGGGTAGTATTTTATAGAGTCGTTCGTCCGCTTTTTATTGCAGAAATGGATAGTACTCGGGTATATGTTTCAAAAACACTTGTCAAACTTTTTCCTTCATTGCCGGAACATAATTTCATTGTCCGTTAAACTTTCGAAAAATGTCCACTAAGCTGGGCCCCTTTAAACAAATGAACCACTTTTAACCACTGGGGGTAGTATTTTATAGAGTCGTTCGTCCGCTTTTTATTGCAGAAATGGATAGTACTCGGGTATATGTTTCAAAAACACTTGTCAAACTTTTTCCTTCATTGCCGGAATATAACTTCGTTGTTCGTCAAACTTTCGAAAAATGTCCACTAAGCTGGGCCCCTTTAAACAAATGGGCCACTTTTACTCACTGGGGGTAGTATTTTATAGAGTCGTTCGTCCGCTTTTTATTGCAGAAATGGATAGTACTCGGGTATATGTTTCAAAAACACTTGTCAAACTTTTTCCTTCATTGCCGGAACATAATTTCGTTGTTCGTCAAACTTTCGAAAAATGTCCACTAAGCTGGGCCCCTTTAAACAAATGGGCCACTTTTACTCACTGGGGGTAGTATTTTATAGAGTCGTTCGTCCGCTTTTTATTGCAGAAATGGATAGTACTTCAGTATATGTTTCAAAAACACTTGTCAAACTTTTTCCTTCATTGCCGGAACATAATTTCGTTGTCCGTTAAACTTTCGAAAAATGTCCACTAAGCTGGGACCCTTTAAACAAATGGGCCATTTTTAACCACTCGGGGTAGTAATTTATAGAGTCGTTCGTCCGCTTTTTATTGCAGAAATGGATAGTACTTCAGTATATGTTTCAAAAACACTTGTCAAACTTTTTCCTTCATTGCCGGAACATAATTTCGTTGTCCGTTAAACTTTCGAAAAATGTCCACTAAGCTGGGCCCCTTTAAACAAATGAACCACTTTTAACCACTGGGGGTAGTATTTTATAGAGTCGTTCGTCCGCTTTTTATTGCAGAAATGGATAGTAATCGGGTATATGTTTCAAAAACACTTGTCAAACTTTTTCCTTCATTGCCGGAACATAATTTCATTGTCCGTTAAACTTTCGAAAAATGTCCACTAAGCTGGGCCCCTTTAAACAAATGAACCACTTTTAACCACTGGGGGTAGTATTTTATAGAGTCGTTCGTCCGCTTTTTATTGCAGAAATGGATAGTACTCGGGTATATGTTTCAAAAACACTTGTCAAACTTTTTCCTTCATTGCCGGAATATAACTTCGTTGTTCGTCAAACTTTCGAAAAATGTCCACTAAGCTGGGCCCCTTTAAACAAATGGGCCACTTTTACTCACTGGGGGTAGTATTTTATAGAGTCGTTCGTCCGCTTTTTATTGCAGAAATGGATAGTACTCGGGTATATGTTTCAAAAACACTTGTCAAACTTTTTCCTTCATTGCCGGAACATAATTTCGTTGTTCGTCAAACTTTCGAAAAATGTCCACTAAGCTGGGCCCCTTTAAACAAATGGGCCACTTTTACTCACTGGGGGTAGTATTTTATAGAGTCGTTCGTCCGCTTTTTGTTGCAGAAATGGATAGTACTCGGGTATATGTTTCAAAAACACTTGTCAAACTTTTTCCTTCATTGCCGGAACATAATTTCGTTGTTCGTCAAACTTTCGAAAAATGTCCACTAAGCTGGGCCCCTTTAAACAAATGGGCCATTTTTACCCACTGGGGGTAGTATTTTATAGAGTCGTTCGTCCGCTTTTTATTGCAGAAATGGATAGTACTTCAGTATATGTTTCAAAAACACTTGTCAAACTTTTTCCTTCATTGCCGGAACATAATTTCGTTGTCCGTTAAACTTTCGAAAAATGTCCACTAAGCTGGGACCCTTTAAACAAATGGGCCATTTTTAACCACTCGGGGTAGTATTTTATAGAGTCGTTCGTCCGCTTTTTATTGCAGAAATGGATAGTACTTCAGTATATGTTTCAAAAACACTTGTCAAACTTTTTCCTTCATTGCCGGAACATAATTTCGTTGTCCGTTAAACTTTCGAAAAATGTCCACTAAGCTGGGCCCCTTTAAACAAATGAACCACTTTTAACCACTGGGGGTAGTATTTTATAGAGTCGTTCGTCCGCTTTTTATTGCAGAAATGGATAGTACTCGGGTATATGTTTCAAAAACACTTGTCAAACTTTTTCCTTCATTGCCGGAACATAATTTCGTTGATCGTCAAACTTTCGAAAAATGTCCACTAAGCTGGGCCCCTTTAAACAAATGGGCCACTTTTAGCCACTGGGGGTAGTATTTTATAGAGTCGTTCGTCCGCTTTTTATTGCAGTAATGGATAGTACTCGAGTATATGTTTTAAAAACACTTGTCAAACTTTTTCCTTCATTGCCGGAATATAATTTAGTTGTTCGTCAAACTTGTAACTTACGTTAACTTTGACCTTCCTTTTAATTCACCACTGACTTGTAAAAGGATTAAAGCTTTTCTTTTGGCTTAAAAAAGTGTTTGTTTTTGATAATGAACAATGCTTGCAATGTAATTTTGCATAATGGTTTTTATTTTTTACTATTTTTATGATTGGGTGATCTATTCCTTAATGTGGTAAACTGCGAAATCAAAAAAATTTCCTCTAAATATTTTTTGACTTCCATTTCGGCGAAATGACATTTGTTAAAAGGTTTACAGTTTACACACGTGAGACGTCACGTGACGCAAACTTCGAAAGGGAATTTCCCTTTTCTAAGCAAATTATTATCACATTGGTCGGAGCAACATGTTTTCCAAACAAAAAGATGTTCGACCAGACGGGTAATCGTGCCATAGGCAAGCCAAATAACTGCATTGAAGTAGTAGAAATATACCAAGTTTTAACAAAATCTCAAAAAGTTCGTCTTGAAACACAAAAACAAATCGTCTTGAAACACAAAAACGTAGTCACAAAAAAAATGAAATTTTATTAGCGAACAACAGACACAGTATCTTTGTTTAAAAATGGTATCTTTATTAATGTTTTTTGTCCGTTATCAAAATCTGTGTTTAAAAATACAAAAATGACATACTTTCCTGCAATATAAACAAATATTTGAAGGACAAAACAACACACAAGGTATATTATCTAATACAACGTTAAAACTTGATCAATAGGTAACACCAGCGTTTTTTCCCTTCCATCTTTCCTTCAGATCAACTTTAACATCGAGGTCACGCAAAGCAGCTTTTGCTTCGTCCTCGAGCACTAAAAAACAAAGAGACCTATCTAGCAATCACTTTGTTTGTTGATGCACGTTGCGCATGCCTATTGCATACAATTTACTGCAGAAACTATTCTATGATGAAGATGCTTAGCGGCACGACATGTGATGTGTTGTGCAAAAAAAAAACGACTATCAAACGAAATTGCCCACTTATCGAAAAGATAGTGCACAATGCATGATAAGCAAGTTTCATAAACTTACCACTCCAAAGGCGTAACTTTAACCATTTCACTTTACATAATTATAAACAGTTTTTTTTTTAGGTTTGGTTTGGGTGACCGCTAAGTAGTTTTAAGAGACCGCAAGTGTTTCATTTAAATACCCAAAAATAGCCATATTTGCTTTTTCCCAAATTTTGGGAAACCGCTGGAGAAAAACACCTTAAAAAAACACTGATTATAAATATAGGAACGTGTCTGTTGTATTACATTAACATGTAGTCGGAATGTCTAAAGAAAGCCGGACACCTAATTGCTTATCCTTATATTTGTACAGTTTAGACTTGAATAAAAAGTTTTCGTTGACGTTACCACTTTTGTAGTTTTCGCTGGCTTGGCGAATAAGATTTTCTGCACCGTTTTCAATAAACGCAGTTGTGTGATGACGTGTCCTTGCGACTAAATTCCTGATCGCCATGCAAGCTTGTTTCTGTTTGAAATTAAAATATCCACACTATTTAAAATCACGACACAAAAAAAGTATGATAAATGTAGTGAATTGAAATTTAATTATGTTCTATATTTATTCAATTTTACGATATTGTGGTTGTTGAACTTGCGGAGTGTAAAAAATCACCAAACTCCAGATTGTTACACAAATTTAATGTCGCAAAGTTGTGTTTAAGTGCTCATTTAGTCAACATTTATTTAATAAACCTTAGTAATAAGCGTTAAAAGGAATAGGCCTATGCAGTCTTCCGAGGTTCCACAAGGTCCCAACAACTTAATAACATTCGACCTTAAAGTAAGTTGTTGGGAGTTACCTGAACACCAGGTCGATCTTGATGATTACGCATTGCTTGCGTCATCAACGGGGCGGCGCGCTTCGACATTATGACGTCACAGTGAGATGGGTTACGTAGCGTGAGGGTGGTAAGAGCTGCAAAACATGCTTCACATATCTGTAAAAAAACGTCGTAATCTAATAGGTGATTACGCAATCTAAATAGGAGATGGCTTTGCCACTGGTAAATGTTTTGCAAGAAAATTAAGTTACTATTACGTTTAAAAATATGTAAAAAAACAACATTACACCCAAAAGTTTTTTAACAAACACCACACCAAATGTTAAGTTAAAAATGCGTAAGTTGTTTTCTCAAAATTACCTACCATGACGTGAAAAACAAAAAATTGGTTACATTTTAAATACAATATTGAAGGCCTGTATGCACAACGCGCTGTGTTGAACAACTACAATATCGTGGTTAAAAGACAAATTAACAAACTTTACTACATTCAACACGCAAATGGGTCGTTTCCCAGTAAAACGTATATACACTGGCCGCAAAATATCTTGAAAACATATTACCTGTGCGTTTGAAGCATGTTCGTCTAATGCTTTCAGCAAATAGTCAACAATGCCTGCTTTTACGACTGCGACCTTAACTTCGTCATTTCCACTGATTGCTTTTAGTAAAGTGATGCACGATTTAATGACGACCTATAGAAATTGAGAGTGCAAACTGTAAATGAGTGTGTTTGGCGTATATCTTCGGTACAAACTGTTCCATACAAATAGTACAACCGATACAATACAAACAAACAAGCAAAAGTAAAATAAAGAGCAAAATGTCTTTGCTGCAACAGGCTCGCACAACAGAAAAGCAACTATTATTTCTTTACGATCATAAAAATCAATATCTTAGTTGTAACCTTCGCTTTTACTTTTAAATAAAAGTATTTGGTCCAAAACTTGGGTTGGCGGACGCCTTAGGGTTCTTAGCCTATTCCTAGGGGCCCGTGACTCTGCTAAAATTTTAAAAGGGTTTGCGTGCTACGAAAAGGTTTGGTTTTAAGTTTGCTATAGTTAAAAATGACGAACAGAAAGAAAAATACATTTGACACGGAAAACATTAACGTTTTGAAAATGATTGTGTTTAAGAAAGGAATTGTGACATTCTGAAACAAAATGTAAACAAACGTACTATTCATCTTCTTAATCAACATTGCTAAAGGTTAAAGCAAATTTAAGATAAAGTGGATGACGCGCTTAAGAGCGCGATACGCCTCAGTGCAGGGTACTCTAAATAATGACCTAATTGTGGTTCAGATAACCCCTACCAAGTGAATGTTAACGACAAATTGAGAAAAGAAGCTGAAGGGTAAACGCGACAAGTCAGGCGTAACGGAGACGCGTTCCACTCCACCGAGCACAAGTCACGCCGAAAGCCTGGTATTTTGTAATGTCAGCTACACGAGTCAGTTTACGACTACCCTCAGGAATGCAAGACGTGAGTTGTAGGACATGAGATCATTCAGAGAGTTAACACATCTTGTTTTAGTTTTCTGTTTCCTATTCGTTTTAGAACAATTATAGCAGCATATTACACTATGTAATTAAAAGGATGTGCAGTAGTTTTTAAACAGCGATGATGCTTTGAATGATAAAATAGGAGAAAAAAATCGCCTTTTTTAGCGTGAGGCTTTTTCAGCAATGTGTAATTTTAGTGCACAGCAACGTATTTGTTGATGTAACATTTGTTTGGTTTGTCAAATTTTTTAGAAATGTTTGTGCACCGAGATCAAGGTTGAAACCGCGTTGGAAAGACTTTGATTGGAATTTGATGTTTCGATTGAAAGCTAGTTGCAATTCTCGTTTTGTACACTAAATTCTAGTGAAGCAAATTCACTGACGGGTTTTATCCAGTAATATTTAAATAAAAAGAAAAAAGCGACAGCATCAGTAAAAAAAAAATTTTCTTTTACATTTTTACGCGGATTTTTCTCAACTGGTACAATATCACAACGAGAGTCAGTACAGTAATTGACCATTTGGGGGCCACCCATCGGACATTAACTAAACACACATAAAAGCACAAACGGGTAATGTTGTTTCGTGGCGACCGGTGATGCGCTGACCTGTGCAAACAAACTCACACATCAGAGATGACCGCTCAGGCAGAGTGAGTCAATTATCGTTTGGCTCGTTGAAGTGCTTGGACAGTGAATGTAGACGCACTTTCTTAGACTTGTACCACAGTTTTTAGAGAAAGATTTAAAGAACAAATTGTCTGTGATTCGTTCGCAGGTCTCGTTCGGTTTACATTGATAAAATGAAAAGTGTAGTGAAGAATTTTTGAAAGTGGTGAAATATTGAAGAAATGCAACAAATAGTTGGAACCTAACAAAACAAATTTTTAAGTTAATGTGCTGATTTTTCTTTATTTGACAACGCTTTAACAATTGCTGTGTCACCAGTTCCAAAATATGTTTACAGCGATGGTCGGTCAATGCAGTTCGTTAAAAAAACATTTTAAGACTTTTTGTGCACAGAATGATCAAAAAAGCCAAACGTATTTGACAAAAAAGGTTTGTATTGTACCTAAACAACACATACAGCACGCTAAAAGACAGTCCTGTAGCGTCTGGTGACATAATCCCACATAGGTAGAAACCGCCAACCACACGGGGAACAACCTTCTTACCCATAACCCTGTAAAACGCAGTCTAGGCATCGTGGGCGCTACGAATAAAACATGACTCAATGGGAGTGAATGAATCGCTCGTAAAATATGGTGGTCTCAATTATTCATGTTTTGTATAGTAGTAAAAAAACATAGCTTGGACCGTTTAGATAAGGCTTGTTTCCGTGTTTACAGTTGTGTATTATATTTACCGACGAGTTTTTGTTTACAAAAGTCTTTTTCCACCATGAGAAGGCTGGATATACATCTATGTATTTATAATCGTTTATAAGAAACCGTTCTACACCAGGCAGTAGACGTTTTACGTTGTCCACCTTAAACAATTTATTAAACCCTGTGAAAAAATATTGTCAATGTATCACATGCTAAAGCAGTAACGACATAAAGACAAAACGTCCAGAAACAACAATAGTACTGGACCCTTGTAACCTAAATGAATTTTATATTACCCTAGGTTCAATTTAGGAACCTATCAATTCGAAAAAATACAATAACGTCATAATGTATTGGGACTTTATTTTTTACTTGTCCCATATAACTACATGATCGCGCAATTTCAGTCAAACAAGACCAAACGCTTCGAGGCATGCGAGCAGCCGACCCCTGACAAAACTGATCGAGCGTTTGTGTACGATGTCATAAACAGATCGTACTCCAGTAGAGGGGCAGCAATTAAAGTTTTTCACTACTGTCGAGCGATAGCGGAGAGTTTAAATAGTTCGATTGTTTCTGCCTCGTAACAGGAGAAGCGCATTGATGCCGTTCAATTGTTTCAATTTGTCGTAAAACACGCGACGATTTACGAGCTCTGCTTGCTAGAAAGACTATTTGGAGAGGTCCATACAAATGCTGGTATATTTTTAACATACAAAACAGGTGTTGTAAGCAGTAACTTCGTTAAAAAGATACTGCTGGTCTTAACGTTTGTGCCGAGTTATAGATTTAGGTGGTTCAGGAAAAAACGTTTTGATGTTGATTTGCAAAGGGTGTAAATACATTGAAAAGGATATTGCTGATAGTTGAAGGTTCATTGAATTTTGAATGTAGTGTATGCTAGAAAGCGTTCAAGTTTATGAATACTGGTAACAATTCGCTCCTTTGGTTTGGATTTTACTTGGTTGCGATAAACTATCATTTTTCAAAGCTATATCGTAACAGCAAAAAACTAAAATCATTTGAATGTGATGTCTAAATTTTAAGTTATGTTTAACTTTGACTAAATATTCAGTGAAAGGCAGTTTTTAATTTGTCTTAAACTTGCCTACAGTATGTGCTGCCTAGTCTCATCGAAGTACAACTAGTCGAAATTCGACTAATATTGCCTTGGTTTTCTTTCATTTTTTCATAATTTCCGAATGTAATCAAATTGTAACTTAAAATCCCCAAACGTTTTTGGTTTTGACCTTGAGTGATCACCATAGCTTAGGCAATCACCAAAGTGGCTGTGCAGGATTTATGGAGTTTCATCTCTACAACATGACGGTTTAATGCTATAAAATCCAGGGATCAATACGTCACAATGCGATTAAATCCGGAAAACGTTCAACGTGGCCACGGAAAAAGTCGATGGAAGTTTTAATTGCGCTGCAGCAACATAGTATACCAGCAACACCAGGTCAGCATGAAAGCACAATTTGAAAGCAGAGATATACTATGTGCAATGGAATTTAAAAAACACCATTTTGTGTATGTTCAGAAACGATTTTGTGCAAAGGCATGCGTGTATATACAGTCTGAAAAGGAATGTATTTTTGTTGAATTAAACGTTTTCGACTGGATTTTTTATATTAGCAGACCAACAACGCGTTAAGAGGTACAAAGTGGTAATCTAGAAATGCATTAGCATTTTGCAACAGCGGTTTTTAGCAGCCAAGTAGTAAAATGGACCTTGTAGGTCCGAACGGTGTGCACTGTCTGCAGCTACTATGGTGGCGCATTTGAATTACTTCCAACAAAAATGTGATTCAATACTTCTGATTAGCACAGTGCAAAACACTAATTTGTTCCTCCAAGTCGACAACGGTTTAAAACGCTTCATGTAGTTTTCGACGTTGCGGCAACTCGGTAAAAGTTTTGGCTTGAAAGCGTAAAGTTGTGTTTGCGGTAAAATAGTTTTTTGTATGAAATGATGAGAAGGCTCGGATACAGTCGACGCAGTGAGTGATTATCAGCGACAAATTGCCGCGGGGCTCAGTAAAAAAGGCTTGGCCGATTTGAGTACGGTCTGATTGCTGAAAATGTGAACTTTCATACGTTAATGATGATGCTGCTTACAATAGTTTGACGTGACACTATGGCGATGTTTGTTTGGTGAAGGTATTACCTGTTGTGATTAGCGCAGTACAGAACAGTTTCCAAAAATATTAAGAGAGTAAATTTTTAGAAATAGCAATGGTCTGTATTTGGCCAGGAAATCTTTGCATAGTGTTGGAAGCATGCAAAAAGCTTATTAGGGTTTTGCCTCGAACCAAAAAAAAAACGTTAAACCTCGTGCATGCGCGAAACAAATATATTACTTATTGCTTAGGTCCCTTGTGGGATTAATCTACGCATCTTAAAAATGGAAACTAAACGTAATTTCGATATGACAGAAAATGGTAGTGATATAATGGCACTGAAACAGTCACTAAGCCAACAGCACGAAATTGCCAAATGTGCAACATAAGCAATGAGAAATAACTAGTTTTGACTGGATATGTCGTTGTAGTTGAACGACATTCGGCAACATTTGTCAAGTACGTCTTTAAACGCCTCTGAATGTAAAGCGAGAGGAAAAGAAGGGTGCTTAAGCAGAATAGGATTCATTTGGGGTCAATTACAACGTACAGAAGGTGCAATCAAATGCGTATTGTGAAGTCGAAAGCAAAATTTAAGTTGAGTTAAAAATCACTATTTAGGTATGTTCTGTTTTTTGTATTGTTTAATACTAGGTAATCAAGTTGTTTGCCGACATTTAAACATAAAATTGTTTGAAATAATGGACGAAGTTTTGGCAGCTATATATGAGTCGAGTTGAGTACGTTTCGCATTACACTTCTCCAAAAAAATAAACTTGGTTCGAGGTTGATACCTTGATAGACTTAAGACTGAAGTCCTGGAACACTTATCTTAACTTGAGACTCGAATGATAAGACTTCCCAAAAAGCTGGTACACACGCAATAATAACATTTTATAACTTTATATCGTTTTACATGTGGCCACTATTTGCAAACGAACCTATACTTTTAACAACGCTCTTTTATAGATCAGCAGTTTATAGGCAAACGTTTCGATGATATTCAGTTAAGTTTTGTAATGTTTAAACCGAAAATGAAGGAGACCACAGGATATCGTATCAAGTTGGTTGGAAATGCCGATACAGTGAAGCGTATGATCGCATCATTGTACATCGTTGACACCAAAAAGCAAAACCAAATCATAAAGGTCAGTGCCTTTAAGGTGTATTGGTAAATTTTAGTTGGAAAACTTCACAGTTGGCCTTATTAGGAGAAGATCTGTTTGGCTATGAGGTAAAAGCTGGGGCGCAATCTTCTACCCAATTGCGGATTCAAGCCCACGAACTTGGGGTTAAGAACATTTGTTGGAAAATTCAAAAACTCCAGCAGACCCACATTTTTTTCCATTTTGAGATTGTATGTCCAATAGATGCACCCAGTTGTAGGATTCAAATTTTTTGTCAGTTGGTTCTATCACAAAAGTCATATTTTTCAGTCGAATCTCAAAAATCGGTGTGTCAGATAAGATGAAAAAATCCATTGGCAGTAACCAGTGATGCTAACAGGTTCGCTGATCTCAAAAAAATCCTGAGACGGTTCTACAGAACCGGTGCGACCCGGCTGAATCCCACCACTGGATGCACAATATTCTAGATTTAAGCCAATCAGGAAAAGATTTAGTTGCAGTAGCAGTTACTAGTATGTACTTTTTGGTAGGTATGTGTATGCGATGACCTTCCGCATGTTCTTCACGCGGTCGAGGCTCAACAGAGAGCAGCTCCGTCACACGAGTTACTGGAGACGGGCCTCACACTGCAAGTCGGATACGGAAGAAGTCTCACCATAGCAGCGAAGGAGGCACACGACGACGAAGACTTGTGTGTTATATCGCCGCAACGCGAGGTTGGTGCCATGACACAGGATTACTTTAAATTAAATTAGGAAGATTTTGGACTTCGGAAAATGGTGTGTTGAAAGTGCGTGTCTATTTCTATGAACATATGGTTGGTTCGTCCCACCTTACGAAACTTGTCGACATAAAGTGATTAGTACTGTGTATCCCGAGGTTACAAGCAAAACTTTCAGTTTAGGCATTTCTTGAAAAAAGCGAAAATTAAAAAAATATTTGCTTTGATTGATACAACTGGAATTTATAACTTAGAAATCGATGGAAAATGATGTTTTAGTTCGTCAGCAGTAAACAGTTTTTAAATGCCACTTTTAGCTGCGATTTTCGGAAAAAACCTCTCTTTTTACCTTGTAACACATATTAGACACGTTTCAAATCCACCAGCCATCACTTAAAACCATAATGACAGAAGTATAATTGAAAGTTTAGAAGTAAAGAATGATGCGTATATTCGTAGCAAAATGTTTTTGTCTGTCACAATATACTACTTTTTTGACACATTAGGCTCGTTTCAAATCACCAGACATAGGAACCAACCCAGTCGCATCAAAGTTCCACCAAGCCAGCGGTAAATTTGAAACCTTCTTCGCAGGTGGTAATTCCAAACCATGCAGTATGGGAACCGAACGCAGCCTTCGCAACTGACTTTCACATTCAGCTTCGGCGTCCACACGAAGATGCTGCGCTCCAAATCTCAATTACATCCCAGGATGAGCACGGAAGCGACATTCCTCTCAACGTTCCTCCTCGCATTCGGCTTGCGTGGCATCCAAAGGATGTTGCGGGAGTACAGAGGATCAGGAAGACTTGGGAGGAAACAGAAGATAGAGTTGCCCAGCAGACTAACACGTTGCCCAGGTAACCGTCTTTTCAGCTGTCCGAACATTTTATATGTCCAATTAGACCAGCGGTTCCCAAACTGGGGTCCGCGGTCCTTTAGGGGTCCGTGAGGCAATTTTGGGGGGACCGCGAAGCGGGTAAAGTAATTCTATAATCTTATTTAGCGTCAGTTTGTGCCACTGAATAAGTTTAAATCAAGAGAATTGAGAAATCGATTGTCTCCATTGCTAAACAATAGCCTTTATTGAATGACAACTATCAAAAACGCAATTGTTCGCGCACAATCGTGCTACTTTTTATCTTATCTGTAATGTCACAAGCTGTTTTTAGAGTTTAGATTTAGATCATTATTATGCGCAATTTTGCATTACTAGCGAAAACCCTGCAATCAACTTTCGTTTTTCTGAAATACACATTCCAGCTTAAGGACCGCGAGCCCTCGAAATAATGGCAAAGGGACCGTTTTGACAAAATAATGAAAAAGTCTGAAGGCATTACCCATTTTGGAAGACATAAAACTTTACCTTAATGGTTGGACAACATCATATCTTGTTCTAGTGGCATCGTTAAAGACTCCTTCGAGGACATGTTTAACATTGCATACTGTCAATGGAAGCATTTTCTATACATCAACGTTAACTCCTGTTCCCATTTATACAGTAAAAAGATAACAAGTCACTTTTTTTAGAGGTAAACCTTAGAAAAGAATAGTGAACCGAAACAAAACTTTTGACTGTTTGCAGACACAACCCTCAAACGCCACCATCGCAACGAAAGAGCAGTTCTCTGCCTCGATATCAACAACCGATGTATCAGGGAATAGAGAAGATGTTGCAAGATCGCACGACGTCGCCACGCAACCACGAGAGTACCTCGCCACGACTACAGGACTACAATCACAACGATAGAATCTCGCGGTACGGCGGAAGACCAGTAGCGGTACAGGATAAGAATTGGAACGTTGTGACTTCACCCACCTTTAACAATGACCAAAAGAGTAAGGATGTTTCCGACGAGGAATTGCCGCAGTGGGCTAAAGGCCTTGGGGAACAATTTGACTATGACGATGTGGTTGTGGTTTGAAGGAGTTTTGTATGGAGCGGGGTTGGGTTTAGCTGTCCAAGGTTTTTGGAGAGGCTGCATAGGCCTGAAGTACTTCTTTTGAAGTTTTTTTTCTCTAGATCTTTTCAGCAGTTCCATTTTGTAATTAAGTTGTGTGATAGATAGAGCACAGACCGTTGAACAGAGAAAAACCAAAACCAAAGTTATATTGACCAATCAAATCAATGGAAGGTGGTTAGTTGAACAACTTACCCCCTGTCTTTGATTTACGCAGCTTTTAACTAACACTTGCACAAGTATAACCTTTAGGAAATTTGCACAAGTAAAACCAATAAATAATGCGAATACTGACCTCTTTGCAAACTGACAAACTATTTGTGTTGTTTGTTTGTTTGTTTTTACCACATTTGCAGTATTAGTAGACATTTTGTGTACAATTTTTGTTTTAGATAAAACCTATGTCTTGCCATTTTTTGGAAATGTTGTTCTAACAATTAACATGTGAAACATCTGACATCAGATCGAATTCTAACAGATATTGTTGAAAATACAAAAAAAGATGATGTTTGGTTTGTACTTTTGTAGGTTTACAATTTGCATCATATTTCATGTGGTTAAGGCAAATGTTTGCTGCCAGTAATTTGATCAAATTATTTGTAAAGCTTCACTGCGACATTAATAAATAATTTGTAAGGTACAGTTTTATGGAACATACACAAAATGAAAAACTTCGTACAATATTAGTCTGCAATTACGTTACATAACAATAGGTTAACTGCATGTATGTTTAATAATGTAAATGTGTTCACATTTTATTTGGAAGAGAGTAACAACCCAATATGTTAGAAATTATAACAAACTGGTTGATAAGATAAGAAAAACAACTGTAAACTAACTTGTTTCTCCAAATGAAAGTTGAATATTCTATTGATGACCTCTAAACCACCAAGGTCAACAAACTGCTGACAAAACTCATTTCGTACCATGAGATTACTGAGGGTCAGACAAAGCTCTTTTGCCAATACAGCATCTTCCTCATGCACTGTAAAAAGTTGTGTTTAATTTCAAAACATGTGGCCAAAGAATTGGCCATATTTTATCAGTAAAATTTATACACATTATATATGCACAAAAACTAAATTTGTTTACTGCAAGATTTGTTCAAAATTGTTTTAAAAATACACACACCAAGCTCAAGGGGTTAGTTTATCAATATATAACAAAACAAACTTATTGGCAAAAGACAAAACTCTTTAAATAAAAGTGCACAAAACTGTACATTTTTTACTTATCAATCTGACCTTTCAGTAATTCAAACAGCCTCTCTATTCCCTTGTGGTCATTTACAACCTTCTTTATGTGTTCATGGGCCTTACCAAACTGCACACGAACATCATCATCAAGTGCAAGGCATCGCAAAACCCCACAAACTTCCTTGATCACATTTTCCACTTCTACATTAAAAATCATCAACACATTTAAATACAATAGAAACCCAGATTCATAATTAAACATTCAAATGTAAAAAATAGTATATTTTGAGGGACGTACCCTGATGTTGCTCTGCAGTTTTTAGTGATTTTTCGATCCCACCCTGTTTAACAAAATGTACCCTGTTTCCTTCATGTTTTGTGCAGCAAAGTTTTAGATTTTTTAAGGCAACAGCCTGGATTTCCGCAGAGTGTGTCTCTGAAGTAAATGAAACTCAGTCGGTCATGCATTGCTATTGTTACCATTGTAGTCTTACCAACCTGCAAGCAATTCTAACAGAAAAACAATTTCCTGGTTTTGAATTAAATCAGGTTGGCCATCCAAAAGGCAGGAAAACGTTTCTAAACATGCTGAATAGAAACAGGGCTGGTTACATAAGATAAAAAAAAATGTTGTCCATACATGTGAGAAAATACCAAACACACAATTAAACAAAACTGTTTAATGCACAGTGAGAGAAAATTAAAGATTTTTTGGGTATCTTAAGTATTATATTCAATCCAACTGCACTTTGTTAAAGTCAATAGCATTTACAACCACAACAATGGCAGTTTATTACTAGTTGTTGGTTGTGTTGATTATAAGCAAACTTTTGTATTTCAAACAAAAAATCTGGATTACCTTATTTACTATAAACAACCTGTCTAAACCAATAACAAATCTTAAATTATATAAAAAAAAACTAAAAACATTTTAACCATCAAAAACTGATATTTTTTGTGCATTAGTTAATGATTTGTTTATTGCAAGATCTGTGTATGATTAATACTTACAAAGCAAATGTTGAGGATTTTCCTTACATATTTGGCATGTTTTAATTATAATTCTGTCAGCACTAGCCAGTTTGGAAGCTTGGTATCGAAACGACAGGTCTTTTTGAAAGTGCTTGGACAGAACAGTAAGGAGCTGCTCCAGATAAGCTAAAAAAAGCAAAATTTTCACAACATTATAGTATGCTGAAACGTTTTAACAATAAACCAAGTCACTTTTTATTTGGGCTATTGTATTTATCATTTAAAAAAGTATGCATAACAGTGTTTACATAGCAAATATGTTTATACATTTAAATTTTTTTATTGATCTTGGCTATGTTTTTTAGTTAAATAAGCCTGGATAAATGATATAGTACATCCCTGTAGAATTGCAGGTTGAGGTATATATTGCCAATATAATAAAAACACAAAAAAACAAACTGAGGAAAAGACCCTGCTAAGTGCTAATACAGTTTGGTGACTGTTTAGTGCAATTGTATCTCTTTGTGTTGGTGATTGTTTAGTGTAATTGTTCTTTTACCAAGCGAAATAAACTCAACTTAACTCTAATACTGGCTGCATTCAATGTCCCTAACACACAATTCAATGTCCCCAACACATATGTAAGTTTAAGTTAAGACAACAGTTATGTGAAATGCTTACCGTCATCAATTTTGTCTGTATTGTTTATTGTGTACTCCTCCAAGTCCTTTACAGCCCTGACTACAGCATGTTGACCATTTATTTGAGATTCCTTTATTATCATTGTTAAAGGAATGCCCTGATGATTTTAACAATTAAATATAGATACATAGAGACATACAAGTAAGCTAGAGACAGTGTACATTGTTTCAGCCCATAAGTACTCCTCAGTGGAGCTATGGATATGACTATACTAGCCTAAATAGTCAATGTCCTGTCAAGCCTGCTGTACTGACTACTGATGCAACTCTATAGGTCAAAACAGTGTACAGTGTCTGGAATTTACATTTAAACATAAATTTAAACTTATAACAGCACAACTAACAGTGTTATTTTTAAACTACTTTTTGGCTACTAAAATTGAGTGTTAAAATAGATTTAAATGCACCATTCAAGCAGATTTTTTCTACAGTATTGAAACTTGAAAGAGATTGCTTTTCAAAGCTTTTCAGTTGTCATTGGCCATCACTGTTTTGTTGCACTTGGAACTATTTTACTAACCTGAGAAGTAAATTGTTCAATTGCATCATCTACAGCTTCTTGGTCCTCCATTCCAAAATCGTTGATATTTTCTTGGACCACACAATCAAATGTGTCTTGAGTAATTGCCTTAATGTTCCCCGCCATCAAAACCTTTGTTTTGCTTCCCTATCTGAAAGTTTACTGACTCTCCACTTATGACCAATTATCTGTGCTATTTAGGGACAAAACTGCTAGTGCTAGACTGTAACAACTAACTGCTAGTGCCATAGACTATTCGCTAAGAAACGTTTTAAAACATTTTGAAATTTGGCAGGCGAACGGGAAATACCCCGAACCCCAAAGGCCTTGTAATTTCAAAACCACTTCTACATTTTATTTAACGTTTGTAATATTACATTTCCTATGTTCTTGGCAGGTTCTATAGAACCGTCTCACGAAATTTTTTGAGATCAGCGAACCGGTAAGCATTACTGGTTACTGTCGATAGACTTTTTGTAACGGAACCGGATGCAAAATATAACTTTTGTGATAGAACCGGCTTACAAAAAATTTGAATCCCACCACTGATTTTTTTGTCATACCGTATTGCTCTTCTAAAACATTCTTTATAACGTATGGTGTTTGTTTATCGATGCACGTATTTCCTCCTGTTTATGCTGTCGTTTCCGGTACAACTTTGAGTAGAACACAACCTGTTGGTACCCGAGAGAAAGCATGGTTGCTCTGCTAGAGGTCGCTATGAAAAACAAAGTCCACAAACCTAAAGAAAACGGTTTACTCACGGCTTTCTAAAGAATCTGTCTCACTATAAATTAGTTTCCCACCCAATCTTCCGGCTATTTCTTCTAAATTTTGGATGTTAAATTGTTGGAATTTATCCCATGTCTTAACTGATTACAGGTCGATCTAGCCATTTCCTTTTACGAAGCTGACATGTGCAACATATGAGGCAGGCAACGGTGCTTGTGACTCAACTTTCGGCGGGTTCTCCACAGAGCCTGCGTAGCTCAGTTGGTAGAGCGCCAGTCCCGGAAAGTCTTCTGTCGTGGGTTCGAATACCATCACAGGCTAGATTTTTCCAGCCTACGCCTTGTCACATGAACAATGCTTGGTGGCCGACTGGTGCGGTACAAACGCTTTTAATGCAATGGGCCTGAGGAAGACATGAGGAAGATTGCTGGTCTGCTTCAACGCTGAACCCAGCTATTCATTAATGTCTTAACTGATTATTCCCGTTTTACGTTTTAATGACTTAACAATTTTAATGATAGGCACAAGAAACATCAAATCCGTAAAACTAAATAAGCGACTAGGAAAATCTTTTGCTGTGCGAATATAGTCATTTTGTAGTTTCGACTCGTTTAGTGTCAGTGTATCTTTGTTGACTGTTTTAAACATTGTATCACAGTCATTGACATGTATGCTTCTTATTGTAGTAGTTTTGTTTTGAAAAGGCATCATCAACCGTTTTCGAGAATTTCACCGCCCACCAAATGCGTAATCAGAATGCAAGCCTGGAGACGTAGTTTTAAAAGCAAGCCGACACATCTCTGGTTTACTGACTCAGAGTTTTGTAGGCTAGATGTATCCATCGGTGGTTGTAGACAACTTTTATTCGTTACTTTTTTATTAACAACTACGCCTGATCTCCTTGCTGGTACAGAAGATTTAAGCGGACTTGATTAGGAAGACAAGATAATGAAATTATTTGCTCTTGCGGTGTTGGGGACTGCTCTACTAATATTTGAAGGTGAGTTTTACTACTTTTGTATGGCAGTAAGCAATAACTTTTTTCTGTCTATTCTTTTAACCCCATAGCCGTACTTTAAATGTGGGTACGGGTACTCAGTATGAAGGTGCCTAATATGAAAAATAACGAAGCATTAAAACAAAGGGAGGTCTAACTCTGCCATGTCTAAAAACTTAACCAGAAGTTGAACCCTATATTTTGTTTAGCTCTGAACTAAGACAAATAAAACGCTGCCTGTACTATTTTTGTAATCGCCACAAAGAAAAAGTAGCGATTTTAGAAGCACGTATCCGAAGAATACGTGAGATAACTCTTATAGGGCATAGCAAAATGACAATACGGTCATTTTCAAGCAGTGGTCTTTTTGGTAGTATAGTGATGTACCGAAGTGACGGTTGGCCGAAATAATTTGGCCATATACGCCGATACCGTGTATAAAATTTATGCCTAAACTTTTTATGTCGCGAAGTTAAAACATCATAAATCAACTTTGTGTCTATAGTAAACTCGAGTCACGTTGTCTGCAAAATGTACGATGTTTTGTTTAGTTCAAGTATTGTAAAATTTGTTTTGGTGTGTCAAAAATAGGCATCAATAACATACGGTTAATTTCAATTAAAAACATCTATCGGAACGGGACATTTAGGTTTAGCCTTGTGACCGAATACTATGTTTCGGCCCGTACCCTCCAAGGCAGATTCGGTACATCACTGTAGTAAATACCAAAGGTATAAAACTTGGTTTAACTACGAAAACCGGGGCGCCGCAGAATAAACGAGAACGTTTCAATGGAATCTTTTACACTCGAGAATGTGCTTAACCTAAATATCCAAATCTAGCCCGCCAGTTACAAATTAAGTAAATGCTTGTGAATCGTTATTTGATGATCAGCATGTTTTGTTAGAGCATCACTTTTAATACTCGGTCCACAACAAAAAACACTAAAACTATTATTCTTGGTTGGTACAAGGATGTCGGTTATAAACTCGGTCCACCCCTACCCCATAGTATTGAGATCAACGGTTACAAAAGGCACCACTCATATCCCATATTCGGCCATTGCAAATGGGTTGTTTCTGGTTACAAGGCACCATTACCGCTTATAATTTGTACAATTGTTTTTATTTAGGATGTTGTTGGCAAGGTATTAAGGCCCTTGAAGTGTTGTAATCACCTTTCTGTTGATAACCCCTAGCTATGACTAACAGTTTATGAATAACAGCCCCAAATCATGCGTTAAACGCTACAAACAACCAGTGACGAAATAGGTGGACACATTCAGCTGCATGACGTTTTGAAAGAAAGATTACACCAGTTCATGTAGGCGTGCGCTACATTTCTATTGCTTGGAAAACAATAGGTTAATCACCAGGAAACGTGTAACTGACCATTTTAATTTAATGAAACCTGTATAACTCTGTGTGAGTAATTAAGTCCGTTACATGTATCTGTTGGTATAGGAGTTCGATGGGAGGCAAAAACGGTCAAAACGAGTTTGAACTAAACCCACTGAAAATATGACTTTTCTTCGATTTTTTGACTCCCAAAAATCGGAAAAAAAAACTGAAAGGCTGTAGCCTTGATTTTTTCAAAAATCGGGTTAAATTTTTTTGAAATTTAGGTGTTTTTTTCTTTAATTTTAAATTTCTTTTTTATGCTTTTAGATTCTGGTTTAAACCGATTTGGCAACAGGGCTTACGGCAAGAATTTGCACAATGTGCGCCAAAATGTACAGGTCAAAATGTGCAGGTGCCAAAATGTGCAGGTCAAATTGTGCGCACATTTTTCGAAAATGTGTGTACAATTTGAAAAACGCTCGCATGCCCATCTCTGATTTGGAGGTTCGGTAGTAAGCTAAAACTGGCCAGAACAAGTTTGAAACTAGTAATATTTCGGCGAAAACTTACTCATAAAAAGATTTTTATTGACCTTCCAAAATCGAAAAATAAGAATGTAGGCTATATCCTAAATAGCTTTTTTTTTCGAAAATCAACCCAAAATTTCATATACCCGATTTCGGTTATATTATTGGTTAAAGTAACTACTTATGTACAATGCACGACTTTGAGCTGATCATTTGAAGTTCAGGTCTTTTATTTTGTTTGGACCTTTTAAAACATAAAAAACTGATCCAGTTTAAAACCCTTTTAGACCCATAACCTTTTCTTAAGTGTTACAATTCCAAACATCTTGATTTGTACGACTTTTTAGAATGCAAGGCAGATATGGGAAAACAAAATGAAAGTTGTACGAACTGCCACCAAAACGCTTCTTGCGTAGGCCCCCAGCAATGCTCTTGCAATAGTGGACTAACCGGAAACGGCACATATTGTTTTGATCTTGATGAATGTGCTTCTGGAGGATCCTTTTGTGGAATCAACAACACATGTGTGAACACTTACGGCAGTTACACTTGCATAAAATGTGTAGAACCGTTTTGTGAAGGAAGCAACACTTTTTCTAACAGTGTGACGTATCCTCCTATAAACTGCGATGGATATGTCACATGTAACTGTAGTTTAGATAACGTTACTCAAGCCGTTAAAACAGACCTTTGCACTTCTCCGCTTCTTTACATATATCCATGTACTATGGTGGAATATTGTAAATCCAGTGAAAGCATCCAATGCAACTGCACATTCCACAATGTCACTAATACATAATTAAGAGATGTCTCTCGAAATCAATCGATTCCTTGCACTTTTCTGATTATGCAAGCCAACGCTACAGGCAATCCTCAATGCACCTGTAAACCAGGGTTCAACAAATCAGGAGCAGCGTGCATAGACATAAATGAATGCTTAACCAATCCGTGCCATGAAAATGCCAAATGCTTTAATATCGATGGCAGTCACCAATGTACATGTGATTCGGGCTATACTGGAAACGGATCATTTTGTACAGATTTTAATGAATGTAACGCAAATCCATGTCACTCAAACGCGTGTTGTAACAATACCGCTGGTGGTTTTCAATGTAAATGCCGGCCAGGGTTTTCTGGTAACGGAACCCACTGCACAGAGATGGAAACTATAAAAGCTACTAATCAGTGTCATACCAACGCAAGCTGCAGCAATACTATAGGAAGCTACCAATGCAGTTGTAACCATGGGTTTAGTGGAAATGGATTTGGTTGCGAAGATGTAAACGAATGCGTGTTGGGAACCGATAACTGTCATCCAACCCAAGGTCTGTGCACTAACCAAGTTGGATCTTTCACTTGTTCATGTAAAGCTGGATATTCTGGCGACGGAGTGACCTGCCAAGGTATGTCTCGTGTTAGGAGTTTGTCAAATCGGGCAATTTCCCCGACAAATAAAACAAAAAAACATGCTAAGGCCAGTCATCAAAATTGGAAAAAATGCAAAAGCGCTAATGGCAGTGGTGGGATTTAAATTTTTTGTTAGCCGGGTCTATCACAAAAGTCATATTTTTGAGTCGGTTCTGTTACAAAAAGTCCATTGACAGTAACCAATAATGCTAACCGGTTCGCTGATCTCATAAAAAGACGATTCTATAATACCGGTGCGAACCGTCTGAACCCCACCACTGGATAATGGTTATTCACATCCAAAACAACGCTAAACAATGGCAAAATGTGTGTAAAATATTTGCGATGCCGGCTGTGTTGCAGTAATTGACCAGTGCGCCGCAACGATCAACGATTGTGACAATAATGCACAATGCAACATGACGGGAAATAGTTACAAATGTAAATGCAATGCGGGATTCCACGGAGATGGAAAAACATGTAAAAGTAAGTTTGGTTTGGTAAACATATTTATGACAAATTACAAAACCAAAGTATATACTACTATCACTTCATATTATGCTTATCAGCACCGATGGCAAGTATACTGTAAATGTTGTTAGGAGTCTACTTTCGGGTTACCAGACGTCCGGAATTACCCGGACATGTCCGAAATTTTGTCGTATAATCTGTGTCCGGAAATAATTTTCAAAAACATTACGTGTCCGGAATGTTAACGTCTAGCGGTCTACTTACAGCAGTTTTCAAAATTTTACGTTATTACTGTTGTCGTACATTCGTGCAAAACAATGCGTCTTGAAGGCTTACAATATACCCGTTAAAAGGACCGGATGTTGTAAAACTTTATGTTTTGTAATTTATTCGAAAACAAAGCTGAGCTTTTTTATATGGTAACCCTAGTCTACTACTAACACACGATTGCTATAATCAATATGCTGAAATAAGCAGATCAAATTCACACTACAAGTGCAAGAATTAAAAAGTATCGTCGTAACTGAAATTTGTATTTTATTTGCTCTGTTTTAAATTTTACAGAACTTTTTCTCCGCGAATTCGGACAAAACATCACTTCGACCTCTTTAAATCAAATGCAATTGAAAATCGAGCTTTCCAAATCTCTCCTTTCGGCTTTTCAGTACCAGAACGGCAACGTAAAACAAATCCTTATCGTCAACATCAGCGGGTCCTATGTGCAGTAAGTACAACGTTCAAGATTCACTATTATGAAGTAAATTCAACCTAACTGCAATAAACACTTCTAGATATTATGTCCAATATGTCAATGGACCACAGGTGGATTCACTTTTTCTCGACAGCTACGTGAAGTATGAAAGGACCAAGCCAATATCGCTTCTCAGTGGCTTGCCTCAAACATGTAAGTTTTTTCAACGTTAGTTGTAGACAAAAAGCAGAAATAAATACTGTTTATTTTTTTCTAGCTTTTTGTAAACAAATCTCTATCGGTGGTTACACTTTCCCAAAGATTTCCGTAAACAAGTTAAGCTACTCCACGGAAATGTGCCCTAGAGGTAAGCGGTTGCCTATTGGCAACAATTTTGTGTCTAAAGCCAAATTAACAATAAAGATATTTTAAAAATGTAAGGTGCACCCATTATGACTTTTCTTAGACTGGATGTTGGCACAATTCACGTTGGGAGTGTCTCTTAAGGTTTAAAGAGCTATCAAAAACGAAATAATAAAAACCTTTACGTCCAAACAAAAACAGCGAAAAAAATCGCTTATGTTTAAATATGTAAATATTTCGTTATAGTGGTTATGTCTAATTATTTTGTTATTCCGTCATAATATTAGTGATTGAACTGGTGTTGTATAGGTTATTTCCAGGCATCTCTTCGCTGCATACCACTGGTAATGAATACAGTTAATGGTGTACTGCATACTTCACAATTCGACGCAAATGGCGTGGTTTCAGTTTCGTGTGAAGACCAGATTAAAGATATCAAAGTAAGTTCTGATAGTTAACCATACTTGTAAATTTCGCTACTACGGAAATTGTACTTCAATTGGGTATTCGCCTATGTGTGTAACATTTGCTTACGTTCAAAACAACATAATCACAAAAGGTTGCCTTACCAGAGTCGGGATTTGGGCCGGGCTTTCATTGTCAATTTTTATAGGCCTTTTAAGCAAACATTAGGGCCTAAATACAGCAGTAAAAAACTCATGCAGCGCATGAGACAATTGCGGTTATACCTAAGCCCAAGAACAGCAAATATTTAACAAAAAAATATGTTTGATTCTCTATTGTATTGTTTTACTAATGGTTTGCTAGGAATTATCTTTGTTGGCGCTTGTAAGACAACAGAATATTTATATAAAATCGTACAGGACTGCCAGCACTTAATAATAAAATCATTTTGTCAGATCAACGTCTCTTCACCTACTCAGGAATCAGTTGAGCAGGCAGCAAGCAGTCTTCAAATTATTACGTCTGGAGATACGCCGCTATCAAAAGAAGAAGTTGAGCAGTCATTTACAGTCATTACTTCAATAAGTACAGCTGTTGAGACCGGTGCTGTAATGATTAGTTTTTGGTTTATTTTAATTCGTTAAATAACGTATAGGCTATAGTTTGTACTAAAGACTAAATATTCGGTTTTTCTTTTTTTTCGGCCGAATAGTTTATTTTTAAAAAGTTTCGGTATCGGTCAAATGTTTGTTGCGATTCGGCAAAAAACGATTATTTTTACGAAAGCGTAAAACTGCTTATAATGCCACACAATATTTTAAACTATTCGTATGCGCCATGACTAAAATCGTGTATAACCATATGCTGTGAGTTAACAGCCAGTGAATATGAGATATTTTCTGCCAGTTTTTTAATCTTACATGCATGCAGTGAACATTGTTTCGACCCAGATCTCACCAGTGGTGGGATTCGAAATGTTTGTTAGCCGTTTCTATCACAAAAGTCATATTCTTCAGCCGGTTCTGTTCCATTGACAGTAACCAGTAATGCTGACCGGTTCGCTGATCTCATAAAATTTAGTGGGACGGTTCTATAGAACCGGTGCGAACCGGCTGAATCCCACCACTGACCATGTGCACTGTCTGCAGCCTATTTGTCATGTAATAGCTCCATGCTTTTATGTTAATCTTTGAAGGTATCGGAGTCTCTTTTGGTTAACGTCGTTGTGGCAACGGCGCACGTCGCTCATTCTATTGATGAACAGCAAACGTCAAATCAAACCACCACGATTGGCGCGAACCAAACTTCAATGGCTGCAGCAGTTGTCAAATCTCTAAATCTTCTCGCCCACGGAATTGTTTTCGACAATACGTCTATTGCTGTGTTTGAAATTAAAACTAAATATATTGTTATAAAGGTGAGTGCTTATACTCACATAATGTTTTGTTATTTGTTGTATTTGTCGACAATCTTGCGTAGATCTACACAGGAACTCAGAGCACACACGGTTTGCTAAATTTCGATGGAGGGCGTAAAGAGCGTAGCTATTAAAAAAACGGTTAAACTGGGATAGGGTTAGGGACTTAATTTAATATAGACAACTAGGTTTTTAGGTTAATTTTATTGCTATTATTATTATGAAACCTTAGACTAACCCAAATAGCCCTAACCGTGAGCATTTTTTTACACAAGCTGCATTTAAAATATTTGTGTTTGCCACGTCGGAATTTAGCAAACCTGCGTGCAGTGTGTTCCTGTGTTAGTAGTTTTACTAAAGTCTTGTGCTGGTTTCTAATCACGTATCGGCCACTTGTGTGACCCTGAGTAACTAGTTTAACAAGCGGCACCAGCTAAAATAAATTAAAGCCTACAAATACTTGCTTTAAATAGAAAAATCAATAGTAAAAGTGTGTTGGCTTCTTGCGTCACTATTAGCTGTAGAATTCCACAGTATTACAAATGTGGTCAAGAGTATAAGCCCAGCTTATGTTGCACAAAAAGTTCAGCATTCTGTCAAATCTATCTTGTATAGGTGGAGGAACACGCCAAAAGCGATAAACCAAAGAATGTTTGGTTTGCACCTGAAGAGGACGATATAGAAGGAACCGGTGGCAACGTTTTTCCTGTGAATATTTCAATTCCAAGCTCCGTGGTTTCCCAAGCATACAGTGACACAAATAAGTCGAAGTTGCGAACGGTGTTTTTCTTGTATAAAGGAGACGCACTTTTTCCATCGAGAAGAAAAGTTGACTTTGTGAGTTCCTTTAAAACGCATTGTAGCTTTTTAGGATCAATGTTGCTTTGTAGGTCAACGAATTTTACGAATTGGCCGAAACAGGCAAATGAAGGCTTATAGACCGGATTTGAACCTTAATAAACTCACACTTTTTTGCAGTATGATAAAAAAAGTTTTGTGCTTTTTTATTCGTGTTGAACGTGTAATCTTAAACATGTTCTAAACCAAAAACAGCAACAAAAAGTTAGCTTTTTCCTATTTTGGTGAAGACACAATCACAATATCACACATTTTAAGATAATCTCTGCTGAGGTCGGAAGTAATTCAACACTCACCAACTTAAACCCTCCAGTATCGATCTTGAACGCCAACGAAAACAGACGATACGGTGAAACGAAAGCGATAAATAGATTAAAGGTAAATTAAAAGGTAAATTGTGTTTAAAAAGCATGATCGCTTTGCATGTGTGTTTAGGGTGTTTTTCTTTTTTTCTTTTGTAAACGAAATTTTAGCCTGAATACATCATCATAATAGATTTATATTTGATTATGTTTGACCAATTTCACCACTTCCAGACAACACGGTCAAACCAGTAAATACGAAG
The DNA here is from genome assembly GCF_965637545.1 of Phallusia mammillata. Taxonomy (NCBI): domain Eukaryota; kingdom Metazoa; phylum Chordata; class Ascidiacea; order Phlebobranchia; family Ascidiidae; genus Phallusia; species Phallusia mammillata. The sequence continues at coordinate 11,594,153 of NC_137253.1, forward strand.
TCAACCACTATACGTTGTTAAGAACCGCCAGCTTTCTTAAAAACTATTTGATTTATTTGCAAAACCACTATAGGTTTTAATTTATTTTAAAGGTCTCGAGGGTGAGACAGCAGTGTACATTTTGGGACTTTAACACGGCAAGTTGGAAAACGGATGGATGTGGTCTCGATAGCAGCTCACAGCCACCAGTCTGCAAATGTAACCACCTCACAAATTTTGCTCTGATTGTGGTAAGTGATTAACATCCTTGCGTTAGTAGACTTATCGTTGCACAAAACGTGAATGATTAAAGGATCTACGCAACTGTTTTAATACTTTATACTGCAAAAAGTACGCCTTATACTGAAGCTAGTCTACACTTCACAAATTTTGTACATTTCATAAAGTCAAACTAAACGTCTTACAGCGCTACTCAACGGCAACTGACTTTTCATCAGTGGTGGAACTGATTAATTTTATGTTTTTGCAGTCGACTGTCGAAGTGCCAGCAGACGTTGCACTATCTTATATCAGTGACATCGGTTGCGGAATTTCACTTGTCGGCTTTTTTCTAACGATCGTACTTCACATACTTAATCGGTGAGTAACTAAAATGGTATTAAGAAGCTTCGCAGCCTGCGGTGATATCGATAAACGCTGGATTTAAAAAAAAAAATTTAAAAAAAACATTTTCTAAAATTTGCCCACCTAAAATTATTGTTTATTTGGCCAATGAAAAAAGTTTGAGTCCAACGTTTTTTATCGTTTAGTGCAGATCGTTGTTAAGTATAATGTCGTATTTAAATTTTGACTGAAATTTTGGAAGGGCATTGTTTATTAGATTATTACCCCAAAACATGTGTTATATGTATTATACATGAAATATCACTTGGCGTAAAACTTTGAATTAAACTAAGGCTGCGTTCACACATAGGCACCGCCACGTGGTTTCGTACCAGGTGTTCATACTCCGCGCGTCCACACTGGGCAAAAAAGGTCGTTCACACTGGACGGTTTTCGCGACTAGGCATCGCGTTTTTGGCTGGTGTGGACGGCAGGTTTTGACGTCTGGAGACAGGTTTCGCGATGAGAGAAAAGTGTGGTTTCAAACCTGATGTTGTTGAAAAAAAACAAAAAAACTCACTACTATCGCTAGTTTTATTTGATTTTCGGCAATGGCAGATTAGAGTTTAAATGAACTATGCAGGTCATGTTTGAAAAAGTTACTTTTTCAGTTTGTAGACTTTATTTGCATGCATTTCAGTTTCATAAAAAGGATGGATTTAAGTGGAAAGTTTTTAAGTGTAAATATAGTTTGGATTCTTGCTAAACGAAAACGCAGACGTGTACAGCTCAATCAAGATTTCCTTTTTAACTCATTGAGTTACACATGTCAACCTAATTGGCATTTGTACATCTGCAAAAAACAAACACACACTGTAACATCTAATGCACTTGTAAAAGCCCTTGTCCAACAACATTGTATATAGGCTACTGTGCCAGACTCCAATACTTGCGGTTGTGTCAGTGGTCTGTCACACAATTGATGGCATCTAACAAGTCAAAGTGGTTTGCAATGGAGTTTGGCATAGGTATGTCTGAAGATTGACCTGTTTTTCCCAATTTAGCCTATCCTTATATTTTAAATAGTCCCGACGAAGTTGTTGCATTTTTTTGACAGGAAAGTGCATTCCTGCTGGGTAGACCCAATGCAATTTTTTGAAACACTTCCTTATGGCTCTTTGCCGTTGAAATCAAGAGCTGAACTTCCTCCGCACTCCAAAGTTTAATCAATTTTGTGACTTCTTCTTTAGACCATAGTATTCCTCGTTCACTCATTTTAGGCACGCAAACGTACACTATAGTTAACAAAAATAGGCAGCACCCATAAACCAACGTACAAACCGCTGTATTCGGTTTTGCGCCTTGCGTCGTTCAGAAACGGTTTTCGGACCTTACGTCGTTCAGACACGGGTTTCACGACCACGTTTAGGTGCGAAACCACCTCTTTTCGTACCAGGTTTCTGGAGGTGACGTTTCGTTCACACTACCAAAAGGTTTCCTTCCTAGTAGCGAAAACCTACCGCGGTGCCCGAGTGTGAACGCAGCCTAAGGAATAACGTTTACCAAAAATATGCATTCAAAATAATGACCTAAACTTTCGAAATAGTATTTCATAAAAAATACGAGATATTTAAATTATTAAAACCACAGCAGTCTACTTAAACTTACAACTGTGCAGGGAACTACTCAAGAAGCTGCCGAATCAAATAAACCTACACGTTTTCTGCAACTTATTGGTAGCTTATCTTGTTTTTCTGGTTGGCATTGAGGCAACACATTCACCCGCAGCCTGTACAGCTGTCGCTGTAATCATGCAGTTCACCTTTTTGTCCAGCTGGATGTGGATGGCAGTGTATAGCAACAAGTTGTATGGAGCATTCGTAAAAGTAAGTCTGTGAGTCGTCTACGCCTTGTCCAATAGTAAAGTTGTTTATTACGAATGTCTGCTTGCTTGCGCCGTCTAACGGATTAAAATAATCCAAGCATTTACGTTTTTTAGAAGTTTTTGACAGTGATGTTGAATCAACTATGCGGCCTGTATGCAGTGGTAGAGCTACTAACGTAAGAACTCACAGTAGAAAAGGTTTGCTAAATACCGACAGAGGGCGTAAATAGCGTAGTTATGTAAAATAACAGTGATACTTGAATGGACTAAATTTAACATAAATAACTGGGCTTTTATTATTATTATGAAACCTTAGAACAACCCCAATAGCCTTAACCGTCAGTATTTTTTACACAAATTGCATTTGAAGTATTTGCGTGCGCCACCTACCGGAAATTAGCAAACCTAGCTACTGGTGGTTCATACGTTAGTAGCTCCAACGTATACAGTAGTTAAAACGTTACAATTTAAAGTTAGAAAACATATAATCTGCCTGACCTTCTTTCTCAAATATTTAAGTTTCAAAAATAACAAGAGTTAAAAAGCATTAATGACGATAAACATAAAACGATTTATTATACATTCAACAAGTTTCCTTCTCAAACATTCCAAAAACATATCTGGCAGGTTTTTCATTCGAACAACAAAAACTATTTGATCAAGGCTTGTCTTTTTGCCTACGGTGTGCCATTGCTGATAACAGTGATAAATCTAAGCATCACGCTCGGATATTTTGACAAACTGCAACGCAACCCGGACTTCTATGACCAAGGTAACCAACATTGAAACACCCAATATCCAACTTGCGATTGATGGCTCGCCTGCTGTGTCCTTTATTCCAAGATACATTAGAATCCTGATTTTATAGTCTCTTGTATGTCGAATTTTTACATAGGCCTACATTTTTACTTTAACATTTTTTTCAAATAGAGTCAGAATAACTAATTGGGATAAAATCTGAAAAAATCAAAAAATCGCGTACCACAATCATGTTGTTTACAATTTACAGACTTAAAGTTTTCCTGAAACTAACCCTATCTGATACGTTACATGCAATTTTGCTGACAGCCGACAATGTAGGCTACACTGTTTCGACCTCTAAGATCAGTGTATGGCCGTACTAGTAGGCTAGTAGGCTTATAGTCAGAACACCCCACTCTCACAGGCTGAAACCCATGCCTCATTACATCTCTTAGTTGCAACATCTGGGCATAATGTACCACCATAACATATAATTGTATTGGTACATGACTTCTATTTTGCTGCCGGATTTTAAAACATGTGTCCTTTTTAAGACAATCCTGAATATTTGAGATCAACGTATCGGGCTGAAAACATGTGTTGGCTTCAGAAGCATTCTCTTTACTTTGGTTTTCTCCTTATTGTTGGATTGGTTTTCATCAACAACGTCGTCGTTTTCGTGCTAGTGCTGAGAAAAGTGATCTTTAAGCGAGAAAAGGTACGCTGTTCTAAAATGCACTTCACGCTGTTTATTTATTCGACTTTCTTTAAACATAAATTATTGTTGCCTGCTTTTTAATTGGCGCAACAGGTAGCGATCTGTATGACACTATAGAGTGGTAAGATGGTGACTTTAATGTAGTTCAATCAGGTTACTTTAGGTCAAGTTTCCAGCACAGTGTAACACAAATAGTCGACACAAGATTACAACCCAAAACCTTGTTCTAAACACTCGGGCAACGTATAACTATTTAGTAACTTACATGTTTTGTCTTAGATTCAGTCAACAGCTGCAGATCAAAGCAAACTTAACCAACTGGTCATGGCAATCTCTCTTTCGTTCACCCTTGGTCTAACCTGGGTCTTTGGGTTCCTTATGTTGCTGTCAACTGATGAAACATACAATCTAGTTTTGAGTTGGTTCTTCGCCTTGTTCAATGCTTTTCAGGTAGCCTACTATTGGATGACCTCAATATAACGGTTAAAATAAGACATTAAAATAAGACAAGTCTTGCTTTGGCACAAGACAAACATAGCCTATACCTTAGGCTTATAGCCTATATGTTTCATTTTTAAAGTTACTAATGCGCCTATGTTTGCTAAGTTCAAACAATCAAAAGTTTATATACACCTCCGAAAATGCTTTGGTTTTTTTCTTTTCAATTTATTTTTGTTGGCCAGATTTGAAAAACTATAGCTGGCTACACTTTTTCTTTGCTACGTAAATTTTCAAAAAATCTGTTCTTTTTGTTGCAGGGAGTATTTGTTTTCTACATCACGTGCGTGAAAAGAAAGGACATGCTTCACTTTTGGTGGAATCCTACCCGAAACAAAATTCGGTGGTTGATGGGAAGAGTCAACGACGCATTGGGACGTGAATCTTCCACATACGACATCTCAATTACCATGACAACACAAAGCACTGAAGCATCCACCGTTAATACTGGACACACCATATCCAGCGCATAATGCTGTTCGTTGTTTTTGTACTATTTTTTTCGATTCCTTTGCATATATCTTATATTGTACAAAACACAAGGTTTGCCGTCTGTTTACGAAAAAAAAAAATATATATATTTCGAGACAAACAAAATGTTTCGATCAGGCTTATGTAGCGATCATCATATCAAAACATTGAATTTATAGATAATATTGTTGTGCCTTGCAATGGCTCTGGTAAAAGACCATAATTTCAGATTTCTATGGAATGAAATCATGCGTGACAAGTTCACTTGTCCTGCAAAAAAGTAAGCGTGAGACTGATTGTCGACTCGAAACCGTGATTCAAATACTTTAGGCGTGCTGTATTATCTGCATGAAATACACCAGTTAAGTTCAGCCACTGTAGTGTTTACGTCTGGGGGCGTTTTAAAGTCAAGTTGGGCTATTGAACTGCTTTATTCAACGGACCATTTGAGTTTGAATGTACAGTACAGCAACACCAAAGTTGCAAGCTACAAACTCAAAATGACTGTGGAAAAAGGTGAAACACAAAATATGCCATGTTGGTATTATGACAAAGCAGATTTGAAGAAAACGCCTTCATTGCAAGATGGAATAAATGCAGAAACCGAATCAAGATATCGTCGTGAAGGCCCAAGATTTATTTTTGACATGGGAACAAGAGTAAGTGTTAGAGTAAAGTAATTTGACCGAATACATTTAAAGTGAGTCATTCATTATATTTTGCTTTTTTTGTGTTTTTTGTTACTTTTTAAGCTGGGTTTGCATCATGACACCATAGCAACTGGAATAGTATTTTTCCATCGATTCTACATGTTTCATTCATTCAAAAAGTTCCCACGACACATCACTGCCACATGTTGCTTGTTTCTGGCTGGTAAGGTAGAGGAAACTCCGAAAAAATGCAAGTAAGTAAAAAATTTACATAATTTTTGTGTATAGCTAATAAAGACCTCAAATATCTAAAATGTAACTATGAGTTTCTGGCATTGTTGAGAACGCAGCTTTACAAATTGGCAAAACAGATTTAATGGGTGTTTTCAGTTGAAAGGTACAAACTTGTCCAAATAATATAAAATTTGTTGGTGAAAGTTCCATGTTTTTTTTTAGGGACTAAAATGTTTTAGATCAAAATATGGTATGTAGATTAGCATTAGTTTTGTTTGTTACATTTACTTTCCTTAATTATTTCAGTATGTAAGCTTTTAAGCATTGTGTATTTTTGTTTCCCAGGGATTTAATTAAAGTGGCAAGAAGCTTGTTAAATGATGCCCAGTTCGCACAATTTGGTAGTGACCCCAAAGAAGAAGTGTTGACCTTTGAAAAGGTTCTGTTGCAAACAATTAAGTTTGATTTAACAGTGGAACACCCTTACAAGTATATGGTCCAGTATGCCAATGCACTAAAAGGTAAGGAAATTGTTTCATCCTTTTTCAAACAATGAATAATTTGTCAGATGTATTAAAATATATATACTAAACAAGTGATTTTTAATTGTAGGGGACCGAGCAAAAATTGAGAAGTTGGTGCAAATGTCATGGACTTTCATTAACGACAGCCTGTGCACATCATTATGTTTGCAATGGGAACCACAAATTGTTGCTGTCGCAGTGATGTATTTGGCAGGTGTGAACAGATACAAATTTCTTTTCGACCATAGTATGCAAATCCCATTGAATGCATTTTACCCATTCAGCTGTCACTAAGCACTCCCACATGATTTATATATGAGTGTTCTGTGATTGCTGGTCTGCATCAACGCTTCAGGGCTGATCCCAGTTATAAATTTATGTTCATCATAACACATGTTTTGGGATTTTTTCCAGTGGAGATAAACACAGTTTATTGTCTTTGAAGGTCGACTGTGCAAATTTGAACCACAGGATTGGGCATATAATCGCGGCAGGTGGTGGGAACAGTTTATTGATGACATAAGTATTGAGCTTCTGGAAGATATTTGTCACCAGGTATGTGCAATTACCATTTTCACTTGGTAGAAAATCACAATCAATCAGTACATCAGACCACCAATATTACTTAATGGTATCTTTGTCAGGTTTTGGATCAATATTCGCATGCCAAAGGAGGCAAAGCTGGATCATCTGGAAAAGCTAAACGCGAGCGACCAAAGACACCTGGGGATGCAGAGAAAACAAATGAACCCCAGGTAAATAGATATGCACATAGAATCAATCCCTGTAGAGTGAAGTAAACATTTTGGATTAATTTGCACAGGCCAAAACCTCAAGAAGTGAATCACATAAAAGCTCCCAGAAGTCCAAGCCTTCCCAGAGCCATTCAAGCCAAGTGAGTATTTACAATATAATTTGTACTTTGTCACACTGTAATAAATGCTGTTTATTAGGCTACAGGAAAAAAGTCCCACTCCTCGCAGAGTTCACAAAACCAATCCACATCAAACAACAAATCCCAGTCATCTTCTAACCAGAGGCGAGCCTCCTCTAATACTGAAGTGGTTGCCATGGATACTGTCGATACTGGGGACCGAGGCACAATTGAACAGGGAAAGCCACCAGGCAGTAAAACCCAGGTATTAAAAAAATGCCTTGCATAACTGATTTTGTGAAAATGATCACTAGACACATAAATTGAGTTTAACCTAAGTTGTCTGAAAATCTGAACAGTTTGTAATATATGTTATTGTGATGTGTCAAGTGCTGTGCATTTCTCTTCAGGTTTCAACAAGTTCTTCAAAGCCCAAGACACCACCAAATGCACCAAGTGAAATGTCAACTTCTTTCTATAGTAACCTCAACCAATATCAGTCTTTCATGGGAACAACAGTTCCTTCCACTCTTGCATTTTTACCACCTCCTGCCCAACACAAACCATCACAAGGGTACATTGGACAATATCCTGCCCAAGGGGGACCACAAACACCACCAGTTCATCAACCATTTACTGCTTCCAGTGGACCACCACCGCCACCAAACTTTTCAACCTTTCCTCCAATGCCTGGTGCATTTGAGGGAAGCTTCCCACCCCCTGCCCGTTTTCCACACACCACTCCACCTGCAACTGACATGTCTATGTTTCCACCTACCCAAGGAAATTACCCAGCCCACTTCACTGGACAGTCACAGCCTGGACTAGCAACTGTACGAATAACTGGCAGACGCGACCAGTCTGGTTCACAACCTTGGCCCTAGTAAATTACATTTGTTTGTTGGTTCCTGATTTTGCTTCATTGCTCGCTAACCCAAAACAAGTGGATTTTGTTACAATTGCTTGTGCTGCTTGACTTTTTCTGGCTGGATATAAAAGTTAGCATTGGTACAGTTGTTTTCCAGCTTCTGTTAGAAATACAATCACCATGACAAGTTATAAATATGTTATGCTTGGTATGAAACAGCCATCATGCTACCTGCAATATTGCAAGTTGATTAAATGGATTTATATTTCATTTTTTTTGGAGTGGGGGGCATCGTGCAGTTGCTGACTTGCGCTAACCATTCAACCATTTTAGTGCTTGGCAAGCAAGCATTTAATAAAGCCTTACACATTTGAAGTTGTTTTGTGATATGTCAGTTTATTTAATGACAAATGCTTTGTAAAAAGACTTTGAGGTTGCCATAACTTCAAGCTAGTTTTATCCCCAGTCAACAAAAAGCATTAAGTTTGTTCAACTTGTGCCAGTTTTGTTTTACGTTGCAAACACATGTCTTAGGTCGATAGCAAACCAGTTTAATGACATCTGCTTTAAAGTGATGAAAAATTTTATTTCATGAACATGTTTAAAATTGAAACATATCAATGCAAGAATAAGCAAGAAATAGTCACCAACATAAAACAGAACAACTTTGTAAGCAAGAAGTTTGAAAACAATAAGATGCGGACTATTTTTGGCATCCAAAAGCTGATGAGAAAAGAAATTCTGATGAGGATGGTTGCTCTTTCTCAGGTGCATTAAACGAAAACAAATTTTGGTCCTCTTTAGGAGAACTGTTTCCACCAAAATTAAATGAAAACATGCCATCATCACTAGATGGTGACGTTCCTTCAGAAAACATGTTGCCAAAGGAAAATGAAGGATTAGGTGATTTGTTTCCTTTTACTGGAGATTTATTGGTTGAACTGTTCTCCTGAAAAGAACCAAACCCTGCACCAAATGAAAATGGTAAACCAGCGCTAGAAGATGGTTCTTCCGTAGCACCAAAACTGAAACTAGTTGGTGAGCTTCTACTTTTAGAAAAATTGCCATATTCCACTTCATCCGATGCAGAGCTGGTTCCTTGTCTGTCAGAGCTCTGTCCACCAAAACCCAAGAAAAACTGGCTTTCTGGTGATTTTGACTTTTTCTTTAAGCTTGTCCCTGGCAAGGTTGGAACAGCAAACTCAAATTCATTCTTCTTTGTCTCCGGAGATGGTGTTTTCTGTCCAACCTGTTGGTTTAAAATAAGAACTTACCATGTTAGAATATTGTATGTCTCATAGTACTGATGGGGCAGTTTTCAAGCTCTAAATTTTGCAGACAGAAACGCATGGGTCCCCAAACTGCACAGAAGTATGCATTATACAAGTAACAAACCAGAAATGATAAAGCATCCCCTCCAGCATATTGTAAATTAGATGCCATGCGGAAATCATCCCCGGGCATTTCTTCGAACTCCGCAAGCAATTTTCTGTGCTCTTCAAAGATGGCTTTGCCCATTTCTGGTGTTGAACCTAGCATTCAAAAATATTTACTGAAATAAGTGGATAAACCAAGTGACTCTTTACGACCAAAAATATCAAATTTTGAGCTAAAATAGGAATAAAACTATAACCTAAAATTGATTGTAAATACTAAGACCCACCAGTGGATATGCTACTTGTTCGTTCAGGTGTGGTGGATGTGCTTGATATCGGACTCTTGGTATTGGCTTCTTCTTCCTGTTTTGAACTTACATTAGTAACAGAGTTAAAAATTCATAATCGACCTGATCATGGCAGATAAGACACTTATGGATGCTGTGTGAAGACCCTTGAAACATTGAACATTACTTTTTGCTCCCAACCAACAAATATCATATCTGTATTTTAGTTTGTTCCCGTGCAAATGTCCTTTTCTAATTTGCAGAAGGCTTGTACTACCATTTAGTTTCATAAAATGATTTCATTACCACACTTGGCATTGGAACATCATAGACAGGTCCATCAAAGAAGCTTAACATTGTTTTAGGCCTGGAAACATCTTCTTTAGAGGGAACTGGAACACTTTCAACATCATCCATTTCTTCCACAACATCATTTTGTTCACTATAATGCAATCAATATTAAGTATGTAAAAATAGAATAATTTATTATGCTTAATACAACAATTAGGTGAACTGGTAATATTAGAACTATCATCATTATGTCAATTGTATTAAAAATATAAAGGTTATTCAACGCCTCCCTGCTATCACATTTCCTTTGCATTTTTTTATTAATGTTTTTCACATTTGACAGAACAATTCAAAGTTATTACTACAGTGAAACTTAATCAGAAATGAAAGAAAAATACAAAATTTCTTTGCCAATATTGAAAACTAGTTTTTGAAAGGCTCAAATGCACAAAATAACGACAATGGAAAATTTACATGCAAAAGTTAATCACTTTTTTTTTTCAGTAGAGCTGAACCCACCTCTGCACTTGTTCTAAGATGAGTTGTTCACCTTGTTCTAGCACTTTCTTCTGGATAATTTTTTCCTGGATTTGTCGAATCAGGGGTACCTCTGTTACCTTTGGTGCTGGTTGAGTGACTGGTGGTTGTGACCAGTTGGGAGTTGATTTTTCATCTTAGATGAGTGTAATGGTTACATACTATCAACACACTGTACTTAGGCAAACCCCAATTACTGTTGTTAGAGCCACAAATTACATAAAATACATTAAAATTAAAATAAGTTATACTAGAATGTGTCAAATAAAAAACAGGTCTTGTTTACACATTTACTTTAACCTGTGAAAACATCTAGTTAGAAACCAATCAGACATTTTTGTGGTAATGTTTACACATTTTATATTCACAAACAATCACAAATAATAAAAAATGTTGAAAATATTTAATGATTCAAAACCCAAGACACTACAGCATACAAAACTGTAGTTTTCAACCTGCATTCATTTCCCAACTGGTATAACTTCTGATTTTTTTCAACACAAAATACTGTCAACTGTGTAAGTAAAATAAAATTTCACTCACAATCTATTGCAGGTTTCTTGGGAGAAACTGGCTTTTTGGCAGCCATCTGAACTTTTGGTAAACTTGGTACAATTTTTTCAATTTTCTTGGCTTGTTTTGGCCTTGGTTTAACTGGGGACTGTTTTAGCCAATCAGACAATGACTTTCCAAGCATTGAAGTACTTTTCAAAGTTTCTGGTTTCTATTAAATTATATGTAGCGGTAGACAAAATTGCTGAATGCAGATAGTGTTGTAGCAATATTCACATGCTTTGACACAGGTGCTAACTCAACTCTACCTTCAATGGTTTAACTTGAGGAGCAAGAACAGAAAGTGATCTGCTTCTTTGTAAGGTTGATTCAGGGCTGCTCGCTGCAACAGTTTGTTTCATGTTTTCATGACTGTTGTCTTCCATACAAATACTTTCTGGTTTTGCCAACTGTTCTGTTGATTTCTAAGCAATATTTAATGATGTGACACTTTGATTTGAGAAATGCTTTCTTTTTCCTTGTCTGTGGGAGTTCAAGCTGTAATAACTCAAGCTGAATTTAATGCGTGAAAACAAAGAATTTACAATTGTGAATAATATAAATGAAACAAATTTAAAATGTGTTTCATAAACTGTTAATGGTGTGGTTAATATTTTCCTATTAATAAAATCTCCTTTCAAGTAGAGCAATTGCGACGATTCAGGGTCATTGAAAAAAGATTAAAAAAATTCAGTGTGAAAATCACTGAATCTGTTGCTGTATTTTTTTTTTTTGCGAAAACAAATGCAATCCGCTTCGACAAGCATAAAAAAATGGACACACATATTTTTTTTGCTTTTATTTATTGGTTTTATCATGTGTAATGCATTTTAATAATAAACATTACTGCCAAGGTATCAGTCCTGGACTGACGATGACAACAGAGATAGTTGAAATGTTGAATGATGTATTCTATATATACCAGTACCTTGGCAGTAATGTTTATGCAAAAAATACATTTCAATTTGGAGTATAATGTTCCTAACTAAATGCATTTGTTTTCGTAAAACAAATAAAATAAAAGGGAGCATAACAACAATACACAACAAAATATTTAAATACAAAACCTACTGTTGTATTGGATTTTGCAGGAATAGAAAACAGTGATGGGATATTTGGTAAACTGCTGCTTATTGCACTGCTAAGTAAGCTACTTCCACTTGATCCAAATTGTTGGTCAGTAGAACTTTTAGGTTTCTTTTTAAAAAATCCTTCAAAGCTTGGCAGCTGTCAAATACAAATAAAACAATTGGTCTTTTTATTGGCCAAATAACACTGTTTATTTGGTTTAACTACCAACCATGGTTTTAAGCTGGAATTTATTTTTTTCTCTTCGCTGTTCTACAGGTGCACTTGTTGAAAATTGACATTCCATTGGTGTTGGTTCTGGCAATTGTGGTCTAGCTTGTACCTTAAAACATTTTTGAAAATACATTTAATACTTTTTTCCTGTTGTCAAGTATGTACGACCATAAAATACATTGCTGCCATTTGAAGTAAATTTCAACAAGACCAAATTTGACAACGTTAGCAGCACTAAAAGTATTTTTTCTTCACAAGATTTATAATGTCAAGACGAATTGGGTCCATTGCAACTTATAAACCACTTTTAGGTATATTCAGAATAATTAAAAGAAAATTCTTGTCAAATTGGAATGGTTATTATTTAGAATTATCTACATAGAATTTAAACTGTATCTGTTTTAAAGACAATAAAACTGAGTAAAACTTTTGATACTGACCCTAATGGACAGAAACAAAATTCAGCAGCTTTTTATAACACAGTAATTGCAACACAAATAATTTTAACTTTAAAAACATGGTGAAACATCCTTGCAACCTTGTTCTTTTTCCTCTCTAGCTCTTCAATTTCCTTTCTTGATTTTTTGATGTGATTCAGATTTTCTGGTGTTTTTCTCTGGACATCTCTTAATTTAATCATTTCTTTTGCCCTTGTATTTGTCGGTCAAAGAAAATAAAAATATACTACACAATCTGATGATCCAATTCCACTAATAAAGTCTTTAAATGGCCATTTTAATTCAAAAAGTTACTTTTTTACACTACCTGTAAAAACAAGTACATCAAAGAAACCAACACAATGCATTACTCGGTCCCGAATAAATTTTGAAATATAATCTGAAGACTTTTTGCAAAAACATTATTTTTAAAAACTGGCAGAAACTAGAAGGGTGGCTTAGCACATTTTACCATAGCATATACACTACAATCTATTCTGCAAACTGTAATATATTCTCTATATTTATTTTTATTGGGTCCCATATTAGCCAACATTTTTTATAATCTTGATTTGTTTCTGCAGGCAGAAACTCATGGGTCCCCAAAACCGCAAAGTTGTAAACAGACAACCATAAGAAACGTTGCTATAAAGTCAAACACAGTAATTGGTAGTGTTACTTAAAAAAAGAAGTTACGTAAATTACAAACTGTCCAAATCTCATGCAATTGAGACATTGTTATAAGTTTGTGTGCCTAAATAGCATAAAACACTGACATCTCAAAACGGCATATTATACAAACTGTCAAAATGTATTGTTGATTAATTCACCCATTTTGGGGGGTTGGTAGGGTAAATATTAGGGCTGCAGGGTGAAACACAATATTCGACAGCTACAAATGCCAAATTCAAAAAACTATCAAAAATTCATCCAAATCGGACGTTTTATAAACAATAGGTGGCTTAAGCAGTAAATATTGGGCTACATGGTGAAACACAATAATCGATGCCCTAAAATAGCATAATGAAAAAACTGTCCAAATTGTATTCAAATCGGACATTGTTTAAAAAATCACCCATTTTAGGGGGCTAGTGGGGTAAATATTGGGGCTACAGGGTAAAACACAACAAACGATGCCCTAAAATGGCACAATGAACAAACTGTCCAAATTTCATCCAATTCGGACATTGTTTAAAAAATCACCCATTTTAGGGGGCTAGTGGGGTAAATATTGGGGCTACAGGTTAAAACACAACAAACGATGCCCTAAAATGGCCCAATGAACAAACTGTCCGAATTTCATCTAATTCGGACATTGTTTAAAAAATCACCCATTTTAGGGGGCTAGTGGGGTAAATATTGGGGCTACAGGTTAAAACACAACAAACGATGCCCTAAAATGGCCCAATGAACAAACTGTCCGAATTTCATCCAATTCGGACATTGTTTAAAAAATCACCCATTTTAGGGGGCTAGTGGGGTAAATATTGGGGCTACAGGTTAAAACACAACAAACGATGCCCTAAAATGGCACAATGAACAAACTGTCCAAATTTCATCCAATTCGGACATTGTTTAAAAAATCACCCATTTTAGGGGGCTAGTGGGGTAAATATTGGGGCTACAGGTTAAAACACAACAAACGATGCCCTAAAATGGCCCAATGAACAAACTGTCCAAATTTCATCCAATTCGGACATTGTTCAAAATTTACCCATTTTAGGGGGCTAGTGGGGTAAACACTGGGGCTATCGAGTCAAACAAAACAAATGGCACATCTACATAACCATATCTACCATCTGTGAAAGTTTCATCCAAATCCATCAAACATTTCAGGGCAAAATGGGGTGGACAAACTTCAGGGAAGAAAAAAAAAAAAAGAAAAAAAAAGAAAAAAAAAAAAAAGAAATCGAGTAAAATCAAGATGTGTCCCCTTCAAGGAAGGGGACCCATAATAAAATGAAACTGTTTTTATTAGAACATTAAAAGGATACAATGCGACTCCCCATTCAGTAATTGTCTTAAACTTGAGGTTGGAAGGATCTGAAAACAGACATTAGTATTTTACATGTGTTGGTAATAAAACAAGTCCCTTTATCTAATAAAACAATAAAGTTGTGATTATATCAATAGTCTGTGTAGCAATAACCTTTAAATAAACTAACAAACCCTGTTTTGCTCTCCTATTTTCTATATCTTGCTTTAGCTCCTCAATCTGTTTTTCTCTTGTTTTAACTGCCTCTTGCATTTCTTCTACTTCTGCCATGTGTTCCCTTAACTTCACAACCATTGGTATTTCGTCATAAATTTTCATTCTTTGTTGGACCTTTTCCTTGTACTCTTCATACTTTGAATTGCACTCTTCTCTAAAAAATATTACATATAGTGCTGTACTGTTGGTGTGCAAAAGTAGTATGTACGCCATGACTTAAAAAAACTGCTTCAAACTGACAGCAAAAATATCTAAATTAATCCCCAAAAAATGCCAAAAAAACACACCCGGTTATTAAAAACTGTGGATTTAAAAGTGAATTGACCACTGGCAGCACATCAGTATAAGGGCAGCCTTCTTCCTAAAACAAACAGGTAAAGAACTTACAGAATTTTTGACTGGTTTTCCTGTTCCCTCTCAAATATTTCTTCCTTGTTTCTTACTTGTTCTCTCAGCAGTTCTTCAGTATCGTGAAGCCTTTGTGTTGCAAAAAACGATGTATTTACAGGTTTGATTGTTTTTTTCATGAACTGTATGTGAATTTAGGTACACTATTCACGATTTTGATTAATCTGAGCAAAAAATCAAAGCCAGTACATTTGAGTAAAACATAATGACTATTGACAAGTGATATTGTCATTATCAGGTCATAAGAATTATATGTGAATTACAGTAGTAATAAAACTTATTTAAATACCAAAAGACAGTTTTAAGATGGTGAGCGTAATTGAAAGCAAGACCTTGTATCACAGCAAAAAGAGTACTTGCAAAAACAATCAACAAAATTGTAAGTTAGCTGCAGACAGTGCACACTGTTTTAACATGTGAAGTCCTGTCAGTAAAGATGGTGACAAGACTTTGGCTGTATAACATTTGTTGAAGAGTGTTAAGTATTATGCATTTCGAGGCCTGTGTTATACTCATTTCGCACCATGCGTTTTAATGACATGATTCGCATTTTTGTGCTGCTATGCTATTTGCCACAAAATATTATGTTAAGTCTTCTGAATGTTATGAGCTTGCCTCAAAATTTATTCACAAGCCTTCGGCAAGTTATGCTTTCCATACATAAGCAGTTTAACTTACATCTTTATTTGTTGTTTTTGGTTTTCAAAAATGTAGCTTGTGTGCTGGATTGCCATTTCCAATTGCTGGTTATCTGAATCCAACTTCATAGATTCTCCCCTCTTTTCTTTTATTTGTTTTTTAATTTCTGCATCCAAAATGAACACTTTTTCAGATGCCATTTTTTTAATTTCACAATAAAAAATTATATACTCATAGAAAATCTATATTGTTTCTGTCATTAAAATATAACAATAGCACATACAACAACTGCCCAATTGTACTGTATTTACAAAAACAATATATAATAAGCTTTTTCGTCTGTATTGTATGACAAAGTTTGCACAGCACACCAATGTTTAAACAAACTTGTTAACTTAAAATCAAAACATTCACAGATATTGTAAAGCAACAGGTTTTCATAACTAAAAATTTTAACTGTAAGAACTTTTTAATAATATATACATCATACCTTCAATTCTTTGTTTTTCTGTTGCAATCACATTCCTTTTGTCTTCAATCTCAGTGCGCAGCTTTCGGAGAGCTTGATTGAGCTCTACTGGGACTCCACTTTCATCAAATACAGCCATAACTATGTCACATACAAAACCTATCTACAAAAATCTACAATAAAAAAATATTGCAACCCTTAGTGCAAACATGTAAAACAACATTACACATTTCAAATTGTTTTCTCAACACAAAAGTGACAAGTGCATAACTAGAATAAGAGACAAAAATGTAAGCCTTTCTGTGTGCAACAATTCTTTGAAGTGCACAAAAATATAAAGGTAACATATTTTTTTAATAGTCAATGCACTTTATACAAACTGTGGTTGGTAAGCAAAAGATTGAAGAGCACACACAATATCAGCCTATAAGTTCTGCAGTGGCAACAAAAAAAACATTGGACTTGTTGCAAAAAGAAGTTTGTTGCATAGAAAAAGCAAAGCACAGAAATTTATACTGTGTCAAACTGATGTTTACAAATCTTCTCGTTGATTATACAAAACACACTTGCAAGCATTTTTCTGAGCATCAAGGTAAGATTTACACCCAAGTGAAACCACTCCCTGATAAATCAGCCCAGCCGTTATCTTGCATGCTGAAAGAAAATGTATATATTTAAAAAATATTTTAAGAAACATTAGTGGTAACAAACCAGTAAGATACAGCACAGTTATTGCATCAGAAAAACATTTAAACACAACCAAGTTTTGTTGAATTTCGCTTCAGCCAAATCATAAATTGGTTCAAGTAAATAAAAAATCTTCATGTTTTGCGTTTAACAGAAGTAAACAGTGCTTTTTGTCAGTGAAAAGAGCTGTTGCCAGTTGTGCATCAATTTTTTAGTTTTATTTTATTCAACACCTGGAACTATAGTCTGTAAATAAACCTGCGATTACCAAGTTGTACTTACATCAAAAACAGTAAAAAAAGTTTTTGTTTGTTTCATTTTTATCCTCAGTGGGCGGGCAATGCCTGAATGCGTTATGCTCACAACGAGTCCGCCGTTGAGCTGCTTGTTTTTATTGCAAGTGCGATAATCATTTTTTATTTGATTTTTTTCAAATTAAGGCAGTTGGTGACTTCAATTTAGTTCAACCCATCGGGAACCACTGGGTTGGAGCAATGCCGCTTAAGTTTCTTGCTCAGGGAAACACAAGCTACCGAGATAGGATTAGCACCCATGACCTTGTGATCACAAGACGGTTGCGCCAACTTTATTCTCAACAAACAGTTATTGGTTTTTGGTTCAGTATTTTTGTTGAAAAATCATCTTACTGTTTATGGTAAAAGTAGCAGCATCATTTCTTTTTCTTTTGCTTGACATTCGTGTGCATGAATTCATCAGACATTGGTAAAAGGAATTGTCACATTTTTCTTTGTCCATTTTGCAGGTGTCATAGCAAACATCATGTTCATCACAGCATGCTTCCAGACTTGATAAATGACTCAAATCAACCTTGCATTATGGGATAGTATTGTGAAAACTTAATGATGGGATATGTATATGCAAAACACAACACCAGCTATCTATAAAGATACACAGAACGCCTAAATGACTTTACTTACATCAACTCCTAATGATCCACATCCATTGCTTGTAGGTATGTGTGAATAATTAACTGACTTTCTGTAACCTGCATAAAAAAATTTCCAATTTTTTTTGCAAACTAGAAAGATGGCTTTTGTTTAAGTTACATTTATACTATCTGCTTCATTTGACCTGCTAACACCAAAAGTTCTTGGTCTATATTGTGCTTACATTATTAAAATGTCACAAATAAGTGCAAATAAGCAGAAAAGAACAACATAGTTTTCTTTATCTAATATGCTATTTAACAGAAACATCATATTTGTGGTGGTGCCGATATTGTTGAATTACATTGTTTTAAACTTGGACTCCTAATCGAATGCCAAAACTGTGACTTTACAGTAAAGAAGAGTTTACAATTAAAACAAGCCAAGAGAAAGAAGATTAAATGTAAAGACAAGTGTTTTGGGCCAGATTGATCAAGTAAATACTTGCCTTGTTACCCAAAGGTATATTTTCACACAACACTAGCATTAGACCCAAGAAAAACACATTTTTCCTATTGTGGCACTTGTACGTTTTTGGCCTGCCAGTCTGCATAGTGTGGCAGCTGCATGTGCAAATTTTTTAGATTGCACACAAAGAAATTTAATTGGCCTGCCTTGGTCTCTTTTTTCTGCTTTGTGACTGCTGAAATTGGTCTTGCAAAAACTACAGACAATTCGAATCTGAAATTTTTACTCAATATTCTACACAATGTAGGCTAACCATTTAAGCATACAAACTTTTTTTAAAAAAATAGCGAATAAAACTCACTTACCAGTTGGACACTTGTAACTACATTTCTTATCCTGTGATGCAATGTTAACAGCATCGACCACATTAGCAAAAGCTTCAAGTCCCTTTTTAACTGTCCTGGGATCCATGTCAAGAAATGCATTTGTTAATACCAAATAGCGCACAATCAGTATTATGCAAAGAAACCCGCGAACTGCCATCGAGATGGGCATTCTAGCAATCACCAATCAGTGTCGTTGTCGACTGTCGATATTGTCTTCAATCCTTAAAAATGCAAATTTGAAGCGCAATACGTTTTTAATATACTTTTTTTAATAAAATTGGTTTTCACCAAGACACATCTAACTCTAAATTGGTATGCACTTTGCAGTTTGTACACTCGTCGTAGTGATGTTTCGAAACGATGTCGTAGCTCGTAGGTGAAGTACCCTACCAGGGCTGCCAGATAAAAAAACGCAGAATAGTGCCAAAAACTCTCCAAAAAGCGCCAAACACAACAAAAAAGTGCCAAACCAAAAATGTTTGATGCCAAAAATACCGCCAAACCAATTTTACAGAAATAGAGCACCACCTGGCGGTGTACATTTTAAATCAGTTTTACCAACAATTCTTTACAAATCACTCCCAAAACATCGTTTTTGCCCTAAACCCTGCATGCGCACAAAATGCCGCCTTAAGGATTTTATTTACTCACAATTAAGCATTTTACTTCCGGCCCGCGAGGTCATTTTATCCGGCCCGCGACCACATTTTTTGGTTTGCCAAATCATATTGATAATTTTGTGGCATTTAAAAATTAATCTACTCCTTACGAAACTTTTCCTGTCGCGATATGTAGATTTTATGTTACGTAGTGACACAGGATTACAACGCCATGGATTGAACCAAAACCAGTTTGTTACGTCGCAAACAAGTGTTAATTGTGCGCAAACAATCGCCGTTTTTGGTTACTTTTGACGAAAGATACAAGCATTGTCCTAAATATAAGTCTAACTATACAGTTTAAAAGTCGCATCACTAGACTTTAAATGGGTTGGTAGAAAGACCATATCTTGGCGCCCCTATAAAAATCTAAGTTTGGAAAGACGGCGCTAGGATATGAAAACTGTGCGGCCCGCGCGAATCATTATTAAACTTATCCGGCCCGCAGTAAAAAGAAGTTTGGTGACCCCTGCCCTAGGTAATCGACTGAACGCATGGCACAATGACAAGTCATGCTTACGGCTAGTTGCAATTCGGCTGCTTTAACCTTGTCGTTAATATTTGAATTAGGATTTTTTGTCAGGTTAAGTGTAGCCTGTCCTTTAAATGGTATTTTTTTTCCGGTGGTTTTCTGTCTGTTCGTGCTTTTTAAACTTACTTAACCGTGGCCCAATAGTACGATGGCAAACTGTGCAATATCCGTTTTCCGAACCGTCAACAGCCTTCTTCAACCACTTAAAAGTGTCCTCCTACTTTCTGTTATACTTTCGCTCGCTGTCGTACGATGGTTTCCACTTTTTGCATGACATTGTTGAACATTTTAAACTAAATAAACTCGATGCTACTTGCCGGCGCTGACATGTTTTCTGGAACACAAACTTTATGATGTCCAACAAACTCCTTTAGCCCACAGTTAATATTTTTTTTTCTTAATTGTTGCATTGATTTGTCAAAAAGGGCTTGTGTGACGTATACGGGAATTCAATGAAACAGAACCTACTCATTGTAATGGCGCAGCTAGCGGATTTAAGCAGTAATTTGTTGTTTTAGAAGCGCAAACCTTTGCAAAAAAGCAAAAACGCCAAATAAAACAATTAGGTGCCAACCATTACCATAAACCGCCAAATTTTACAAAAATATCCGCCAAACCGCCAGTTGCTATTTTTGGTGCCAACTACATTCAAAAAAACGCCAATTTTGAGGTATTTGGCGGCAAAACCGCCAAATTGGCAACCCTGTACCCTACTGCAGACAACTTTCACGCATGAGAGCGCAAGCTTCCTATTTCGATAGTCAGAGGTCAGAGCAAAGAGATTATAAAATATAATCTCTTTGGTCAGAGATGTGCAGAGTCTGATTTTTTGGGCTCCGGCTTCGAAAAACATGACACCGACTCCACCCCAGCTCATAATGAAAGGCGCAAAATCAGGCTCCGACTCATGATAATACTCCGGTATGACAACTAATTGTTGGGTTTACACGAAAGTTATTGTCACTATAAGACAGTGATAGGGAGACTCGAGTCACCTTTTAAAAAGACTTGACTTGACTCGAGTCTCAGTTGTGAAAAGAATCGACTTGACTTGGACTCGTCATAGTAGAGACTTGACTCGGACTCGTTATTTCACAAACAAAACGGAAATTTCTTATGATAACCTGTTCAGTTGTCTTCAACCAAACAACAGCAGCAATTTACTGTGCGAAGGTAATTTTGCTTAATTTAACGTAACGAAGTCGCTGCTACATGTACGAACTTTCTTATGCTGGCATTAAGCGTTGTTTAATGTAATATTTATTGCTTGGTTTAATGTAATCAATTGTAGTACATGTCAAGACCAAGTATTCGCTTTTAAGCGCTTATACTACTGAACAAACGCTCTAGCGAATGCAGTAAAATATGAAATTTTGGTTTTCAAAAACTCCTTTGAACAGATTGACGTTCTTTTCCACGCTGTTTAATGATTGCCAATTGACGTGCTTCATTAAAGTTAAACCTACTCTAAGAAAGGGACGTTGATGAGATTTGTTCACTGTAATGAAGCGGTGTCCGTTTTAAGGTAAAAAAGAGTCGCGACGAACCATCCAAATAGATTAACTATCTTAACCTTTACTCGACTTGAGACTCGAACCTCATTTGACTTGACTCGACTTGAGACTCGAACCCCTTCTGACTTGACTTGACTTGAGACTTCACTAACAGGACTCGTTACCCAACCCTGTTACAGCAATTTGGGTTTATGGTAAGAATCATTGCCGAGTCATCACCATAAACGTCTATGCTCTGTTGTGCCACCTACCAGAAGTTCTCAGACCGGCCCAAAGCCTATGCTCAGTGTTAGTAGCTCTACCGTGCGACAGATGTTTGTTTTTTTCTAAATGTCTTGGTGGCCCAATACATGGGGGCATGACCCACATCCTGGGATTCAGTGGTCTAGTTCGAAGAATTTAACACTAATGTGGTTAGATTCATTTATGACGATTGGAGCGTGGCGCGATGTATAAACATATGCCTTATGTTTTCGTAGGGCAGGTCTAAGTGTCCATAAATGGTAGGTCTATACGCCTCGATCATTTTCTAATTACAGTTGATGATAATGTTATTGCAACACAAAATAAAGTCAACACGTTTACAGTTCCAGAAATAGTTTAGCTCACTGCAGGCACATCTATTTTAAAAATGGGTGAGGTGGTTTTCGAAGATGTTGCTAATCCTATTCTACTGCTTTTGGCTGCGTTTGGATTCCTTGCCAACTTACTGACGTTAAATGTGATCGTAAGCTCACAAGATTTAAGGTAAATATTAAGTATTTTCAGTAGTATGCTGCATCTGACTTGTTGTTACTTTTTTCGCTTTTGGTTTTCAGGGGACCGTTTAACACTCTAATTGTGAGTCTTTGTGTTTCGGACATAATCTCTGCCCTTGTCAGCCTGTTGGTGATCATCGCTATATACCACCTTGGTTTCGATTACAATCACGTTTATAGGGTTAGCACTGTTTATTTATTTTTAATCTCTGCTCACTCTTGTGAAATCCAGAGCAAAACGTTTAAAGCAGAGGCTTTTGTTTACCCCTTGATCTTTTGGAGGATAATATTGACCAACCCGTTTTTTAACAAAACAATCCTAAAACAATTCAGATATAGGCTATAATAGTCCTTAGGTACGTCAAAACCTCTGTATTCTTATCAGTAAATTTCACTTTAGACGAGGTTCAAACCTTTAATTGCTTTGAAGCAACAGTGCATTTAATTCGTAACCACATTTTTAAACTTATTAAACAATTTCACAAGACCAACTTCCAGATAAATGTCAACTCTTTGTAAATGAAGATGTCAGTTAGGCGAAATAGGCTATAAATATTCCATGATATTCATTTACTGATTCCATCATAAAAATATTTTGCATTCGTGGTTAAACTTTATATAAGTTACCAAAATAAATTTCGTCAAGGTTGTGGAGAATGTTGCTTTGGTGCCGTCCGCCGTGACAGCCTTGCACATCTGCACGTTTTCTATATTGCGCTTTGTCGCATGCAAGTGGCCTTTTAGAAAGATCTCAACACTGCAGGCTAAGGTCAGTATATACCTGCAACGTGATATAGTCACTAAAATACGAAGGCACAACACCAACCGTCGACATCCTTGTGTCACAAGGCCACAGTAGTTTGCTGCTGCGACACCATAGAATAATATTTATGACTTGTTTAAGGGTTGTCAGTGGATCCGGTTTTGGCTCCAGTTGGAATAAAAAGGCCCTGATTTGGGCCTGAATTCACACTAGGCCACATTTGTGCTGTAATTTCACGTTAATAAATTTACGTTATGGGCATAATTTTGGTATATTACAAAAAAATCGGGTTTTGTGCGGGTTTTCGGTTTGAACTTTCGGGTTGGATTTCGCACTAACATGCAACTATGCGTGTAAACGGCTACTCGATTGGAACGTAAGAACTCTACTACAAAACGCAACTTCGTACGTTAGTTCGCCCTGAGCGAAACAGAAAATCTAAAGAGTATAAGCTATAAAAAAACCTTTGGAATTGCATGCAGCTTTGGGGTCGCGGGTTTGATAAAACCCTGCCTTAAGGATTCCTTGTATTCTCACGACCATTCTAAGTTATATATGATGTCACAATCTCTATTGTTACACTTTGTGCGTTGTAAAAAAATTTTATCAATGTACGTACGCCAGCACACACATTTTATTACACATGAGAACACATTAAAGAAGACAAATAAATAAATATTTTACAGTTTGTAGCTGCAACATTGTGGACAGTCGTAATGCTGTTAGATGGTGTGATGTTGTCAATTCTATTCATCAGCGGAAAAAATAATACACCTTGGTAAAACTTATTACACAAATATGATTAAGTACGTTAGTAATTTTCCACAGAATTACGGGATTTTTATCCGCAGGATGATGTATATTTGTATGTGTTTTTGGATTTCTGTCACTTGTATTATCACCACATTCACATGCGCTCTTATTGCCACGGTCTTTGTCCATAGAAATCGTCGCCAATCACTTCAGCTATCGGGTATAATGTCATGGTCAATAAGTGCAAGCATAACAAATTGCGTTTTACCTTAAATATTCGTTCTTTACAGAGGAAGTTAGAATTCGACGAAAAAAGGAAGATAAATTTATTGTCTTGCAACTCGTTCTCATTGTCATTTCATTTTACATTGCTTACGTACCCGCCGGTATAGGTAGAAAACAAATCTGTTAAATCTTTAAAGTCGTCGAAAAGTTGTGTGTGTGTAAGTGTGATCATTGCTTGTTTTAGTGATCACCCGTTGCCACGCAGTGGTTGACTACAGCTGCAATACTATCAAGTTCCAGAACGTGTCCTATTTGTTTCTTCGTGTGAGCGAATGTCTTAACCCTGTATTTTACAACATCGCATCAAGGTTAGAGTTTTGTAAATCTCAGGCTAAATTCAACGCAAAAATAGAGCCTGATAAATTATAAAGTATCCCGTCCTTTGTTTAGAAAACTTCGAAATGCCACCAACAGTTTGTTGAAACGTTGGTGGAAACTTGTTTCGTTCAACAGTTGTCGTGCCAGTGCCGAAGCATCCGGTGCTTCGACAAGGAACGAAGACGATGGAAATGATGAGAATGAGTTCTGAATCACATATCATTCGGATGTCGCACAATAATTATGGCGTTCATTTATTTGTTTATTTACATTTTGTTGTCATTCACGCCGTGTAACTTACAGTTCAATTCATTACACAAAAACAAAAAGGGCATGTCTTAAGCCTAAAAAAACATAACATTCGGCATAACGTCGGGCAAAGCATGAAACTAATAATATGCAGATATCAAATATATATGCTAAGAGTTAAACCAACTTGACGCATTTAATTGAGCTCAACTGTTTTTGACGGGTTATAAAATTGGATTAGATTCTGACCTAAGGGAATAAATGTTTTGATTCGGTTTTGTGTACTATACACAAAAGTTCGAAAAAATGGTAGGTTTGAAGGAAACGGTTGACGTTGAAGTGTTATCGCAATATAGTTCAGTAAAAGCGTATTTTGACTATCTTGTCAGTAGTTGTAACTTCAGAGTTCCGTTTTTTGTTTTGTTTTAAGCTTTATCTAAATCAAAATGAAAAACAATAATTATAGGTATACCATCTAAAGTTTTCGCAAATATTATTTAATGCTTTTTGTATTAACCATCGGTATTTATCTTTGGGAGATTATTGGCCTATTTTGACGAGTAATGGTATGATTTATGGCTAAATGTTTAACAACAAAATTCACTGATAGTTAATATTGTGTTTATTGTATTATATTTTGCTACTTTGGGATTGGCAAGAATGAGTAGCACAGTCAGATGATTTTTGTTCTGAAATACCGTTTATCGAACTGCAAAGTGACGATAGTATTGACTTCCCCTGTATTTTTTCCTGCAGACGCCCATGCATGGGGTCATGACCCGCATTCTTGGATTCACTGGTTTGGTTCGAAGAATTTAACACCAATGTGGTTAGATTTATTTAAATGAAATTTAGAGCGTGGCGCGATATATATTCATGCCTCTGTGATTTTGTAGGGCAGGTTGAAGTGCCCTTAAAGTGGTAGGTCTTTATCATTTTGTAATTACAGTTGATGGTAATGTTATTGCAACCAGAAATATAGTCAACTTGATTACAGTTCCGAAAATAGTTCAGCTTACTGCAGGATTATTTATTTAAAAAATGGGTGAGGTGCATTTTGAGGATGTTGGCAATCCTATAGCATATATGCTACTGCTTTTGGGTGCATTTGGATTCCTTGCCAACCTACTGACGTTAACTGTGATTGTAAGCTCAAAAGACTTAAGGTAAAAATTAGGTATCTTTTGTAGTATTCTGCATTTGACTTGTTTTTACGTTTATGTTGCTTTTGGTTTTCAGGGGACCGTTCAACACCTTAATTGTCAGTCTTTGTGTTTCGGACATAATTTCTGCCCTTGTCAGCATGTTGGGGATCATCGCTGTATGCTGTCTTGGTTTTGATCACAATCACGTTTATGGGGTTAGCAATGCTTTTTATTTTTTTATTTCTGCTCACTCTTGTGAAATCCAGGGCAAAAACGTTTAAAGCACTGGTTAAAACGTTGTTTACCCTTTGGTCTTTGGGGACAATATTGACCCATATGTTGTTTTTTTTCTTGACAAAACAATCCCAAACCATTTCAGATAAAGACTATATTAGTCCTATGTCAAAACCTATGTATTTTTGTATTTACTTCGAATACAAACAATTTACGCCGTAGTAAGTTTTACTTTGGTCGAGGTTCGAACCTTTGCTTTGAAGCAACACCGCATTTATTTTATGACAACATTTTTTAAACTTAAACAATTTCACGTAACCAACTTCCAGATAAATGTCAACGTTTATTGATAAATTCGTTTTAAATGAAGATGTAAGTTAGGCGAAAAGGGTCTACACATATTTCATGATATTGACATACTGATCCGTCATAAACATGGTTTGCATTCTTAGTGAACCTTAATCTACCAACATAATTTTTCTCAAGGTTGTGGAGAATGTTGTTATGACACCGGCGGCAGTGACAGCCTTGCACATCTGCACCTTTGCTATATTGCGCTTTGTCGCATTCAAATGGCCTTTTAGAAAGGTCTCAACACTGCAGGCAAAGGTCAGTATGCACTGACTGAAATGCGAATTTCCTTTGGTCATGGGTTCACGTCTTAACAGTAGTACGCTGCAGCGACACCGTGAAACAGGAGTGGGTAATTACTTTGTAAAACGGGTCACGTAAGAAAACTGTGTCATGGCGGGCAAAACCAAACTTAAACTTAATTATGCTCAGTATTAATTTATCCTTTGTAAAAGTCTATATAAGGGCAAATTGAAATGAAAAATAGCAAGTTAGCATCCAATATTACGCTGAAATGTTCATATCCGAAATTATTATGCAATTTGGCACTTTCGTATCGCGTTAGACATATAAAATGGTTCAATAAACAAACAAACAATGGCAGCATTTTTAAAATAATAGCAACACTGCTGTATTTCATGCAGATCATTTATATGGGCTTTTTAACAAAATTAAACTGATTTTTTCGTGATGAATGATTTTTCCCCAAATAATCCGTTATGTTGATATTTAAATGGCAAGCAAAATGTACAGCAAGTTGCATCTCTGCACTTTTTACGACATTTTATCGATAACTTTTCGTTTTGCACCAACATTTAATGTGTTTCGCACTAAAATAAAGTGCGACAGTTATTTATGTTTCTCTGTTTTTGACTCAATTTTGTGCATTTTAAAATTGCATTTAAGCTGTTTCTGGTAACAGGTTATGTCTAGTTAACTAAGTTAGTAGTTATAGACAGTATTGGATACTCTTTGTTTTCTTTGCCTACGTTTCATGTTGTTGTTCGTTTTTTTTTATCTTGTAATCTCGAACTTACATTAAAATAAAAATTTTCGGCAAGCACAACAACTTTCCTAGAGCATGGGTCGCAACCAAAAGTTGAGTCTAAAAAATAGTTTGGGTCGCCCGTTTTTGTAACAAAGTCATTTACTTTTTAACATAGCTTCATAGCCTTTATCTTTTTTCACGGCTTTATACAGTTGCGTGATAATTTTTATGATAGCTTGTCTCCAAAAAGGAGACACACGTCAACACAGTTTTGATCAAAGTACGGCGGTACATAATTTTATTAAACATGTACAAGGCCGAAAAGTTGTGCAACCCTAGTTCAGAATAACAAATTAAAGAAGACAAATAAAACTATTTCTTACAGTTTATAGCTGCGACATTGTGGATAGGCATCGTGCTGTTAGATGGTGTGTTGATGTCAATTCTCATCAAAAGCGGAAAACTATTCATCAGCGAAACAATACCTTGGTAAAATAGATACAAATGTGATTCAGTAGTTTAGTAATTTTCCACTTTTGGAATTATGCCGTTTTTTGCCCACAGGTTGATGTATGTGGTGGTGTGTTTTTGGATTGCGGTCACTTGTATTATCACCACATTCACGTGCGCTCTTATTGCCACGGTGATTGTCCATAAAAAACGCCGTACATTACTTCAGCTATCAGGCATATAATATGGTTATTAAATGCAAGCATAACAAATGCATTTTACCTTAAGTAATCATTGTTTACAGAGGAAGTTAGAATTCGACGGAAAAAGGAAGAGAAATTTATTATGTTACAACTCGTTCTTATTGTCATTTCATTTTACATTGCCTACATACCTACCGGTATAGGTAGAAAAAAATTGTGCGTGCTTGTGTGTTTGTGGATCTGATCCTTGTTGATTTTTAGTGATCCCCTGTTGCTACGTTGTGGTCGACGATAGATGCAACACAATCGAGTTCCAGAACGTGTCCTACTTGTTTCTTCGCGTAAGCGAATGTCTTAACCCTGTATTTTACAACATCGCATCAAGGTATGAGTATTTGAAAATTGAATTTAAAAAGAAATACTGCCTGGCAATTTGTAAAGAAACCCCTCCGTTGTTCAGCAAACTTCGAAATGCCACCAAACGTTTGTTAAAACGTTGGTGGAAACTTGTTTTATCCAAGTGCTGTCGTGCCAGCACCGAAGCATCCGGTGCTTCGACAAGGAACGAAGACGATGAAAATGATGAGGATGAGTTCTGAATCACAGATCGTTCGGATGTCGCACAATAATTATGGTGTTCATTTATTTGTTTATTTACATTTTGTTGTCTTTCACGCCGTTAACACATACAGTTATATTTAAAATACATAAACAAAAACTTGGTCTGCTTGTAACATTCTCTGTTTAGAACAAGTCAGCTGTTTCACTTATTTGGGAGCAAACATAAGTGATTCTGGAAGTGACTCTTCTGAAATCAATCGGAGGCTAACAATAGCGAGAACCGTGACACAAGAGCTTTACTCCATTTGGAAAGATAAGACCATCAGCAATAGCCTAACCCTAAGCAAGTTGCTTGCGAATCGTGGCATTTAAGAGCAACCGATCACTCTAAGCTAGAAAGTTTTGAAATGTATTGCTATCGCAGCTTATTGAGAATTTTATGGAAAGAACTACGAACAGTGCCTTATCAAGAAAACTAGAAGTACCACAGCAATTCATTAGATTTTTTTGGGGAAAAAAGTTATTACTGACACATAAACCGACACCCCGAAACTTAATTATATGCGCCTACATAAACGGCTCATGACAAAAGATTAAGCCTGTTACACTTATATAACGTTTGGCCTATATTGCTTGTGTTGTTTGTTAAGGTAAAATATACGTATTCTTCATAAACTTTGTAGTATTTTTTCTATTGTCAAAAGTTACTTAATTTATAGCCAATCTTGAGTTTTTCACCCAAGCAACCTACACTTATTTTCTACCTAATAAACACTGATGGTCTTTCTTCAAGTTTACTTGACAACTTTACCTGATGGCAATTGTAATGTTGAGCGCCAAACACGAAGGCTTCCGTCTAACTCTAAGGTTTTGAGTCCCACCGAAAGTTAAATTTTTCTAGTCTTTGCGTAATCATTTAGCAATTGGCATTGGAAATGCTTTGGAGACCGACTTTATTCGATTTAATGCTTTCAATAATAGGTAAGGTGCACCCTACTATGATTATTTATACCTATCGGTTTAAATTTCAAGTAACTAAATTGTTTCTACGCAACTACCTTGGTTCTTTGAGACCATGATTTAGGAAAATGTTGCTTGTGTACCTATACGATAGTAACAGAATTACATATCTGTACCTTTGCTGTCTTGCGCTTTGTGGCATGCAAGTGGCAGTTTATCTTACAATATTTTGTTTGACCACTTATAGCCTATTCTCATCATTATCATTATTTAGGATCCTTGTTTGATGTGCAGATGCTGCGCTATTGGATGTATTCCGACAACGTGATGATGCAATTTTCCACCAACGTTTCAACAAACTTTTGGTCGCACTCCGAAGTTTCCTGAAAGAAAGAACACAGGTGAAAAAATGTTAAGCTACCTTATATTAGCTGTGAATCGTTTACCGTGAAGCGATGTTATAAAAAATTGGGTTAAGACATTCGTTCAAACGAATAAATATGTAGAACTTAGTAACTGAAGCTTTCAGTACACCTAAATCAATCTGTGTTTTTCGTGTTGCAATGTATTGTTCGTGTTGCAATAATAAATATGTAGATGACATTTCGAAAGTGTGCTGTGTTGCAGCTTTTGTCCATCGCCGTGTGACAATGAATGTAAACTGAGATTGGTAAAAAATAAAGCATTTCAACTATTTCAATTAAAATTTGCATTTACATACATACCAATAGCAGGTATATACCCAACGTAGAATGAAATGACAATTAGAACAAGTTGAACGATGATAAATCTGTCTTCTTTGTTCCGCCGATTTTTCATTTCATCTGTAAACATTTGGCAATTGTTATGTGACAATACACATTCTAGATCGCTTGTAGTAATAAAGTACCTGACAGTTGAAGGCGTGCACGGCGTTTTTTGTTTGTCCAAACTGAGGTGATCAGGGCACTTGTGGAAATCGTGATAATGCAAGTAATTGCAATGTAAAAAATCTCCGCACAAAACATGAAGCTGTCAACAAAATGATCAATCTGTTCTAAAGGCTTTTGATGTATATTTGAGCAAACTTACTTTAGTCGTAGACCCTTATTCTTCAGGAACAGAGTAATTAGACAATACATAGCGTCTACTAGCACAACACTGGTCCGCAGCAAGCCACTACAAAACGTTGATTTTTTAGGCATGGATACATAGATCTTGTGTTTTGCATTACAAATAAGACGGATTGTTAAACTAGACGCTTTATTTGTCGAAAATAAGAGTCATTTCAGAAAAATTCCATCAATTTGCAGGAACTGACCTTTGCTTGTAACTTGGATATTTTCTTGAATGGCCACTTGCTTGCCACAAAACGTAAGATAGCAAAGGTACAGATGTGCAATGCTGTTACTGTCCAAGGGAGTAGCATAGCACATTCCGAAATCTTGGTCGACAGTAAACAAAAAATGCATTGAAACGAATAAGTAATTTGAAATTAAAATTACGGTTCTACCAAAGTTTAGAAAAGACTTAAAAAAGAGTTTCATGAATGTAGAAAAACACACGTTGCTTTACCGTGAAACAAGTGTTGCTAAGTATTAGGCAAAAGAGCCAATAATGAGAAACAATACAAACCGAATTCGCGTTTTTCAAATTAGTCCATTGCTTCAGGTAAACGGCTTCCGCCGCCAACATGCTGATAAGTGCAGCAAGTATATCCGAAACACAAAGACTGGCGATCAAGGTGTTAAATGGTCCTCTGCAAAGCAGTAAAACAACAAACGTGTAGAATGTAAGCGAATGTATCGAAAATGCAATGTTTTACCTTAATTCTCTTGAACTTAGAATAACAATCAGCGTCAGTGAATTGGCAACAATTCCAAACGATGCCAAGGGAAGCAGAACAGGACCAGCAACATTTTCAAACTTCATCTCAACCTTGACTTCGCCCAAAGCCTAAATACTTATTTTTCCTCATATTTTGTCGTTTAACCTTTAACCAAACCAAAAGTTTCAATACTTTTAATCTACCTCAAAAAACTTTCAAATAAGTACTACTTAAGAAACTCTGTAACAGTATAGGATCTTTATTAAACTTACGTAGAAAAGTGTACAGTACTAAGCACAATTGTCTTTTTTCTTTCTGGTAGACCCGAGATTTTGTACATCGCGCAACGCTTTGTTAGCCATGCATTTTAAGAAAATCCGTCAGTGCTTAAATCTGTAAAATATGTAAACTGTATATAGTCTATAGAATAAAAGGAATTGATATAGGCGTGTGATGCATAGACATTGATAATGACTAAAAATTCGGCAATCCTGTAGCCTACTCCAGAATATTGTTTTAGTGAGCCGTAAATAAAAGTGATAAAAGGGAAGGCAGAATCTGGCTCATATTAAAGATTTACATGATAACAGCGCAGGAACCTTTATGTCATTAGTTCAAATTATTTCAAAAAGTAGCTAAAAATGAATGAGCAAATCAGTCGGCGTTCCATGAAAATTCACCTCGCGTACCAACATGGAAACGCTTACCCGGGGTTGCTTACCGCTGGCCTAACTATTTATCTTTATCTCTAACAATTTTTAACTCAATTTTAACCGTGTAACTCGTAAAGTATTTAAATACAGGATATTGTGTATCGCATGGTAATTACTAACCAGTCGCTGCGGTCAGGTTTCAGACACCTGGGGCGCAACTGTACCGTGACAGGGGATGTCCCCTAGCTGTTTAGCAAATTGAATGTACTATTAAAGTGCTCTTTGCTCTTTGTTGTTTTGTGAAGTTGTTAAGTCATTTTACAATGCCAGGCAAGTTGATTCAGTATTTCAATTGTCGAATATTATGGAAACACAAATTAATACGGTAAGTTAATACCTCTTTCCTAACACGGGTGGTTAGATTCTAGGGCCCCCGCGACTGGTCCCACCATCGTTTCCCCCCCAGTCGTGTTATACTCATTTTGCGCCACACTCACTTTCTTGTGAGCACCCGACATATAACGCCTTATAATACGGTGTAGCTGCAGCGCGTTGTACCACTTCCACCAATTGTGCCCGACACTTTTTTGCGCTTCATAACGTTTTAACGTTGCGCAGCTATTTCCGGCTTGGTGATTGTTTTAGTGCAATTGTGTTGCTATGTTGTCTTTCACCAAGCGAAATAAAATCAACTCAACTCAAAAAGTGCATGACCTCTGGTATTTTGTTCATAATTTTATTGTTGTACGTAATTTTTGTTGTTGCTTTACTACTTATACCACTGCTGCTGGCAAAGTCAGTGTTTTTACTTTTGTAAGTTTTCTGTTTATCAGGGAAGATCTGTGGGTGCGAGATGGAAAGATTCAAAATCCAAGAAAGTTATTTTTTGATGAATGCGTAATGCCAGACCAAAGAATTGACTGTGGAAATCATATACTTGCCCCTGGATACATTGACTTGCAGTTAAATGGTATAAATTGATGTATTATTTTACCATATTATACATTTTTTATATTTTGGTGCAGTGTTTAATATCTAAAAGACATAACCTTAAAACAATTTGTTTGTTTGAAAGAACCGAAAAATATAAAGAGCACTAGCAATTGATACTTGAGTTTCTAGATAATAGACACTTCAACATAATTACAAAAAAAAGTCCCCTTGGTCTTTGTTTCAAATTTTCAAATAGGGTAAATAGACACTGAAACACAGTTGTTGAATTTGTGGAAAGATGGCAGTTACTACAAAATGTTAAAAACCGATGCAGAATAATGATTCAGTTTGGAGTGAGCTCCTTGAATGACAATGCTATAGTTATGGCTCATAAAAATATTCCAAGAACCCTTTAACACTTCTTTAAGCAGTTTTTATTAAACTTTTTTGACCCTCCAACTTAATCATTGAGGCAAGTCATTGATGTGAATATGGAAATAATAATCATTAAATTTACAAAGTCACATTATATGTTACATTCTTTATGCACTTTGCTACTATTAATGTCACACCAATTTGTTGGTGCACATAGTTTATAAACCTTTAACTGAATAAAGCAGTGTAATCTTTATTCAGGTGCTTTTGAATTTGACTTTTCTTCAAACTTGACTGGTATAGAAGAGGGCCTAAAGAAAGTATCGTATGGTCTTCTGCAGTATGGAGTGACATCATACTGCCCCACTATTGTAACTTCACCTGCGTCTGTGTACAAACAGGTGATATAATTTATTTACGGCTTTGAGAACATTGTGATTGGTATAATAGGTCTTTTGGAACAATTACCATAATGATCTTCTACAACTAATCACATACAGAAGATATTTTTTTAATTTATAAGACGCTTTAAAATTTATCAATAAAGCATGTCGCTTTGACGTCTGTTGGGCCGTTATTTTCAGACATGTTTAGGTATCATTAAATGTAAATTTAACAAAAAGAAAATTGTTTTTGATAGATTCTGCCCAAAATAAAACGAAAAAATGGGTCTTTGGCTGGTGCTGGCATTTTAGGTAACGTATAATTTAGTTGCTTTTTCCTGTTATGGAGGTAAAATTTACTGTATATATGCCTTGTTCAGGGTTACATCTTGAAGGGCCATTTATCAGCATTGAGAAGCGTGGTGCTCATCCACCCGATCATATAATTGGCCTCAATGGTTTTAATACAGTGCTAGAAACGTATGGAAGCCTTGACAATGTAGCAATTGTTACGATTGCTCCAGAGGTGGACCATGCTGGAGAAGTGATCAAGAAGTTAAGAGAAAGGGAAATAGTGGTATCTTTAGGCATGTAAAATTTGAGTTTTTTGTGTATGAGCAGAACGTCGCTGTATGCTTAATGCTTCGATTACTGTTGTTAAGGTCCCATTGATTTCTGATTGTTGACATTTGCTTAGTCTAACCAAAGAATTTTTTCAATTTGGGGAAGCAAAAAGTATGCTTAGGATTAAAAGCCTTTAATGTTTTTGTATAAAATGACTGCAATGAATGCTAACAGTCATATTATGAATATTATCATGTCAGGAATCCTGACTCATGATACTACTTGTAAAGAATACAAAAATATTTGGACTATTGCAAAAAAATAAAGTGAATTTGTGATGCGAAATGTATGTGGTACGAAAATAATGGTAGCTAAATAAAATAGAAAAACGAACTTGTTAGGTCATAACTAAAATTCTAATTTTAAATTTGGTGCTAAATTGGTTTTGTGTTTAGGTCATTCTACAGCAAATCTTCAGCAGTCAGAAAAGGCTGTTTGTGAGGGAGCAACGCTTATTACTCATCTGTTTAACGCCATGCTCCCATTTCATCACAGGTATTGATTTTAAACAAAAACAAAAGCAATGTCATAAAACTATATTTAATTATGCATTATGTATAGAACAGTTTACATATGTTTTAGGCAAACATTATAGTGCACTCAAAATCATACTTTGGTTACTAGGATTATAATGTTGTCACACACCGACACAATTGTAGACTTCCTGGCATTTTGCGAAACTGTGGCAGGTGTAGGGGTGGGGGGTTGCAAAATTCTGCACTAGTTACAATTACTTTCTCCTAAACATACACCAAAGTTTAAATTGTAACAAATTGAAACAAAACCAACTTTTACTATTGCAACAAACGAAGGAGGCAAAAAAATAAATGTAAACCGCAAATATGTGCGATATATTATGCAGCAAATATCAGTTTACTAACAACCATATGTAAAAAATAAACAAATCTTTTGCAGAGATCCTGGAATAGTTGGTTTGCTAACAAGTAGCGAAATTCCTGATAACCAACAAATATTCTATGGTATGATAGCTGATGGCATTCATACAAACCCAGCAGCATTACGAATTGCTCATCGTGCCCATCCTAAAGGTACGAACAATGTGTTCTCGGTATAGTCTACATTTGTTACTAACATTATTCTGCTATTTTTAGGATTAATACTAGTAACTGATGCTATATCGGCTATGGGGCTTTCTCCTGGTGTGAGGAAATTAGGCCAGCAACTCATTAGAATACATGACCATGCTGCATATCTTGATGGCACCAACACTTTAGCTGGAAGGTAAGTCTGCTGATTGGGTTTAATAGTAGACATATATGTCGCTTGTTACCAAGTATATGGTGTTTTTACATTACAAAAAGTATTTTTTTATGGCACCAAGATTGCTGGACTGCTTGCTAGAAACTTTTGTCATTGTTTAGGGAGATTTTGTTTGTTGATTTGTTTTGGTAATGTTTGGTAAATAGTTTGTGTTCATATTTATTTTATCTTTGGTAATAAAACAGTGTTAAATTGTGCAATGCTATAATATTACATCACACAACAGCTTCCGCCCCCAATCAAACTTTATTGGACTGTGTATCGTTTCTACTTTTTCAAAATGTTTTGCTGGTATTAAAATTCCATCACTATACTAGAACCCTGTTGTTTTAGTCCTGCTTAGAGAAACAACAAATAAAAAGTGCCAAAACTACCATAAACATTTTTTTGTAAACGATAGTATTGTCACAATTCCTCAATGTGGTCGTAACTTCCATGAAGCAACCGGTTGCTCAATGTCAAAACTAACATAAACACTGTATTTTTGTCATCAATAGCATTGCCACCATGCCCCACTGTGTCCGTCATTTCCATGAAGCAACTGGTTGCTCTATTGAGGAGGCACTGGAAGCAGCCACCCTACATCCTGCTCAGTGTTTGGGGATTGAGAAGCAGAAAGGAACTCTTGATTATGATTCGGATGCCGACTTTATACTTCTCGACGATGAACTTTATGTACTGGCTACGTTTATTGCTGGTGATTGTGCCTACGACCCTTACTCTATAGCGCCCACTAACTGCTGCTGATTCTAATCGCTGGTTTATGCCGTTTGGAGAAGTTTCATATTAATTTTATATTATTATATTCGTATACCATGGCATTTAGCACTTAAAAATTGTGTAAATAAGATCATACGTTTGGACCCCAGACGCATTAAATTCGGTAGTCCGACTAGAATGCCGAAATTGGATTAATGATTTTGAACGCCTTTGCTTAACCGATCTGAAATATATGTAACATTTAAGATACTACTTAACGGTCTAGCAAAAATTTTAAATTTTCGTGCTGTTTAATCGAACCTGATCCAAGCCGAAATCCTATAAAATGTCCTAACTTTAGTTGACTTAATAAATCAGTGCTGACACCATGCATGGAAACCGTATTGCATAATCAAGTGGAATAGGTAATTCTTAAATTTGGCCATTTAACATTTTGTCATGTTGCTAATATCACGTTGTGAATGGACTTTGCACTTTATATCGCGGTCTCCTTTCTAAGTGCACCATTGTGCTGTGCTTCCTCCTGTGGTTGTTGGGGTAAATTTGTCTTCTTTGCATTTTAGTCAATGCATGAACCAGTTGGGGCAGCCTAATTTCTTTGCCAATTCCTACATCGTTGTGCAATGATAATTTGTCGAACAAATTTTGACGTACGAACTACTTTCTGACAGGAAAGCAACTAGGTATTCACATGTTTAAGGAGCAAAAAAGACCAGTTTGACTTATTCCTAGTGTTAGCAAAAACACCGTGTCATTGACAATCTGGTTTGTAAGCAGTTACACATTTTCCAGTGTTTTTGGTTTATTTGATGTCGAAGTACGCTTTGCCATGCGTGTTGTGATATCTTCAGCGGGTTGTTGGTTCCATTTGAAACATTGGTAAAGTGAAAAGATGTGTCCGTTTCAAGTTATGGCATAATAATAGTAATAATATCGCGGAACGCAAAATAAGTGAACACAACAAAAAAACGAAGTTGCAACGAAACGCATGCTAAAAAACTGCACAAAAAGCTGGTTATGCAAGTAAGTCAAAAAACAGCGGAGCTTGACAGTCATGCAAAGTGCGGCGCTCCGGGCCAGTTTAAAATCGGAGCTAAACTGACCAAATACAAAAGCCAACTGTACCGCGCCACGAACCTAAACAATTATTTTTCACTTCAATTGTCTTTAAAAACGGGTAACATACAAAAATACTAGATACATCTTATTAGGACGGTAAAAGCGCGTTTTAGTATACCGTCGAGGTGACATATTTTTCATTGAGGACAATTACCAAATTGAGCCCAATCTTGTTTGATTGAAATTCGGCGGACGGCACTATGGCACCCACTTGGCAAATTAGCGCCAAGAAACCCATTAAACTTGATTGGGCGTGCGTAGGAAAACGCAATTGTCCACCACGAAAATCAATACACAGACTACGACGGGTACGGAACGTCCCACCTCTGTATTGATTTGCACCACAAATCAGCGTTCAAAAGCCTTGAAAGCAAGATGTTAAACGATAATGTACAAAAACCTGAAGTAAACTAGTGCACTTGGCACTTTACAAACCCTCCGAACACATTCTAGTTGTATTGTTTTTGGGTGTCAGCGTGCTCTTACATAGGCTATTTTGCATAGTGGCACAACAGTCAAAAGAGCGCCGTCGTACTCTGCAAACTTTACCTTACAGTAGCCTTATGAGATAATCAGAACTGTAAAATCGTACTCGTTGGTAGCTGCCCAATCCAAGAACATTTCAGAACACCCTTGCCAAATTCAATCCATCAGATAAAAGTTGAACAAAAACACACTACAAGTGTATGACTAAGAAAATGTATAAAAATACAGCATCCTGGGCAGTGGCTGTGCTGTAAACAGATCTAAATAATAAACCTATCATATATAACGCATCTATAAATTTGTAAGAAATGTTGAAGCATTGGTGAAAGTAGTATGCATGTGCTGTTTGTGAGGGGAGATTTATGTTCTCACTGCAGCCCGGTTTCTCAAATCTGGATGGTCTGCACTGTTAGGCTGGGCACCGGTGGCGCTGGGCACTTTGCAAGCAGCTTCTGAAATTAAAAATATGACAGGTTGGGCAGGAACTTGGCCGAATGGTCTGGCGCGCCTGACCCACATACAGACATAAAAAATCTTGATCGGGATTCGTCCCCGGGAGTGTCCTGGGTTCGAACCCCGTGAAAAACGATGGACCATTTGGCAAAAAAAAAAATTAATTGGGATTCGTCCCCAGTGATGCCCGATGTAACGGCTGTTTGGATTAGGCAATATTTGAATATTTTAATGACATTTCCCATCACAAAATATTCTAGTGATAAATTTTGACATGCTTGTATAACTTTGTTTTGTTATCAATTCTGGAAAGACCAACCATAATTGTTTTGAACAACTTGCCACATGACTAACAAGAGTCATTTCATAATTAGAAATTTATTTTTAGCTAGTAATACACTTCATTATTGCAAAATCGCTTAAAGCTGCCATTATATAAAGTATATATTGTACACAAGTGTATATCACAAGTATATATTGTACAACAGAACAACCAATTAGTTTCATGTAATCAGTGGCATGAAACCTATGTGATTTCAGTGCAACAAGGTGGTAAGTTTTGGGTTGTGTTAACACCACATATGAAAATATAAAAAGGAGTTAATATTCACAAT
Organism: Phallusia mammillata; assembly: GCF_965637545.1. NCBI lineage: Eukaryota > Metazoa > Chordata > Ascidiacea > Phlebobranchia > Ascidiidae > Phallusia > Phallusia mammillata. Next base: position 11,633,268 of record NC_137253.1, read on the forward strand.
GAATTTAGAACCCTTAACCCAAATCATCAGCTTTTATAAACATGCAAAATTATAACTTTTTATTGGTGTACTTCAGTTCATTAAAACTGCAATACAACATGGCAACATGTGGTGTTTAGTACCACCTATAAGTTTCTATGTACTGGCATAATGATTTAGCAAACAACAACTCAACGAATTTGTGTTTTGTGCAAATTGAAGAGTATATGATTGTTCAACTCAGTAACATTATTTAAAAACATACTTTAGGAAAGATTTCCAACATTTAAAAAAATACAACCCACAAATGCAATATATATATACTTGTCTCAAGCATGCTTAATTGTCATTTCCAAAATTTCAGTTTAATAATGATTAAAACATATAAAGTATAAATGACACTTGAAAAATGGATTCTAACAATGCAAGCAAGTTTTTTTGTTTACCTTTTTGTTGTGCTATAGTTTGCCTTCGGACAACCAGAATGATGCAGAGAATTACAACAATTTCAGCAACAATCCCGATCAGTGGCCACAGCCAAGCCATAGTAGAGTGGACCCGGACCAAAACTTTTGATGACTTGAAAAAAAAAATATATATATAACACATACAAATAAGAATAATGTTTTTGCCTCTATTTCAGTAAACGTCAATTTTTCAGTAAACGTCAATGACCTGCATGGTGCTAAATCACAGGTTGCATATTGCAAAAGGAAAATAAAATTGTTTGACAAGGTTTTGTGACATCTTTGCAACAAGAAGTGTTCAAAATGTATGCAAGAACACAAATATGGATGACAGTAAAATAGTGACATAATTCACAGTGCACATTAATATTGATGAACCGGAAGATTAAACAATCTATTTTTAGACTGCAAAGCAGCCATCCTCCATATAGATCTTAGTAAGCAACATTATTACGTTTTATATCATGTATCATTATTTTCTAACTGAGTACATGTATGTGTATGCATTGCAACTGAAGATCTAAGCTACCTTGTAGTGGTTTTTGAATCCAATATAAAAATTTTTTTACTAAACCAGAAAATGTTTCAATTCTTGATTGCAATATGTTTTGGTATACACATTTGTTTAGGCAGGATCTAATCAGTTATACCACAGGTAAATTGAGTGCTAAGCAACACAATATTTTTGTACATTAAATTTGTATCCATGGCCTTAACTTTGTATCCATGGCCTTCGGAACCATACAAACAGTTGCATGAGTGCACTTAAGGCCACATTGGGAATTAAATTCTTTTGATAGTTGCGAAAAGAAATCAATATTGAAATCAACACTTGGGCTAGAGTGAAATCCCAGTTGTTGGCCTGCTTAGGGTCATATAATTTGATCAATTCATTATAGGTCAGGCCTGAAAGACTATAGTGAATGCCAGGCATGATTAAATATATATGACTTGGGTCAGTGATTGCTAGTGTGGTCAGCAAAGCTGTTGCCCATATGGCACCACAGGTAGCATTTACTGTGCATATTTAAACACAGTAACTCCAAAACATGTTTTTACATGCTTAATGTAGATTATATACACATATAGTTTATTTTAAATGTGGCACTTTATTGGCCGAAAAACAAATATTTTTGTGCGTTACAACGAAAAAACAACAAAATCAAATATATATAACTAGAAGAGTGGCTTTCTGATATACTTCCATTTTAGATATTCTATGTGATATTTACCAATTTACTATACACATCATTTGATCTACACATATGATTGTTTTTGTACACAAAAAGAAATGGGTCCCCACATGCGTGTTTGTGTGGATTGACAGTAAACAAATGTTGCGGTGATTTTGAGATTCTTAAGGACAAATTTTTAGAAAGCATTAACCCAACAATAAAAAAAATTGTTCGTATTCTTTTTGCACTATTATTGTCATATAATTACAAAAACATTAAAAAAACGTAACAAATACTTTAATTTAATCTCTTGCTTTGACCCAGATATTGTCGTCCAAGGTCGGGTTTTGAACACAATTTTTTTAGAAAGCTGTAACAGTTGTGTTACAGACACTTTAAATTAAAAAGCAATTTGCTACAAGTCTATACATAACAAATTGTTTTTCATTTAACTTTGTTTCGCAAAACGAGTACAATTGACCTGTAGTAACCTCTCAGGGTGCACACGCCAAACGACTGTTTGACCTTTTGACACCGTTTTCAATAGCACGCCGTCCTGAGTGTTCAACAATACCGTTAAGCCTAATTTTTACATGTCTTGAGCATTGACTCCTAAATTGATTGTCAAAAAAAAACGCTAACTTATGACGAAAGAAAGTTCTAAACAGTGTTTGTAATACCTACTAGTTGACCTTAAGTAACCCGTGATCATGCGGCAGCCAACCTGACAACGAGCATTTAAAAAACATTTATTTTGCAAAAAAGTCAAGTTCATTTTTTCATGTTTACTTTGATTAACAAAGTTTTGCTTGACATATACAAAACCGAAGCACGGTTATTAGGTTTAAATCACGTCATAGGTGTAAAACCTTCGCCAAAACCAAAAATGTGAGTGATAACTTAATAAAACGACATAGCATTGCTGTGCAAAACAGCTGATTTCTAATCACCGAAACGACGTCTCGTAAAACGTCTGTCCGACGTCAAGCTGAGCCCTCCCGCTATCGTAAACCAGTGAGTTACTCTCTTGGTACTTCTGCCTACAGGTCTTTCTTGACCAAACAAGCGTTAGACACATTTACGTTTCGGGGGCCTGTGGGTGAACCGCTGGGTAGTTCGGGGTCAAACTTCTAGAGGATCAAGTTCAGATTGATAACTAACATATGTCCAAATTTGAATAAATTTGAAGCACTCCTTCTTTACCACATGAGCGACAAAAACCAGCGTTAAAAATTTTACGTTTCGGGGGCCTGTGGGTGAATAGCTGGGTGATTCGGGGTTAAACTTCTGGAGGATCAAGTTCAGATTAATAACTAGAAGGGTGGCTTAGCACATATTGCCCTTGCATATACACTATAACACATATTTTCTACACTAATTTTATATTAGGTCCCATATCATCCATTGTCTTTTATAACCTTGGTTGTTTCTGCAAGCAAAAACTCATGGGTCCCCACACATGCAAAGTTGTAAATAATACATTTCAAGAGATAACCATGAGAAAGTCGGGTGTTGTAAGGTAAAACACAGTGATCGGTACTGTGCCTGAATAAATATGCTATATGGAGAACAAACTATTCAAATTCAGTCCATTTATACATTTTTGAAGGTTTTTCTATTTTATGGTCTATCTGAGAAAAAAAGTGTTAAACAGTGAGAAAATAGGCTAAACACAACAATCAGCTCCTATAACACAAATCAGCGCGAATTGCACGTGACTGTTGGGGGCTAGTGGAGTAAATGATAGAGCTACAGGGTTGAACCCAACAATTAACACCTATAAATATTGCACTGTACAAGCTCTCCAAATTTCATTTAATTCAGACATAGTTTGAAAAATTGACCCATTTTGGGGGGCTAGTGGGGTAAATGCTGGGGCAACAGGGTAAGACACAACATTATACACCTATAAATGCACACTCTACAAGCTGTCCAAATTTCATTTAATTCTGACATTGTTAAAAAATTGACCCATTTTGGGGGGCTAGTGGGGTAAATGTTGGGGCGACAAAGTTGAACATAACAAACAACAACTATAAGTAGCACACTCTATAAGCTGTCCAAATTTCATCCAATTCGGACAATGTTTAACAAATTCACCCTTTTAGGGGGCTAGAGGGGTAAATATTGGGGCTACAGGGTTAAACACAACAATTGAAACCTAAAAATGACAAATTATACAAGCTGTCAAAATTTCATCTAATTCCGACAGCGTTTAAAACACTCACCCATTTTAGGGGTTAGTGGGGTAACTGATGGGGTTTAAAACCCAAAAGTATAAAATATGAAACCACAATGACCCAATCAACAGTCATGTAAAATTTTATCCAATTCTGACAATGTTTAACATTTTGACCACTAGAGGTGTTATTAGCAAGATTCGTCAATGCTTCTGACGTCATAAGGCTGTTAAGCGTCAACTGCAAAACATCCTCGAACAAACCCACAAACACTGGTAACAAATGTCTGGTTGCCTTTATAACACCTCAGAAAACTAACATTTGTGGTGCGCACCAACAACATTTTACAGTTTGATGGCTAGCAGAAAACTAACGTTTGTGGTGCGCATCAACAACATTTTACATTTTGGGGGCTAGCGGGGTAAATACTGGGGTTGTCATGACAAACGAAGCAGATGGCACATCTGCACAACCATATCTACCATCTGTGAAAGTTTCATCTAAATTCACCAAAGATTTCATGGCAAAATGGGGTGGACAAACTTCAGGGAAGAAAAAAAAAAAAAGAAAAAAAAAGAAAAAAAAAAAAAAGAAATCGAGTAAAATCAAAAAGTGTCCCCTTCAGGGAAGGGGACCCATAACTAACATATGTCCAAATTTGAAGCACTTTTTCTTTACCACACGAGCATTACAAACCAGCGTTAAAAATTTTAAGTTTCGGGGACCTGTGGGTGAACCGAGGGATCAAACGGGGTCAAAATTCACATGGACCATCTTTAGACCAATATCTGTAATGTGTGTAAATTTGAAAAAGTTTGAACCATTCTTTCTTGACCAAAACGTGGGAACAAATCCGCATTAGATGGAAAAAAATAAAAAAAATACGGACAAAAACAATATGTGTCCCCTTCAGGGAAGGGGACCCATAAATATGTCAGTTGACACAATTTTGACTGTTTCTAGTTTGACACACTACACAAATAATTTGATCACCTTTTAGTAAGCATAAATATCACTGTTCTTATTAACAGAAAAACCTTATCATCTCATAGATAACTATTTTTACACTTTGTGCATGAAAAATAAATGAAAAGAATGGAACAGGTTATACATACAGACTCAGTTCCAAGGGTATTAGTGACCCTACACACATAATCTCCTCTAGTAGTATCCTTAACAGTAAGAATGGTGAGAACAGATTTTCCATTTCCATCACTATTTATCAGATAGTTTGTATTGGTCTCCAACATTGTTTCCTGTAATTTTAACAGCATTTGTGTAAGGTCCAATAATTTATTCCACACTGCGGCAATATTTGAAAGTCACAAGAAAGTATGTCTATTCATGCTGTTACTTATTTATTCATACAGCAAGTTAACTACTGGGGGACAAGAATAACTGAACATCGCTTCTAAATAATTTTAGGAAGGCTATGTAAAAAAATACATAAACTTAATTTTACATTGTAACTTACTACATTTCCTGACACAATACGCCAGGTAAAGTTAGCAGCAGGATAAGAGTAAGATGTGCACACAAGGGTCCGGTTTTTGTCGTTTTTATACAAAGTAATGGAGTGTCCCTTGTGCTGGATCACAGGTACAGTCAAATCTAAAAAACAGAACTTTTTGCACAAAAATGCCGTATTTACAGGATTGTGGTCTACAAGGTGTATTGTACAAAACTGTGACATTATTCTTTGTATTATCCCAGAAACACAGAAGTTTTCATAATTTGTAAGACAGGGTGATAAAAGAAAAGTATCACACCAAAAAATTGTAGCAATCTTTAACCATGGATAATTTATCTTGCACACACATTTAACTGCAACATATTTTAAAGTAGGGACTAGTCATTGGTCCAGTAATCATATATAACATGTTAAATGACAGTAAATATTGCATTAAGTTAAAATTGTTTGTAACCTTAATGACCAAAAACTTGTAACATACTCATTGCATTGTATGTAACCAGAGTGGCTCCCGCTTGTGCACAAACATATTGTCCCACTTTTCTGCTGTTTGTTATAATGTAATCACTGGTGGTGGCATTTTGAACCTGAGAAGAATCACCATTTGGTGGTGTGTAACTCCACTGAAAGTAATTTGAAGCGGTACCAGTGCAATTTAATGTCACACCACTACCACCTTTTGCAGCAGTAATGTTCACATTCACAGCATCTAAACAACATAGAAATTTTGTTTTAGTTTTAAATTACAATTTGTACAGAAGATGTATAGTACTGCCAAACATGTATATAACTTTTATGTATCAGTACTACAGGTTATTTTTAGTATAAACTGGGATATTTACAACATTTTTGAGGTTATTCTCTGCAATTGCCAGTTCAGGGCACACATACTAGATTTGATTTTCTGTCAATAAAAAAGCCTTGTGTCAATTTAACTAGTTAAAATGGCAAAAAAAGACTAACCAATAAACTATACATATACAGCAGTACGTTGAAATGTTTGCACAGTACAAATTATACAACAACAAAAGTACCTGTAATTCCGAAAATGAGTGCAGTTAGGACGAATAGCTTCATGTTTGTTTTGCTCTACAGCAAGATACAAATTACAAAAATAAATACCCAACCTAATCAGAACATTACAAAATAAAGAATTAGGAAGAATAACCAGCCATAATTACAATCACTTCCTTCTTCAATTAAACAGCAACTCAGCCCTAGAAAATTGCTACAAGACGCCCGATCAACTATGTGGGCGAGGTGACAGTGGCGACTGTAGTGCAAATATTTTCCAACAATTACTACGCATAATTTAAATGAGAAATTGTCACGGTGTCAGCGTATCGTCGTCACATTTACACATGACGTAATTGAAAAACACAAGCTCTGAAATAAACTTATATACGATGTTCTGCCAAATCAGAATAGAAATCCACTCCAGACCGCCCAGTTACACAATAGCGACTAGCGAGCAGTCACAAACCTTTCATCGAAGAAAACACCGCCGCAATCGATCCAATGCCACTACTCGCCACTAATAAATGCCCCTTTTTCAATGCGACAGGTCGTCGCTAACTGGGCACCGCACCACTTTGTACGTCGTAATTCCAAGTATTGGAAAAACCCGAATCAAACAATTTATTTTACTGCATTTCTCGATTACTATTACATAACAAAGATTCGTTTGTGATGTCGGATTGTTACAAATTGTTCAACTGCGTTTTATCATCATATTGTTTTTTTCAGCGTAGATAGTCGGAATATGTTGATATTGTAGCTAGAGAAGAGACAGTTTCCGTAATTTGTACTCGGCGAATTCCCAATTTGTTGATCCAACGTTAACAGCGTTTCGTCAAAAAATAGTTTAGAAAAAGTCTGTCTTCGTCACCTATTTTCGTAGCCAATTCAACAATCACTTTATTTTAAAGATAATCAATAAGGGTTGGTATGGACAACACATGATTTTGGCTGCACCAAGCTTGGTCTTTTTTTCATAAAAAAACTGAGAACCGAGGTTTTGATTTTGCCCAGACACCAATTCAGCCTTGACCTCGTATTGCGAGAAGCAGTCGATACATTTATTGGAAGTTGCATAGGCTTAATAGTGAACAGGCTACATGTAAAACGCGACTGTTGGTGTAGCAAACAAACGTAAAAACGCAGGCAAATTATTTCTCAGAAAAGAAAAAAAAATTAAAAACAGTTGGTGTTGTTGGCGGGTTATGTCACAATCTTCCGTTTCGTTCCAGATCCTCATTTTGTAAACAGTGTGCCGGCCTATATTTCACGTTATTTTGGTTGTCCGTGTATCTCAATTTTTCGTTGCGCTGTGTTTTGTCTCTGCTTCCTAGACTGGTGTACCTAAATATGAAGTGATAGAAACGTCATATATATGAGTGATAGAAACGCTAAACTCTTAAATTATTGCCTCCAAAAACAATACTTACCCCCTATCGTACAAAACGCAATAAGGCAACGACAGTTTACGAAGAAATGTCCAAATGTCACGGTACGACCAGTTCTAAAAGTAAACGTTTTGTACCTTTATGTAACCTAATCTATATGCATTGTAAATAATCCTCACCAAAATTGGACTGATTCTCATGTAATAGGGCCAATCTCCATCAGTGGGTGTAAATGCGGATAAATTTTTGGAATATGGGTCTGTGCAACGTGTGCCCATCACCACAGCTTTGATGTATGGCTGTTGCGACTGCAATGTGTCCAAAGCAGCCTTCATTGCCCCTTTCATTGTAATTACATTTAAGTTGTACCTGCATAAAACATTTTTTGTGAATTTTTTTTACATGTGTTGAAGATGGGCTTCGTTAAACAAATGACGAAGTAAGCACAAGCATGGCATCAATAAAATATGGGCACCACAGAAACTTTATCAAACTTATTTAGCCCAATTTTTTTACAGTGATGTGGAATTAATATGCACCCAAAAGTCAGATTTTTCCAGTTCATCGTCTTCTGTAAATATTACAATAGTACAACAATAAGTTCAGCTTTACAGCCTACGTTACTTGTCACTCACTTAATCAAAAGCTACCACTATAGGTCCCAAAGATACAAGGGCTTAAGTCAGCCCTAGATTAAACTTGATTAAAAAAGTTGCACTTTTAAAACATTAACCCAGTGGTTCCCAACTGGAGGAATTTAGTTTAATTTTACATGTGGTTTGTAAATATACACTGAAGTGCTGGGAATATAACCTGTGAAGTTAATAAAATAAAATAAATATTCAATTTTAAATAATCTTAGTATGATTTAGCATCTACTATGTAGTCTATTGGGAGGAATGAAAATGATTTAAATTGTGAAGGGGGAATTCGTCAAAAAGGGTGGGCACCACTGCATTAACCAATGGACAGTGAAACAAACCGATTTGTTGAATGTTTCATGAACTCTTCTAGTTCCTCAAATGGATGTTCATCTTGGATATACAAGGCTTGCAATTTGCTGTTTCTCTGTGGATATTTTCTGAACATAAACATTACTTAATGTGAAGTAGTGTGGCAACACACCCATGCAAGAAGAATGTCTATTTTATAAATAGCATACCTGCAAATAGCAGCATACAACAAATGCAGTAGTGCGGTACAGTCTTTGCCACCGTTAAAACCAATGCATAATTCATCAAGAGAATACATAGTTAGTGCCTCATTTAATATTTCAATCTGAAGAAAAAAACATCTGAAAATTTATTTTTTTCAGACATTGTATTAAAAACAGAAAATAAACCTACAGAATTTTCTATCTTATGGTGCAAAATCGGGTCTTCCGTTTCAAAAATATCAGCAAAAGCTTCAACACCATTTTGTGCAACAGGATCTGAACAATATTTCTGCAAACATACACTAGGTAATAATTTTGCAAACTGGATGTCAAAATCAATGCAGTACATGACTATCCAGGAGACAGCCTTGGGGTAATTTATCCTTTAACTCCTTCAGAGCTGCTTTTGTGGCATCCTCATTTGCTGATTCAACAGTAACTTTTACTTTGTAGTAGTTGTTAAACCAATCAGGATATGATCCAATTTGAACACCAGCACCATCAAACCTAAATTAGAAAAAAAGTTGTATTTTGGTTTAAGCAATCGACAAGTGGCTACTTACTTCTTAGCACAAGCTGTCAGCACCGGAGCAATATCAGTCTCAAATGCATTCACTAACAGCTTCTCCATAAAAAAATGATCTGCCAAAATACTAAATGTGGTTAGTTACTAATTTTACACAATGATTAGCACCGCTTTATGATACCATATTTAAACTATGAAAGGTGGCGTAACACATGTTGCCATGGCACATACAGTATGACCTATTTCATATAGTCCCTACACATATTTTATAATGCGTCCCATACTAGGCAATGCTTTCAACTCCTTTGTTTCTGCAAGCAGAAACTCATGGGTCCCCCACATATGTAAAGTAGTAATTAAAGCATTTTATTGGATGTCTGTGACAAATTTTGATGGAATGAGAAACAGTGGGATAAACATTGGTGCTACATGGTGAAACACAACAATTGTAAATGGCCCAAATTTTATCCAATTTGGACATTATTTAAAAGTTCATGCATTTTAGGGTGTTAGTGTGGTAAACACTGGGGCTACAGGGTGCACTCTTGGTCACATGGTTGTTGTTATGTTTGACTTATACAGCACAAATTGCTACATTAAATCCCAAATAACCAACCAAACTGCTTTCATGGAACTACATAAGAAAAGACAAAAAGATTCTGTCACATGTAATCATTGTGTAATATTTTAAAATGAATGTAATATCCAGTGCTTACAATTTTTTTTTTTGTAAAATTTATATAGTTGTACTGTATTGATCAAACTTCTATAAAGTGAAAAGTTATAATCTGTGATTGATTTAGTACATTTAAGTCAGTTCCAAAAGTTAAATGTGGAAACAGAATCTTTACATACCATCTGTAGTAAACAAGTGCTTCAAGTTATCAAAAAGTCTGTTAAGCAAGACTGGAATCCCTGAAACACACAAAAATTGTCAACGTGAATTAGAATACAGGTTCATACAGAAAAGTCCAGATTGCTTGGTTGCAGTACTCCACTCATTTATGACAAAAAATACATACCAATACAAACAGAATCGAAAATATGTTTTGTACAAAACAACACCTTAAACCAGCGGTGTCCAACACATGGCATGCATGCCAAAAGTGGCATGCAGGACATTTGAAATGGCACACAAGCTTTTGTACATTTAAATGGTAAACATTAGGATTTGTCACGCAATTAAATAAGTTTCTATAGATTCTTCTTGGCCTTTATTCTAACTTCAGTAAAGCTAATCACTAGTAAAGTTACACAACCCACTAATTAAATTGTTCGTTTTTTGACAAAGCTTTAGCCCTGTCACAAACTATTTGTATCTTTTGTTTCTGGAGTATCATAAACAAGTTTACTCGCATTTGACGATGCAATTTTTTTCTAACCATTTAATAGGGTTCTACATATTGGCCAAACACTCGGACTGAGCCAACATGTTTTGGAAAAAGTTACAAACGTTGGCATGCGACTATATTTTGAAACCTAAATTTGGCATGGCGGTGTGCTCGAGTTGGACACCCCTGCCTTAAAGAATTGTATACATACCTGGGAAAATGTAAACATTTTTGACTGATATTAATGGAAATTGAAGTCTTTCTCCTTTTACTTTGTCAACACCAAAATGGAGCTCAGCTGATTGTGGTGTGCAAGCCAGTTTCATTTTAGGAGTGTCTTTGAAGCCTTGACCAAAATACCTGCCGATTGAATGCCAAGAATGTAAAGATAATGCATGAAGGAAACCAGATGTTCAGAAAACTTTACACACTTTTTACAGAGTTCGACCAAAGTGGGGTTTGGCACAACTCTTTCTTCAAAGGCCTTTGCAATCCCTTCTATTGTCACATCATCATGAGTTGGGCCAATTCCCCCGGATGTTAAAACAATGTCATAAAGTGCTGAAAACTTTTTGGTCTATGAAAAAAAAAAGGTTGGGTAAAATCAAAGACATGTGTATAAAGATGCAAACCTCTGATGCAATAACATCGACATCATCACGAATAACAGATATTTGCTTCACATCCACTCCCAACTCATGCAAAGACTGGCACATGTGATGTGAATTTATGTCCTTTGTTTGACCTTTAAGAATTTCATCTCCTACAGCAAAAAATAAGCATTTTTAAAGCATGATACTTGAGCATGATCAGCGGAGTGCATGATAAAAGTAATACACAACAGAATAAAAAAATCTATTACTACATTAAAATACTATAAAAGTCATAGAAAGAAACACAATTATACCAACAACAATTATTCCAGCAGTTTTAGGCATTTCTTTGTTGTGTGATTGATACAGCCTGAATCTTCCAAACCTTCTGCCCAAGTTATGGAAGTTGTTTCGCAGCGCATGCATACAAAGAGCCTGCTATACAAGAATACAACATATGTTGCCAGCAAAAAGCAAAGGGGCCACCAGGCTTTAATTTCGCACGTGAGTCGAGGGTAAATAACAAGTGAGAGAGAAAAGAAAAACGTACTATAGACGAAAAAGGGCGTCACGAAGTTTTGGATTCAAACCGGACGCAGCATTCAGCAACGTTTCGTCCGTTTAGTTGTTAGGTTTGGTATTGCTAATCTTGTCCTGGCAGTATCAGACGCAAGCTACAGAATATAGTAAAATACGCAGGGCGTTGGCAGTGCACACCCGTGATACTTGCGTTCATTTGTTTACCAATCCTCTCGTATGCGGCAAGGTTTTGTACGTGACAGGATCACGTGCACGCGCAAAGCGAAAAAAAATTTAATCAACTGAACGAAGCCACAGAGAGTTTGTCGTCGAAGTCTCATCAAATCGGGAGCCGGCTGTTACAAATAAGATGACGGAGAAAATCGTTGAAAGGTCAGCCTTTCCTGGGGTACGTATTACTACCCGTTTTCGTTTAGTTTAAACATTTATGCTTTGAATATGTTTTGATCAATCGCCAATTTTGGGAACAGAAAATAATTGAAATCTGTTGTGGTTATAACATATATGTGAAAAATTAATTTTAGAGTTTAGTTTGTGATATCCCAATTTATACTTTTGGCATGACACACATCGTTGACTGAGACTTATTATGTTTTAAATACAAAGTTAGGTAATTTAAATAATTAATTCAAGTTTTTCGCAGGCAAAACTGTTGGACCCAACAAAATATGGGAATGACGAATACCTTATAGTGGCCTTGCTTGGCTTTATCCTTTTTGTGGCTATTAAGCATCTTATATTTCACACTATATATTTCTGGTGGTTTCAACATGGGCGATTTTATATTCCTAATACACTGTGGACCATTTTAACAGGTATGCTAAAATCTGTATATGGACTGATTTACAGTTGTGAAGTTACGTATAGATTTACCCGATACAAATTCACAGGCACTGAAATCCTACCAATATTTAATTTTTTTTCAAGGTAAAACACTTTCAAAAAGATTGTTGAATCATGTAAGTACATCATCGCATGGAAATGATCTAAATGGAATTCTGAATGTGGTGGATGAATACTTTAAAAACAAAGAGTTTGCTCCTAGTCTTGGTGAAACTAAAGGTACAAATAAAAAAATGCAGAAGGGGAACCTGCCCATCCCATGACTTAATTTTGTGTCATGTTAGAACATCCTCGTTAATTGTTATGTATCATAGACATTTTATATTGAGGTTGTATCTTTGTTTTACAGTTAAAATTCTTAAACTCTTCAAAACTTGTGTATGAACTGTCATTTCACATGTAGCAAATTTGATCAAGCCTAAACTTTTATAAACACAGTCAATGCAATTTTAAGTGGCTAATCTTGTATCATGAATATTAGGCACTTACATAAACCATATAAAATTGTACTATAAATTCTAGAGCATGAGTTATGTTATGTGTTTTCCACAGGAAAAGTTGTTGATGAAGTATTGGAAAAACACAAACCCAACAGTGTGCTGATCATCGGATGTCATTTAGGCTACTGTTTGTTGAGGATATTAAAATCTTTACCTGATAATGCAACTGTTTTTGTAATTGAAGAAAATGCAGAGTTTATTGCAACTTCAAAACAGTTGGTTGCTATGACCAAAACAACCATAAAGGTAAGAATAAAATGCAGGTTCTTCAGGTTCAAAATACTACAAATATTGATGTTATTTTGGCATTTTTAAACAATACTACATAATACTAAATGACAGGTAACAATTTTTACCAGGTTACCTATTTGTGTGGAAATGCAAAAGATCTTTTATCTACCCTTCACTGTGACTATGGGGTTGAAAAACTTGATTTCATATTTCTTAACCGTATATCTCATGAAGAACCTTCCCACCTGCCACTGGTGCACTTGCTGGAGGGCAACAGTGAAAATGTAAGTTAATGATCAGACTGGAATACTGACAAACAATGGTATGACATACACTTGTATACCTACATAATAGTCCCCCTAGAAAAAAATAAGTCTGTTGCTAATTATGGGTCCCCTTCCCTGAAGGGGGCACATTGTTTTTGTCTATATTTTTTTTTCTTTTTTTCCGTCTAACGCGGATTTGTTCCCACGTTTTGGTCAAGAAAGAATGGTCTTTTTCAAATTTACACACATTAAAGATATTGGTCTAAAGATGGTCCATGTGAATTTTGACCCCGTTGGATTCCTCGGTTCACCCACAGCCCCCCAAAACGTGAAATTTTTAAAACGGCTATACTTTCTAAAGTACTTTAGCTTTGTTGTGTGGTGCAATATAAGCTATTTCAAAGAATTGTGTACCTTAAAAAAAGATTTACCCATTTTCACCCCTAAACCCCACAATATTCGTTTCTGTCTAACGCTGGTTTGTTAAATGTATTTGGTCAAGAAAGAGTGCTTCGAATTTATTCAAATTTGCCCAGATGTTAGTTATTGTTCCAAATTTGATCCTCCTGAAGTTTGACCCCAAACAACCCAGCGGTTCACCCGCAGGCCCCCAAACTGAAAAAAATTAAAAACGGCTGTACTGACCCAAGTACATAATCTGAGGGTTTCATGCTTTGTTGGTTGGTGCAATGTAAGCTATTCTAAATAATTTTGTAACTTTATGTTGGATTCACCCATTTTTACCCCTTAAACCCCAAAATAATAAGTTTTAGGCCAGAAATACAAGCCCTAATGTGCTGAAATGTTAAACAATTGTTTGCAGTAGGGTATTGGTTTAGTATTTAAAAATTTGCCTTAATCAGCCAAATAGTTACTTTTACAGCCCATAATATGTGTACACTGTCAGTCAGATAGAAGTCTCAACTCTCAAGGTAGTAATTCACTTGTTTACGATTAAGGCGGGTGAATGCAGCGGGAGTGCTCAGAATTCGCTTGTTTAGGATTAAGGCAGGTGAATGCAGCGGGAATGCTCAGCTTGACGTCCAGGCGGACGTTTTACGAGACAGTCGTGTTGGTGATTAGAAATCAGTTATTTTTGCGCAGCTATGCTATGTCGTTTTATTAAGTTATCAAGCACATTTTTAGTTTTGGAAAATTGTGTTTAAAAACTGATCTTGAACGACAATATCAAGGTGAAAGCATGAGATTAAATTGAAAGTATTTTTCCTGTTCTTATTTGCTGTTTTTTGTAATTATATGACAATAATGATGCAAAAAAGAATACAGACAACACTTTTAAAGTTGGGTCTAGAGTTGGTTAAGTTTTTCCTTAAGAATCTAAAAATAACCGGGATGTTTGTTTACCATAAATCCGCACAAACGCGCTTGTGGGGACCTATTCGTTTTTGCTTGCAAAAACAATCATATGTCTAGATCAAATGATGTGTATAGTAAATTGGTAAATATCTAAGAATGATTGTTCCCTATTTTTACTGTTACCAAGTCACATATGCATATGTGTGGGGACCCATTAGATTATGCTTGCAGAAACAATTATGTTGTAAAGTGCCAGGAAAAAGATAGGGACCCAATGAAATGTAGGTGCCAAATATATATCCATTATAAATATAGTAAATGCCTAAATGGTATATGTGATACAGTCGTTAATTATGATGTAGTATATATAAACTGGCAATATATAGGAAAACCACTGTTCTAGTTTCAATGTGTATATATTTGCCAAATTCTTTTGGAAAATAGCGCACCACAACAGAAAACATAGCAAAAAGTTTGTGTATATATAGTGCAACTCAACTTTGTATGTTTCTGCAGACGCATAGCTTTGTCCATCAAAGTGGAAATTTGGACAACAGTAAAAGAACTGTTATGCTTGCTGACAAAGTGGTTATGCCTGGTGACCCAAGCTTTTTAAAATATGTTCGAGAGTCGGATCATTATGAGACAAAATACTATCAAATGAGTCTTGAACACTCTTCACATGAAATAGTTGATGGAATGGAAGTTGCTATATACACAGGATCATAAAGTTGTTTTTTTACTTGTTGCAACTTTAATTGTCGCTAGACTTTTTTTTAGTTTGTATCATTGTTGCTAACAGTAGGTTTACGTTTAGGACCTGTAGTGGGATTCAGCCGGTTTGCACCGGTTCTATAGAACCACCTCACGAAATTTTATGAGATCAGCGAACCGGGTAGCATTACTGGTTACTGGCAATGGACCTTTTGTAACAGAACTGGCTTACAAAAAATTTGAATCCCACCACTGTTTAGCACAATCAAAAATGTTATGAGATCAATTTTTGCATCACTTTGAAGTATTTGTTGAAGTGTCTTTTTGTGTTTGAAATAAACATGGCAAATTGCTTAATTTTTGTTTTGTAACGATAACAGTGTTGTTGAGTCATCGTTTTGTTTAATTCAAATTGTGTTTTGCTTAGTAAAATGAACTTTTTTGTTGTAGCAGTGAATGACTTGGTACCGTCGTTTTCGTTGTTGTATTGTTCAAATCGAACAGTTTAAAAACATATTTATAATTTAAATCTATTACCCTTTTTGGGGGAAATTGACTTCGGTATATATTTTAAATCCGAACGAAATGTTTGTTAACAAAATAAACCAAAATCGCCTTTGCACTACTCATTATTTGAAATATTATTAAGGTTGGTAGCAAATGGCAAGGCAATTGCTTAATTGTTTTGTCAAATCATAATTTTGCACAGCTCGATTGGTCGTCGTTAATGTTTTGGTAAGCAGGTAGTCGTAGTCCTACCATTTCGTTTACGGAGCGAAATTTAACCGCATACGGTGGTTTAGAGAGGTATGAGGGTACCAGTCCGCGACCCCAAGATAACATACTTTTTGCAGTAGACGCTGGCAAAAGAGTATGTATACAAGTAAATATTTTTTGCTTCGATAAATATCTAGTTTTTGTGCTTAGTTCTGTGATTGTAACACCAGAATATGTTTATAAATAACGCCATTCGTTTATTAACGTACTGTGAGCTCATCCGTTTAAACATTTGAAGCTACTGCGCAGCTTTATGCGCATGGCACCAAATTTAAAGTTTGCCCGGCTTGTAGTGTTTGTTTTGTTAAGAGTGGAGGTCTTTGTTAGTTTTTAGTTGATTGCTTTCCTTACAAATTTGCTAGTTCGGTGCAAGTTGTTCATTTACACTTAATAATTTAAAGTGTGCCGTTTTGTTTAGATACGGGGAAAAAAATTAAGCTGTTGCCAATTTAGTGCGCTACATTTGCCGTTTTGGACTCAATAGATTCCAGTAAATACCTGTTAAATCTTATATTAATGTTCCTAGATTTTATTCATTTTTTAAGTTAAAAATTATTGTGTTTACCAGTTAAAATTTTTAACAAGCAACGTTTTTTTTTTAGAATGTCTGCAAGACTATAGCTTAGGATTTATTTTTACATTTTTGTTAACTCATTATGTCACGGAGAAGTGAAATCGTACAAATGGATATACAGAGGGAGTTTTGTAGTACAATGCAGGAATTGCGGGAGATTTGGGATGAAATCGGAATCCCAGATGAACAGGTTCATATTAAATAAAATATATATATATGAGTTTCGTTGTGGTGAAACTAAAAACCATATCGTAAAGTTGGATGATAATAACTAAACAGTCAAACTGTTGTAGTTTTTCTGTTATTAATCTCCAAACTGTGGGAAATGCATATATAACTTTTACTTGGTAAATGAAACTTTTACTTTGTAATCTTTAATTTTCTGTTCATCAAATAAAAAAACTGAAATGGAATAACCAAATGATGCAATAAGACTTTTTTGCTGCATGCATCAAAGCACTTGCAACCCCAGTAACAGCTGGAAAAAAAACATTTTTTGTGCAGATTGACAGTCGGGGAAATACAGTTATAATGCATGTCCGAAACCTGTTGTCGGAAATGGTGTCTGAAGAGCAAAACCTGAAAAAGAACATGCTTGAAAAGATTGATGGATATGTTGTAGAGGTTGATGAACTTACCACAAAACTAGGTTTGCCATCATATGAACCATCATCGGGTTTAACAATAATGCAACGTGAAAAAGATTGGAGGTATGAGTTAAACCAGTCAATATAGCATCTTAATCAGTGATTCCTAAACTGTGCACCACAAGTTTTTATGTTTGCAGAGAAATAATCTCTTTTTGTCAAGTCTCAACTAATGTTTTAGGGCCCAACACCAATATTTTCTTTTGCATGACAATATCAGAACTCAATTTTGATATTATTTTTATCAATAACGTATCAGTTATATACTTAATATTTTTATCAGTTACCTAAAAATGTATTTCTGTGAACATCAGTTGTTGGTTTTCTATTCTAGGATGCAAGCAAATCGCTTGAACAAACTGAAACGGGAACGTATGTGCACATTGGCATCCTTAAAGTCAGTTGAACAAGAGTTGTGTGACCAACTGTGTACAACTCCTTGTTACATACCATCTGGCTCCATTCCCAGTGAAGAACAGTTAGAACAACTTAAGGTAAGAAAAACAATGACCCTGAAAGTGTAATATTTTCTTTATCAATGCATCATTCGTAGAGTTGCTTTTATTTATTTTTTTCACCATTGTTAAGCACTTTTTTATTTTTCAGGACCACATTGAGACACTAAAAACTGAAAAGGATAGAAGAAAAGAAGTATTTACAACCAAGAAAGCGGAAATTGTTTGTATGTATGATGAACTGGACTTGCTGCCAGAAAGTTCTTTTGCCCAGGCAAGCTTCAATCATTACTACTAAGACCTATATATTTCTGTGATTGACAACCTGACCTAAACACTTATTTCCTACAGGATTTAGTAACAGAAGAGTTGGATTCCTTTGCACTGTCTACCGGCAAATTGGACGAACTTGAAGACCTTCGAAGTGGGCTTGCCAGACAGAAATCCGATGCTGAAAAACTAATGGAAAAATTGTGGACCAAAGTTAATTCGTTGTGGGAGCGCCTAGAAGTGCCAGATTCTGAAAGAGCGGAAGTCAAGTCAGAGTGCCAAGGAATAAAGCCTGTTCACATCAAAGCACTTAAACTGGTAAGATATAGTGTATGTTAAAACTAATTTTCTGTTTATAAATGTTCTTTTTAAAATCATTATTTTTTGTGCATCAAACATTTTGCTTTTTATAATTAAGTTTAACTGCAAAACAAACCTGATTAAGCTTCATTGTGTAACACAAATTTGGTGGGAGTAAAAGAATGGGACTTCAATGGGCAGTTGGTTTTGCTTGTGGACTGCTTAAAGTAGGCCATGGTAAGCAGAGGCCAAATTGGTGACCTGGCTGCTATTGTTTGGTGATGTGGCAAGCTGTTTTGTTGGGACAGCCAAGACCTTAGATTATGCATTCTTAGTTTATTTAAGGTTGTCTTACTGTAGCTCACTAACAGTACAATCAAGTGTTGATGTTAAAAATACACCAATCTTCTTCACATATCGAAGTAAAAAAAGTCCATTGTTGGCTCAAAAATTTAGCAACATTTTAGCCTTGTTCTTAAATTATGTTTATTTTACAATTATGCATGTGCTTTCCAGGTGTTAGAAAAACTTGAGGCTGCCAAACTGGCCAGTCTACAGCGACTGACTGAAAGAGCTCGGTCTGAGATAGCTATCCTTTGGGACAAATGCTTCTACAGTGCAGAGCAGAGAACAGAGTTTACTGCTGCTACAGATGAAAACTACACTGAGCTTTTACTTGAAATGCATGAAGAAGAACTGGTCAAAATGCATGTGAGTAAACATAGCACCACGATAAAGTTGATGCAAAATTTTCCAAAACCTTTCAAATTGCAATTCAAACCCTTCATGTTATCAAATGTATGTACTAATCCCAATACAATCTAATCTAGTATATACCAAGTTTTCAAAATTTGTCAAATTCAAGTTTAGCCAAACATCCAGATTAACTGAAGCTATTTGTTAAAAAATCATTACAAATCAGTTGTCCCTTAAGTGAAAAAATAAATGAACCTCATAGGTTACAGGTTTACTATACATTGTTGCAATCATTGCTCTCACAATCCCACTATTTAATCACCAAACAGGCTTACTATGAGGAACACCAAGAAATGTTTGTAAACGTCAACAAGTGGCAGCTGATGTTCCACAGAATGCTTGAACTAGAAGCAAAAGCCCATGATGTCAATCGCTTTTCCAACCGAGGAGGAAATTTGTTGCAGGAGGAAAAGGAAAGAAAGAGAATTCACAAGCAGCTTCCTAAAATTGAAGAGGACCTATTTGCTGCAATTGAAGTGTATGTAACTCTTCAAGATTTGTTCTAATGTTGATAAATAAAGCCCCAGTGATATAGTGAATGTCTCTATTGATTCCATCCTTCTTCACCTGCTTGTAAATGTTAAAACTAAATCTTAAAGGGTATTTTTTCAACATTATATAATTACAAAGAGATCTGTTAATAGCAAGTCAAATGTTGATGGAAATCAGTTAATCAGGATAAAACACCTGGCAAGTCGATATCCCTATTAACCTGTTTCCTGTGTTTTTGTCTTTTTATCATCTATCCAATTGTAGGAGATTATGTATAAATTGGGATAAGGATCTACCCAGCTGTTGAAGGTTTAAGGTAATTGTTTGTAAATGTTTTCTGCAGGTGGGAGGAAAAGAAGGGTCAACCTTTTTTGGTTGAAGGTATTCGTTTTGCTGACTATGTTCATTCACAATGGGAGGCCTGTGAGAGAAGGAAGGAAAGTGAAAAACAACTACGTCATGAAAAGAAACAACAGGTTTCATACAAAAACCAACTGTTTGTTTGAAAATGTGTCCATTTGTTACACTTTTTTACTTGTATTGTTTTATTTAACACTCTGACCACCTACATCCAAATAAATCTGTTCATAACGCTTACATTCCGAAAATAGGCTACACCAGTAACACCACAATGACTTACATAAGTTCAGTGCTTTGTTCTTTTACAAACTTATCTTTTATAAAGTGCTTTGTTCTTTTAAGAAATGCAAATACGGATAATTATTTAATAATGTATTATATTTAAATGTTTACACAAAAATGCTACAAAAAAACAGCAAAACTTTTCAGATTTAATAAGATACATTTTTTTGTAACTTACCACCTCTTTATGTTTTTAATTATCTTATTGTTGTTTTATGCACAGGAAATGCATTCAGAGATGACATATGGCAGTGCACCAAAAACCCCTACAAAACGCCGCTTTATAGGCACTACAACAATACTTAAAACGCCCACAAGCTCTGCAAAAAAGCCAAAACGTGGCCCAATGGACAGTACATGGCGAAGCACAGCCACTATTGTCACCCCTGGAAACCGAACAGCAGCGACATACGCTTCACCAGGTAAGAGTCTGCTTGTCATTGTATTTGGTAGGGATGGGCCAAAACTGCAAATGTTCTGTTTGATCGAGCACCTCACGTTAATGCAGCTGTCATGTGGAAACTATTAACCAGCTGATAAATGGTTTACCTTGCGCTTACGGGAATAATTTATTTTCACCTCAGGCAAACCTCCCATATCTTCACGACTCCGAACGCCCTGTGGACAACCCCAGAAACCGCGAACACCCGCCGCCAAACGTGCTCTGGTGGAGAAAAACAGAAAAGCCCCACCCTCCACCAAAAGCGGCCCTGGATCAACAAAGAGCGCCCCTGCTACTGTAGACAAGGCTGATTTAGATACAACCTTCATTAAAGGCCTAAGCACCACAGTAGTATCATCGAACACTGGTGGTTCCACCGAGTCAGTAAAGTCGATGCCTATTCCTGAAGTACGTGGCACTCACTACAGTGACTTTGCAGCTGCTATCAACTCCAATGCCAAGGAAAATCGTGCGGTTAGAAGTAGTGCTATCGGTGACTACGCTCGTACTTGAGTAAAATAGTTTTGTTGCTTGCTGCTTAGTTTTTCAACGGTGCTACACTTCACCGCAACGTGTACTGTCATTTAGCACAGCTGCTCATCACTGCTGTATAGGCTACGATTCGGCGAGTAACTGCCCCACATGTGAATGTGATGTATTTTAGAGTTGAATATTACGAAACTTTTTAATGAATTTTGGCAAGAATTCGATGGTAGCCTGTGTGTTTTGAAACTCCTCGGTAAAGGTTAATTTCAAATCAGGACGTTCAAAAAAGTACGACCGAATCACTATATTTTATCCCACTGTTTTAGAATGGTCTCTCACCTGTATAAAAAGAGACATATGCTTTTAACAAAGGTTCCAATGATTTTAACCCTTTCTCACACTATTGACGTATTTTCACAACATTTTATCACTATCTTTCGCACACGCACATACATATGAATTGACTCACAGATTTTATTGTCCTATCTTGGGCTAATCCACAATTTTCGGATCGCCCATATGTGTGTCTCTACTGCCGCCACGTGTCGGTTTTCGTCAGTGTTTTGCGCGAATTTGTTGGCGTCTTGATGCCCGCGCCGTGCATTCATCTATTATAAATATTTGCCGAGTACTACCACTATTACCGTGTTGCGTTTTAACCCTGCCGCGTTCAAGTGTCACTGCTTTTTGTTGTAAATACAAAACGCGAAGCTCATTGGTCGATGGTACTTGTTCAAAAAAGGTACAACCGGGCGCATGGGTGTCAATTTTTTTATTTATTGATTTTTTTTTTCTTATTCGTGTCAAAGGTGCAGTTTTGGGTAAAAAAGTTTAAAGGTATAAATATGTCTACAGAAGGAATGAAAATTTAACGTAGGAAGTATAGGCATATAGATTATACGGTACAATTACCGGTCGCAAACATGTGTGTTGCTTAGGGTGAAGTTCTATTGCAGGGATGGGCAACCTTTGTCACTGTGGGGCCAAATAATTGCCATAATCAGATCGAGGGCTGCACCTTTATATGACACAAGGTGATTTTACTTCGTTGCGTACCAAAAACGCCTTACTACAAGTAAAATTCGCATTCGATTCTCGCAGAAAAATAGCACCAGGCGCACTAATCTGCTCAAAAAATATAATAATTGGACTCGTTTGCCAACACATTTGAAATCCAAGTGTCTCTGCGGGCCGCACAACTTTTATTCAAGGGCCGCAGGTTGCCCACCCCTGTTCCATTGTATGTTGCGGACAAACTGCGGCCACTTGCTTTGACAGTGTATAACATTAAGTAGTCAAACTTGTTGCAAACGATTGATTTTAAAACACAGTTGCAATAAGTGAAATGATCAATTAAGAGTCATGCCATTATTGTTCTGAAAGTCAGTTTTTTTTTAACTCTTTCGAGTTAAAGCCGCGCTGACATGCTCTTTAGGCTTAGTTGGAAGTAAAAGTGTTTCTTCTAAATTTAATAGATTTATCATTATGTGACCAACTGGACGTTAACATTTTATAGTGATTGTCCTAAACCTACATGCAGCAACTATTCCCGTTTTTTTACTTCTTATTAAGTTCTTTTAATTACACAAATACGTTAGACATATATAGGCCTATATGTAGCATTAGTGAACCACCTGGAAACATCGTGTAGGCTTGCGGTAGGTAGTCAGGGCTGGATTAACCATTAGGCAAAATAGGCACGTTCCTACAGGCCAGTCAAAAGTCCAGGCCACTTTAAATGATTTGGCAACACTGATAATTCTAATTTTTTAGTTGGCAACCCTGATTTTCAGGCCACTTATAAGATGTGCTTACAGGCCAGCAGACCCTTAATCGGCACTGTGGGTAGTAGTGACTATGCCATTGAGTGTGTACAATACGTTTTATTCCACATTGCTGGCAGTCTGTATGCATTTTAGCAGTCTACAACATACAGTTTCAGCACTAAAGGTATAGCTTACCTGCTTTAAATCTTGGGAAAACACTTTTCTGACCTCAAATTACGCTTTCCGAACAGTTGTTCTTCAATACGCGTAAAACGCAGCGTTTACTTCCAAAGTTAATCCAATAACATCAGTGACGCGAAATAGTGGGGAGCGAAACAAGAAGACACACGCAGGCATCGAACAAACAAGAGAGAGTTGGTCGCATACGATGTCGACTCAAAGCACAAAAATGAAACAAAAAGCCAAAAATTGTCTACAAGGTTACACATATATTACTCGGGCTTTGAAAAGACAACTCGAATGCCCTAAACCAGGGGTGGGCAACCTGCGACAGTACTGGCAAACGAGTCCAATTATTACATGTTTTTGAGCTGATTAATGCGCCTGATGCTAGTTTTCTGCGACCTGGCAAAATGTGGCTAGAATCAAATACGAATTATACTTGTAATTTAGCATATTTGGTAAGCAACAAAGCACAGGTGCGGCCCGCGATCCAACTTTGACATTTGTAATTGGCCCCACAGAAACAAAGGTTGCCCACCCATGCCCTAAAACCATTTCCAGTTTCCTGTAGTAAAAGTAAGTGTTTTGTCAGTGGAGGCGTACACCAAATAAAAGTTTAGCCGAAATGTAGTTTTAACTAAAGGTTATGTCGGCTTTAAGTTTTCAGTTCGAAAATTCGAAAATTCGAAAAACACGGGTCAAAACACAAAATATGTCGGAAAAGGTGCTATTTAGTGCCGTCAACTGTAAATCTCGAGTTACAGCGCTTTTGTATTTTTATTGCGGTGTATTTTTAAGTTTTTCGGACAACCATTTTGGTCAACAGTTCATTTCAATGCAGTTATCGATATTTCTTTTGTACTATTTTGCAAGAGTTGGCGAAAGTTATACCAGTTGCTAAACGACGGTCAGGACACCTTCGAAATAGATCCTGGACTGTCAGGAATCGTAGGAGACGCCGTCACCACGCGAAAACATTTGGCTTCAAAAAATATAAAACAAAGCAAATTATCCACAACCATACATGACCAGTCCACTGAAAAATGCCACAAAACACATGTGGCCAAATAATGCTTTATCTAACATTCTGTATCAAACTGGACAGTTGCACTCCGTTTGAATGAGTTGAACATTTTTGCAAAAACTGTAGGTATTTTTAACAATATTATAATATTGCATGGGTGGTTTACAAAAAATTGCCAGTGTACACTGCATTGTAATGTTTTGTATCAAAACTCGCGAAAGCTGTTTGACGAATCAAGCGCCAATAGCAAGCAGCAAAATAGTGAATTCCATTACAAAGGGCAAACGCAAAACCCCCTCAATACGCCATAAGACGGCGTAGGGCCATAGACGTACTAGTACATAGTAATAACATAAGCACCAAGCACACAGACACCCACAGGGTGCTTTAAACCTTCCCCTATACCTGAATTATTTGGCCTTGTTTCTGTTTTAAGTCACGTCGTACATAAAAATTATTTGAACATATTTTCATGCGTTCTAAGTTCGACATTTTATACTGATGGGGTGTTATAAAACAGGATATCCTATGGAAAACAGTCAATTCTAGTGGGCTAGTTCTAAGTTATAGTTGTTCCAAAACTGGCAGCATTTAAAGGTTTAGAAGTGGGGTCATGCCTACAAAGACAGCGTCTGCGATACAAAAAAACAAACAATAACCATTGAGAAAATATCGGTTCTATGGCGGTGGAACGCAGCACAACCGGTTAATGGAGGGCAGCACCAGACCATCTGTTACCCCGTGCGTCCATTCGCAAGTCTTCCAACCATTTAAGGCTTCATTCCTCTTCAGCGGCACTTCTGTCCGCTTTGGCAGCCAAATCCTTCTCTTGTACACTTAGTTTCTCTTCCACTTGTTTTTCGAGGTCGTCCAGCCCCTTCTCATGCATGATTTCTTCGCGTGGTCTTGCGCCACCAAATATTGCAGAGCTTGGGTTAGCAACTGAATTCATGGGAAGTCCTTTCGTGCGTGGCTTCAACTGTAAGCGAGGCCGACCAGTGGACTCTTCTGCGAATCCATGCATTTTCAATTTACATTTACTAGGTAATTACAGAAGTTAAAACGTTACAAAAATCAGAGAGATTTAATTACCAAGAAAATATTATTTACTTAAAAAATCTCATCCAAATGTTATCCACGAATATGTCACAAACATTTTTTTAATTAACTCTTGTAAGTAATATTATCAACCATAAGGTTTACACAAAAAATGTTCCAACACCATTATTATAAGCAAGATTTAGAAGACTAGTTTTGTATAACACCCTTTAAGCATATATAACACCCAATAAGCAACATGGTTGCACTGATTGGTATGTATATGAATGGACCTAAACATCAAATGTTCCATTTGCCTGACCAATGAGACCCTCTTGTGTTGCTGTGTGGTGCTTAAATAAACTTGGACAATGCTGGACTGAACATTTTTTAACTAAAACATTTACAAAATTGGCTACTGCAAAGGATCAAAGGGTCTGACATACTAGCCCAATTCTGGTATCAACTGCTTGCTGGTGTACATTGCACTTACCAGCAGAGGGTTCTTTGAACTCTGGTTCGCGCTGTGGTGGTGGTTGTTGATACCTGTCTCTTCCAAAGCCGCGACCAAATCCCTGGTCCTGTCCGCCAAAACCTCTGTCCTGATATCCTCCACCTTGACGTCCATCACCATGGAAACCATCATTGTATCCCCCTCTGCCCCTACCTCGACCATAACCGCCACGTTGATGATGATCAAAATCATGTCCTCCCCGATTACCTGTATCAGACCAATGGTAAGAATAAAGTAACATTTTTTTAGGTTTAAGTAGTAAAATTGTGATATAATAAAAAAAATTAGTTTTTGCCAGATCTATTTTTTTTTGTTAACCTTTGCAAGATTAAACTGCTTGCATTCAGGAAAGTTTAGTTCTAAATGTAAAACAGAGGGCTCCAAATCAAACGACCACAAAGGATGCATTTCCAGTTATCATCTTTAAAATATATGTATCACTTTAATTGGCCTCAAGATATATATATCTTGAAATTTAAGTGTGCTTGGCGGGCCGCACAAAAAATATGAAGGACTGCATTTGGCATATTTAAGACCTTGATGCAAAACAACTCTTTGGGTTGTAGCATAGAAATAACAAAAAAATGAATGGAACCCAAAACTATTTTTTAGGACAAAACATTTGTTCAATGTCATTTAACCCCTGTGTGAATTGTTTAGAAAACTAGAACACTATGAAACCCACATTACAGTTACAACTGCAACTTTTATCACAATTGATATTTTAAACATACAAAAGTAACCCAAAAAGTTAATCGAAGCTTAATGTCCATCAATTCAGAAGCATGTGGTTTTGTAGTCAAAACCAACATCAGTTGAAATGGCAGGTATCATTTCTATTGCACATATTTGACTCGTTGGTTTGTTACAGCAGTGTGGAAACCATAATTTTACTGAGCAATAGCTAAGTAAAAGTTAGGTAACTTCCAACAAGCCAACTCAAGGAAATGTGCCAAAATGTCTAATATTGATAGTTGACGCAACAGCCAAAGACATCAAGTTAAGCAACCTGAAGCATTTTCCTCTAAGTTACCTATTTTCCGACCACATAAGTTGAAGTAAATAACAAACAGGGACAGGGTTGTTATAATTTTTGTACAGACTGGGTTTTGAAAATGGCATCACCTTCTTACCGTCAAATCCACCTCTGTTTTGTTGGAATCCACCGCGTCCACCTCTGCCACCACGACCCCCTCCTCTTCGATTCTCAGCCACATTTACTCTTAGGTTACGATCCTCAAATATCTAAAAAACAGTTTTTACTGGTTGTGCAAAAAATCGAAGGAAAGCAACAATCTTAAATGGCTAACATGGAGCAATACTCGAAACTCGCACTACACAATAATTGCCAAACATTTTTTACACTTTTCTGAACAAAATAAGTTTCCTTGAAACAATTCACTTGGGTATATATATTAAGAACTACAACATTTCTTAAAGATAACAGGTAAAGTTGACAAACACTTACTGCTCCATCATACTCCAAGGCCCCTTGCAGGTTTGGAAGGTCCTCAAACTCAACATAGCAAAATCCTACATATACCATAATGAGCAAAAGATAACTCTTAAAACACAACATTCTAGCAAATGCAAAATAAGCCCAAGTATTAAAGATAGGTCATGAATTTTTTGTCTGTCTCTGAGCAATAAAAATCTGGTGAACGCTATAATTATGATCAATAGATTGCTTGCATATCATTGTGTTAAATACCCTACTATCTAAATGCCCTCATGTGCCTAAAATGATATGCCTTTCAGTGTTAAAAGATTTTGGACCATTTAATTTGTTACCTTTAAATTTGTCAGTCTCTTTGTCTCTCACCATGCGCACACTTCTTATCTATCAAATAAAAGTTAAAAATTTTAACACCAGGAAAAAAACAGTTAAGTAACAAGATACCTTAAGATCTTGAAATATTGCATCAATGTCTCCTTGTACAGTTTCACTGGGCAAGTTTCCAACAAAGCATGTATATGGTTCCTGTGTTGGTAATTCCACTTGTCTGCCACCTCCTCTGTACCTTCCACCGCCACCTTGTCTGTAAACAAACATTCATTTTCAAAATACTGTTCTTCAATCTGTTCATTGCATACATGCCAATAAGGCATTTAAAAAAATCACATGAAACTCATATACCTTCCATGTCCTCCATAACCTCCTCGGTCATTATATGCCATTATACATTTAGTAACAACTTCTGAAAACCAACAAAATAACATTGCTCCACAAGTCCACACAATGACCAATGAACCAAATATAGAAAACAAACTTTGTTTGAGTTGAGTTTACGTTTAGAACATATGCTTGTTTGCGAAAGGCATGTAGCAGCATCATATTAAAAACCTTGTTGACAGTGATCAAGTTAATGAAAAAAATCTTGATTTTATCTGGAGATCAAATTTGATTGATCACTTGCAAAAACTGGAATAACTAGCACATCCTCGAACATTTTCTGTTTCCTACCTTACATTTTAAAACTTTAACTGTGAAGTTGCGATAAGGTTTTGTAACAAAATACAAAAACGCATAATTGTCGAAAAACTTCGCTTACAAATCCCAGCACCACAAGGCACACGCAGTCACGCATGCGGATTGAAAATACCTCTTCCCTTCAACCACAACCATGCCGTCGTCGCTGCTAGGTGGCGGTTGTTAAAATACGAACGAGGCCAAAGCTTTTGTATCTACTATTTTTTACAAACATATCCACTTAGTTTTTAACGTTAAAATCAACTTTTTTTCCGAAGCTATATTCCAAATCTTGGACAAGCCAAGGATAATCAAAATCGGCTTCATCTTAGCGATGTTAGATTTTCTACAAAAAACAATTTTTAGGGCTTGTTAAATTTTGTTCTGTGCCGATCATTACGAACAAACGTGGATTCATAGACAAGACACAAAATTACTTTGAACCAAAAACAAAAGTCACGTGACCGTATAAAAACCGGCTGTAAACTGATCTTTGGTTCAGAAGCATCAGGTGGCGGCAAGGAAAAGTCCAGCACGTGGTAACAGGTGTTGAAAATCCAGCATGTCGTTTGCGGAGGAACTCGCCAGGTTAAGTAATCCGGTCCCTTCTCGAGATCCAGAGGACGATATTCATGAAGGTACTTGTGTATTTTTCAGCTGTATTTGTATATATCAGCTGTATGTTAAAAATTTTTATGTTTAAATAAAAGCAAAAATGATCAAACTTGTAACCTTTCGTTTTTGCTATAGAAACTCAAGCCAAACTGGTTGACAAGAATCTTCTGGATAGCAGTGATGACATTGGTGTTGGCTTGATTAAAAACATTAGCAGGATAAGGAAACAAACAGATGATAATGATCCAAAATATGAAGGAAAAATCGCATCTCGGAAAGATTTTTTAACTCAAGATGTTGATAATAGTGATTCCGATGTTGAAATGGGGTATTTAACAGTTATAAAATAATGTTTGAGCAGTGATTATTTTGAATTGGTTTTGCAGATTTGATGATCATGATAAATCAATGGAAGAAGATGATGATGACAAAGTGGAAGATGAGGCAGATCTTGAGGTATTGTTTGCTCTGTTATTTGGCGTGTCCATTGGTTCTTGCATCACTAAAACATACTGTAATAAATCTATAGTATGACAAAGTTAATTATATGTAAATATCTTTATTGTATCTGTAGGAATGACATATATAGTTATGATGTGTGGTCATGAAAGTACATTGGACCCAATTTGTATGTTAAATATGCAGCACAAACATTTGTTTATGCAAGTTTAGTACAGTAAACTATTGTAAATTCCAGACCTTCGCATAACTCTGATAAAGTTTGAGATGAAAATGATTCATAATGTGTTAAGGCTTTACCTAATCTACATTGGTTAATCCAGATATTCAACTAATCCAGACCCATTTTTTGGTCCAAACGGGACCTGATTAACAAAGATTTTCTGTAGATTTAAACTATG
This sequence comes from Phallusia mammillata, assembly GCF_965637545.1. NCBI lineage: Eukaryota > Metazoa > Chordata > Ascidiacea > Phlebobranchia > Ascidiidae > Phallusia > Phallusia mammillata. The sequence continues at coordinate 11,663,273 of NC_137253.1, forward strand.
TAGTACGGCAGATAATAATAAAACAGTTTATAATTATTTTGAAGGATTCAGGGTCAGATGATGAGGAAATTGATTCTGATGAGGCTCTTGGGGAAAGTGATGGTGAAAATGAAAAATTTGCCCCTTTGATGTTTAAAGATGGAAAATCTTCAACCAATGGACAAATTTCAAAGGAAAAACATACAAAAAATCAAATAAGTATGATTTAGATCAGTGATTCCATTGATAGTTGCACTCAGTCAGGTTAATTTTTTTACAGAACAGTGGTGAAAAAAACTAATGTAGACATTTCTGTGGGTGTCAGCAAAAATTATAACCAAGCTTCGTATTATTTTGTCTTCAGAACTTTGGGAAGCTATGCTTGAAATGCGAATAAAGTTGCAAAAACTGATTATGATGGCCAATGAACTTCCTCAGCCCTTAACGTATTCGCAGTTTGCTGAAAAAGTAAGAAATGTTATTGTTGTTTACATAAAAGCTGCTGACATACATATATTTTTTCAAATATTATATTTTACCGAACGAATTTTGATGCATGTAAGGCATATATATATGCAGTGGTAGGATGCAAATTTTTTGTCAGCCGGTTCTATCCAAAAAGTTATATTTTTCAACTGGTTCTGTTACAATTGACAGTAACCAGTAACGCTAACCGGTTCGCTGATCTTATAAAATTTCGTGAGACGGTTCTATAGAACCGGTGCGAACCGGCTGAATCCCACCACTGCATATATGTGTCTTTTTTACATAACTAACTGTTTACTATTATCTTTAGGGAGGAAAGGAATTTGGTTTTGCTGCTAAACTTGCTTCTAAGTCTGTAATGAATCTGCAATCCACATTACTTGAACTTCAAACATTGGTAATGCAGCAAAACTCTTTGGACAAATCCGCAGCTAAGTAAGAGTGTGATTGTTTTTGGTTTACTTTGTTACTTGTTTTGCAGATTTTGTTCATGTAATTTTCTTCGTATTTGTATTAATAAAGGTTAGAAAAACAGCCTAAAGGAAATCATGAAAATTTGTTCAGTTCAATGAGAAGTCATCGAAACAAAACATTAAATTACTGGTATGACAAAACCAGACTTTCCTCAAGCAAATTAAACAACAAGGTTTGTATTATCATTAAAATAGTGTATGGGCTACCTCTTGGCCGCATAATAGAAATATTTGCTTTAGAAATTATTTCATACACTTTGTTTTCAGTCATTTTCAAACTTTGAACGGCCAACTGTAGCACAAATAGAGCATGTCATGGCTGATCGGCCACGATTGATTCAAAGAACCCAACTAAAAAGATCACAGTATCGTGTGTTGGGTTCATTATCAGAGACCAACAAAGAGGAAACAGATGCTGAGGTGAGATTTTTTTGAATTGCAAACTTTTTAAGTATTGTTTTGTATACATGTATGTAAACAGTTGTTTACAAGTTGCAAAGCAGATTCTGAATGTATGTAATTGAGTTCAAGTGGGATTTCTTTTCTAAGAAAGATAAATATTCATATTTTGGCAAAATTAATTGATTGGACATGGGGTAAAGCAGGGCCTTGCAATAATTTTCGTTTCCCCTTAAAATGTTTGCCTACAAACAATTGTATGACAAAACTTAGTGTCTACCCCACCAAAGAGTAGGGCAGTGCCAAAACTGCCAGGTGGCAAAGCCAGGGTCTAAAGCAGTGGTTCTCAAACTCGGTTTTCGGGGGCGCATGCGGCTCCCAACTACTTATTTTGCGGCTCGCACCAGACCTCAGAAAACCACCAAACATTGATATTTTAGCTTTTAAGGTAATAATCTTTAGTGATTTTCTCCAGGTTTCGTTTTTTTGCGGCTCCCTACACACTTAAAAAAACTACCATTTGGCCCCGACAATAAAAAAGTTTGAGAACCACTGGTCTAAAGTCTGATAATGAACAGTTTATTTATGCTCGCTGTTTTCACTAATTTTCAGGCAAGTCATGATGCCCACTTAAAGCAATTTAATGAGGAGATCTTCGATGATGATGATTTTTACCAGCAACTGCTAAGGCAGTTAATAGAACAGAAATCTTCAATCATCACAAACACGACAGACAGTACAGAAATGACCAGGTAAAATATAAAAGTTTGCAACTGATGTATTTTGACAGAGGAATTAAGGATTAATGCAGCTTTGGATATCTGGCCAAAATGTTTTTTTACCCCAGTCAATAGCAAACTTAAGGGAGACCAACAAGTTAAGAAAGACTTTGTTGCACACAAAAATATTTTTACTATACCTTGTGACAGCTCTACAAACCACATTTGAAAAATATTAAAAATGGTTTCATGTGTTTGTTTCACACACCCAATTTTAGCATTTAATATGTTGACAAACTTTGATAGTGTGATCCTTAATGAAGGGTATATAGGATCACACTATCAAAGTTTGTCAACATATTAAATGCTAAAATTGGGTGTGTGAAACAAACACATGAAACCATTTTTAATATTTTTCAAATGTGGTTTGTAGAGCTGTCACAAGGTATTTAAAAAGGGTATATATATATATATATATCATAAAATTATGTAGGATACCTTTAAACCTAACATTTTTTACTGCGCAGGCAATGGTTAAAACTGCAACGGTTTCATACCAAGGTGAAAAAAGTGGTTGACACAAAAGCAAGCAAAGGTAGAAAAATAAGGTGGGACTTGAGTTTTGTTTTCCATTCCCATTGATAATGTGGTTGCCGTCTCTTCTGTTTGTACTGTAGAGTTGTTGTTTGTTTTTGGTCTTTCATTACAAGTAAATGTAACAAAAACCACTTTATTCCTAGGTATCATGTTCACCCAAAGCTTGTCAGTTTTATGACTCCAGAAGACCGCAGCTCCTGGACACACGAGTCACGTAACCAACTTGTAAAGTCAGTGTTTGGACAAATCTCTGATGAGGGCAGCACCATTACTCATTCCATTGACATTATTTAATACCAACGAAATGTGTAATGCAAATAAATGTCATGCTGACGGACCATTTAATATCTTATGTTTGATTTTAAAAGAATTCGTTTCCTTCATTTAATTACAATGTTGGCCATTAGCTTCGAAACATATGGGCCAAATATGCCATTTTGGCGATGATTTAGTTTCAGCACGAACTTTTTTAAAACTTTAACCGCAGCCGAACTTTTTGAGTGTGTGAAATTAATGACCGCGCATTCGAAAACGCCAAGTTTAAACATCATAATTTACCTAATGGTTGAATCTAGAATCTAGATGCACGAGCAACGTTGTGTGCAATATATTACGTTTGGTGGTTTATTCAGCTTTGGTAAAAGTTGTTTTGAGGTGTCATATATCCTAGATGAGTTCTCTTACATCAACGAAACAAGGTTGAGTTAAAAAAGGTAATTAAACAATCTGTTTCGGACCGAACCTTTTGAGGTTGGTTCGATGCATCACAGCCGTTATCACCCCGTTTGGTGCCCTGAGCAGGATTTGAAATTTCTGGTTCGAATTAGGGCGATAAATTTTTAGAAAGCATTAACCCAACAATAAAAAAAATGTTCGTATTCTTTTTGCACTATTATTGTCATGTAATTACAAAATTAAAAAAAACGTAACAAAGACTTAAATCTAATCTCTTGCTTTGACCCAGATATAGTCCTCCAAGGTCGGGTTTTGAACACAATTTTTTTTAGAAAGCTGTAACAGTTGTGTTACAGACACTTTAAATTAAAAAGCAATTCGCTACAAGTGTATACATAACAAATTGTTTTTCATTTAACTTTGTTTCGCAAAACGAGTACCATTGACCAGTAGTAACCTCTCAGGGTGCACACGCCAAACGACTGTTTGACCTTTTGACACCGTTTTCAATAGCACGCCGTCATTCGTGTTCAACAATACCGTTAAGCCTAATTTATACATGCCTTGAGTATTGACTCCTAAATTGATTGTCAAAAAAACGCTACGTTATGAAGAAAGTTCTGAGCAGTGTTTGTAATACCGACTAGTTGACCTTAAGTAACCCGTGATCATGCGGCAGCCAACCTGACAACGAGCATTTAAAAAAACATTTATTTGGCAAAACTCAAGTTAATTTTTTCATCTTAACTTTTATTAACAAAGTTTTTCTTGACATATACAAAACCGAAGCACGGTTATTAGGTTTAAATCACGTCATAGGTGTAAAACCTTCGCCAAAACCGAAAATGTGAGTGACCACTTAATAAAACGACATAGCATTGCTGTGCAAAACAGCTGATTTCTAATCACTGAAACGACGCCTCGTAAACCATCTGTCCGACGTCAAGCTGAGCCCTCCCGCTATCGTAAACCAGTGAGTTACTCTCTTGGTACTTCTGCCTACAGTGCCTTTCTTGACCAAACGAGCGTTAGACACATTTATGTTTCGGGGGCCTGTGGGTGAACCTCTGGGTCATACGGGGTCAAAATTCACATGGACCATCTTTAGACCAATATCTGTAATGTGTGTAAATTTGAAAAAGTGTGAACCATTCTTTCTTGACCAAAACGTGGGAACAATAGCCGCGCTAAAAATTTCACGTTTTGGGGGGCTGTGGGTGAACCGCGGGATCAAACGGGGTCAAAATTTACATGGACCATCTTTAGACCAATATCTTAAATGTATGTAAATTTGAAAAAGTTTGAACCATTCTTTCTTGACCAAAACGTGGGAACAAATCTGCGTTAGAAAGAAAAAAAGAAAAAAGAAAAAAGAAAAAAGAAAAAAGAAAAAAAAGAAAAAAAAAATATAGACAAAAACAATATGTGTCCCCTTCAGGGAAGGGGACCCATAATAACATCGCAGCAACGTTTCCAAATATTTTTAAATGTGAAACTTACAATGTTTGTTTTGATTTTCAACAACCTAGCTACAAGCGGTGATTAGCCTAAATAAAGACGGCAAAAGCATGAAAACGCCGGTAGTAACTAGTAATAATCCAGGCTTTGCCACACAATGCCAACTGGGCAGACCGCCCAACATCCGGCGACCTCGTAATTTGATTGACCTACATTTGATTTCTGAATTCTGACCAGTAACCAGCAGCAGCAACCAAGAACCTGGCTAGCAGACTTGGATTAAATTAGGCCTACCATATTTCCATCCCCAAAAAGGAGGACACATTGTTGAAAAGCGCATGAAAAAATACTTATAGGCCCCGCAAAAAAATAAAAGCTTCAGAAATTAGATGGCATACAATAGTTTGCATAGAGTTTAACGTTTATCACGTCACAACACTTTTAAGCTGAAGATGTATATTTGACTGTCGTTTTGTTTTGATCGTTTTGACGCGTGCCCCAGCGTTTTATACGACAAGTTTGTATTGTTTCAAACTTGATATCGATGTGATAACTGATGGACAGTTTTATCACATGCGACTGAATTTGATTTGTGTATGAACACATGTAAGCATGTATGTATCTGGTGAAGCATATGCCTACCACATTTTGATTACCAAAACAGAGGACATATTCTTGACACGGAACAATAACTACTAATTTTGCGCCCAAAGAATGCAAAACATATTTGACAAATTCCATGCAGTCAATTAATTGTTCCACATGGATGAAGTTTGATTAATGTTTAAATAAAAAATGGGACATCAATTTTTATTGTCTTGAAAGAAAACTTGCGTATAAAAGTATAAAAGTAGTACAGTAAGCCTACTTTTGCTTATAAAAGTAGTACAGTAAACCTACTGAGGTACCAATGTCAGACTCACAATTTAAAATTTGATGTCTATGTTTCTAACCGCCTTTTTTACCACGTGAGCGTGGTGACACCATGTACCCACAATGCAACACGCGCCGTGTCATTTCCTTTCTGGAACTGAAAGCTTGCTTCTTTTTCCAGTTGTGGCAAATATTCTGCTACTGGCTGCTGCTTTAAGATGGCCATAATTTGCTAGTATTAGTGGTGAGCTTATGTTATTTTGCAAGCATTTTAATATAAATGCTATTGGTATAATTGCCACGATGGTACTTTTGCTGAAAAAACTGCTGAAGATATTTAACAAATTTTTAAAATGTGAATCTGTAGATTTGGGTTGTGTTGAGCTTTTTAAAAACTGAAATATTTAAACTTCGAAATGAGCCGAGCAGGATCAACCGACTGTCGAATCTACGTTGGCAACCTTCCACCAGACGTTCGTGAACAAGAGCTTGACGACTTGTTCTACAAATATGGCTGCATCCGCCATATTGACCTTAAGAACAGACGAGGTGCACCTTTCGCTTTCATCGACTATGACGACTGCAGGTGCGATTCCGTTGCAATAATTCTCTATGTTACTAATAAAACTAATCAAGATTGTTTTGTCCATTAGAATTGGGAACAAACTTGTTTTATATTGATTTAATTAAATATATTAAAATATTACTGTTTGTATTGTTGCTTTTACCTTTTGCTTGCAATGGTGTAAAAATCTGTCATAATTTATGTGATAATTGTTTTATTTAAAAAGTTAATTGGATGGAAATGGATTGGAAGGAAGGATAAGGGAATATAATTTGACAAAATTCAGGATATGGAAGGACCTGGAATAGTGGAGGATTTAGGATCTTTTCCATTTTAGTTTAAATTTGGCCCTATTATGACAAACCTTTTAGAAAACAGAAAGGACTGTTTGGGGGATCTAATATGTCTGCTGTGAGTTATATTTGTTGTCATCATCAGAGACAAAGACAGTCCATTACCTGAAATGTCAATTTCTATTTTTCTGCTTAAAATTTAAGAAAAGGCTAACTTGCTTTCATTTGCATCAGAGATGCGGATGATGCAGTACATGGAAGAAACAATTATAACTATGAAGGATACAGACTGAAGGTAGAGCGCCCACGTAGCTCTGCTTCGTTTGGTGGTGGTGGTGGTGGTGGAGGAGGTGGTCGATCCTCTTCATATATTCGCGGAAGGCCTGGGCCCCCATCAAAACGCACTGACTACAGAGTACTAATTGAAGGTTTGTTGTAATTGTAATAGCTTTGGCAAAACTAAAATGTTGATTATGCTCATACTTGTGTTTTTTACCATAATATTAATATAAAACTTTACTGTCCTCTTCTTTGAAGTTTTTTGGGTCTGTTAAAAGTAGACAAAGCTTGATATGTACCTTTGGCATCCAAATAGAATTTCGTGGAATAAAATGAAAAAGTACTCAGGAATGTTTGCCCTACATTTCATATGTGAGTGTGTGAATGAACTCAGATTTGCCTTTCCTTTGACTGACCAAAAAGTTGCTGCATTTAACCCCTATTGTACACTGCAGAAAAATCACAAAATAATTTTCTTCACTTCAGAAAAGTTACTGGTGTGATAGCAGTTTTAAAACAGTCAGGCCTAAGGCAACAATGTGCATAACTTTTTTTCTGTCATTCCAGGTATCCCACCAAGTGGTAGTTGGCAGGATTTAAAAGATCACATGCGTGAAGCTGGCGATGTTTGCTATGCTGATGTGTATCGTGATGGTACAGGGATTGTGGAATTTATGAACAGAGATGACATGAAATTTGCTGTTAAGCATTTGCATGACACAAAGTTTCGTTCACATGAGGTAGGAACTTTTATAATGCAAATGTCTATGAGCTAGTGCAGTGGTTTCCAACCTCTTCACTGAATTCCTACACAGTAGATGCTAAACCAATCAATGATCACTTAAAATTGCGTTTCTTAGCAACTTCACAAGTGATATTCCAAGGTCAAAAGTGTCTATTCACAAACCACATGTACGAATTAAAGTAAATTCCTTCCCGGTTGGTAACCGTTAAGCTAGTGGTTAGGAAGTTTAAATGGCTTAAAGCTTGTCAAGTATATGTTTCACAAACCATTTAAATCTATAACTGTCAACTGAAAAAAATCTTCCACATGGGGGTTGTGGTAGCAATGAGTTTATTGTGAAGCTAACTGATGATTTTAACTTATTTTCTTTAATGCAGGGTGAAACCGCCTACATCCGTGTGAGCCAGGAAAGTCGCGGTGGGCGCGGAAGGAGCGATACTCCAGACAGATCAAGATCTCGTAGTCGTGGCAGACGTAGATCACCGAGTTACTCGCCGAGGAGATCGGTTTCAAGATCACCTCGTCGCTCGCGTTCACATTCCAGATCCTCATAAAGCCCCAACCCACATTTTGCCGACTGCTTCTATTTGTACAGTGACCTATTTCAACGTGTTTCGTTTATCCGCTGGATTTAAGGGGTGCACTTTTACCCATTTGTCTAATTTGCCGACGTTTAAGAATAAAACTCATCCACCAAACTGTTACCCACTGCCTGTACCAGCACTGTAGCATAAATATCAGTGATTTTTTGTCATTGCGATTGTTAAAGTACAACGGAAAAAGCTGCCCTGTTCAAGAAGTAATGCAGTCCGTTTTTTTAAATATAAATATGTTTTTTAAAGTTTAAAATAACTGTTTGTCTCTATGACAATCAAAACTTGTTTTAAACTCCAGCTGTACGTATTTGTTTTAGATCATTCAAAGTTTTTTGATGACAGCTTACGAAGCTTTAGCAATACAACACAAGAAAAAAATTAGCAAGCAGGAACAAAATGTTTATTTTTTGAAATATGTCGCCGTTTTTTGTTAGAACAAAATGTGAATGGTAATCGATTAGTTTATGGGAGGACTCCAGACTCTCCGTACCAGCGGCAACGGTAGAAGATAGGGAAGCAAGTAGTTTCCAACCTGTTGTTCGACTTCAAGTCTTTCTGATCGCAGTACTTTTTCTCATTGCCCTAAATAAAAAAGGCTTTAGTCATGGGCTTAAACACAACGGAAATTCTTTCGTTTGAAGCAAGGGTGTGGAACCTGACCTATCAATGATAAATGCTGATTACACCTTGGTTTAATGATAAACCAGGCGTTGCCAGACTATACACAACATATTTAAGTGTGTCACAAGAGGAAATAATAATGCATAACAATAAAGTATAAGTGTCAGTCAGTTGTGGGATTCAGCCGGTTCGCACCGGTTCTACAGAACCGTCCCGCGAAATTTTGTGAGATCAGCGAATCGGTTAGCATTACTGGTTACTGTCAATGGACTTTTTGTAACAGAACCGGCTGATAAAATAGCTTTTGTGATAGAACCAGCTGCACTCGTTTAAGTATGTAATTGTGCGAAAAAATTGGAAAACAAAAACAAATTTACCTGGCAGTTGTTGTATTTGCTGTTGCATATTGAACAGCGATCACAAGCGGCCGGGTAAAGCCATGCAAGCAGAATTCGAGCGAAGTTCTGCGCTCCGCGCGATTTTCGGCTCAATTCGTCGATATTGTTGCACGAATTAATCCAAAATCGCCCGCTGTTCACATATCCTTCGAATGGCAATAAACAGTAGGATTAAAAAAATGTTGAGTCAAAAAAAAAAAAATGCTTCATACAAAAATTGGCAAAGCAGAAGTGCGCCGTTAGCTGGTTTTTATTTCGCTTTGTTTCGTACTGGACCGATATGTTTTTTTTAAATCAAAATACAAAATTATATTTTCAAAAAAATATAATATATAGAAATGTATTAGAAGATTTCTGATAAATGCTATCTTGTTTCTTAATTAAGATACTCGTTATGAAAAGTTCATTGGTCGGTGCACGCAGTCCGTTGACTTTGCTAAAATTATTGCTTAAAATCTACCTCCAATGACGGCATAAGTCTTATAGTATTGTAATGTGATCCCACACGCTGCACTGCTGACTTCTGAGTAAATGTATCGTATCGGAAAGTTGTTGAGCTCGTTTTTCTTTTGGTACACCTGCGAAACAAATAGAAATTCGTTTCATTAAAATGAAATCCAAATGTAACTTTACAAACTAAGGCAAAACCCACTTTAACTCCCGAGACTTCATATCTCCAAATTCTTCTCGAGTTCAGTCTCACAATACGACGGCGGATCACCTTGAATTCCAATGCTGGGGAATAAAGTAAGTGTTAACATTATACTCTACCCCTTTGAAGCGTTAGGCATAGTTAACTTTTGAACAAAGTACCTGACCATAGGACACAAGCGTTATACCAAAGTCAAAGCACAATTAAGCCTATGCTGGATCAAGTTGAACTAGCAGAGCGGTAAGTGTTTTTTTAGACCGAGTTTGGTTTCGGGCATAGCATTAAATAGAACGGGCTTGATTTGTGCTTGCTTTACCTTTGCTCTCAATTGGGCCTGGCTTTACACTCGGTCTTAGAACATTGCAGGGACGATGGTCAGAGATTTGATCGTTGTAAAAAAACCGGTAACGGTGCATCTTTTCGCAACTATGTAAAAAACCTTTATACCTCTAACTATATACGTTATCGTTGTGATGATTTTGCAAACCTTTTTTTCGTTGTGACGATCTAACCGAGAATAAACATCTTTACAGATGTACACATACAGGGTTTTTTTAAGGTTTGGTTTGGGTGACCGCTAAGTAGTTTTAAGAGACCGCAAGTGTTTCATTTAAATACCAAAAACTGTAGTTGTAGTTGCAAGTCCAAATTTTGGGAAACCGCTGGAGAAATTTGGGGGACCGTTTCGGTCCCACAAAACACCTTAAAAAAACACTGCATATCCGTGTCAAACTCAAACATTACAACAGACAAGCAACTGCAACGACTGTTGTGATCATTAAAATTAACAAACGTCTTCAAAACACTCTGAAAACATGGTGTCGTTGCGTTTTCTATTTTGCGACCCATTAGTTTTATACCTTACTTTCACTTTTGTAATCAGACTAGAGACAATATAGTTACCTACATTTTTCTTTAATTGTCAGAATAGCTCTATAAATTTGATTTTTCCTTTTGTTATTTTGTCAAAGTTGGATCACAGCATTCGAGAGAGACCGTATTTCACATTTTTGTGTGCCGTAGATTTAATTTGGCGTGGTGTTATCATATCAAAACCGTATACAAACTAGATTTTTACGTTTGAAACTCAAGTTAGGTTTTGTAGGTGCTTGTCTTAGAATTCAGCAAAAAAATTTTTGATGCCATTCTATAGCCTATAGTTATTGTTCATCAATTACATCATTGTAGCATAGGCTGTGTTCTTACCGTTGTTTCCGCCGCAAAAGGCTTTCTGATCGTGTTCGAAAAGGCATGAGCAACCGCTTGCAAGCCCCCACCCACAGACAGCCAACAGCGCTAAGAGAACAATCTTAACCATTTCGTATGTTTATGGACACCAAAATCCCTAAACAACCTGACAACATTGAAATGTTTTCGGTTATTAAATTCGCCAAAAATAGGTTATTTACTTAGAATATGTTTTCAGTTGGGCCTATTTGCAGCATATAGAATTATAATTGAGCGTTACCTGATGGTGTTACGTTGCGATTTAGGTAAAAATTTACCGTACAAAATTATTAAAATAACAACCTACGCAACTGAAATCATTATAACAACGAATAAGGTAGCATGTAAAACCCGAAACATAATCCCTAACGGCAAAATAGCACTACTTCGGCAAAGCAACCTTTACTCTAACTATAATTTTGCCTGTTGCTATTTCAAGACCCAAGATGCGTAATTTTTAGACATTACAGATCAGTAAGGTAATAATACAAGCTGCTTAATATGCGGTCGACTATGCTGTCATCAATTCATCGTTTCCTGTCTCTGGAGTTTATTTAAGCTTCCGAAATGCAAGGACATTTAAACAGTGCCGAGGCACGTCTTGAAAACATAAACCATGGACTATTCTTTTCGTTCGGTGCCGTTTTCACATTCACGGAAAGTCCCTATACTTTTCTTTTCTTGTTGCCAAAGATTGTAGAAACACACACTTTTTAAATTACTGAACAGTTTTTAAAACCAATTTATTTATATACAAACAAACTATAAAACACGAAGTATTCATCAAGAACCCTGACAAAGGTTTGTGCTTATTCGATATCGTCCTAAGTCGTACTCTTATAGAGCTGGTGCATAACTAGAATGAAAGCAGTTTTTAATGACACACCCGTTAAATCGAAATTCCCCATTCGTGACTTTCCAAGCCTTGTTTAATCACCCAAGGCAATTTGTGGGAAATTACAAGCGATTCTACGAACGTCGACGCATCACAACAACGCTAAGTTGCGAATTAATCTTGTGTTAAAAGCTTGGAGTAAACGCTCGGAGATAAATTTAACTTATTTTCGGAATGCGACCGATTGAAGCCCACGTCAAAGCATAAGTCTGTATGACTTAATTATATAATTGCGCCTAATTGCGGAATACGGAAAAGTTGGTCGTCTTTGATTTGATGCATCATGTACCTTAAAACAGATTTCTCGTAAACGGTTAAAATAAAACGACAAGACTCTCGGAATCCCAATTAAAATGCTCCAAGTGATGATTCATTTATAAATAATGACTTTAAAGGCAAAAGATGTCTGATATTGACCAGAATGTAATCCTAAAAAAATATTGATGTTGTTTTCGTGAAGATGTATAGCATTGTAATGTAGCTAACAACCTATACACATAGCATGCACACGTCACTTAATTGCAGCTAGTTGCAAGTTGGTAAATTGTGCACATCTGCTGGACACATTTTGTTAATTTTTAGCTTGTGACGTAAAATTGCTTGTCTATTTGGCGAAAAGATCATTCTATTTTTAGCTTTTATATGATAAATGAGCCACGTATAAAAGGATTTCTGGTGGCACGTTTCATAATTGGCAGCAAATTGTTGCACCCTTTGCAGTTTGTGCAGCGTTCAACATGACCCACGTAATTGCCTTGTTTAACCAAATAGAGAAGATTTAGATTTTTATACAAACTACCGTTTTTTGTGCTTTGCTATAGGTTACATCAGAAAAGCTAAATGCTACTGCAGTAGTCTCTAAATAGGCTAAATCTAAAGCCTGAACCACGGATAAAATAGTGTTAATTTACTGTTTTTGTGCATAAAAGTTACGAATTGGATAATTATTGAAATGACTTACGATTTTTAAGCAGAGACCAGTAATATAATTTTAATCAGTACTATTTTCCCGACACTGCACAGCATCGAACTAAGTCATCGCGGAGAAAGCACCAAAAAATACCCATGTTGTTGTTTTTGGTGCAGATGGTCTTTAACATTCCATTTGACGACTTTATGCGTCTGGCCACAATTGGCTTAACACAAACCCACCATCTATACACCTAACAATTATTTTTTATTTTACCCGTAACATTCCTTGTTCTTACAGCAGACACAATTCTAGGATCGCCCATGCAGGCTGAGTTGCAGGGGCATGTTTGTTTTATAATGACGTATGATGCAAACTACGTCAAGAGTTTCAGTTTTCGCAGAAGTAAAGACTGTTGTAGAGCAGTTTGAATGTTTGACTTTGAAATTAAGTTGAATGTTTTTTTACCATGCAAGCTTACTGGTATGGTTGTGTTAATTCAAAGAACATTAACGTTTAGACCTGGTATTTATTTGAAAAGCAGAGGTTGTCAGGAATAATTCTATACCGCGACAACATGACACATATTTTCCCACTTCAATTGCAGATACTTCTGCGTTAACATAATGTTTCTTGTAAGCAAAATAACATCAATGTTACAGACAAGATAGCAACTAACGTGGGAAATTTTTTGTCATGTTAGAATTCCTGACAATTTGGGTAGATGCCAGAGTTTAAGAGAGAGACATCAAGCAACCAATCTCAGATGCCGAGATGTAAACGGAGGCAAAAGGTGACTATGAAGTATTATATTACAGTATTATATTTATATTATTATAGAACTTTAAAAAGATGAAAGGTAGGCACAATATTAAAGGACATGAAAAATCAGTACAGATGGGAGTTGACACAGGTTTTATACACATAATACCCTGTGCACAACATGTTGCCCTTTTTATTTTGTTGGACTTTCATTTGACTCATTTGAGAATCAAGAAAAATATATGAGAGAACAAAAATTGCAGGTACATAGAAAGTATGTGGCCGCTGACCAAAAGCTAATTACCACCAAGAGTGTAAAGTTTCCACCAGATATTCTTATGGTGGTAAGCTAGACCGCCCTGTGGTGGAATTTGTGGACCACCAATTTTTGTGGACTTTCTACCTTATTATTGTAAGGCAGGCACAGCTTGTGAATAATAATTTTTGGAATATTGTAATTGGGAAAAAATTCTACTAGGCGTAGGCCTAATACGAATTTCAGTATGGGACAACCGAGTAAAAAAGTGTTTCAAGATTCCGGACTGTTCGTACCAGCGGCACCGGTAGAAGAGGGAAAAGCAAGTAGTTGTCAACCTTTCATAAGATTTCAGGTCTTTTTTATCGCAGTACTTCTTCTTGTTGCCCTTAACAAGAAAAGATTTAGTCATTTACTTGAAATCCAAGGATTGCTGTCAAATGATTATTATGTATAAAGCAAGGCTGGTGCGCATTATATATAATGTATATATACATGTTGTGTATCCCTCGCTAAACAGAATAATCGTACTTGACCTGTCACGGATAAAGGTTGATTCCCCTTGGTTGAAAGACTAAATTAGGCGTTTGTTACAGCACTGCTAAAAACATTAAAGTGAGTCACAAGGGGCGAGTGCATAACATAAAATTCAAACATATTTGAAAATCAACCTACTAACGCGGTGTAAAACAAACAAGCAGTTGTTCAAGTTTGTGCGATGGATCAAAATTGAAAAAAGAGGCAAATTTAGAACGTTAAAATTCCCACCTGGCAGTTGTTGTAATTGCTGTTGCAAATTGTGCAGCGATTACAAGCGGCGGGGTAAATCCAGTTCAGCAGAATTCTAGCAAAGTTCTTCTCTCCGATTGTTTTTTGGGTCCAATCGTCGATGTTGTCGCACAAATTCATCCAAAATCGCCCCATGTACATGTTTCCTTTGAATGGCAATAAACAGCAGAATTAAAAAAACATTTTGAAGTGTTATGGCCAAGACTGAGTTGCGAAACATGGCGAAGTAAGCTCTGTGTCGTGGGACGATGTTTTTTTTTTTACAAAATAGAAGATTGGAAAGTGTTGTCAGATTTTCACTAGTTGCTATCTTCTTTCTTAATTGCAAAAGACGTTAAGAAAACTCCATTGGTCGGTGCACGCGGTCCTTGAACATTCCCAAAGTTATTGCTTAGAACTTTACCTCCAATGATAGCATAGGTATTGTGGGGTTGTAATGTGACACCACACCCTGCACCGCTAATGACGGAATAAATGTATCTTAATGGAACGTCGTATTTCTTTTGGTACACCTGCAGAACAAATATAAATCAGATCCAACTGTAACTGCAGAAATTAAGGCAAAACCCACTTTAACTTGTGAGATTTCATATTTGTAAGTCCTCTGCGAATTCAGATTCACAACACTTCGGTGGTTCACTCTGAATTCAAATGCTGGGGAACAAAATTAAGTGTTATCTTCATACCCTACCCTTGAAGAGTTAGGGGTCACCAAAGTTAAATACCAATTAAGTAACAGTTATTGTTACGGACAGTGTTGCATGTGTTTACAAACATTCGGTTTCTTGCCCCTGAAAGTTGTTGGACGAAATCTAATGGCATTAATTAACGTGTAACTTTTGGATTTTATTTGAACACAGGTTGTGCACCAAAGGGCACATTTTTTGGAAATCTGACCCGTTTTATGGGTCGTGATTTAAATTTACATATATGATGTGTGACAAAGAATAAAGCAACCCAAAACGGTCTGAATTTCCTAAGACCTGATAGTTACGTGTGGACCAAAACAAGTTTGGAGGCCACAGTTGTATCTATATGCTGCTGGACAAGCAAACACGTTGGACCAGAGCGGCAAGTCTGTCCTATAGTTTTTAAGTCACGTTCGGTTTCGGGCTAATTGTATTGAATAAAATGATCTTGAGTCTGACTTTGCACTCGGTCTCATTTAAGTTGCACTTCCACCAACTCGGATTCGGACCGGGTTCCAGACTCCGGTTTGCCTAGTTTTAGGCACGCTTACAACTTTGCATTGAAGGTTTAGGTTTCAACTTTACAACTTTGAAGGCTTCAACTTTACAACTTTGAAGGTTTCAACTTTACACCTTTGCATTGAATTAATTTGCAGTTGAGTATTTTTGACCCGTGTTGAGTGCCGGAGACTAAAAAGATTGGAAGACCATGATCTTATCACTATTTAGGGGTTTATTTAACTTGGCGTATAGTATTATCATATCAAAACGGTAAAAATTCTTTATTTACGTTTGAAACTAAAGTTCGGTTTTGTAAGTCCTTGTCTTAAAAATCAAAATGCTGTTTTCTAGTACGGTACTATAGCCTAGTTATTGTTTATCAATTACACCAATAGCATAGGTTCTTACCGTGGTTTCCGGCACAGAAGGCTTCCTGATCGTGTGGGTAACGGCATGAGCAACCGCTTGCCAGCTTCCATCCCCAAACAGCCAATAGCGTTAAAAGAACAATCTTAACCATTTTATACTATTTTTTTGTAAGTTAAGCACCAAAAGGTCTAATAAAACAACTACATGAAGCTTTATAGTATATGAAGTATTGCAATCAGTTCATAATAAACAAACTTTAATAACAAAACTTATCCAAAATCCAACCCCCTCCGAATAGGCCCTGTTCGATACTGTTCCATACTTTTTCCAGAACTAAGTTCAGACCTGGAATGAGAGATATTTTCATTGACACCACGGTTAAATGTCTGCATCAAAATGTCACATTCGTGACTTTCCAAGCCATGTTGAATCACCCAAGGAAATGACAGTCGATTCTACGAATGTCAACGCATCACGACAACGACAAGTTGTACATTAATCTTGTATTAAAAGCAGAGAGTAAAATTGATTTTATGTATTATGTAGGCTACCTTAAAACAGAATTCTTGTAAAAACATTAAATGAAACAACAAGACTTAATGGAATTCAAATTGAAATGTTCCCAAGGATAAGTCGTTTGTAAATAATGACTTTAGTTGCAAAACATGTCTGATATTGACCTGAATATAATCTTAAAACAAATTTATTGATGTTGGTTTCGTGAAGATGTAACATGTTGCAGAAAAAACGTACACATATAACGTTGCATAAATGCAGCTCGTTACAAGTTGATGAGTTGTGGATGTCTACTGGCCGCGTTTTGTTCATTTCTGGCTTGTGACCTATAAAAGTTATTCCATTTTTAGTTTTTGTGCAGCAAAATAGCCACGTTCGAAGACGCTTTGGGGGGCACGTTTTGTCATTTGGACCAAATTTGTTGCACTCTTTTTAGTTTGTGCAGCATTCAACATGATTTATGCAATTGCGTTGTTACATCAATTACCGTTTTTAGCGTGAACGTTAAAAACAATCCCAAATTTACAGTATAGTTTTCCTTTTTCCGAAAAGAACGATTTGAGATTTTTGACATTTTGTTTTTAATCATGGCAAAATTGATGTTTTGTAAACGTTTGCAATAGACTAAGCCCGTAATATAAGTTACTAAAAAATGTTTCAAACTCTTTGTTTACGCAAACCTCGCATGCGACTTTTTGTTGCTTTGACGGTTTAATATCAACTGAAAGTGAATCAGTCCTTATCAACAGAAATTTAATCACCATTTGTAACGACCGCTAGGTGCGCAGCCTGGCCCTGCGCCGTTCGTCACACTAGATAACCCTTTTTGTAAAACGCGCCCGTCCTACAGCCTGTCCTCCAAGACGACCCACTCTTGCATTTGCAACGAATGTTCTTTTTTGGCGATAAAAGGCAACGCTGACGAATAAACCAAGACGACAACGTCAATAGCAACGGCAACGGTTTTTCTGTAACCACAAATAACATACATAAGCCAGACGTACACATTATGACGTCATAGCGACAATCACACAATAAGCAGTTTTAACAGTACACACAGGTCTTACTTAAATCCACGTTAATCAGTCACATTTTACATTAAAATTACTTACAATTACTCATAACAAGTCAAGTTACTGTTAAAATACACATTAACACAAGTTAAACACAAATCAAGTAAGAACATAAAACATACCAACTGTTGGGTAACCAGGGCTTTACTAGCACGCGGCTAGAGGTTCCACAACTGACAATTCAGCATTTTAGCTATTGCTCTTAACATTTACAGTTTCACTATAAACAAAATAGTCACTAGAAATTAGGATAAATTCACTTAAATTGACTGCAAACCTAGCAACTAACGCAGCTCACAAAAACGTGGCGTTCAAAGCACATGCTCTGTCGCGGATGAATATTTCAATACGTCACGAATAAAGGAGAACTTAAATCAGCCAAGCGGAACAATTAATTCTCGCTGTAACATACCCCCCGACGATGTGCGAACCCATGAGAACATCTTTACACCACACTAACAGCGAGAAAGGTAAACGTAACGAACAAACAAAACACTTTAAGCCTTCATAATCAAACACAACTTCGCGATCGGTCGTTTGAACGATCCAACGTGCGTTTTAACCAAAGCACTTCGCACAAACCCGGACTTATCCGGGTACGTTTCCACGATTCTTCCGGTGAGCCATTTTCCTCGTGGTGCCGAGTTGTCGACCAACAGGACCAGATCACCAACGTCGAGGTTCTCTTCGGGAAATTGCCATTTCTGACGCGTCTGTAGCGTCAGCAGGTACTCATTTGTCCATCGGACCCAAAACTGGTCGGCCAAGTACTGGACCTGGCGCCAGTGTCGTCGAACGTAGTTGTCTTCCTTCACAAATACTCCGGGTGGCGAGATATCATGTCGCCCAATTAAAAGCAGGTGGTTCGGTGTCAGAGGCTCTCTGTCGGCAGGATCAAGACTGATGGGAGTCAAGGGCCTCGAGTTTAGGATGAACTCGACCTCAACAAGCAGCGTACTCAGCGTCTCGTCAGAAGGCACTTGCTGTCCCAACAATACATTCAAGATCTTGCGCACCGAACGAATTAGACGTTCCCAGACGCCACCCATGTGACTGGCAGCAGGTGGGTTAAATGACCAGTCGACGCCCCACTGGCGAAGACGTTCTTCGATGTGAGTTTGATTCCATTTTTCAAGAGACTCGCGCAGTATGCGCTCAGCGCCGACGAAGTTCGTTCCATTATCACTGAAAATGCGCTTGGGCTTTCCGCGTCTTCCAATAAACCTTCGGAAAGCGTCAATAAATGAGTCGGTAGAAAGCGAGTGCGCTACTTCCAAATGCACAGCACGCACGGTCATACACGTGAAGATGCAACCGTATCGTTTGACTTCGCTTCTTCCTTGTTTCACGAGTATGGGTCCAAAGTAATCCACACCCACAGACGAAAACGGTGGCTCACCCGGAGTCGTGCGCTCAACAGGTAAGTCGGCCATCATTTGTTTCGAGACTGAAGCATTTCTTCTTCGACAAAACACACAGTTTCCAAGGATTCTTCTTACCGCTACAACCTCGCACAATCCAATATCTCTGACGAACAATTGCCCAAGTGTGCGACATTCCGGAATGGCAAACATTAGCGTGTGTCTCGCGAATAATCAAAGTAGTAATGTGATGTGCGTTTGGGAGAATCATCGGGTGTTTAATTTCAAAGGGGATCGGTGCCCTTTCCAGACGGTCACCCACTCGCAACACACCATCAATCAAAACAGGATTCAGTCTGTGAAGAGCCTTTGAGGGCAGTTTCTTCAAGACTTTCTTCTTTCCGCCGCGTTCTAAGTCTTCACACTTACACAAGGCGTCTATTTCTTCAGAAAACTGTCTTCCTTGAACATATTTGACAATCGCTAGCTCAGCCCTTTCAAGATCAGCGACAGTCAGCTTTTTTGACAGCTTGTGGTTCTTTCGATATCGCAGATAGTCAACAAACCGCTGGAGCCAAGCAACTGCCTTCTTTAATCTTTTCCATGAAGAGTAGCGACAAATTAAATCATCAAACAAACACTGCTCCTCTGCAACATGCACAGCCAACATTTTCTTTGGTTTTAGGTTTAAATATTCCTCGGGAACATCTTTGGTATTCACAGGATTCGTAGGCCAGTGACGTTCATCGCTGCCTAAAAACGAAGGTCCGGTGAACCAACGCTTGTTTTGGAGAAAAACCTTTACAGTACACCCACGAGATGCGTCATCAGCTGGGTTTAGTGCAGTAGGAACATGCTTCCACTGCGACGCGTCGGATCCTTCCTCAATTTTTGCCAGTCGGTTGGCGAAAAAGGTACAAAAACGCTTATTTACGTTGTAAATGGATTGCAGAACTGCAGTTGAATCGGTCCAAAACACGGATCGTCCGATATCCAAGTCAAGTTCCTGCCTTAAAACTTGGTCCATCTTGACAGCAAGAGTAGCTGCGGTCAATTCCAATCTGGGAATAGACACCATCTTCAAAGGCGCAAGACGGGCCTTTCCAGTAACAAAAGAACAATGCACATTGCCTTGTTCATCCACTGTTCGCAAGTATGCGACTGTTCCGTATCCACAGGAAGACGCATCTGCGAAATGATGCAGCTCGTGCGTCTTGACTTCAAGTCCAGTGGTCTGAAAACACCTTTTAATCTTAATTTCTGATAGACCTGGAAGCTCAGAAATCCATGCGTTCCATCTCTTTTCTATATCCGGTGGAACTTCCTGATCCCAGCCATAATTTTCTTTGCAAAGCTCCTGCAAAAGCTTTCGCGCATGTAATATTACAGGCGCAACGAAACCCAGGGGATCGAACAAGGAGCGGACCACGGAAAGTATTCCTCTCCTCGTTACAGGCTTCTTTTTGACCTTTACGTCAAATTCAAACACGTCGGAGCGAAAATTCCACAACACTCCAAGCACACGTTCCATGTGCTTTACATCAACATTTAATATAATGGACTGTACAGATCTATCTTCGGTTGGGACTGACGACAACACACGCTCGCTGTTGCTCACCCATTTTCTGAGCCGAAATCCTCCGAGCTGCAACAATTCACGCAACTCTCCAGCCAATTTGATTGCATCGTCTTCGTTCCTTACGGACTTCAAACAATCGTCCACGTAGAAGTTTTGTTTCACTGTCGAAACCGCTTCAGAACTGAATTTCTCCTGGTTATCTTCAGCAGTTTTCTGCAAACAGTACCCAGCACAGCAAGGAGACGAGGCTGCACCAAATATGTGCACCAGCATCTGGTAATCAACGGGTTCTTGCGATAAATCGCCTTCAGGCCACCAAACGAATCTTAGTGCAGATGTATCGATCGGATCAACCTTTACCTGGTGAAACATCGCTTCTACATCGGCGACAAAAGCAACTGGTTCCTGGCGAAATCGGACAAGCGTCCCAAAAAGACTGTTGAGTAAATCTGGGCCTTGCAAAAGCTGGTCATTCAGCGAAATATTATGATATCTGGCGGCGCAGTCAAAGACGACCCTCACCTTTCCAGGTTTCTGCGGGTGTACAACCGGGTGATGCGGCAGGTACCAAACAGCGCCATCTTCCGGCTCCTTGTCGTCGCCCTTTAAACGTCTGGCATAACCCTCGTTCAAGTAGGTATCCAACGTTTGCTTGTACTTCTCATGCAGCTGCGAATCAGTTTCCAATCGCCGTTTTAAGTATGACAAACGCTTCATTGCCATAGCACGGTTATTTGGCAAGTTTGGAGCACCTGGTCTCCATGGCAATCGCAGTTGGTAGTGTCCGTCATGACACTTCACTGAGCTTTCCATCTGCTTCAATGCGTATCTGTCTTCTTTCGACAGTGTCGTTCTGGGTGATAACGCGGTTTGGCCAAAGTCGCTTTCCCACATGCATTTTATCTGTTGGTGCAACGTTTCGTCCTGCGAGGTTACAAAATTCACCCGTATCTGTGAACTTCTTGAACCATTACTATGACAAGGACCTACAAGCGACCAACCGAGCATAGAACGCACGGCACTTGGCTCCTTTCTTCCGCCTCTTCGTTCATCATTTATCCAGAACACCTCGGGAACGTTCGCTCCAATCAGCAACATGACTTCCCTATGGGACAAGACAGGAAACTCTAAATTACGCAAGTGAGGCCATCGCCAAAGCGACCCTTCCGGTATTCTGTTTGGGGAGACTGGCAAACTGTCCACGCTCAAAACGTCGTTTAATCGTACGGATTGCTTCCCGTCGAGCGACGCCACCATTAAATCGACGGCCAAACCTTCTCTTCTCTGTGACCTATCACTGACAGTGGTCAAGGAGTACGTTGTCTTTCTCCCCCCGACGTCCAGCTGCTCGATCAGTCGTTTGTCACACAAGGTTGTAGTCGATCCTTGGTCCAAAAAGGCGTAAGTTTCCAGTTTTCTGCCATTACTGGCTGTAACCTTTACCGGCACTATGTTAAGGTACACACTCTCTGCTTGAGTGCTCATGCAAGTCCAGGTGACAGTTGCATTTGATGATGTGGGTTTCTCTTCTGAGGCCTGCGTAGACGCTTCGCGTACGGGTGCAGTTGAAGAAGTCTTCCATTCTGTCCAGTGCAGAAGATTGTGATGCTTTCCACGGCATCCGCCGATGGTGCAAGTGCTTGGTAAACTACATGTTCTTGCTATATGACCCTTTACGAAACAATTGTCACACAGCCGAACTTGACGCAGAAACTTTCTTCGCTCTACGAAGGTTTTCCGTTTGAACACGTCGCAATTGCCAAGGTCGTGTGATTTACTGCACAAGGGACACCCCTGCTTCTGAGGACTCGGTTCAGCCTTACGCTCGTTTCCCGGAGCAACCGATGTCGCATGAGTCGATGCTCTTGTCCTCGTCGTAGGAGATTTGCTGCGCCTTTTCTGCGCATCTCTGTCCTTCCGAGGACCCAACACTCGACCAAACATCGTGGTTCCAATGTACGCTTCCTTCTTAACGAATTCAACAAGGTGACAGAAACGAGGCTCTTCCCCATTCCTTTCGATTTTAGCTGCATGTCTTCTCCATTGACTTTGCAGTGCAAACGGCAACCGCTCTATTATATTCAGCATATTTTCAAAATTGTTGATGTCTGCGAAGTATCCCAGATGAGTCAGGGTCACTAGACACTCTTCTAATGCCTGTGCTAGATCTATCAGTCCGTCAGTATCATCGGATTTCAGATAAGGCCAGTGACTTAGCTTATCCACGTACGCACGTGCGACTATGATAGGACGTCCATACCGCTCGAATAACAACTCGCGAGCCCTTCGGTAACCTTCCGGAGGATCAAGGCCAATGCAAAAGGCAATCATTGCATGTGCTTCTTTTCGACAGTATTGGATGAGATAATTAAGCTTCACACTGTCGCTGTCTACACGTCGACCAATATTTTCGTCAAAGCTTATCATGAAACGCGTGTACATTAGCGGATCACCTTCAAAATACAACAGCTGTGGTCTGGGAAGCTCCATCCCTGCCTTCAAGACTGCAGCAACACGACACAGGTCACTCACCTCCGGCTCATGATTCAGCACTTCCGTTTTTGGTTTAGGTTCACAACGCGAGGACGAACTGTCCATTACCTTTGCTTCTGAGCTGCTTTCGTTAGTATTGCCGGACTCTGGTGCTTGCTTTTCCTCTTTTACTACTTCGGGTTTGGTCTCAGGTGAGAAGAGGACTGGTACTTCAACTTGCTTCTCTGGCTGAAATCCAGCAAAACATGACCCAGATGAAGACGTCTTTTCCCATAAATCAGCTTCCACTGTGGCAGCTTTTATCTTATGATCAGCTTCGAGAATTTTTAATTGATTTTCAGAGGATTTAAGTAAACTTTCTGCTTCCATCTTTTTCTGCAGAAACTCCTTTTCCAGAAGTGCGACCTCTTTTCTCACGCGCGCTTCAGTACGTTTGCAACTCGACCTCGAGCTAGCATATGAACCAGTCTTGCTTCTAGAACCAAAATCGCTGACAGACGGTTCCTTGCTTGAGTGTTCAGGCGGTTTGGAACGCCTTACTTCCTCTAACCATTCTTCTGTGCGCGCATCAAATTCTTGCTTGCCACTTCGCAAACTTGAGAGCGCAGCATTAATTTTTCTTCTATCTTTTTTCTTTTTAACAAAATCCAGCCGTGTTGTATGTTTGCCAACACATTGGTCGTACAGGAAATCAATGGCTGAAGTCTTCTCTTTTAACTGTTGCACATTCGAGGAATCAATCATTATTTCCTCTGCATCTTGATATGCCAAGTTCAGTCGTTTAATTAAATTGTCAAGAGTGTGTTGGGATTCAACCATCTTAATTTCTCCAAAGTCAGCAGTGAAAACTTTTTCTTTCAACGACTTTCGTGAGTTGAAAAACTTTATTTTTCAACGATTTCCGTAGATTGAACACTTTGTTTTCAATCAGTTGAAAAACTTTATTTTTCAACAGTTTTTCCGTGAGTTGAAAAACTTTAATGTAACGACCGCTAGGTGCGCAGCCTGGCCCTGCGCCGTTCGTCACACTAGATAACCCTTTTTGTAAAACGCGCCCGTCCTACAGCCTGTCCTCCAAGACGACCCACTCTTGCATTTGCAACGAATGTTCTTTTTTGGCGATAAAAGGCAACGCTGACGAATAAACCAAGACGACAACGTCAATAGCAACGGCAACGGTTTTTCTGTAACCACAAATAACATACATAAGCCAGACGTACACATTATGACGTCATAGCGACAATCACACAATAAGCAGTTTTAACAGTACACACAGGTCTTACTTAAATCCACGTTAATCAGTCACATTTTACATTAAAATTACTTACAATTACTCATAACAAGTCAAGTTACTGTTAAAATACACATTAACACAAGTTAAACACAAATCAAGTAAGAACATAAAACATACCAACTGTTGGGTAACCAGGGCTTTACTAGCACGCGGCTAGAGGTTCCACAACTGACAATTCAGCATTTTAGCTATTGCTCTTAACATTTACAGTTTCACTATAAACAAAATAGTCACTAGAAATTAGGATAAATTCACTTAAATTGACTGCAAACCTAGCAACTAACGCAGCTCACAAAAACGTGGCGTTCAAAGCACATGCTCTGTCGCGGATGAATATTTCAATACGTCACGAATAAAGGAGAACTTAAATCAGCCAAGCGGAACAATTAATTCTCGCTGTAACACCATTATTTGTTTTTTTTGCAAAGCATGGGAACCGCAATAGTCTTTGAAAACATTATTTCCGCGTAGTAATAGGTTTTAGTCGCCATCTTGCGGAATTATTATTTGATTTTTGCGTACGCATGCTGCGTTTTTGGTTTTAGTCAGAAAGAAAAGAAGGAATTTCCTTTTCTTAGCTAAACAAACGTTACGTCCATCAGTTCTGAATAACAAAGAGAGTATTTTGTCTTCTATGATAGGAAAAATTCCTATCAGCCAAAGTATAATACTACAAAATGATGCTAATATCACGTATATTTGGTTTCACTTTTATTTGAACATTTTGTATCGTATGCAGCAAACTTCAGCACTCCTACGTACAAGCAAAAATACTGAAAATTGCGTGTTAGTTTGAAAACGTTGTAGTAATGCTACAAGCATTTCGTGTTATCACAATGCAACAGTTTTAGCAAAACAACGTTTTGCGCCAGAAGCTCACGTGAAATCAAAGTATATTTACACACGATTTTGGCTTTATACTCTTCTTGTCGGGCATATAGGTCATGGTTTTGGCCATGTTATAAAAGCAGGTTAAAACGCATAAAAGCAATAAAATCAGTAACACAATTTAATGTAAAAAGGCACAAGGTTATATCTTCTCCGCTTTTTAACTTAAGCAGTCATCGCCAACTCCATGTAAGCCATGATTCCGCCGGCAACAAGGGCAAAGGGAAAGGAGGCCCAACCAAGACCAAAGGAGTAACCCCAAGCAATGGTTCCACTTGAATACGAGAGACTTGTGAAGAGCCCCACGCACGTCAAGCCAAAGAATGCTGTGAAGAGAATGGGATTTTGTTTTGAATGTGAGGCTGCACGGTGGTGTTGTGTTGCAACCGTGAAGTGAGTAATGGTGCCAACATTGGTCGTCGGTGAACGTGTTTAGCGGTGCGTGTTTAAACAAATAGGTCGCTGTTGTTTTGTGACGTTTGTTTACGAAGCGGGGACAGAATCTTTAACGGAGTTCAGCGCCTCCATAAAAAACATTAAAAAAATTGTTTATAACTTAAACTGTAATTATATTGGCGAATAAAAACAGAGGTTCTTATTATTCGGGGTAAATTTGTTCTGTTGGGATAAACTTGACATATTTTGGGGGCAAAATGTAAGTAAACATAAGATAAATCAGACAATACTGTAAAAAATCATCAAAAAATAAAAAAATATAAAGACAATATGTTTCATCACAATGTCAATTCCGCACTTCTGTAACAGAATGTTAATCCAGCATTTGGACTCGCAAACTAATTTGTTAATAAAAAAAACAAAAACAAACATAAAGTGATTCATTTGGGAAAGCGACCGACGGGAAAACAAGGCGTATCAAATAAAGGGCGTAAATTAACGATTTTGAATTTTCCGGTTCGTAAAAGGTTAGTTTATACCCATAACGTTAATCATCACTAACATATCAATTAAAGTTGTGTTGAAAAATGCTTAGACGTCTGCTGAAGATATGCTTTACAAACATACAGACAACCAAATGCAGACAACGCTGTTTTTAGGGCCACCTAGCAGAACAAGGACGTGAATAATCCTGCTTTTGTTGGACGCGAAGTTGTGGACTGGCTTTCAACAACAGCCGAAAGCACGTCACTTTTCAATTTTGTTTTCTAGGTTTTGGGCCACGAAAAGCACGCTTGGCTTAGTCATGTACACAATTACGCGCTGTTACGCTCCTGTTCAGAACGTGACGCATGTTGTTGACGAATTCTGTACAGAATTTCAAGCGCCTAGCTAAAGTTTGATCTAGCGTTAAAGGATCTGGCGCTCCTCGACACGGGTGTGCGATCACGGCTTTTTAACTTAAGGAACTGAAATATGCCCGCGGAAATTGACTGGAATTACCAAAAGACCAAATTGCGTTTTTTTTCACGAATCTTGTGACTACTTTAGAGGTCACTACCAAAGGTCAAAACAAACAAATACTTTCGTATGGTTTCTTTCGATAATGTTATTAACTGGCAAAGCAATGATAAACTGACTATTGTGTGATTTCGCAGCCCAAACAAGTTAAACCTACCTCCCATCAAATACAATGTGGCCATTACGGACGCTCCGATCTTAACTCCAGCGTTTCTAAATGCAATGTTGACAAGGGTGACCACAAAGCCGAGAAACACCATTGTGACAGCCAGCACACCAAATCCACGAACCATTTCTATAAAACAAAAATGGTAAAAATATTGTGAAATATATTCTAAACCTACTTTATGTACATTAATGAACACAAGCAATGGGATACTGTAAAACTTAATCAACGGTCATACACCTGAACAGCTTAATTGCTGACACGGTACAATTAAAATTATACGTTCAATAGAATGTAATTTTGTGGTGTGTAACAAATTATGCTGATGTCTTACCGGTATTCAAATCTGATTTTAAAATACTTACACGTTGTAAAGAGAAAGTACCATATAATCTAAATACAAAACTACGGTACATTCTTCGTTCGTCGACGGTGGGACTTATTAGTTGAACAATTCTGCAAACAAAATAGGTAAAACGCGTTTACCGTAGTTGCGGTAAATCCTGCTCTCGCCAACAGCAAAGTTTTCGCACCCTGATGCATCAGTGCACCTTTGCCATAACCCGGTGTTGGTAGCGCCTAGAAATAAAACCATATTGCTGTTTTACAATTTACAAAACACATTTGAAGCGAACTGCATAAAACAAACATGATTTTACTTATTTTCACAACAACATTGCATGTAACTTATAAGCCCCGCAGCATTTTAAGTGTGCCAGTAAAGAGCATATTACCCTTGTTACCTTATTACCAAAAGTGCGTACGAAAGGAGAAGAAGAATGCCTGATGTTAAATATTGAAATCGTTTGACACAGGTATTAGTGAAAAAGCGGGCGAAACCTTTATTTTCAGTACAGCACAAACTAAGATACAATTTATTCACAGGATTATTTTTAGGTTTTTTCGTACATACACACACAAAAAGGTTTTTGGACACTCCAAACCCAACCTAAATGTATGGGAGTTAACATAGTTTTCAGCAGTTCTTTAGATAATGCAGAAATGTGGCAAAGCCCTCCGAGAGCCACTTGAAACTTACTTTCAACGAGCCAATTGTTGGTGCAGATCGCAACCAAGATGAAAACAAATCCGACCATTCCAAGAAAGGCGGCCACGGCCGATAGAATTACGCTTTTTCCCATCTTTTTTGCTGGTCTGAGTCAAATATTGTTTATGTAATAAATGTACTTTGTGCTGCGATGGTTCTGAAACAAATACAAAACAGATACAATGACATGAATAACATGTAGTAAAAAACTAAGGCACATGTTTAAGGTTTGTAAGACGTATATGAGGTGCTTGTTAATACGTGGGCTCTAATGCCTCTAAAACCAGAATTTACTTTCTGTCGTTT
Organism: Phallusia mammillata; assembly: GCF_965637545.1. Classification (NCBI taxonomy): domain Eukaryota; kingdom Metazoa; phylum Chordata; class Ascidiacea; order Phlebobranchia; family Ascidiidae; genus Phallusia; species Phallusia mammillata. Next base: position 11,691,619 of record NC_137253.1, read on the forward strand.
TTTAGTGTAAACGGAACTAATTTGTATCAAACGCTGTCTACCAACGCACAAATACTACCAAAATCTTTTAAATTTTACAGTTACAATATACTCTTAAATGTTCGTATCAAACCACAGCTAAATGTGCATTCTCGTAAAAGACATTTAAACAGTCTTGCGTTTTACTGGTTAATAGCTCAAGTCATAGTTCAACTTTATTGTAACCAAATAAACAAACTTGAACGTTGAAACCAAACCGAGAAAACAGCAACAACTTACCTAGATTCCTGTCAACTAAGTTGGGAACCGCCTTTAAAATCACGTCTTGACCCTGCCTTGTATAACCGGTACAATGGAGTGAAGGACTTTAGAGAAGAGAGCAACACGCTTGACTGCTCAAGCCATGCCCGCAGGACGAAAAACGCCAATCGTCAGACACAGTCAGGTCGTCAGAACTGGTTCACACAATTTCGCCCCAGGTAAAAACAACGTCTATAGAAGAGAACTACTTGATTTGTCTAAACGTGGCTCGTTCGTGCGGTCCATTTGATTTGATGATTTTATGGGACTCCTTGCAATGGTTTTTGCAGTGGTGGGTCTGATTTGTTCAGCCTTGTGATAAAAAGTAGAACGGCTCGTTGCAATACATTTACCGCTCGTTGCTTAAAACCCCACACATTCAACTCAATCGTAACTTATTTTTATAGTGACCTGTCATCTAAAAATCTTGCCTGACGTATGCCTTTTTCAAATATTTTTGTCTGTCCTGTCGCTTTGCAACCATTGTGTTTTTACCGGTCCAAACCGTTTTTAGGAAAGACTGTAAAAATATGTGCAATGAAAGACAACAGTAAAAATTTGCTAAAACGCGAAAAGGGCAAAAATTTTTGAGAAAAACTGGTATGTCTTCTGGTAAACTATGTTGATCTATGGCGCCACCTGGTTTTAAGTCAAACATAGATCTGTAAAATCTGCAACTATGCTACTGAACATCCATTAACATAAGAACTCACATCACAATATTTGAAAATACACAAAAGATATAGGTGGCAAAGAGCACTATTGCCCATTTCATTGCTTGTCAACCCTTCTGTCGCGTCCCAAAACTGGATTGCTTTAATTTTGGTTCGTTTTTCGATTAGTTTGAGAAGCACGAGCGTATTTAATAAAAAACTTGTGAAGTGGTGACAGTTAAGGCTATTTGAGTGTGGCAGGGGTTTTTATAACAAAAACAGCATTAAAACTAAGCCAAAAACTAGTTCCCCACCCTGCCAGAGCCGAAAATAGTAGGCTACTCACGCCAGAGAAGTAGACTTCTAGCCAAATTTATGAGCATCCAATCCCTATATGGCTCAACAAAAATACTTTTTGTTCTTGATGCTTAAATTGTCTTCTTTCAATGCGTGAAATTTTAACAAGCTGAAAAATGTTGGCAATACAAACTCCGTTGAAAAGTCTCTGATCTCATCCGCAAGCATGTGCCTTCGCTCATTCACTTTGGTTTGGATTTTGCGTTCCCAGTTTCTCACTATTGTTTGTTTTGGGTAGCACTAATTTACGGAATGATGAATGGTCGGAATGGTCGGAACGCTCACTAATTTACGGAATGGTCGGAATTGTCGGAATGGAATGAATAGGGCCAAAACTAATTTGATGAATGGTCGGAACGGAATGAACTGTCGGAATAGAATGAACTGTCGGAATGGAATGAATGACGCTGTAAGAGCAGAATGAACTGTCGGAATGAAATGAACGAAGTTGTATGAACAGAGTGAATTGTCGGAATGAAATGAACGAAGCTATAGGAACAGAGTGAACTGTCGGAATGAAATGAACGAAGCTATAGGAACAGAGTGAACTGTCGGAATGAAATGAACGAAGCTGTAGGAACAGAATGAACTGTCGGAATGAAATGAACGAAGCTGTAGGAACAGAATGAACTGTCGGAATGAAATGAACGAAGCTGTATGAACTGAGTGAACTGTCGGAATGAAATGAACGAAGCTATATGAACAGAATGAACTGTCGGAATGAAATCAATGGGGCTGTAGGAACGGAATGAACGTCGGAATCGAATGAATGTTATCGTATGAACGAAACAAAATGAATTTAGATGATTTCAATGTTATATTATTTCCGGCTCGATGTTTGTTAATGATACAATTTACTTGCTCAGTGTTCTTCGGTCAGGCAAATATATTAATCTGAATAAAAGTTTTAACAAAGACTAAGCTTGTCCAAAAACGGCAACCTACGGCCTTTGACTTTCTTAAAAACGAAGCTAGGTTACTTTGGAAAAAATACTTTTTAAGTAAAATAACGTCTCCCAAGTGGATAAATGTTATTTTCAGCACAATCGTTAATCTTCACAAATTGCATAGTCGTGAATTCAACGTAGCGTTGTCTATTTTATTTTTCAAGTGTGTTTGGTTTCGCAAAGTAAGGTAGAGCAAGGATGGCAGTACGGTACAGTACGCAGCGAATTTCATCAAAAACTACGGTACGCGACGAAAGCTGAGGTACGGGTACGGTACTTTACTAGAGCGTACCACCGCACCGTACCACTGTACTGGTACGCATAATACATGTTGAATAAACGGATCATCTTTGAATTTTTTCGAAACTTGAATTTAAATTGTTTATGACATGATTTTATCACAATGTCCCTGTACTACAACAGTACTCAAAAAAGTTTGTGACGTCACTGCTTATTTGTGCTTACGGGCTGACCGCTACGCAAAAGGAGGGTTACGCGTACTGTGGGCGTATTATTAAAACGCGCACATGACAAGAACAGAGATTAACTCGACATTTGTAATTGATTCTCAAGTTAGTTAAAAATCTAGCTAGTGTTGTTGCTGTCTCTTTCGCAGCAATGATTTTAAAAAACATGCTATTGAAAATTACACACTGTCGCTGCATGAGCCCATCGTAGAAAACACATCAACCTTTCATTTCGAATAAGCTGGTTGTAGTGGGGCAGCATGTTTAGAGTTTAGACACTGCTCCTTTAAGTGCATGTCATAAAATGTATCCAACCTAATCCCGATTGGTTTATTTAAAGGTGGGCCTACGGTACGATTTTGCGTACCGTACCTCAAGTAGTTTGATTTCTGACATTTGGCACGGTACGCTCTGCGTAACGAGGTACGTGGTACAGTGGCGTAGGCAGCCAAACATTTTGGGAGAGGCCAAATAATTTGTTTTCTAATACAACTTTTTGCTAACGCTCGGCGTGCTTTTACCAAACACGTGACTTGCCAGACTGTGGTTCGACGGGGCAGCCAAACGCTTTATTGATTTATTCCATGTCTGCATGAATCAAAAAAGCATGGATTTCGGTCTACAACTTGGTGACAAAAGTCATTTTTGGTAATTTATATATTCCTTTGATAGTTGAGAGATGAAACCACAATGATGCGGGACGAAACTACACTAAATTAAAGTTTATCAATGTACAACTTTAAAATTTGGGAGGGGCCATGGCCCCTTTGGTCCCTCCCTGGCTACGCCACTGACGTGGTACGGTCAATGCAATGCGTACCGTACCGTACTGCCATCCTTGGTTAAGAGTCTCAGTACGTCGGGTAATAATAAATTGATTGTTTGTTGTGTTGGCAAACCGTAGATAAACAACGACCATAAGGCGATAAGACAAAGCTAAATTTACGAGGTTAAAGTTAAACCAAAAAAAAATATTAGCACAGCCCGCTGCGAATTTGCTGTTCTTGTTATTCGCAAAAGGTCGCAATGTCTCACCAATGTTTTAGGATGTTGTGAACTTAATAATAAAAAAACTTTGACATGTAAACTTTTAGACAATGGAAGCGGGGTTGCTTGAAAGTACTGTAAAGGTTGTAGTTGCTGCTGCGCCCAAATCAAACAATCTAATAATAACAATAAATCTGTAAATTATGACGTCACGTTTCGTGACGTCACTAATGCGTGCATTACAGTACAATATAAAAGCCATACATTCACTGCCAACAATTCTGTGTTTGACGTCATAAACAAAGCACTAACTAAAACAGGTCGCAGTTTCTACACGTTTTGTTGCTTTTATGCTAGCATGCTTGTTTAAAAGCAAAATTTTTGCTAATTGTTTCCAGATTTTACGATGTTTCGTATTACACCACTACAGACAAATCAAAATATCCACGGCACACCGCCACCGCCCACTCGGCGCCTATGACCGGGGGTATTGATCTGTTCAAAAATATAAAGTAACTGGACTCGTTTTCCAGTACATTTGAAACCAAGCGTCTCTGTGGGCCACATAACTTTTATCTTAATGTGCCGCACTTGGCCCGCGGACCGCAGGTTGCACACCCCTGTGGTACAACATTCATACGATAACAAATTTAATTAAAAAGGAAACACGTTCGATTGATTCTGTTGCATTTATTTGGCAATAATACAGCTGTTCATACAGCCTTGTTCATTTCATTCCGACAGTTCATTCCGTTTATCCAGCTTCGTTCATCTCATTCCGACAGTTCATTCTCTTCATACAGCTTCGTTTATTTCATTCCGACAGTTCATTCTGTTCATACAGCGTCATTTATTTCATTCCGACAGTTCATTCTGTTCATACAGCTTCGTACATTTCATTTCGACAGTTCATTCTGTTCCTACAGCTTCGTTCATTTCATTTCGACAGTTCATTCTGTTCATACAGCTTCGTACATTTCATTTCGACAGTTCATTCTGTTCATACAGCTTCGTTCATTTCATTCCGACAGTTCATTCTGTTCATACAGCTTCGTTCATTTCATTCCGACAGTTCATTCTGTTCATACAGCTTCGTTCATTTCATTCTGCTCCTAGCCTCCTACAGCGTCATTCATTCCATTCCGACAGTTCATTCTATTCCGACAGTTCCGACCATTCATCAAATTTTCCGTTCCGACCATTCATCAAATTAGTTTTGGCCCTATTCATTCCATTCCGACAATTCCGACCATTCCGTAAATTAGTGAGCGTTCCGACCATTCCGACCATTCATCATTCCGTAAATTAGTGTTACCCTTTGTTTTGAATTCGCCTCATTTTTTGCTTAAAACTTGCTGCCTTCCTGTTACAAGATGTCCAAATCTGGAGAAAGTAGCGGTCCACGGACTTTTGGACAGAAACCAACCAAGTTTCAATTGGAGGAAGGTGGCGAATATTACATGATCGGTTCCGAGGTATACTGCATGATGGCTGGCACATTTGTTTCAAAAAATGTATCGTCAGAATTTTGTCGTTGTATCTTTTTTCCTGTTAACTTAATGGCAAGTAACGTATTTCAATTTTTCTGTGTATATCCATGTGCTCACATTTTCCAACATATTTTCGTAGGTTGGCAATTACTTGAGATTATTTCGAGGATCATTGTACAAGCGATACCCATCACTATGGAGACGTATGGCAACTCCAGAGGAAAGGAAAATTATAGCTGCACGATCACCAGGTATAATTTATATTAGACAATAAAAGCAAACAGCGGCAACACTGTTGAATATTGTTATTTTACTTTTTGCTTTCTCGTTTCTTGTCTTAATAGAAAGTATGTGAAAGTTTAGAAGTGGATGTATAAAAGATCAACATAGAAACTTTGTATTGGTATAACCTTTAATTCCTTGCTGGTCTTGCAGTTGGCAGCAAATGATGACCACTTCCTTCACAAATACCTATTTGTCATGTTTTTGTAGATGTTTGGGAAAGGGCAGTAAAACGAGAACTGAGAAGAAGGTGGAAACTAGGATTGTCAACAAAAAGTATTACAAACAGATATTTTGTAACAGCAATCATGCCAGCAAGTCATTTTAAAATGAACAATTAAAAACAGTTGTATTGCAAGTTAGCAGTATAGGTATTTCAAAATATTTAACCTAATACAGATAAGGTATACTCTGCATGCATTTTTGCATCCTGCAGGGATTGAGGTTTATTAACACACATTCAGCATCTTTTAGTGACTTTCAGCGTTTTTTGATAACTATTGCAGAAAAAATAGGTTTAAGGAAGGAAGGTGGCTTGATAATTTTATGTATCCTATAAGCATTTCTAAAATTTTCCTAAAAATTCTTTTTGCAGATATTGGTCACAGCAACTTGGCAACTAATGTGTCGCTGTTGAAAGCTTGTGAAGTTCAGGACGTATATGAAGGCAATGATGAACAATATCGAGCTGCTACGCTTTCTACCACATCTGATACAAGTCTCCGGTTTGTACACTGACTTTTTTTAGTTTGCTTGCGTACTGATACAACAAACTTTGGTACTAAATCATGGATACAAACAAATGTGGTTAATTGGATAGGGATTGCAAATCCCAACCAGTGCCTTTGGCTGAAAAGGTCATCCATAAATCACATAATCTGGTTAATTGTATAAAAAGCTTAAATAATTGGTTAGACCAGGAGTCCGCAAACTGTGCGCCGCGATGCCCTGGTGCGTCGTTTCAATATTCCAAGGGTGTCGCAGAAACAGTTTCGTGGCTTTTTGTTGTTGTGTCAATAAACACAACTTGAATAATAAGTTTCCTCATTAACTTTTATTTGCTGGTGTGTCGCAAGTCCAGAAAACTTTTTCAGAGGCGTCACAACAAAAAAAGTTTGAGAACCACTGGGTTAGACCAGCGGTTCCCAAACTGGGGTCCGCGGTCCTTTAGGGCAGGGCTACTCAAACTTTCTTGCTCTGCGACCCCATTTTAAAACAGAAATTTCTACGGGACCCCTTGATGGGTATAGCCCAGGGGTGCACAACCTTTGCGATACGACGGCCGCATCACAGATCCTTATTTCACCAGCCGCTTATTGCCTGCTTGCTAGTGTTTTAAAATTACTGATGTAAAGAAATACGTATATATTATTTATAAAGATACTATCTAATGACGCCTAAAAAGCCTAAATAAATTTCTAACTTAATACACAATTTGACAGCCTTTGCTTTTATGACGTCATAATCTATATTGTGACGCTTGTGGTATCTGCTTTTTCGCATTGTTTGCACACAATGGGCATAAAAAAGTCTGGCACATATGGCTACTAGGCTGGTAATACTCTTTTAAGTTCCACTAAATGTGTTTACAGCCGTTTGAAAATCAAAATTTTGTGCAAAAGAGTGTTTATTTACGTCAAGGCCGATGGTACATATGTTCTAATCAACATGTTCACGGCCGCACAAACTCGTCTCTGTACGGCCGCAAGGTTGTGCATCCCCGGTATAGCCTCTACACGGAAATGATGTGTAAACAATAAATGTACGCATGTATAGCATTTATTGTGACTGACATAATAACGCAAAATGTTTCGTGACCCCAAAATTATATTCCGTGACCCCAATTGGGGTCGCGACCCACAGTTTGAGAAGCCCTGCTTTAGGGGTCCGTGAGGCAATTTGGGGAGACCGTGAAGCGGTTGAAGTAATTCCATAATCTTATTTGGCGTCAGTTTGTGCCACTAAATAAGTTTAAATCAAAGTAGAATTGAAAATCGACTGTCTCCATTGCTAAACAATGGCCTTTATTGGATGACAACTTTCAAAAATGCAATTGTTCGCGCACAATCGTAATGTTTTTCTCCTGTTTGTGATGGCACATGTTGTCTTTGGATGATTGTTATGCGCAATTTTGCATAACTAGCTAAAATCCTGCAATCAACTTTCGTTTTTATGAAATACACATTTAGGCTTAAGGACCGTGAGCCCTCGAAATAATGGCAAAGGGACCGTTTTGAAAAAAATATGAAGAAGTTGGGGAACCACTGGGTTAGACGATTAACCTAACTTCGTCTGTATATGGCAGAAGCGTTTTTTGGGGCCTGCTTACTTTTGTAATATTCATGTTTAAGAATGTAATGTTTTGCAGTGATGCAAACAAACAGAAAAGAAGCAACCAATGGGTTCCAGCCCTTCCCAACAGTTCCCACCATCTTGATGCTGTTCCCTGTGCAACATCAATAACCCACATCCCCAATGACAAAAAGAAAATTCGGACATTTCCTTTCTGGTAATATATTTTACACATTTTATGCAAAAAGTTATTTTTATCCGAGTATCTGTGTTTAGTGTTTCCTATGTAGTGATTGTAAATGCAACTTGTTATTATGGGTCCCCTTCCCTGAAGGGGACACATATTGATTTTACTCAAAATGTTTTTGTTTTTTTTCTTTTTTTTTTCTTCTACCCAAAGTTTGTCCGACTCGTTTTTCCATCAAATCCTTGATGGATTTGGATGAAATTTACACAGATGGTAGATGTAGTTATGTAGATGTGCATCCCACTTTGTGTTTGTTGATAACCCCAGTATTTACCCCGCTAGCCCCCTAAAATGGGTATTTTTTCCCCGAAGTTTGTCCGATTCGTTTTTCCATCAAATGTTTGATGAATTTGGCTGAAATTTACACAGATGGTAGATGTAGTTATGTAGATGTGCATCCCACTTTGTTTTTGTTGATAACCCCAGTATTTACCCCGCTAGCCCCCTAAAATGGGTGTTTTTCCCCCGAAGTTTGTCTGACTCGTTTTGCCATCAAATGCTTGATGGATTTGGCTGAAATTTACACAGATGGTAGATGCAGTTATGTAGATGTGCATCCCACTTTTGCTTTTGTTGATAACCCCAGTATTTACCCCGCTAGCCCCCTAAAATGGTATTTCCCCCCCGAAGTTTGTCTGACTCGTTTTGCCATCAAATGCTTGATGGATGTGGCTGAAACTTATAAAGATGGTAAATGTAGTTATGTAGATGTGCATTCCACTTTGTTTTTGTTGATAACCCCAGTATTTACCCCGCTAGCCCCCTAAAATGGGTATTTTCCCTCGAAGTTTGTCCGACTCGTTTTTCTATCAAATGCTTGATGGATGTGGCTGAAACTTATACAGATGGTAGATATAGTTATGTAGATGTGCATCCCACTTTGTTTGTCCGGATAACCTTAGTATTTACCCCGCTAACCCCCTAAAGGGGGTGAGTTTGTAAACAATGTCAGAATTGGCTAAAATTTGGATAGCTTGTAAAGTATGCCAATTATCGTTATTGCGCCATTGCAGTTCGGGGATTGTTAACAGCCCTTTGACGTCAGAAACATTAACGGTTGTTGCTCAAAACACCTCTAGTGGTTGAAATTTTTAACGTTGGCAGATTGGACTGAAATTTTGCAGTACTATTGATTGAGTCATTGTGGTTTCCTACTTTTAAGTTTGTGTGTGTTGAACCTCAATTAGTTATCCTACTAGCCCCCTAACATGAGTTTTTTAATTTAAATAGTTTTTACTCCATATAGCATATTTTGATGTGCATAGTACCAATCACTGTGTTTGTCTTCACAATACCAAACTTACTCATTGTTATCTATTGAATTGCAATATTTTCACTTTTGCATGTGTGGGGACCCATGAGTTTTTGCCTGCAGAAACAACCAAGGTTATAAAAGACGATGGCTAATATGGGACCCAATACAAAATAAGCATAGAAAATATATTTATGTTTTAAAATAGATCATAGTGTATGTGCAAGGGCAATATGTGCTAAGCCACCCTTCTTGTTTTATGTAGTGATTTCTGTATTAAATAGTTATGATGATCGCCACCCAGAGGCCATCCACAGTAATGCCGGTCAACCAGAGGTACTTGTTCCGATTCGTCTTGATATGGAAGTTGATGGACAGAAATTGCGTGACACATTTTGTTGGAATAAAAATGGTAAACAATCTGTTGAAGTTAAATTTGTGACAACGGTTTGCTTTACTATATGTTGCTAATTTATATATACTGTACTTACTATACAGTACATCTTATTGATGAACCACATACACCAGGGGTCGGCAACCTTTTAGGTGACGTGTGCCAAATTACTTGTTATTTTCATGTGTTAATGACCTCGCATGCCAACGTTTTTCAAAAAAATAGTGGTTTGTGCCAGCAGATATCAACAAATAAAGAGAAAGTAGAGTGTTTTGTGCATATAAGACTGAATTTTAGGACAATGACAGTAAAACTATATAAAAACTATAAACAAGCAATGTAACAGGTTAAATTGTTACTTCAATATCAAGACGCAACTCGGTTGGCAGGCCATGAAAAACCACCTCGCCAAACTTGGCACGCATGCCAGGGGTTGCCGAACCCTGACACACACCATTTGCTACACATACATACCAGTCATTTATTTATTTCCTAATTTGTCTGGGTCACTATTTCTACCCTGTATTTATTGCTGAGTTTGACTTATACCTTGTTATATTTTCATCATTTGGGACCCAGTAATATTGGCTCTTGTCAGAAACTTTCTACTGAAAACATTGCTTACCAAGATTATTTGTTGATTACAGAACAACTGATAACCCCAGAAATGTTTGCTGAAGTTTTATGTGATGATCTAGATTTAAATGCCATCACATTTGTTCCCCTTATTGCTCAAGCAATTCGAACACAGATAGAGGCTTTTCCATCCGATTCTAGCCTTCTCTCTGAACAAATGGACCAGCGAGTCATCTTAAAGGTATAAAAATAGTCCGATATATTAAACAAAGTACCGAAGATTCTTTTTAAGCTTTGCACCACTGTTTCCCCAGAGCTGTAGGAATTAGTACTTTCTAGAAAAAATCACTGGGCTGTAGAAATGGGCATTTGTACCTACCTATTGTACAAAAACATATGTGGTGGAATATTTATATGTTATTTTTTTCAGCTTAACATCCATGTGGGCAACATAAGCTTGGTTGATCAGTTTGAATGGGACATGTCTGAAGCAGATAATAGTCCAGAGAAATTTGCACAAAAACTCTGTCAGGAATTGGGTCTGGGTGGTGAATTTGTTGCAGGAATTGCTTACAGCATAAGGGGGCAGTTGAGTTGGCACAAGCGAACATATGCTTTCAGGTAACTATGAGGTTTCGTCAATTCACCTGAAAGTCTTTTTTCAAAAGCAAAAGCAGCCATGTCCTTCTTTGCAACTGTGTGTATAAGTTAATCAACATACAGCTTATTCTATGTTGTGTATCTGGTTCAAAAATGAAAAAGGTGTACTTTTGCAAGTTTTTCAGACAATGCGCTTTAATTGTCACTGACAGAGATGTCCATACATACAATTAGACCTATATCTGACCAATGAAAAAAGCCCACTATTATTGATCATACATACTTAAACTAATTAAAATGACTAAACATGGCAGATTTAATTAGTTTCCTTACACTTTTCAGTGAAAATCCTCTCCCATCTGTGGACGTCGCTATTAGAAACACTGGTGAAGCTGATCAGTGGTGTCCATTTCTGGAAACACTTACTGATGCAGAGATGGAAAAGAAGATTAGAGACCAAGATCGTAACACAAGGTTGGATTTTTCATTCTATTTTGTTTAATTGGTTTTCACATGGAACTTAACGTTTGGTGTAACCTATATTTTTTGTTTTTTAGACGAATGAGAAGACTCGCTGCAGCTTGGTGAAGTCCTACTTTGTGAAATTCTGCCAAAAGTCCCGAATTTGCTATGTCCGCTGGGTGTCGCCCAGGAGATGTTACACGAAGTGTCTGCCTTGTCCCGACTTGCAGTTTTTGTCATATTGTTGTTGTTTTGAGTTGTCGCAATAAACATGGAAATGTTGCTGTTATAAAACTTTTAATAGCATGATAACTTATTGCAACATAGATTTTTATTTTTTTGTTATTTTGTGTTAACGCAACTTTGAAAGAAATACTACGGTATTGAAACGCAAGTGCGGTGCGTATTTCGACGTTTATTGTTGGGACTGTAGGGCTTGGACCACTTTTGTTTTACATGACGCAAACCTTTTCAGGTAAAACCGTGGTAATTTGAAGAAATTTTCGCCATAGCGCCTATCCGCTAAATGTAAATAACCCGGCTGCAGTTTTTTTCGGCTACCGATTTAGACTTTGAGTCAAATGAAACACAGCAGCTGTTCTACTGCACGCGGCAGCAATTTTACCCACCTACAACAAACTCACAAATAGTGCAAGAAATTTTGTTGTTGCTAGTGTATTTCAAATACGACACAAAAATCGAAAATGGCAACAAAAATATGGTTTGCATTCACCTTCGCCCAACAAACTTGGGTGAAATAACCGTCCAAATCGAGACGTTAACTAATAATCCTGCGTATCACCAACACTACTTTTGGAAAGACATTGGCAAAACAGGACATACACCCACCATGCAATATATTGGCATAGGCTACACTTTAAATTTGGAAAAAAGGAGATTAGGAATTTGGATACATTACGTAAACAAGCAAAACTTACAACTGCTAAATGAGTCTTGCTAAAATGCGAAACACCCTAAACAGGTATCTGCTTAATTAAACTTCAACATTGCTAGCAAAAATAAGGAACATGTGCCAACTACTAACTACTCGAACGAATTGCCAAATTACACCAGAGATTAACGGTTCTTACCCGGGGGTACGAAGCATTAAAGCAGGGGATAACAAATAGGTTGTTAGCGGGTTACTTGTGAAAAAGCAAAAAATGTTGACTTACGATATATATCGAACAACATATATGAAACACTACTAAACTTGTAAATAAATCAGTCAGTTGCAGCCTATTTTAGTATTACATCGCTTTACTTTATTGTACGAAGTAAGTTAACGAAAACTTGAAGGGGTGTGAGAGCAAAAAAGCGAAGAACCACTGCAGTACTTGAAAGTGCGACTGAAATTGTGGCCTAATAATTTATCATCATTGTGGGGTCCGTTCGCCTAAACCCGAACACACTGACCATGAAATTCCACCAGAACTCTCGTCGCATTCAGGGAAAATTGACTGCTCGCGGCCGTGCACCACGCCGAGAGCAACAGACAACAATTTAACAGTTCTAAACTCACCACTACGGCTATACCAGACACGCAGGACAGACTGTCGGGCCTGGCGTTTGCGAAAGCCACAGCAAAGCCGAGAGCGTGGCAAAGAAAAAGGCAACTCGCGCTTGTTCGCGCGGACAAAAGAAGTCGTTTCCTGTGACGTCACTACTGCTGAAGGGTCTGTATTTCTCCAAACCAAGTAATCGTTTTCTTGATGTAGGATTTCAGTAGGTCGGGATGCAAACAACGAAACGTTTCACTAAAACAATAAACATATAGCTTTAGGGTGTTCAATAAAGTTGAATTAAATGCTAACTTGGAAGTTTGTTTCATTTTTTGTCTCACAAATATGTTATATTGTTAAAAAACTTCTGAGTTCAAAACTTGTGCCTACAGCGATGGAAAATTGTAGCGTGGCGCTTTATACGACTGCGACACAGACAGCTGTTCGTCTCAGTGACATTCTCCGTCGCTCGCTGTCCTCATTCGAGCGTGCAAAGCTCTTGTCTCTTTCATTTTCCTGGCGCTCACCACAAATCGCTTCCGTCACGGGTACCAGTTTTGGCCGGTTTGAACCGGTTTACGGTCGAGTGAAATCGTGCATTCCGTTTGGCGGCCCTCTTACCGATTGCGCACTACCGCAGCTGGAGTTAGTTTTTTAGCGCCTTAAAATTAACGTGTTACACTTTTGTTTTACGTGTAATAAATCAGAGTTTGCCATTACTGTGAAAAGCCCAGTATATGTAACAGAAATTGGCAGTGTTAAAAGTAAAATCAGCCGAAAATAAAATTGTGCAGGTAAATTGTATTTTGGAAATATATATTGATGGTATTTAATAAAAAGCTGGGATGTAAGTGGAATATCACACTAAGACTGAAACATGTTGTGGAAGTTAAATCTACAAATATCAGCATACAGGTAAGATAAAGTTGTTTTATTGTATTTTGTACTCTATTTAACTATTTTAAACTTTATAAAAATCCGACCCATAGAGTCCACAGATAACCTTGTGTAAAATATTTGTAAAGATTCAGTTACATTCTATTTCACAGTGACAATGGCTGATGTGTTTGAGGATTTGCTTGCTGCCTTGGATGAGGACTCTTCAAAAGTGCCTCTTCAACATGGTGATTTGCAAACACATCACCAGGGACTCCATTTATCACAAGCAGGGTTGCAGGACAATGTGTCTTTCAATTCTATGCAGCCAACCAATGGTGTGGATTTGCTTTCTGCAGGGCCAAGTCAACAAAATATTGCAGGTTTGATCATATCTGTTGTTTATATATATATATAGTTGGCTAGTTAAACCACTTTTGCTTGTACCTAAAGAGTGTTTTGTAGGATTTGTTTTGAAAAAAACTAAGCATATTTGTCTAAACACATTTCATGTTTATTAAATGAATTGTTGAAACAGTGATTTGTGTAAAGATAAAAGTTGTTTGTATCTTTTTGTATTTGCAAAGTGTGTTATATTGTTTGCATTGTTGTTTTTGATAAGATGGAGCATTATTTAAACTGGAATACATTTATTCATGAAACTCTCTGTAGGTGGTATTGGAGGCTTGACCAGTCACTCCCATCTACCAAATCAGCCAATACAAGATGCCTTTTCACATCAAGCTCCAGTTGAATCAGCACCAAGTCTTGGAATGCAGGGTGGCAGTAGTTTGGGAAGTTTGTTTTTGTCAACTGTTGATGAAATGTTGTCAAGTGAAAAAACTACTCCCATGGAGTTTGCACCTCCAACCACCAAAGCCCCACCACCCAAAGCATCAAGATCAAAGGCAAAAAAACCTGCCCAGAGAAAACTTGAAAAGCCCACACAAATGGCACCTAATGAAGCTGTCAACACTCAGGTAAACTTACATCTCAATATGCAATGTTCTGTTGAATGTGTTGAAACTTACTTTTGATAATGGCACCCCACCAAGCACCAATGATTTCTTAGTTCTTGTTGATTCATAAATGCAAATTTTAATAGCAAGCACTTTGTTACTACAAACTTTTTTCTTTAACATACGTATCTTTTTGTTGTTTCTTTTTTTTTTCTGGAACTATGTTTATTAGAAGTAATGCACAACTTTGTTTATCAAAAGAGCTTAAGGCAGTGGCTCCCAACCGGGGAGGAATTCCTCCCTAGGGAGGAATTTTATGAAATCAGGGGAGGAATTTCATAAAAACTGCAAAAAAAATTTCATTGGATCGAAATGTTACAAAATATTTTTGCGTATACATTAGGGATAGCCATTATAATTTGGAACTGGTTCACATTTGAAACCAGTTGGTTGCAAAGGATTCTTAAATGGACATCCCTAATTATAAGGTCTTTTGTATATTCGGCCGCCTGCAACGTTTTAGGCGCTTAAATTAATCGATTATTGTCGTAACAAAGTCCATTGTTTTGACATTTTTGTTTTTGACAATCTGGCTGTTGCTTAAAAACTGAACAGTCAACAGTAAACAGTATGTGTAATGAAACTAGATTCTTAGTTCCATATCATTGCCTTGTGCAGATTTTAGCTGTTGCCTAAGTTTTAGTCAACTAGCATTATTTAAGAGACACGAGTAGTAAAAACAAACTGCTCCGCATATACAACTATTTTCAGAGCGCAAACCAGAGCAAGTTTCGCATTGAGTAGTAATGTGAAATTAATTGGTATTTCAAGTTGATTTTGTATGTTACATTTGTTTTTAATCGTATGGGGAGGAATGAATAGTTCGAAAATTGGGAACCACTGGCTTAAGGTATATTTTACATAGGCATGTGCAGATTTGATGAATTTATGCAATAGGTACAACCACTGCTTTTTGTCAGCAACTTTGTATGAACCATAACTGTTGTTGTAGGTGTCTGTAGTGTACTCTGTGGTAATATCTACTTGTTTTCGATTATATACCTTAGTTCAGTGATTTTAAACAGAGCCATAATTTTCAGAAGTGCAACAAGCTTTCTCTACAGTTTATTATGGCCTTTTTGAACTTTTCTTGTTGACATTGGACAACTATCATTATTAGCTACACTGGAAAAAAAGGTTAAACCTAACATTTAGACACAAAATTGTTTCTTTGAAAACAGACTGCAATTAGAATGATCCACAAAGATAACTAGAAATTAGCGAGTTGTCCAAGTCTATCTACAGCTTTCAAAGACAATGTGTATTTGTGTTGATGCAAAATGTTTATTTCTTCTCTGTGATATCTGATACACCTCAATTCTTAGTGTTTTTCATACTATTTGGTGCTATGTAGCACCGCCAACTATGAACCTGTTGCTACATTTGAACAGATTGGTTCAAATATGCAACAACAAATGCAGGGAATTCATCAAACCACCAGCTACAAACAATCGCCTGCAACTGTTCAACATTATAGAGGAGTGCAAGCCAACAACAATTTTACCACACCTAACAGGCCTCCATCAAATTCTGCAGCTGTCCCAGACAGTCACTACATGGGTATGTCATGTTTATTTATTTTTGTTCTACCTACTGCAACATTTCCTTGAACTTGTATAAAGCCATAAACAAGTGTTAAACAAGAAGTGTTTAACCATTTTCAATGCTTTATCCACACACAGACTAGAAAAATCTGTTATGTCATATAATTAATTATAACAAGCAAGTCTATCAGTTCTGTTTCTCTATCATGATAACGTACTTTGACTTTATTGTAATGCATAAATCAAATATATAGTTAAAAAATGTTTCTCTATGTAGTTTTTACAAGGGTCTGGACCAGGGGTGGGGAACCTTTTTGTTTGTGAAGGCCGCTAAACGGTTTATCGACACTCGTTCAGGCCGCACAGACTATTTCTCAGGCTAAGGACAGTGGCATTCAAACTTTTTGACTTACAGAATGGTTAATGTGCTATTGGACTTACGGTCCAAGCTAAATAAAATTCGTCACTACATTTCCACCCTCACTACAACATTCAGGATTTTATTAACATGGAAACTCGCTTGTTTATCAATATCAATCTAAGAGCAGCTTGTGACATCACAGACGAGTTTAATACATTCGATTATGCGCAAACAATTGTTCTTTTTGCAACACAAGTAAGATTGTAGAACCTTGGTCTCTTGGCAGTTCTACGGATATCGCTTTGTGTACCAGTACGCAAACATTTGGCTCTAGTTTCAAAACCGCTGCCCTAGGAACAATCAGATAGTAATGTGGCATAAAATTAAAATAATGTACGTTTTTGTCTAGTTTTTAGCGCCTGGTGCAGTGTGTATTATCAACATCCTAAATTGTATTCTGACATCGAAGGCCGCACTTAGTGCCCTAAACGGCTGCATGTGGCCTTTAGGCCGCAGGTTTCCCACCCCTGGTCTGGACTATCTTGACTGTCTCTAACTCTATCTTGACTGTGGGTACTAGAGTTAGAGAAAGAACATTTTATATTTTGTGTATTTTTACATACATTTGTAATTCAAGATTTTGCATTTCTGTAGTGTTTAAAGGTGAATATTTTAAATCTTTTCTAAAATCAATATTTTTATCAGACAAATTTATGTAATAACCTTTTACAATATTATTTTAATTGTTTAGTCTGTAGTACCAAGTGAAAGTGAAAGGTTTATCATGTTATAAATATATGTATTTTTTGTAATTTTTTCGTAATTATGCTTTTGCATGTGTCACACATGACCGAAACATACATGGCTAAATCTGTTACTTTTTAGCTGCTGCAGCCCCGTCTCCTGAAGCTTACTCTCGGACAGTTTATCGACAAACTGGAACACCACTTGCTAGACCGCATTCAAATGCCTCCAGTGATGGCAATATCTATATGACGAACATGCCACAACCAAGTCCATCCGGGTCTTTGGATTCTCAGTACGGACCCAGGACACCTATGTCCAACAACCCACTTACCCCGCAGTCTGTGCAACAGCCAAAGACTCCACAATCCAACCAGTCCATGTTATCACAAGGAAATTTGACTGGTCCAGCTACCCCCATAAATCAGCCACAACACACAGCTTCTATTATGCCTGATACTGGATTCGTGGAGGGTTTGGGACTAACATCGCCACCCCCACCCCTTATTCCAGATGACCAATCCCACTTGCAGTATTTAAATACCCCTAGTGGACAGCCTGATGCATCATCTGCAGAGCTGAGTTTGTTGGATGAATTGCCTACACCAATAAAGCAGCAGTTTGGCCTTGAAGGTGTGTAATGGGGGTGCTTTGTTATTTAGGTCAAATGTTTTCTTTTGTTAAATGTAATTGAGCTTACAGTATTAATTCAAACATGTGGTAAATATACTTCTGTTGGTAAAGAATAGTTTGGTTGATTAATCCAACAGCCAGGTTCAGTTGTAAAGTGAGAGATTAGGAACATGCCTAGTCTTTGTGAATTTTGCAAAAATAGTTCAACAGCTGCACATATGATACCTTGTAGGCCGAAACAGTGTGCACTGTCTGCCGCTTAATCCAGTTTGGATTGAGAAATTTTCAAAACAATTGTGGCAAAATACACCAAACTACATTTAAATCCAAACTCTCTTCTTGACTGTACTATGTTATGGCAACAGATAAACTTTGCCTCAGAAAAAGAAGCACACATAAACATACATTAATTGTTTACCAATGCTGTTTAGGAGATGGTTCAGTATCTTCAAACATGCAGCAAAACAACTGGTTGAACCAATTCACAAATGTTCCAGCTCAGTACTCAAATCTCCACAACCAAGGAGACAACTTGCTGCAAACCACAAATGTGAATAGTGGAATGACTGCCAACATGCAACAGACTGTGTTCCAGCCAAATCAATACAGTACCCAGTCAATCTATTCTACATTTCCCAACAATTCCATGGCAATTTCTGGTGGCATTGGTCAGCAAAATTCCTATGTGTTATCAATTCCAGCTCAGTCAGAATGTTTAACTCAAACCCAAAGCCAGCTTTTGGAAAGTCTCTCCGGTTTGGGAAAATCAAAACCAGGATTAAAAGCTCCAACAACCACCTTAAGTGACACACAAGATTTGGGACTTGTCAGTCAGTTTGATTCATCCATTGTTCATGGGGCACCTGGAATGTTTGCAGGGAACCAAGGAGGCAGTGGGAAAATAGCCAGTGTAAGCAGCAAATCAAATACTGTGCTTGACATGCTAAGCACTGCTCAAAGTGGGATAAAACAAGTGAGTGTTGTCATTAACGCGATAGATACTCAGATAATTTTTGCATTTGTTTGGTCTGTACATATGCTGCCTGACCTAAAAAATATACATACCGATAGTTTTGCTTTCTTTTTTCTGTTTTGCTTTGACAAGAATTATTGTCATGTTAAACATTATGGTACATCAGCCCTATTTCCACAGCATATGTCCAATACCTATGAAGCTATCAGCCCTGTGAGCGACTTTGCAAGTTCCCCTATGGGCAAAGAGACTGTCGCTGATTCAAGAAACAGAAATAACCAAAATGTCTACAGTATGGACAGGTGGTTTGCTTATATTTGAATTAATCAGTAAACATGGTAATAGCTTTACTTCTACCTGATTAATACTACATGGATACAAAACGAAATACCTAAAAGTGACTTGGTCCAGTTC
Source organism: Phallusia mammillata (assembly GCF_965637545.1). Classification (NCBI taxonomy): domain Eukaryota; kingdom Metazoa; phylum Chordata; class Ascidiacea; order Phlebobranchia; family Ascidiidae; genus Phallusia; species Phallusia mammillata. The sequence goes on from NC_137253.1 coordinate 11,710,970, forward strand.
TATTGACACTATAGACCAGGGGTGTCCAACCCGTGGCCCGCAGGAAGGTTTTGAGTGGCCCGCGTAGTATTTTTTGAAATGACTCATATTGGCAACTTAATCGCCTACGTAATTTATGGCGAACTTTCATTCCGAAAAGTTGACATTTATTGTTTGCTTTATTTCTTTGTTAATGGAGTACAACTGTTCAAGTTACTTTTATTGCGTCACAGTGCGCATTGTTACGCATCACAATTTTTGCATTGTAACGTCACAATCGGACTCGTGTCTGAAGAGTCCATCAGTAATGTTTCTTGGTTCATTGACATACATCTGGTATCAGAGACTCGCACAAAACGCATTTAGCAATGAATTATCTTCAGCACTCTGCAGTGATATAGATTATGCCAAACAGAAAACAAAAAGCAAGCAACGCTAACAGAACTTTCCAAGAAAAGTTGACACGTGACTTTAAATCTCCTGTAAGATCAGTAATTTCTGACAGCCAAATGGAAAAATCGCTTCGCATTGCTCCATCGTCCATCTCATCGAATATTGCCAAACTTGTTAGAGAAAATCCGTGAAATGTCGACGTGTGGGAAAAACTTTGTTGACTTAACTATAACTTGGTGTGTTTATTGTTACTATAACTGTACACGAGGATAATACACATTTCTAAGATTAGAATTTCGGTGTAAGGATTTTAATTAGAAATTATTAGACAGCTATTTCTAAGATTCCAAATTAACAGTAACACTCAAGTGGCCCGCGCAATCATTCGTAAACTGAATGTGGCCCTTTGGCCAAAAAGGTTGGACACCCCTGCTATAGACTCTACTGCAGAGCCTTAAATGTTTTGCATTCAATTTTTCATCTTGACAACAATTATGGTGTAAACATTTAGAGATCTTGTGTTTGTGTAAAATGTAACCTGCCTTACCAGCAATTAGTTGACATTTGATGTTCTGTAAAGCTGATGTATCTTGGTTCTGTAAAGCTGATGTACTCTTGGTCTGAATTACAATATATATATATACGAACTTGTAAATAACTTTTTGAATGTTTCTAAAGATATGAACAAAATAAAATAATGATAGACTCCTTCAGCAACATGTATTTTTATGAATGTTCACACTTCAAGGACGTGCGTTCACGTCAAATTTACATTTAACAACATGTGTAATTATCATAACTGCCGAACATATAGGGTGGACTATGTTTAACTTGTCTTTGTATGCAGACAAGGATACGGGTTCACATCTAACATGGATACCACGCAAAGTCAAGTCCCAGTGGGCCTACAGGAACCGGATAAACCAAAAGTGGGGCCCTTGGCAAGACGGCGGAGTGCCAGTGCTGAAAGAAAAACAACCACAATCGTGCCCAAACCCCAACCAAAGGAAAAAGAAACTCCAGCGGATTTTAACTTCGATGATTTTGGCTTTGATGAAGAACCCACGATAAAACTGCCCAGTCAGCGAGCCGGCGGGTCAATCGAGGTGTCAAAGAAGGTAGCGCCCGCACCGGAACCGGTAAACCCAGTCCTGAAAATGCACCGAGAAGATTACGCCGATCAGTCTGTGTACGATTCTGTGCAAGAACTGGCCGCTTTACAGCAGAAACAGAAGTCGTTAATGAAGGCGCTGGCTTCAAGGAACGTGAACACTTCACCGCAAAAACCTACCTGGGGTCGTGTTGCAACAACCACCATGACGGTGACCGCAGCCGCCTCGCAGGTTCAGTCAGTCGCGTCGCAGCCCAAACCAGTGAAGCAACCGCCGCGAAAGCCTCAAAAACCACATAACGTGATGATCACACAAAGCCCTAGTCAACCAGCAAGAGGTCAAACCGCCAAGGCTCAAAAACCTCAGCCACCCAGCGTCGCATCAACGGCGGCAGATATTTTTGCCACTTTCGGTATAACATCAACAGCAGTTGCTTCGTCCCACCAACCACAGAGCTACACGTCATCTACATCGTTACCTGGCGACACTTTTAATTTTGCTACAGGAGCTTCGCAAAAACCCAGTAGTTCTTTTTCAACGGTGACTGGTCCAACTCGCCAAAACTTAGAAGCGGGCAACAGGACGACGTCCTCATTTCCGAAGGAAAATTTAAACTTTTCTTCTGCCCAGGCTGGAAAATCAATTTCTGCTCCTCGTACAACAGCTGCTGGAAATCGTCAGCATTTCGGTTTAGATCAAGGCAGCGTGTCCGTAACAAACGAGAGTTTAAACCAAAATTTTGGAACGTCTCAAAATACAACCTTGTTGACAGGCACAACGATGCCATTTGTAAGCGACAACTTTGCCTATCCCACCGGCCCTGACCCCCAAACCGTCACTGCAAATACAAAATCAACCAGTCATCAAAGTTTAGGCTTAACACGAAGTACAGCTTCGTCTCTGCCAAGCCAAAATGTAAACTTTTTGCCAGACACAAGCTTGAAATCTAACAGTACTAATGCCGCTGTTGTGCAACATCAGATCTTCGGCTCAGCTCCGAATACGTTTACCTCCTTCCAGAGCGAAAATCTGTTTGCACCAGACGGACGAATAACAAGCAACAAGGCGCATGTGGAAAAGCCTGTTTCGAATCGTCAAAGTTCTGGATCAACACAAAATTCCGGTTCTTCATTCAAGAGCGAAACTGTAAAGCTTTCTTCCAACCCTGACATGAAAACTAGCACCGTTGCTTTATCCACGGCTTTGGTAGGTCGCCAATCCTTCGAATCAGCTCAAAGTAGGATGTCTTCGTTTCCAACAGACAACTTGAATTATACTTCTGGTTCCAGTTCGCAAGCTCTTCAAAAGTCTACTCCTAATCGTCAAAGTGCGACAACAGTTCCAAGTACAGCAATGACAGCAATGTCAATGAGCAGTTTTAGTTTCCCTTCTGGAGGTGGACCTGGCTCCAACGCCTCCTATTCTTTTGCAGGCAGCACTAATCAACAAAATTTCAGCTCGCATCAGCAACGGTCTTTGTCGGACAACCGAAGTAAGACACAATCACCAAAAACCACAACGACAGTTTCCATTCCTGCTGCAACCACCAACTATTATAACACAACCTTGCCTTGTGCTTGCTCATCATTTGACAGTTCTCTAACAAACACTATAACATCACTAAGCACAATCAATCAGCAACAGCTTTCAACTGCAGTATCCTCTCAAAGACCAACGGTTACCGGTGTTGGCTCAAGTCAAGCTGATGTGTTTTTTCAGTCGTCCACTCAAAAATTGCCAACTATACCTGAAAAACAAAATGCAACCCCATCGTCAAGCACAAACGTTAACTTGAACATTTTTGGTGCTACAGGCCAGTCAATGTACCAGCAGGTGGCTGACGCGAATGCTCGTACCGCAGTTCCTAAACAGTTTACCGAGAAGCAAGCGACCCCAGCCGTTTCGGCACCAGTTTATAGCAGCTCAATCCAACCTGGTGCTGCTTCTACTAAGCCTACTTTCCCCAGGGAAAAGCAACGGTTGAGTTCAGATGGGACGAAAGGTGGACGCGGAAGAAAGGCATCAAGCGAAAAGTCGAAGAAATCATCTGCTGCCAGTCAACTTACACAGGCAGCTCGCAGACACGACAAGATCGAAGCATCACCCGAGCTGTTGTCCAACTTCGAAATGTTTATCAACCAGGCAGCGAGCAATGCAAGCAAGTCTAAGATTAAACCGAGAAAGGAAAAACCTACCCCAACTGAGCCCCCTTTTGAGCCTCCGGTGACTAAAACGTCTAAAACAGCACCAACTACAAAGTCAAATGAATCCCCAGCGTACTTACAGCAGCCCGCAGTGACCTCAAGTTCCGTTGATAATTTTTTTGCCAAGTCACAAACTACAATATTTTCGTCATCCAAAACTGTGCCACAACCGACTAAATCGTCATCGAACCCGTTTTTGGCCGACCTTTTGTCCGAAATGGGGTCGGCTAGTACTGAACTTCAGCGAAGTAAATTAGACTACACGCAACCAGGCCACACAAAGAACAAAGACCAACAGTCTACACAACCTCCAAAGTACGAACAACCTGGGAAACCAACTGAAAAAGCGTTGCATGTAAGCCAGGAGCGTTTCCCAAAGGATTCCTTTTCTGCTTTTTCAAAGGAGAGTTTGGAAATTGCGAAGAAGACTTCCAGTAAAGCCCCGAGTCAAAGCCCAATAGAAAGTATCCAGCAGAAACCAGCGACACCCAATATACCTACGTCAAATCCGCCACAGTTCCAGACTCCATTCACAACTGTGTACAGTTCTGCCCCGCACACCATAATGTACTCAGCTGGGTCAATACAGTCGCACCCGGCACAGACGTTAAGTTCAGGATCTCAGCCATCCACATCGTCCATCACAACTACTACATCCTCGAAGCATTACAGCTCAGCCAATATTGCTCCTCCAAGTTCCGTTACCACGAGTCGTGCCCATCCTTCAGCGTTTAACGGCTCAAATGTCCAAAACGTATACCCTCACTATGGCAGCGGCGTTCATTTCCCCGGCAGCCAGTCCAAAGAGCAGAGGGATATGGCAGCATTTGCTTCGCTTGCATCGCAACCGTTCCAACCCGGGATGTTTCCGCCAATCGGCGGTCACATCACCCCTGATCCCGCTGCTGTAAACCAATCACTCGAGTTCTTGCGCATGGCGCATCAACACATGGGCGGCATACGGGGATTGACACCGAGCCAGTCGGCTGAGATATTTCTTGGTTCACTCAATCCCGCTTTGAGTGGTCCCTTGCCCACCTACCAACAAGCTGTTACGTCCACACAAGCTCAAAGCGCCTTCAGTTCACAACCACCAGTAAGCAGTTCCGCCAGTTTGTCATCCAAGGCCGGCAAGGAAGCAAGTCCGACACCGCCGCTTGCCAAAGAACCGCAGCTTCCTGCGTTTAGCGAATTTCTTACAAAAGACGTTTCTACCGCAGTCAAAGATCCCATCGTTCCGACTCCACCACCAACGGCGTTTAAGACCCACGAAACCCCAGTCTCAAGTTCAGCCCAAGGCCCGAGCGTTTCCCGCACCTCCACTCCCTCTGTTCCTGCGCCAATCCTCAGTACAGAGCCAAAGCTAACTTCAGACAAGCAGGACTCTACTTTAGCTGTTGCCAGTGGAAACTCAATCTTACGTGATAAGACCTACCATGGACCCAAGAAGCGACATATTCTGCAGAAATACAGCCAGCAGCATCAAACTCCAACGCCAATTGTTGCTTCTGCTCCAGCAAAGTCCAATACACAGCCATTGCGCGGTGATATTATCCCAAGTCACGAAACTCCTCTTGATTTTAGGACTTCTGTTCCTGGCAGTCAAACCAACAAAACTACAAAAACGGATAAGGCAACAGTTGCTCCGCAGCAAAAGGAACCTGTTTCGGCAATCGTTACGATGGGTAAAAGTGCACCAAAGAGTAACAGTTCAACTACGGCGCCTGCAAATGTTACGACCGGCAAAAATACACCGAAAAGTACCAGCTCAGCACCGGCGAAGGACGGAAAATCGGGTCATATATTTTCTCTCTTTGATTCACTGTTGCAAGAAGCATCAGAATCGGCCGCTGATAGCTTGAAGAACGTACAAAGCAAAAAGCAGGACAAGACTGCATCGGCGCAACCGACTACAACCAAAGCACCCGTGGCTGCTACCTTAACTGCCACTTCCACTACAACAACGCAGTCCACAATAAAAAGCATTTCGAATAAGGTGAACAATAGCAAAGCGACTTCTCGTAGTCCGGCGACATTCCCCTTTAAACGCCGACACGTACATCACAAAGCCAGCGACTCACAGTCTGCATCTGCTGCAGCATCCCCTGTACGGGTTACCGAAAGTACTAAGTCCACTTCTGTTGTAACCTTAACCCAGTCTACAACGAAACCAACACAGGCTACCACAGTTTCTACTCCTACCACAGCTGTATCAACTGCGGAGCCAAGCAAAACGACCGAGGTGGTGCCAGTAAGCCAAGACAAACCTTTGGGCATCAAGGTGCGCATTACAGCATTTCGTTCTGCCGCTGGCGAGGTTATCCACCATGCGTCGATGGTCGGTGGCGTTCCTCCGCCGTTGACCGACGAAGCTGTAGACTCAGACCGCTCGAGCAGAAGTAGAAAAAAGCACAAGAAACATAAAAAGCGTCATAAACGCAGTCGTCGCACTTCGTCCAGCGAATCTGAAGCCTCCATTGCTCCGACGACCAAGCCAACCTTTCCACTTGAGGGCACTAGCGGCCTCCCGCAACCCGAACTACCTTTACCAGATGAGCTTGTGCTTCCATCTCGGCCCCTGTTTGTACCGTCAAGCAACGACTCCGACGTTGGTAGCGTCTCCTCAGCGACAAGCAAGCGCAAGAAGAAATCAGCGAAATCGTCGCAACCGGCAGCAAAGCGCATACGCACTAACAGTGCTGGCCTGGACAGTGATTTTGAACCTGTAAAAAAGCGAGGCCGACCACCAAAGAGCTCTAACCCTATGCGCTATAAGCCCAAGAGCACTACAACTTCTGCGCCTGTAAACGATCCAATTTCAAGTGCTCAAATGTCGTTCAACCGAACACCGGGCAAAACTCCAATGTACATGCATGCAGGATCGAAGCAGACTGTTACAAGTGTTGGTGGTGTCCATTCCGTACCGACCATACAATTGGTTCCACGTACTACTACAAAAACCACTACCAAACCAACAGGTCTTACTGTGGTTTCGCCTAATCAGGACGCAGCAAAGGTTCTGAGTGTCAAACTCAGCGTTGCACCCACCAAAACTGTACAAGCCCAGATTATGACTAAGACAACCCTTGGAGGAGTGCGATATATTTTGCAAACGACGTCGCCTGGAAGTGCTGTGTCTGGGGCTCCTAGGGTGATCATACCGAAACTTGCTTCTCCGCCATTCTCAGTTGGCAAAGCGACAGTTTTTACTGTTTCCTCTACCGGAACTCGCGTATCTATCGCTTCAGCGGCACAAGTACCTCAATCCAGTCAGCCCAGTGGACTTGTTTCGCCCAATCGCCCTATTGTAGTAAAACGAGTTCCAATTACTTTACTGCCAAAGTCCACAACATCTCCTATCATGGTTACATCCACGACGCTTTCAGTTTCAAAATCCACGAGAGCGATCTCAACCGATACCTTGCCGACATCGGTGGTGTCGGCCTCTGTCGCCAAGATTGTGGTGCCATCAACTGCTGGAATTGCCCAGAAAAGCATTGCTCCTAAGACACCTTTGAAATCGGTATTGGCGCCGATTTTAACCGAGGCTTTGAAATCTGGGGCCAAGAGCAAGGGTTCAAGCGAGAGTTTGTTCCAGGTGTGTTGCTATTGGTATTTTAATAATCTGTTATAATAACATGGAATGCTCATGGCTTGCACAAATATTAGTCAAAGGGCACTCTAGAATAGTTAGATAACATCTAGAAAATCGAACGCTATTCTGTTTTCTTTTTTCCTCTTAAAAGTTTTCCTTTTTACCATAATTTGTGCTGCACTTGCAAGCCCGGAGAAGCGTTTTTGCCACTTTACTTAATTGTACAAGCTATACATCTCGCATTTTAGACTGCCTTCTCCAAGCTGATCAGCAGCCCTAACCCTCTTGCCAAGTATGTACCCCCGCCTTTGCCCCAGAGACTTTTACCCACCGGACCCCTACCTGACACCCATCGTTGCTTCGAATGTGGCGACACGTTTCTGCTGCAATCAAGTCTGATGCATCATTACGAAAGAAGAAGCATATTTGTCAAGGTAGTACATAACACATGGCACACTTCAAGGCACACAGGCTTTAAGAAACTATAGTAGTTATAGTAACACAGGCTTTAACAAACTATGAGTGCTTGTAAGCAAGTATATTTTTTTCTGTTCGGTTTTTGCTACTTTGGTTTTCAATGGTCCATAATTGAAAATAAAGATTGTTTGTGTGCTACTTTCTTATAGAGTCAATTGTACTGAAAAAATTTTTGTCGTGGATAAAAACCTTATTAAATACTTCCAAGCGTGTTTCGGTTTCTTCGCTGTAATTTTTACTTGGGCAGCTCTTAAAGATTAAAATGAACAATTGTTTCCCAGTTGTCTTTTATACCGACGATTTTTCGTAGGTGCGTTGCGTCCAATGCAAGAAGATGCTTGTCTTTTTCAACAAATGCGAAATATTACGTCACGCACGTGAACACAGCGATCGCGGTGACGTCATGCAGTTCAACGGTGCCAACTTGACCCCGATTCCACTGACCTTGTGTAAACCGCGCACTAAGGATTTTTTCCTTCGAGCCGCCGCAGAAAGAAGAAAATCATGCGAAGGTGCGAAGTCCAGCACCATGGTAAGTAAACATTTTTTTAAACGAAATGATGTGAACTGTCAGTTTGTTAATAATTGCCGAAAAAATAAACACACGTTTTTTTCGGTAACAGTTGTTTGTTCAAAGTTTTGATAACAGCAGCGTTTTTTTTCTTTTCAATTAATAAATCATTTTTTTTATCACACAAATATTTTAGCAAAGAAAACTTGAAGGCTGAAATAATCTCCACAATTTTTGGCATCTCTGACAATTTCAGTACCTGTCATGAACTTGTGATAGATAGGCTTACATTCAAGTTACTTTTTAGGTAGAAGTGTAAGGCCAAATAAATGGTTTATGCCAATTTTAGAACAACGCAAACTTTCTTGCTATAAAAATAGAAACAACTTTTGCACACATAACATGACTCTTGAGGATATGTGTTTTCACCAGATGCTATTTGCCAACTCGTGTTATAATGTTTTGCCAAGGATTTGGTTAGAATCTATACAGGCCTGTCTGTACACAATCCGTATGCAGATACAAAAACAAAATGCATTTACAAAGATAAGCCAAGCTACTTGTGAAAAATATCAAGTTATGCAAAATTCTTCGCCATAATGGCAGTCAGCGACGGGGCCAAATGGGCTTTACATGTCTCATCTCTCTAAAGCGAGGCCAATAAGTTACAAAGGCAAACATTTGCTCGCCAGGTTTGCACTGAATGTCAGTTCGTAGCTGATAAGCAATCTGTGATGGACGAACACTTTCAGCGGAGGAGCGCTGAATGGAGCTCTTGCGACATCTGCCGGTTGCATTTACACAACAATTGCGCATTTTCCGCCCACATGAGAATGCATAGACATGTCGCACCCCATACTTGTCCTGAATGTGGACAGACGTTCGATGGGTAAGATTCGTGTCAAAAGTTTCTCTATTAACGTTGCTGCCGTTTGCAAATATGCCTACACATATATGGACCCTCTAGTGTTTGCAAAAACAAATATGCTCTAAATTGCCAACAAACGTGCATAAACCTAGTTGTATGTTGGTGACAACTATCGATTGTAATAATGTTAAGGTAGTACATCCGATTGCAGTCGTAAACAAGTTGAGAAAAAGTCCTTCTCGGTTTGAAAGTTTTTGCCTGTGTCCACATGTAAAATAAGTAACTTTTTAACTATGGTGATTTTTGTTTCTAATTAGGAACAAACGTCTTGCTAATGGCATATGCGTGAATATTTAAGCCGTATATTAAAAACGTGATAATTCATCATTTTTCTGCGGATAGAAACAAGTGAATATTAAACATAATTACAAAATCTGCATACATTTGTACTTTCCCAATATAACGTAGCTGAACAAATAACAGGATAGATCATGTACAAAAATGTTTTTTTTTAAACGGAAATAAATACAACGTTAACAATGGTATCTCAATCTTTGGCAGAACGGCGATGGATTTCAACCTCCATCTTCGTATGCAGTGCTTCCACCTCAGTCGAGTCTCGTGTTTCAAGTGTAAACTCTGTAATGTGACGTTTAACACCGACGACCAACTGCGAAATCACTTACGTGTAAGTACAACGAAAAATCCGCACAGAAATTCGTATTAGATTCCTTATTGATATTTTGTCTTTGTGCAGCAAAACCACGTCCAGTTGTTCTACAAATGCCGAGAGTGTCCAATGGCTTTCAAGACAACCCAGAACATCGCAAACCATCAAAGGTAACTGTTAACTTCAAATTTGTTACCAGCTGAATTTAATATTTGTTCTTATATTTATGCCTGACTGAGTTTCATGCACTTGCATAAACTTGCACTCATTCTGTTTAGTTACAGTTGATGTACAGTATTAGTTGACATATTATTTAAAAAAGGCAATAAATAAGTATGCAGTAAGCAAGTCACTTTTTGCGATTTTGATGGATATTTTCCAACTCCGGAACGAGTTTTCAACTCAAAATTTTGTGTCGACAGGACTGCACACAATCTAACCCCGGAACCGACCAACACTTTGAAAACCATCTACAAGTGTCCGTTGTGTGACACGGTTTTCACCGATTCCAGTCACTCCCAGCAGCTGTTTGTGCTCCACAAGCATTTAGACACACATATCAACCTCAATCGTATCACCGCATACAAGGTAAAATGCCTTCATGCAAATTTCCTCCCGATAAAAGCACGTTTATTTACACGGTATGTATGCAAATCAGAGGTCTGACTATGACCTCTGTACAATGAAGGCGCAGAGCGTTTTGCTGGAATTGCTTGATGTACTGTCACTTTAATTAAAACGGATTTGATTCATGACTGACTTATTTGTGCCATAATTTTACCCACTTTAGGGGCCTGACTCGGGCTTTATTTTTAAACATTTGCGTCGAGCTTATAATTTCAAGTTGGGGCCTCATTTTCTGACCCGCTAAGAACTCTGCACAGTGGTGTATTGTACATGACATTCATTGCACTTGGTATGGATTAACACTTTTCATATTTTTTAGTGTTACCTGTGTCACAAACTGTTCGAACAAAAATCTCTTCTGAGTGAACATCTGCAGAAAGAACATGACGTCAACTCGTTGCAAGAAGGCGCAGCTGCTGTTGCTACTGGCAACACTGACGACCCACCAGCCTGGAAAACCGGTAGGAAAAAGCTTCGAAGCGTAAAGTTCTTTGAACTTGGTTGAAAATTACCACAAACAATCGGTTTTTGTAGTGTTACCTCTTGTATGTTTTCCTTAAAACTTGATTATTTCACTTTTACTCGTATATTTCACTTATGTTTCACATAAAACGTTTGTCTTTAACTTTGATTAACTATTAGATTTAAATGCGCCAGTCGAAACGATAACTCCCAGCATTTTTATGTGTGAATTATGAAATGAGTTGTTATGGATTGAATGTACTTCACGCAGGCGAAAAACGGCGATCGAGCGACGGGAAAAGGACGAAAGTTGGGAAAAAGGTAAGATTAGGCACAACCTATAATGTTATCCAAGCTCATGCAGCTGCAAAATGTATTTTTGCAGTCGAAACACGACATCGAGAAACCAGCTGAGGACCCAAAGCTTAGTGCCCGAAGCACAGAGGAACATCGGTATAGAAAACTTGAAATAATATTGTTTCGCTTGAAATAATATTATTTTGGCCGTGTATTACATTTACCGACAAATATTATTTTTATGCAGATTGTTCAGCGAAAATGAGTACTCGGACGATTCCTTGTCGGGTGACGTCACCGGCAAATTACGTCATCCGTTTAAAATCAAAATAAAAGGTTTGTGAGTATTCAAGCAAGAAATTGACTTATATTCTTTGCGCTTGAATTATTGTAAAATTGTTTCCTAACACCCACATATCATCCATTGCAGTACTGATTCTTAACCTATAAGGGGTCATAAACACCTAAAAGAAATATTTCAACATTTTCTTGATGTAACTCCATTGTCAATTTTAGTTTAATGGCACCACTCTTCTGTGACGTCATGGTTTATACGTTTTGTGAAAAAAAGGGTAAATAAAATCATGTGGTTGTTTTCAGGCATAACGATTATTAACAAATCTGATGTATTGTTATGCAAATCATTTTTAGGCAAACCAGATGGTGAGCACACGCCATCAAAACTTCCACAAGAACAATCCGACTTTGTGTGGGACGAAGGGAAGCGAAAGTATCCGTGCATGGAGTGTGACAAGGTACACAAACAGGTTTTATAACATCTCGTCTGATCACTTCCGGGAATGTGGGTCAATTCTGGAGCACTTAAAACCATGCTTTGCTGTTTTGATGTTCTGTGGAAATTGTGCAAAAAACGTGCTTTGGTAAAAAAACAAATAAAAGTCGAGTTGCACTGAAAGATGTAAAACCTTCTCTCTTTTACTTTTAAATTTTTTTTAAAAGAATTTTAAAAGTGTTAACATGAAGTACTGGGCCAATTATGACATCACCTATCTGACATGTTCCTTTCCCCTAGAGTAGACAATGTTTTCTGTGAAGTGAATGTATATTCTTTGTTTACGTTTAATTGTCTTGAAGAACTTTTATTCTTTTTTAAAATTGCGGTATGGTCATAGACATTTTATTTATTGGCCACATATACTATATCTTTTTTCTAACGCAAGGTTTTTCACCCTTTGGTCAAGAAAGAGTGGTTGAACATATTCAAACTTTTGTTTTATGTGTTTTAGGTCTTTCAGTCTTCCCACAGTCGTGCAAGTCACGTACGTAGCATCCACCGTGGCATCCGTGCATCGTATTGCTGCCCGCACTGTCCTGTGGGGAACGTCAAATTTGCGAAAAGAATAACCCTCGTCAAACATCTCAATCGTGTAAGTTAAACAATACGCATCAAGCGACAAGTTCAGGTTTATGCAAATTAAGCCTGTTCCAGGGTTGAGCTGTTTATAAGGCAACGTATCTCTCGTAGGTGAATATCCGTATATCTACACCATAACACTTCATAATTTATGTTTTAGATACACAAGATTGAATATCCCAAAAAGGAAGACATCAAGATTATTCGAACTCACGTACCTCCCCTCTCATCTGCGCCTCCTAAGATCAGTCCTCCAAAAAGAAGTCCTGTATCTATTCCAAAGACGCCTGAATGTAAGTTGAACGTGTGAATTAAAAACTACGTTAGAAATTCTGCATTTTTTGTGGGTATACTTCTTAAAACGGGACACATTATAATTTGACTCTGTATTTTGGTTCCCTTCAGCTTGTCCATCCCATTTTTTTCAAATTTATCCATTAAATTGTTACTGAATTGGCATTAAACTCTCACATCTGGTGGATATTTTTATTAAAATGCAACATTTGTTTCATTGCACTCGAAAACCTCACTGGTTACCACTTTAGCTCCAAAACAGTAAATCGTTTTCATACGTAATCCAAACTAGCATTGGCCAATACACAAAGAAAATATTTCTTGAAACTTTGCAGTGTTATGCCTGATATCACGCAAATTTTTATTTTAGGCATTCGGAGGATAATTGTCGACCCTGCTGCTCCGTTACGACAACTTTTGTAACATGTTTTTCTATTTTCAGTCGAAGAACGTCGATTTCCTCGCAAAAAGATCACAACCCGAAATCCTATCCAAGCCCGAGCACGCCGTCTTGCTGCAGCGTCAGCACGCCACCAAGCGGCTAGAGGCGTCGTGGGCGGGGAAACTTACGAATCGGATGAGTCGTACGGCGAGGTGGATGAGAGATCAATTGAAGAGGGGTGGAATGTTCCAGACGAAATGGACGCCGAGGTATCGGTTCTTTGTTTAGTACAGGGTTAAAAGCTGATTTGGGATGCAAAACTTTTCGGAGTAGTACCTCAATTTTTCTCTCCAGTTGGTGCGTCTTACAATCGAGGGCGCTTACTTGTTTTGTCTGGTCGATATTATTTCTTCCTACCGTGTTTACCTCACAGGTTAACAGATGTTCTGCTGGGTGAAGTATTTTGCTTTACTAAGAAGGGTTGACATTTGGCAAATAGTTTTACAATGTAACCTCAGCAGAAGAGTTGATCTATATAGTATCTAATATCACAGTATGCGGCTTGTAATCGAGCATGGCTTACAATCAATTGAATGCGGAATGCATATTTGTTAAAAAATACATAAAGAGACCACCCTGGTTTAAACCCATAAAAGATCAGAGCTTTAAGAGCTGCACAGTCATTTCGCACCAAAAATACAGCAGCATTTACTTATGTCCAGGTATCGGATAACGAAGCAGAGATAGACGTGAGTTCGCTTCGGCTGCCTTCTATTTATACTTGCGTCAAGTGCGACTTTCAACACGAGGACAGAATCGTTTTTCAGGTAAGCGATTCGGTCTTGCTTTTACCCCTCACCTACAGTAGAAATTTGTGGCCAAAACTGGCGTAAATGTAAACTTTATGCTTGACAAGCGAAGTGTAGAAATAGAAATGAAATCCACGAATCGAGTAGAACTATGAGTCAGAGGCATGAATAATCGTTTACTACCGGTTGGTTACATCTAGTAGGCTCAAAGGGCCTAAAGCTGGAATGCGTAGGCCGTAGGGTTTCCTGTGCGCCCTTCGTTTCTAAACTATAATGTTGCAGTCCTAAATCTTCAAACTAAATCAACAAATGCACAAAAGTAATTATACCCACCTATATGTAAAAACGTCCCTTGAAGTGAAGAAACAAGTACAGGTTTTGTTAGACCTCCCGCACCGAGCCTTAGCAATGATACGCATCAATATTCAAATAAGCCTAAACCCTGGTGTTTCGCCGTCTATTACACACAGACAATGAATGACATACGCCAACCGAATCCCAGTCCAGACACTGCATGTACCCAGACTGCCAACTTCCTCATTCAACTATCGCCCACCCGTGATGCCTATAACACAGCATCGTTTATTAGAGCTAGCAAATCCATGTACACTCAATAGGAAAACACCACAGGCTCATAAAACCGGTATTTGTTGATGTATAGGATCATATTGTGGGGCACAGCAGCCAAACGATGGATTTAGCCACCAACGGGACGGCGGCTGCGCTTACGATGGTACAATGCACAGAGTGTGGCCTAAGCTTTGCCTCCACAGCCTCCCTGGACAAACACATGCACATTAAACACAAGGTAAGCATCCATAACAAGGTCATACCATGGTTATTGTGTAAACACTGTAGTAAGTGAACACTGTTAGTGGCTTGGCCTAAAGGGATGTTAAATGCTTATGCAATGAGACATTTTAACATTTATTGGTATTTGTGCTGAGAAAAGCCATTATAATTTACAGAAAATAAGTCATAGTGTTTCGACAATAAAAGTTTGGAGAATAGCGTTCATGAAATACCGTTCACATCTTGTGGTTCGAAGGAATGCACTCTACATGAATCAAAATTGCTTTATAAGTGTGGTACATCAAAGCGTTCAACTGATTTGCAGATTGTGTAAAATGCCAGCAACCTACAACAAGCCTTGTGTAAGGGATATCACTAAACCCTGTACCATGTTCCCAGATAAGACACCGGAAACTTCTAGAACGTTACGATGCACGCTTACGGGCTGAGAGACTGTCGTCGGGGCAGCGCGAAGTAGGAGACGCCGGTGATTCGTCAGGCAGCAATCTATCGGTTCCCAAGCTTCACAGATGCAAAGTCTGCTTTCGAAAGTTCGACACCGATACAGAATTGCGTACACACATGAGAACACACGGCCTTGCCTTTGTCAAGTCTAAAGCAAGCTAAAAATAGGCCTGATCGACATTTTAACCGCAATTCCTCAGCATTGTATGTTGGTATCTGTAAGCACACAGTATTAAAACGCTTGCCTTTACCCAGCGTGTTCTTTGTGCTATATGACTTGTTTTGTTTTCGTTTTAATTCGAAGACGATTTTGCTTTCAGACGTCAGATTTCGGAAAATTCTAGCCATTTCTGGGACAATGGCAGATGTTGTGTTGAGTGTCCAAACATATGTGCCCTGACTTGTTAAATATTGCCCTTATTTTTATTGTCGCCTATGGACGATCATTCTGCCTCTTGTGCTAAGTTTCAAACTAAGTATCGCATGTGCATTTATTGTCGCCGTAGTGTTGAAACGTTTGTTTCAGGTGCTGTAGTAGGAAGGCCATGATTGCGTTAATACATTTCGTATTGTACTTGCTACACACAGGTTTGGTTTGGGTGACCGCTAAGTAGTTTTAAGAGGCCGCAAGTGTTTCATTTAAATACCAAAAAATAGCCATATAAGCCAAGTCCAAATTTTGGGAAACCGCTCGAGAAATTTGGGGGACCGTTTCGGTCAGGGCTGTTTTAAATTGGGTCCCTAGTTTGTTGGGATTGAAAAAGTCTCAGAATTTGAACCATTATAAGCCAAAGTTGGAAGCAATTGCAAAAGGAAGTAAGGGTTCAAAATGGATCTTGCTGTAAGCAGGGTTTCCGCGGTTATGGAAAACCTAGAAAGGTTATGGAATTTAATTTTGTATTTTTAAATTTTGGCCTCGAAAAGTTTTGAAAAAATATGGAATTTGGCGCCTGTTTTACCCTGAAAATGCCAGTTAGAATTTCAAATTGCGTAACGTTTGTATATTCGTTTCAAGTATGGTAAATTGGCTGCATATACCAAAGCCTCTTTTCTAGTTTTACTATTGGAATTACTTGATTTTTTCGATTAAGGGTATGGAAATTTGGATTTTTTTTCTTGAAAAGTTTTGGAAAAGTCATGGAATTTATAAACGAAAATTATGCGGGAACCCTGTTTAAGGAAGTTCAATCTCAAGGTCACCATGAAGAAATCACGTGTCCAAATTGTTGTTCTAAACTTCTATTTATATGAATCTTGAAAACAAAACAAGGTTGACCTGTCATGTGCAGTACAAAAACTTTTCCAGATACTTCCTTGTGCGTCCTTCCAGACATTTCCTTTAAAAGACTCGGCGTTGCAAAAGACAACCAAAACACAGTGCAAGATTCAAAACTACGAAGGGGTGGGCTAAATTCCGTTGTAAATAGCCCAAGTTACAAACCTAAACATGGGGTTTATAAAAAAGTCGATTTGCTTTGTAATATCTATTCAGCAGAATAATTAACATAAAAATAAGCTTTGAGAAAACCAAAACGTTTGGCAAACTTAGAGTTGAGGGGTCACTTCAATTAATAACTCAGCACCATTCCCTAAATAACACAATGTTCGTACAGTGTAGCCTAGCCTACCTTTCAGCTGACCAGGCGCACGTGGCGCTAAAGGCACGGTAACTCGCAAAACAGCCTTTAGAGAGAGAAATGAGAAACATCCAAAGTTATAAAAAAGGCTTTACGTCACAGTCTTCAAGTTGGTTACAGAACAGTGAACACGCGGCAAACAGTCAATGCTCTTGCTCGATTTAACGTTATGGTGTTGCTGCCAGTTTGTTTGCGGCCTTAAGCATTGTCCAAGTTACAATGTCTGTTACTGTTGTTTTAGCAATAACTTGCTTGATTTTGCTAGTAAATTTCACTATTTTACAGCTTATACAGGCACCCTTGAAATGAGTTTTTAGGCAGTTAAGTTTGAAAGCATAGTAAATTTTGTTGTTGTTTAGTGTTAAAGACATATATCAGCTCAAGATTGCAAAAATCACATAAGAAAAGTGTGTACCAAACCATTTTGGATAAGTGACGCTGGATCGAAACTTTCTTCTTTCTTTGTTGATAATAAGGAGCTTTTTCAATAGTGATTGCTTGCGTTCCAGGCGCATTAGGTTGTTTTACCGCGCGGAAATCTGTTCCACTTGTGTGTTAGATAAGAGTTTCGTGTAAAAACAGCTTACACAGTTATGGATTATCCTTTGAATGCCAGTCCGGTTTTGGGCTTAACTGTCGACTGATTTAAGGTTAGGTTTGATGTAAACTTGCAGTCACCATGTATGGTTTCCGATTTTTTCAAGTAATTACCTATGTGTCACAAAAACGAAAGGCACTCACCGCCCATCTTTTAGTGCATGTAAGATCGATATTTAGGCATTTAGATGAATTGGTCACAGTTGCAGTCTGAATTACAGACCAGTCATTCCTGAGTAAAATTGGCATTGTGTTATTGCACTCGTCCCGAACTGTCTTCGCAGACAAATAGCAAGACCTCCTAGTTTCAATAAAACTGACCCAGTTTGAAGGCACGCTATTTGGTCTGGACCCCTAAACTGCTTCTTTTTGTTGATAATAATTACTCAAGATTTGGGCGTTTTACAAGCCTAGAGCTTTTTGTTGGCATACTTTGGCAAAAGCAAACAAATTGACAAATAAACTAAGGTAAGCAACAAAACCTGTCTATAAGTTTTTTGTTTTGTGATTTGTCAGTTTTCAAGACTTGCCTTTGCAGTAATTTTGTGGGAAACTTGACAGATTTACGCAAGGCGCCTTTGTTATTGTGTCTTCGGACGGGACAGACTGAAGTTTACCAAAGTCTTCATACAGCTTGGCAGCTTGTAAAACCGAAAGTCTTACCGATGTAAAAAACTAGTTTTTTTACTTGATGCCTCAGGGTCAGACGGTACTCGTTTCTGGCAAGTACCTGCAAGCTGCAACCTATAAGCATAGAACAGGAAGAAAAACGGATACGCCTATGTTACTGCTAGGTGTCTCAATTACATTTTGCATAAAAGTCTTGCCAGTGACAAATTTACTTGAGTGTGTGCATGTCTGGTCAATTATTTCCGAGGAACCTTCGCGGTTTGTCTCGGGGCGTATTATTGGCCGCATTCCGGCCGACGGATATTTGCCTGACATTTGATAGTCTCAATTGAAACTCAGGCAAAACTGTCTGCGTAAGTTGCCTGTCGGATATTACCCCTAAGCTTATTGTTGGGAGCAATGTTGTGTTTGATTATAATTCTCAATTTGGGCCAAGTAAGTCGACAACCTTATTACCACCGTCCTTAGTTTGCTTGTAGCCTATAAGTTCTTAAGCTTTTTTAGTTACATTCAAGTGTGAAAGAAAGTATGGCAAACTCCAGACCGTGGTTGGTTTGACGCTAATTAATGTGCCACGTAATTTTGCTTCCATACTAAAACGAGCTGCTTTGTAAACGATAGCTATTACATTTGATACAATTATGTTAGCAACAGCTATACACCGCACTTATGTAAATAACGTTTGCTCAGGTGGGGATAATTTCGTGAAAGGTGTTGTAGGCTCTAGACGTCTCGTGGTCTCCAGCTGTTTTCTCACAATTCGCGTAGTGTGAACGGCGCTGTGCAAAGATAAGCAGCAGACTTTGCATTGTATCTTGTTTTACAGTTTCTTGCACGTTGTGTAACGCTAGCGAAACCTGTGAAACTGAACAATGGTCTGAACTCGAAAAAAGGCCACGCGGGCAAGCTATTTCCAATAGCTTTGTCTATCTGCCACTGTGGTCCTTGTGCTGATAACAGTGTACTCAATACTTACACGCGTTGCAAAAGCACTAATGGACTGTAATTGAGTTTTAACGTGCCGCCTGTCAGTCGATTGACTAATTAGAGAGGGCAGTGTCATTCTTGCCGGGAATTTGGAAGTCTTCATAGCAATGGGATCTCAACGGCGAATGTTTAGTCGAAGATCAGTGGTCGGTCTTGTTCTTGGTGTTCTTCTTGGTTTTAACTTAGCTTCATGGTTTGCGATTCCGGTGCCGAATCGCACTGATATTAACATCGAAGTCATAGCTCAGGGCGGCGGCCTGAGGCATGGGGGCATGGACAACGGTCTTCCCGAATTTCGGGTTGGTTCTGCCCGTGTAAGGTATCCAGCTAATGCCCGGGGTCCAAGACGAGGCAAAGACTGCGACGATGAGGCAATTTACGGCAAAAAGGATTACGGTGATAACTTAAACTCTCAAGAACAAGACAATAAAGTTCAGCCAATGCCTAAGAATGACGTTAAAACACCAGAGGAAGCTGGCGAAAGAAATAATTTTGACGATTTTGATTTGGAAGAGGAGCGAGCACGAAGACAGAAAGAGCTGGATTCTGTGTATGAAAGCGACATGGACATGGAGCCTGGTGAAATTTCGCAGCAGGACAGACTTGAGGACTTTCGACCTGTACCCAAAGCGCAGAAGTACGTGAATTATGACGCGTACGCCAAAGATGACCCCGAGCGTAAAAGCACAGAAAGTCGTGCTAGGTTTGAAACGCCAAGAAAACCACTAACTAAGTCAAAAAAGCCGCGTCCTGTCGAAAGAACTATTGTGAAGGGCGATGGAAAAAACTTTATGTATATTGGAGTTTTAACAGCACAGAAGTATCTTACCACCAGGGGGCGGGCTATTATGCAGACGTGGGGTCCAGGGGTTGCTGGGAAAGTTGAGTTTTACGTGGGTGAAGGGGTAAAAAATGTTGACGACGGTGAGAAACCCTTGCCCCTGGTTCGACTGACATCAGTGCGTGATGACGTGTATCCTCCCCAGAAGAAGTCATTTCTTCTTTTAAAGCAAATGTACGACACCTACCTTGATTCAGGGTGAGTGAACTTTAGATCAGCGAAACTTCCTATTTCAGAAACTAGAGCTATTGTCTTTGAATCTTTTCATTAAGGTGTTGCATATCGCTACGAGTTCGGGCAAATACAAAACAATAAGATAAAAGATTGTGGTGTGGGAATTGGTTTAGGAATGCAGCTGGGGAAATGTATGCTAATGTCGTTGCAAATTTCAACTTGGTTTGGCACATGCACAATCTCTTGATACTATTGGGTTTCTACACAAAGCTCGTTGTGCTATAACCACAAACTACAGACTCAAAAGCAATCAATCAGCCGTAGTAACAATACGTGGACCGTCTTCAAAATACAGGAAGTTTCGTTCTTAAGAAGATTCTCTTAAGGAAAGAAAACCATTTACCTAATAGGGTCTGCTTGAGTTGAAAATAATAACTTCCAACATTAAAAAGGTAAACTGCAGTCGTATCTAAATTTAACCTTGTACGTTTTTGCAGGTACCAATGGTTTATGAGGGCGGACGACGACGTTTACATCAAAACGGAGAAGCTTGAAAGGTTTCTGCGGCGTTTGAACAGCAGCCAACCAATCTTCCTCGGTCAAACTGGTC
Source organism: Phallusia mammillata (assembly GCF_965637545.1). Lineage (NCBI taxonomy): Eukaryota > Metazoa > Chordata > Ascidiacea > Phlebobranchia > Ascidiidae > Phallusia > Phallusia mammillata. Next base: position 11,731,758 of record NC_137253.1, read on the forward strand.
TCGGCAACGCTGAGGTATTTTAATTTACAAAATTAAAGACAAAACCACGTCAGGTACTAAAAACGCCAGTTTTTCAACCCTGTCAATGTATGATTTGAACTGAAACTTTGGCAGTTGATGATAATTTAGTGGGGTTTGTGTAGCATCTGGATTTTTACAACTAACATTACGGACCAATATAGACACCGCAAAAACACACGAAACACAATTTCACAAACGCAAGTCTGGAAAACATGTCGTTTTGTTTGTCGTCATCGTATGGCAACCGGATGTGATAGGGATTGGCAGTACTTGGGTTTGCTGACCTACATATTTTAAACTGTCCAGAGCTGTCAGATCGGACTTTATTAATAGCTCGTTGTTCTTTCCGCATTTTGTCCGCCTTGCGATTGGCAATTTATGTTTATCGTCAATATCGACGCCTTATCTTGTTGCCAAACCTCAGTTGGCAGTGTACGGTTATTTAATCAAAAGTGTGATAGCCTTATAAGATAAACTCTAAATAACCCATGTTAAGCATGTCGTTTACGTAATGTCAATAAACCCATGCTCTAATAAAGTTATGGTTACTTAGAACAATTTGATACAAAGAAACCAAAATGTTAAACTTTACAACCACCTCCTACATAATGCACCACGGTATAATCTTTGTAAGTTTAATTGAGTTCTAGCAAAGATTTAAGACACCCGCTTTGAAACCTGTAGCTTTAAGCCAAACTCGAAACTTACCAGCTTGTTTGTGAAGAGTCACATCACAACTGCCCGATGACTTCAAAACAATGATCAAATCGGGTTGTCCAATGTCCACTGAATGCGATGGATTGAGTCAACAAATCAAGCATCTCGGTTGCTTCGCACACAAACCACACGCGACGATCCGAGAGTGGTTTCGTGACGATAGCCTTAACGCTTGTCCAGTCTGAAAAAATTTTTTTTTATGTTAGTGAGGGATGTTGTCACCTGCACCAAACAGCGAAGTTTAAATCGGATCTCTGGAACTTATAAGACTAATGGCACTCCTCGGGGATATACACTGATAAGCCACGAACAGCTTATTGATAAGCCCTAAATGTCAAACATATTATTGCTAATCACCAGGAAACTTTGCTGTACTATAATGCTAAGGAAATATGCTATACTTACTCATATATTTATGACCTTTCTAAGTTTTAACTTATGGCAGGAGTTTCGGCAGTTCTGTAATGCAACCTAAAACAATCGTTAACTACAGTGACAACGGTTTATGTCAAGTGCATGCGTTTGTGGGTGCGAGTCAATTTATTCCGTATATCCGTGACTATTAAATATAAAAAAACGGCACGCTAAGCTGTTCTTTTACACAAGAGACACGTCTGTTCTACATTTAAGTAGCCTTTTGGTTTATGCTAGATTATTTTTGGCAAACTTTTGGCATTTTTTCATAAGTCGTTTGTACAAAGTTTGCTTGTTTATCAAAACTCAAAACTTAACAGGAGCGCGGTCGTCTAAGCTTAAACCACGGTGAGAATTACTGCATGGGCGGTCCAGGGATGATCTTCAGCAGGGAGGTGTTGCGAAGAGTCGGTCCTCACATCCGGGAGTGCGTCAAGAATCTCTACTCGTGGCACGAAGACGTGGAACTGAGTCGCTGTGTTCGAAAATTCGCCAACGTCAATTGCGCATGGTCTTACCAGGTTGGTGATGTTGTTTGTTGAAGAAGCATAACAATATTCACATATATTCGAAATTGTGAGCATATTTGTCTCCTTGGCAGTGTTGGATTAAGGGTCTGCTGGCCTGTAGGCACATTTTATAAGTGGCCCGAAAATCAGGGTTGCCAACTAAAAAATAGAATTATCAGTGTTGCCAAATCATTGTCACAAAGATCGTTGTTGCAACTATAACATAGGGTAGCCTACCGTGCAAAAACTTGGTCATATGCCTAACTAAATGACAACTTTGCGCGTTTTTGCGATTAACAACGCGTTAACTAGTTTTTGGAGGCCAATCAAACAGAGCTATTAAGATAAATACTTACTAGTTTAGAAAATAATTATTTTGAAAACATGACTAAATTTCTACTGCTTTCACGTGCCTACTTTGCCTAATGGTTAATCCGACACTGCTCCTTGGGATGTTTGAGTGCAAACCGCGACGGAACAAAATGTTTTTTACGGCTTTTATCCAAAGCCTGAGGTTTACAACTATAGATTGACAGTAAGTAGGTTTAATAATGTCGTGTGAAACCGTTGTAGATTTGGCTGTGTCTGAGAGTGCCATATCTCAACTATCACCCTAGGGCGCCAATGTGGGGGCCCAGGCCATATATGTATGGCTTAGCCAAGAGTTTGTGGTTTCTTAAGTCCCGCCGGTGTTATTTGCGTAACAAGGCGCCTTTGTCTATGTATTGTGAGCTCATGATACGCCGTTTCAAATGTCAGAGGTGGAATGAGCATGTGCACTACGACCCAATGGACTCTTAGTAAATACTGAGAAACGTTAGCGTAAATAGCAGCAATGTTTACACATGTATTTGGATGTCGGCTCGCTTGTAGACGGCGAGACGCAATACAAGCAGCCCTCTTGTGGCGTATTTGTGTTGCAATGACGAATAGGAAGCCATTAAAGCGATATCTGGGTGACCGCTCCTTTCTCAGTACCCTGTGCGGAAACAAAGCTTGTTATGAATAAAAAGTTAATCTTTTCCATACTGACCAAAGCCTGCTTTAGAAAACAGTTTAATGACCACAAACCTTGTGAAAACGCTTTAGTAGTAATTGAGCTGATAACCTCAGGCCGGAAGGCATTGAGGCAGAATGAATGACCAACGGTTCATTTCAGCGCTGACCTACATATGCTTATGTACACCCAGCATAAATAATCGCATGGTATGGTCATTTTTATAATGTCAACCTTGCATAAACGATGACGCCTTAAAATGTGGTATGGATTTTTCTTTCGTTGTAATTTCACGCAAATGATTGTGTGCAATCGGTAAGTTAAGAAGGTTTAAATCGCTTTGCTTCAGTAATCCCGTGGCGAGTCTGCGTTGTTGGTTTGTTGGTGGAATGTGGTTTGGGCTGAAGCATTGAAGAACACAGCTTGTGGATTCGACTTTCGAGCATCGTACGTGCGTAAAAAGTAGGTCAATGATGGATTGGTAAGAAATAGCAGTGAAGGCAGGCCTTTGTTCTCGCCAATAATCCCTATCATTGAGTCTCTTGACGGGCAAATGCTATTTCCTGTTCGCAAGACCCTACTGCGACGCCTGGAATTAGCACCTTAGATCAAAAGCGTGAAGTGTGCAGTTGGTACATAATACTGGCTGTAAATTTAAGTCCAATAAAGTGGGTGCTAGTTGCAGGCGTTCATATCCACCTTTGAAGTTGCTACGTGCGCCGCTTACCAGAACCAGCAACGAACATGTGTCGTGGGCTGGGATCAATGAGGCATGACCGGCAAGTCAATGAATTCCCTTGTGACGCACAGTGTGCTTCGACGCGTGCGCGTGTCAGCGAAAATCACCGGCTTCTCGAACGAAATTTAACAAGACGGCGGCATTTTTGCGGAATAAAGTAGTCTAGCCGGATGCACTGATTACTCCCAGTTTTCGCCAGTGCTTATGTTTTCATTTCTTATGTCAACGTTCATTCGTATAAAATTGGACCGACCTTAGCCAAAACACTGTATACTATGACGACACGGTTTATGAGACTGATGGAGATACCCAGTCTTTTCCAATCCGTGTATCATTTGGAGATATTGTACTGTGTTCCAGTGCCATTTAGTACAGAACGAACTTTAGCCTAGGGTTAAAAGGAAAAAAAGTCCTTCAAGGTGAATTTAAAGTAAATTAAAAACAACATGATTGGAAAACCCAAAAGTGTACATCTGTACTACATTAAAAAAGTTTCGGTTGCTTAATAAAAAAACACGATTATTTTGGCAAATTAGATTATTTTGACTTGTCGACTTAAGTTAGCTCGTTAACTTCCTACAGAGTCTTCGGGAACCACAGTTGGCAACCACTGCTGTTTAAAATATTGTGATTGCCATGTTTGTCAAATTGCAATGCATTGTGGCCGTATATACAAACCGCACTTGCCCGCAACTGTTCGCTGTGATTTCCGGCTTTCACCGATATTTTAATGCCGTTTAGTTCCACCACGTACGAAATGGCGAACTTTTTATGTGGTTAAAATGGCGAACATTTTATGTGGTTTACCAAAAATTTATTGTTATTTGCAGATGCAGGAATTGTTTTACGAGCATTACTACCTCCGCAAGGGTTACATTGACCCAAACGTTGATCCTTCCAACCCAAAACTATATTCTGCTATGACGCTTCATCCAAACAAAAATCCAGCTTACCAGGTAAAACAGAGAATAATGAACAAACTAACCCTTACAGCATATTGTACTATTTTTAAACCTTTATTTTGGACATACAAGTCCCGCGGTTTGTTCAATGTTTTTTAAAGCGAAGACCCATTACAAACATGCTTCCTCATCTTTTATCAGTCAAAGACTCATTTTTTACTCTTATCAAGTCTTTGGACCCCCATGTTAAATAACGCCTTTGCGAAGCTCGGACATAAATTTTTCGAACCCAATGACCCCCTTCATCCATCTTACGGACTCCTTAACGTTCACGAACCCCTTGGGTTGGGAACCATCTACCATAAAATATATCAGTCGTTGCGTGTGCGGTTTATTGTATATAGATTACGATCGTACAACAGCTAACTAGTAGGGATGGGCTAACACTGCAAATGTCCCGTTTGGTCGAGCACCGAGCATCTCACGTCAGTGCTCGGTGCATTGTGACGTCACAAACATTAATATTTCCACGCTAGTTTTGTAGCTTTCCATGTCGTTAAGTGAGCAGCTGAGTATTAAACTCCACAGGCCCCAGAAGTACGTGTTTTCCACTATCTAGCGCATATAAAAAAACAGTCACTTTTGTTCTTGGTTAACCTTTAGAAAACTTGTTTCGTATGTTATAAGAGCATGAATATGCAAACTTAATGCTCGGGTCAGTTTGTGCAACTGCTCGGCTAAGCACCAAGCAACTAAAACAGTGATGCTGACATACTAATAGCATCATACTAATACAAAAATGTTCAGGTCAAGCTGCATTCGTTTATGGGTGGCAAAAAGATCATTGAAAAGCTAAGCAAGATAAAACTGCTCCAACGTGATGTGTTGGACCTCAGCCGGGAGTTGGATCGAAGTCCTGGAATTGAAGAATACATGCTTGGCTTACATCCAACTCTTCACCGTTTTCGGCCCAAGAAGCGAGATGACGTAATCCCGTGGGATTTTATCAATGACCGTCTACTTTACGCATCTCCTCCGCATTTGGCGAGACGTGCGATGCCTAGTCATCGGCAGGTCTCAATGCGCAATATTGTTATGCAGGTGAGTTTGGGTTAAAGACAGGTTTAAAGAATCACAGCAGAGTAACATACACCACTGAGCAATGGCCATTGTTATCACTCTGTCTTTCACACGTTATGGCTTGCATGCATTCTAAATCATCACGCCAGCACAAAACATGTGTATTTAACCCGTTACGCCCTATCCAATTTTACGATGTCGCCTAAATACCAACTTTGAATGTTCGGGGGCCCATGTTTTTCTGCTCATAGATATAATCACAGAAAATCACAAATATAACATAAATATAATTGTACCTTGCAGTATTATTAAAACTAAATGTCAAATAATAAAGTAATTGTACCCTTAATGTTAAGTAATAAAGTAAATGTTTAATTTAAATAGTGTTTTTGGAGTAACAACATGGTAAAGCTACCCTTTCCTCTTCGATTGCACTAAAGAAGTGTCCTTTGGCTTGTGTTAAATCGGAGATAAAACTGCGGACTTTTCAAATTTACGTGTTCTATTGTTACTTAAACAAAGTTTCTTTTTATTGCAGGTAATGCGGATGATGAATGAAAACGCCAAGGTGCGCGGCCGAGTGATCGACTTTAAGCAAATTGCCTATGGATACAGGCGGGTGAATCCTCTGTACGGCGCCGAGTACATACTAGATCTGTTGCTCATCTACAAAAGATACAAGGGTAAGAAGATGACGCTTCCAGTCAGGAGACACGCCTATCTCCAACAGTCGTTCGTCCGCACGGAAATGTGGGAAGACGACCCCCTGAACATTAGCGCCATCACGCGGAAAATCACCGAATCGAGGCGCGGAATTGTTGATTCAGTATTTGATTCCTTTTTGAAAGGTTCAAAATCATTTTTGGTGGCCATGGGAATAGGTGGGACTAAGCCTCAAGCAGAAGTCCTTCCTGTAGTTGTGCCATCGGTCGAAGAGAATAAGGACAAAAAGCTGCGTATGGATTCTGCACGCTTTACTTCGTATGACAAGGATCCAGAAAACACAGATGTGCCCACTGTGAACCTTATTGTTCCTTTAGTCGGACGCGTTGATACGTTTAGAAATTTTATGACCAATCTGGCCGCAGTCAGTTTGTCACGCGGTGACCCGGTTAGCCTTTTAGTTGTTCTGTTTAAGCAGACCGATCCAGTCAAGCAACAAGAATCGGATATCACGATCGAGATTTTGAACTCCTACGCAGAGAGGTTTCCACTCTACGACCTCCGCCATATTCAAATTGGTGGCGAGTTTTCACGGGGCATGGCTCTTGAAATTGGGGCTTCACATTTTTCAAACGATTCGTTGCTGTTCTTTTGCGACGTCGACGTTGTGTTTGACACCAGTTTTACTCGTAAATGTCGCGCAAACAGCGTTCGGGGATCAAAAGTGTACTACCCAATCCTTTTCAGTGAGTATCACCCACAGTTTGATATCACGTTGACCGCTTGGCGCAATTCAGAGCCCAATATAAGTGCTTTGGAGGCCCTGCAGGACGCTGCGGCAATACGGAGACAACAAAGCCACAAAGACCATTTTGAAGTAACGAACTCAACTGGATATTGGCGAAATTACGGTTATGGATTGTTGTGCGTCCACCAAAGTGATTTTATCAACTCAGGAGGCTTTAACATAAAAATCCAGGGCTGGGGTTTGGAAGACGTGGACCTAGTGGACAAATTTGTAAGCGGACTGAAAACTGGCCCTATTACAGGTGCCCAGAGAAGAAACTTGGAACCTGAAATGGTCAGTGCTAACAAGAGGGCGCTGACCATAGTACGAACACCGGACCCGTCTTTGGTGCACGTCTACCATCCATCCACGTGCAATCCTGACCTTGCAGAAAACCAGCTTCGCATGTGCCGAGCTTCTCGTGCATCCGGGATCACATCAGTTCACAATCTTGCGGTTGCATGGCGACGAAACAACTTAGGACGCCACTTCTACCACCCGGACGAGATCCGCGACCCGGTAAGCGACATCGTGCCGCTAGTTGCCGACGATAAGCGAAATGCAGCACGCGAAAAGCGACAAAGAAAAATGGCGTCTCAGTTAGACCGCCCGAAAGAAAACAGATGACCGCAGTTTAAGTAATAGGCAATCACATGTAAGGGAGGCACTACTTGAAGCAAAGAGATAAAGACGCCAAGCGGTGCTAACACAGCTATGGCGGGATTATGTGGATGGTGAACAGAACTCACTCGGCACTTCTCGTTTCTTCAAGGGGTCTTGTTTTTCTATTTATTAGTCGAACAAAACTACACTGACACATGCATTTTATGATTGACCCTTTCATAGAAGTATTACTTGATCACTGTTTAAAGTATTGGCTTCTAGAAATCGCATTTGAGGCATTTTATTGATTACACATATTATTGAATTAAAAAATTGGTATTGAACAAATTATTTCTAGGTGCACAATTCACTTACCAATGGTATGCGTTATTAACAATGATGTTTCAAGTATTATTTGCTGTAGGACTTAAATCAGTAAAAAAAATCTTTTGTAAAGAGGCATGTAACAACTGAACAAAACGTTCGGACAAAAATTTGTCAAATTCTCGCGTACTTGTTGCTCACACACTACACATTGTAATATCGGACGTTGTTTCGACCGTTGCCTTCGCTACCCTTTATGCAAATGTCTACCTCAAAACTTAATAAAAAATGGCAGTTTTACTCCTCCGCTCGATGTCGCACCGGAGCCACCCGTGCAGTTTCTTGATGTCATGTGACGTGTCACTGTGACGAACAGTCCAAACGGTGATCGGGATTTTTTGACTTCGGAGCGAAATCAGTGTTTTCAAGTTCTTGTTGCAAACTTTTCGATTTTGTTTACTACTTTTTTTTACGCATTTTTTGTTGCAGTATTTTTATCTGACATTTCACAATACACACTTAAATACAAAAAATGCTTTACGCTTACGAACTTTGGATTGACCAATCTTTCAGTCAAGTTGTGATGCAAGTTGGGTTTCTTTGTAATTTCGCGTTGTTTTGTAATCTGAGAAGAAAAGCTAGGAGTAAACAAACCCATGCAAGTAATGCAATACTGGACCAATATATTTCTTTTCTATTTCAAGCATTATACATAAATACGAGAGAGATTAGAATGCAAACTAAACTTGTTCGTCAGATGTTAATGACGACAGCACTGTGAATGAATCACTTACCTTTTACTTGGAGTAGGCACAACGATAATGTTTTGAAAGTTATGTAACAGTTGACGCGATTAATTGCGATTTTGGTGGAACCTACTATGGCACGTTTTGTGTTTTCAATTTTTGTCCGTAAAAGACTGAGTTTCGGTCCAATCGCAACACATTTTTCGGTGTAAACCGAACCTTTGTGAAAAATAAATTCGGTAAATTACTACGGAGTAGTCATCACCCCATAAAATTTTTCATTTGTCTAGAAAACGGGGAAAAGAAGGCGATTGCATGTACTGGTAAACATGATGTTCTTGTAGTGTTCGGTTTATGTTAATGGTGGCTAATGAGTCTCAGGTTATAACCGCGTCACTACAAACTAACGAGGTATAAACTATCGTCCTTAACCCCCCAAGCTCCCGAGTTTGTCAGGACCCAGTCCTGGAAACTCCACACAAATGTCTTTGCACTTCGGTTCGTTTGTTTATTACTTCTGAAAGGCACAAGAAGGCAAATCGTACACAAGTGCTCATGCACAAATTCCCACACAAAGCAGCGTCCAATCACGCAGCACAGGACAAAACATGTGCTAAAAGCTCGCCAACACCAGATCACACAGTCGCATCTACATCCTAATTGACTGCGATAGGAAATATCACAAAGTCCGAACATGATTTGTCAATACAGTTGGGTTTGGTTGCTACACATTCTAACTTCCTCGCAAGCTTTAAGTCTTCGAGCCAAAAACGAGATATTTTGGAAAACAACTATTGCAGAATTTGCACAAATTAAGTCACAATCGCTACATTCTTATTCAGTCTTGGTCTTGTATTTACACGCACACCGCAACGGAGTTACATCTATGAACTTTGTTGTCAGTTCAAAGTCATGGCAATAAAAAGAGAGGCAAATTCACGTAAAAATGCCTTTTTGCAAGTGTGCCCCTACTATTTATCAAACCGAATAAAATAAACACAAAATCGAAAGTCATGTTCTACGTCTACGAGAACCGATAGTTAATGTTTATAAACTTCTCAGAATGTAATGATAAATGAAAATAAAGAAAATCATACTATTTGGAGTTACTTTTTCCCAACAGAAAACCAAAAACTATAACCAGTAACCTGAGTGCCAAGAACAAGAAGATCTTGACCGGAAAATGTCAACCACAGGTTTTCTACCATGACGACGGTTTAATGAAAATAGAAAAACGGTTGTCGGAAAAACAGGAAAAACGGGTTTCGGTGATTTCAGATGGTCAGACATAGCGGAGAAAGCATTTCTGGCCTACGGAAATGTCAGGCAGACCTTAAACCTGTCGTTGGAAGGCAGCCAACCAAATCGCAAAAGATGAAATGGTAAAGAGGCAAACTAGGGCAAGCACTTGTCAGATGTAATCAAATACGCTTGAGCCGCGTATACAGAGAGTTTGATTGGAATTCGAAAAATGGGAAAATGGGAATTTATCAGGGCAAGGTCAGCTGAATTCGGGAAGAATCCGGTTACTGCATAACGATGGGACCTGAACAGGATAACTTTAATATGTGTCTTGAAGCTACATCAGTTTGTGGCAAATAGTTTCAATGCAGCTGTACATAACGATGTTTAGAAAGCAACGTATACCTTGAATAATAATGCTCTAATAGCAGACTGTCAAAGGACAAAGGTACAGGCAATAAGTACATACAAACATGATGTTCTTATCCAGCCTCGGTGCTGTATTAGCACGCGCGCGATAACGGGGTTGTATTAACTTTTTCAACCCCGTAAAACCGACCAGCTATGGTTTTCAGCTCACAATCAAGTCTGTATACATAACGTGTGGACGTTTTACACACATCTTGCAAAAATGCATTATTGCCTCTTGCTTTGCAAGTATGATCTACGAAATTCGCTGCCGGTTCAAAAATGCGACAATACCAATAAGGCAAATTCACGTAAAACTTCCCTTTCGGAAGTGTGCCCTTTTATTTATCTTACCGAATAAAATAAACACAACAACTATAACCATTAGCCTAAGTGCAAAGGAGTTCTCGACCGGCAAACTTTAACCACAGTTTTTCTACCACGACGACGGTTTGTTTTTGTTTTGTGTTTCAGCTGCAGTGAGGAATAAATAAGTACCTTCAAGTTCACGATTGTCTTAGTGTAGTTTCAAATTGAACAAAAAAATTTTTTGCAAAATGAATATTCATATGGCCAGACTTAACATGAAAAGCATTTCTGGCCTACAGAAATGTCAGGCAGACCTTAAGCCTGTCGTTGGAGGGCAGTCAACCAAATCGCAAAAAATGAAATAAAAAGGGGCAAACATTGACCGGAATTCGAAAAATGTGGAAAGTTTTTTTTGGTTTAGGGCAAGGCCAGCTGAATTCAGGACCAGTATAGACTAAAATAATTTTGTACCTAGTACCTACATCAGTCTATTTCAGATAGTTTCAATGCAGCTGTACACAGCACATGTATAGAATGGAACGGTACCTTGAATAATAACGCTATAATAGCACTGATTTAAGGACAAAAATACATTATATCGTTATCAATTTCAGAGATAGCAAAACAGTCCTAAGATGAAAATGAAACAGACAAAGGGGAAATTTGAACGATACGAGAAGCGAGTCTGCGTACTAATTTTTCTTAGCACCATTCCGAACTCTTTTAGTGGATTTCAATTTCTTGCAACTCACTACACGCCTCCGTTTGACTGTTCTGGACAAAACGTGTCTATGTACAACAATGTAAATATTTATGTGCCAGATACGCTTTTAAAAATTGCTGTAGGTACTAACTAAAGTAAGGCCAGAAAAAGCAATTTGAAGCACCTCATGCAAAATCAATTTCATAAGCCACACATCATTTAAAAACATTAAGACTAATGTTGTGCACTTACTATATATATATAAAAATATATATGTATTGTTTTCTTCTTGTACTATAAAACTGTGACTGTGAACCGCACATATTCATTAAAAAACATGTTAAAACGTGTTTATTTTTAAGCTCACCAAGGACACTACAAACATTCCTTCGAAATTTGCAACGGACGCTTGCTTACGTTACAACAGTTCGTCGAATCATGGTAATAATCCCGTTTAGGCCCGAAAGTTCGATGGACAGGCTTATAATAAAGAAATAAACAATAGACAATAGTAGGTGACGGCTTAAACAAGACGTTTTAGGACTGTTCGGCAGAACTACTGCTCTTAGAGCTAGGCAATTTCTAAAACATCACGGACAGAGAATGTGAAGTCAGGCCTGAATTAAGCCCCTTTGTTAAAAACCAACGGTCCGACACTGGTTTGGATGCTACAAAGTTTTTTACTTTACTTAACTGTAATTTTATTTAATGCTTGGCAGAAACCTCACTGATGTAAAAAATGGTTTTACAAAATCATTTGTATTTATAGGCAAGAATCGGACAGACCAAACATACACTTGCAAGTCGTTTAAGTTCAAAGAGGATGTGCAAACAGTTTCAACGGAGGTAATTGCTTTAAAGTTGTAATCTGAACACCAACGGTGCATTAATTTTCAAAACAAAACATATGAGTTTGCAATGGCTTCTTAACATGTTTCCTTTGTAGCAGATTCCAGAACATGTACTTGTATTATTTCGCATGTGTAGCATTTATTCGCATAGTTTTGCGTTTAAAACTACACGTCGTCTCGCCCTGTTTCGTGTTCTGCATTGCCAGCAAACTATAGCGTACACCACTTTGTCAAGTGCAGTACAATAATAGACAAAACCGTAAGTAAGTCGGGACATCTCGAACCGTGAACATACCATTGGCTCTGCTCCCAATTGCAAAAGCAGAGCAACGTTTTTGACCTAAAGTATTGTAAATTGAAGTCACAGTGCCTTTGTTTGCAGCCAGCAGTTAAGGAACTGTGCATTTCAAAGGGTGCAACGTACTTGACTGAAATCTTAACTTAAATCCTTTTTTCTTACAGTTTCAACTTGTCTGCGATCGAGCGTGGATTAAACCAATGTTAACTTCACTCTATATGGTTGGGAAAATGGCTGGCGGTTTGTCCGCTGGATACATGTCCGATAGGTAAAACCAAATTTTTTGTAAAATTTTTTTTTTATTATGTTTTATTCTTTGCAAATTATTAAGAGCAGTTTTACGAAGCAGTTTCCTTTGAAGAATATGAAATAGAAAACTAACAATCCTCAATCCAAATTAGGAGTATTTTCATACTTGTTATATGCCATGAGTTGTTTATAGCATCACTATGAATATTTTTAAAATTCTCGTTTTGTCTTAGGTTTGGTCGACGAATTGCATTTCTCGTTTTCACCTACGGTCAGTTTGTAGCTTCAATTCTTACCAGCTTCTCATCAAGTGTTACTATGTATGCCATATTTATGGTAATCAGTGGTCTCTTTGCAGTTGGCAACTTTGAAGTTATAGTAGTCTTAGGTAAGTAACATTTACACTTCAAATTTTAGCCTATGTGCACACATTGTAAGAAAATACGGTTTATGGCTATAGGGTTATCTATCAAACTTCACAAATCATGATGCGCAAAATCTCTACTGTAATCGATCGCACAACTGTTTGCAAACAACTAATTCTTACAATAGCCAAACCTACCGCCAACATATTTTCAACACAACAGTAATAACCGCATAAACCAACTTGGGAAAAGTGTCTCCTATAAACCATCGGACTAATGGCCTTTGGAGCGGGTGGCCGCTAAATAAGCAATGGAGATCAATTTGATGTTTGTCGGCAAATTTTTATATCGCACAAATTTAGTTCACAAAACTAAAATCGGTTGATTAAGATGTCATTTGCTTTGTTATGTATTTACAGGCACTGAAATGGTGAGCATTGAGAGACGAAGTTTTGCGTATTTCTGTGCGGGATTTGGTTTTTCTATTGGTAACATGCTACTGGCTCTACTCACGTATTTGTTTGTAAGCTGGAGATGGTTTCTAGTGTTTGGTGGACTCGTCGGAGTGCTGTACATTCCATATTTCTGGTTTGTCAGTGTATCAGTAAGCTTAGTTGTTTAGGCCATGACATCCAGAGCAAACAAACTAAATGTGTCAAAGCCAAAATCAGTCATTTTGCATAGATGATGCATAGGTTGTCATACACCAAGATGATACAGATTTGTTTAAGAAAGCCTGACGGCCAATTATTTCAAAAGGTAAAGTTGTAATCTATAGTCTGTGTTCTAGGTTAATCGACGAATCACCAATTTGGCTGCTGGCCACTGGCCAAAAGGATAAAGCAGAAAAAGTTCTCAGGAAAATTGCAACTTACAACGGACATAAAAATGCCAATAACTCAGCAACCCTAGCTTTAGTGGAGCAAAAAATATCTGAAGACTTGCAGTCGGAAACCATGTGGTCAACTCTGCTCCATTTAAGGAAATCCTGGATTTTGATTGGTCGACTTGCTGTCGTTCTGTTCTCATGGTAACTAACAATTTGTTTTAAGCTGAATAGCTTACAAAATCACGTAGTAAACTCGCAATGTTTTTTACATGTGCTCTATAGGGAGTGTAGCCCATATTAGGTTGGAGTAGGTATGGGAAACAACAGTTTAAGTGTTTTAACTGCAGTTGATTCGTTTACTACATAATTACATGATAAAAAAACATAAAGTTCAATTGTAGTAACAATGTACCAAACGTTTGTGTGAGTGATTAAGTGGTAATTGCTTCTCTATTGGTGAATTACAAGGCTACCCTTTCAGCACATGACAGTGGATTCTCTGCGTAGACTACGGGCTAGGGCAAAAACTCACACATATTGTTAAATAAGCAATAGACGAAACAAATGATAAGTCGTTTTCCCAACTCTACCTACAAATCAGAATATGGTAGCAAGTGTCATAAACATAAACAATTTATACCAGGGGTGTGCAACCTTTTTTGTCGGTGGGCCATATAACCAATTTTGGACATCAAGCGAGGGCCACAAAATTTTTTTTCATGTACCGTATTACACGTTTTTTACCCTCCTGTTGGTGCGGATTGCATTATAATATCATGTCGATATTATTTCCGCACCCCTGCGTTTAGTTTTATTTTGCGTTTATAATAGGGTTGCCATACGTCTGGATTTTCCCTGACATTTAGTGTTTAAATCTGCGTCAGGGAGAAATGTTAAAATGTACTTAAAAGTCCAGAATTTAAGAAAATATATACATATATATTATGAAATTAATATACTAACGGAGAAAGTTTCTAGTAGGTAGCTACCACCGTGTCTACACCATGAAGCGTAACGAGGTAAACTGGCGGCGCGCCGGTTACCGCACAAGGATACTGTTTCGTTTTGCAGTGTGTGCGCGCGCCTAACAATACTTGTTTGTTACTAGTTGTCTAACAATACGCGTTAAATACAGAAATCGGTAGAGCTACTAACACCATACGTTTCGCCTGATCCAAAAGTGCTAAATTTTCAAAACGGTATATCTCAAAAAATGCTCACGGTTAGGGCTATTAGGGTTGGGGTAAGGTATTAGCACTTCAAATTTAATAAAACTAACCCAAAAAATTAGTTTCTAATGTAAAAGTTTTATGTAAATATTTCCCAACCCAACCCATTTATAGCCGCTAAATAAAAAATTCAGCTCTTTACGCCACCTATCGAAAATTAAGCACTTTTGGATCAGGCGAAACGTATGGTGTTAGTAGCTCTACCACAGAAATCAAAATCCGCGTCTGAAGAAAACACAGCATTCATTGCTACGTGCGAACGTAGGAAAGTTCATTTGCTTTTACTGCTGACCAAAATGGTTTGCCATTTTTGTGTACCTATGCAATTTTTAAGTGTACCTAATATGCAAGGAACTGACTAACAACAAAAAGTTGAATGTCGTGAGACATAAAAACGTTTTTACAATGGCATTTTATTTCAAATTTAAAAAGGTCTTTGTGACTAGTGATGCACCGAACCCGCCTAAAAAGGTTCGGGCCGAAACCGAATATTCGGCCTTGAGGCCGAATTATTTCGGCCGAATCAGGCCGAACCTAAAATCCCCATTCTTATGGATGTTTTCAACTGAAACTTTTGTTGTTGATGCGAGTGACCTCAATTATGACAAACCAAAATAACTTTCACAATGCGTAAGCTTTGCTAAACTTGTAATATTTTGCAGACAACGTGGCTCGTAATTTATAAATATAACAAATAGTTAATTTATGATGTTTCGTATGGGCGAAAATGAAATTTAAGGCTTCGATTCCATGCAACAAAAAAGTTCGGTTTCGGCCGAATTTTTAAAAAAGTTCGGGCCGAAACCGAAACATTGGAAAACAACGGATTCGGCCGAAATGTTTCGGCCAACCGAAACTTCGGTGCATCACTATTTGTGACTACCAGCATTTTTTTATTATGAGAAATTGGGCCGAATGGCTCTTGGTAAAGGTTGGCGATGTGTTTAATTATTGTTTCAAGGATAGTGAGAGTAGTGAACTTAGCCTAATATATAGTCAACTAAAACAGGGATTTTCAACAGGGGTTCCGCGGAACCCTAGGGTTCCGTACAACCCTTACAGGAGTTCCGTGAACTTTAGGGATTGCACTGGGGTTCGCAGCGGTTTGGTGTAGCAATTCAAGCATGAATGATTCATAAATATCACTGTTGCGAACAGCAATGAACGCCTGTACAATCAACCTTGATTACACCATTAATCAATTATGACTTAATAAAATAACACAGCCACGATCCACTCTAAATTGCGAGATAAATGTAAAAACGACTGATCCAAGTAACATGGCTATGTTTTAAAGAATCGTTCAACTGATGTAAACTTTTGTTATGTGCTTGGGGTGTGTTTCAAAAATTCAAGTCTTTTTCTTTGACGTAGCCTACTTCTTACATTCATTAAAGTTATTTTATGGGGGGTTCCGCAAAGTTTGACAAAACACCATGGGGGTTCCGTGCCACTAAAACGGTTGAGGAGAACTGAACTAAACAGAAGCCTACGCAGAAAGTTCATAGACAAGGACCGCAGTATCGTACTTAACGTTTTCTCGTTTTGCCGTCTGTGTGACTTTCCAATATTCTAAATTGATTCCTTTAAGTCAGGGGTGTCCAAACTGCGGCCCGCGGGCCAAATGCGGCCCCCGACGGCATTTTAAGTGGCCCGCGGCTGTTTTTTTTAAATTGTGTTGCGTATGGCCCGCCATAGTTTGGAACTTTGGATTAAGTTTTTGGGTTTTGGCGACGCTACATCACGCAAAAGCTTTCCATGGAACTTCATTTACCGGTAAAAAGGAAGGTGCTGACTCAACAAAATCACAAAATTTCCTTAAATCCTGTAAATTTGTGTCTTAATTCTGAAAAAACGTTGGCCCGCGGGCGTCTTTACCTGGTAAAATTTGGCCCCCGTTAAAAAAAGTTTGGACACCCCTGCTTCAAGTGTTTGGATCGCAAACAAGGTTAACATAAGTGAGATAAATTTGTCAGGGATTGTGTATCATCAAATATGGTAACCCTAGTTAAAATCAACTTTAAAATGTTAGGTACAAGTAAGTTTCGTCGCAACATTGCCTTTCACAACAAAGTAATTGTTTACTAGACAAAGAGGTATATTACGTCACATTCGGTATAGATACGCAACAAACACCCAGTGCGAATAGAAGACCATAGGTGTGGGTGAATCAACTTCCATGCGCTGACTTAGTTTATTCTTGTTACGTATACCAACTTAGGAGATTTACCGAAAACTAGCGGGGAGTTTTTGCTAAAATGTGCATTTTTACTTGCTCTGAATCAGAGTGTTGTTGAGAGCCACACTGCGCGGGTTGCACACCACTGATTTATATCATACTTGGCGTGGTAGCAATTGTCATAAACAATTTATACCATACTTTACTGAAAGTTGTAAGAATAGGATAAGTCGAGTTATGTATCTTTTATTGGACATAAATATGCATAATGCAAGCGCCGGCATATGTTGCAATGTTAATTGTTTGCTAAATACAGGAACATTGTATCTATGACTTATTATGCCATCGCCTTGAACAACGACAACTTGAGCGGAGACCGATACCTGAATATATTTTATGGGTCTCTCACCGAAATGGGTTCAACCTTCGTCTTCTACTTCGGTATCACACATCTTGGAAGGCGAAACAGCTACATGACTTTTATGTTCATCACTTCTGCAGGGGTTGCAGCTGCTCCCTTCCTTGCCAAATGTAAGTAGCTTGATTTGCAATTGGTTGAGGGATGATACATTAATCCTATGGCAAAATAGTCACTGCAGATAATCCAACCCTGCTAATGACAAACAGGCCATCGGTTTTTGGTACATCGAAACAGTACAGATGCCAACTTAACTCTCTCCCATTCCAAAACAGGGTGATTCAATTTGCAATATCACGCCCAAACAATCTTTCGCTTTAGGTTACTGCAGTTCATTGGCATGGCGTGATGCTCGGGTAGTAGACGCGCTCTCTCACGTCATAATAGTCTTTTTTACGCAAACTTTATACTTAACTGGTCAGCAGTCCAAAATTTTTTTCTCTTACACCCACTTGCTTTTTACACCCACTTGCACACTATTTTTAGTAACATGCTATTTTTATCCAAACGTAATGTAATGTGGGGGAACGGTGGGTTTCTAAATGTAAAAAAATGATTATTTATATGTAGGGCAAGGGGCAGCCTCTGTGACTGCCAGCATGTTGGCGAGGTTAACAATAGCTGTTGCGTTCAATACAATCTACACACACAACGGAGAACTGTTCCCCACCAATATTCGCACTTCAATTCTTGCTTTGTCGAGTGGATCGTCTCGAATTGGAGGAATGATTGCACCTGTTATTATTTATGCAGGTTTAATGTTTCCTGTCTTGAGATCACACCAACATGGTAACTTGGGTTTTTATTAAAGGCGAATCTGGTGACACAACTGTGCCATCTATCTGCATGGCTGTGGTGATTTTCTTGTCGGCTCTTTTTTACTTGTTGATGCCAGAAACCAAGAAGACCAAACTGCCGCAAACAATTGAGGAAGCCAGAAACCTGAACAAGTAATTTTCAACCCTCCATGAATATGAACTATATAAAAAAGGATTTGTCTTTAAATTTAGATGTGTACCAAGAGGGATTAGTGAGGAAAAAACGGAAGACCAACCTTTGAACGCAAACACCGTTCCTCTGGTTGCTTGTCAAAATTCTCCACCTTTGCTGAACGTCTAGCTTAGTGGTTCTCCACCTATCTTTTTGCCTTCCTATTTAGAGGTTTTCTAACACAACGCCACCCCTTTACAAACAAACAGAAGAAGTTTTCTACCATAATATGCGATCCCCAGGTGGAACATTGGTCCAAATCAAAACTTATCGAAAATTGGCAGTTTTGATCCTCCACTCAATGTCACACCGGAGTCCTCCCTGTAGTTGCTTGACGTCACGTTAAGTGTCACTGTGACGAACAGTCCAAACGGTGATCGGGATTTTTTGACTTTTCGAGCGAAATCAGTGCTTTTGAACATTTTGCTTTACACACTTAAATAAAAAAAATGCTTTACGCCTTCGAACTTTAGATTGACCAATCTTCCAGTCAATCTGTGATGCAAATCTATGATGTTTTTCCGTAACAATTTTTTGCGAAATAATGTACTAAACAAGCCCATGCAAGTAATAAATTAAAAAAAAATTATAATAAATTACCAGGCAAACTTTATATTTCTGTTTTTTATTAAATACAATAATCTACTTTATTTCCTTTTCTTTTTTAAGCGTACTGGACATAAATGCATGCGGTTATTTAACCAGAGAGATATAAATAAACACTAAACTTGTTCAGAAAATTTTTTGATGACGGCATTGCAGTCACAAAGAAAAATATTTGTTTCATACTATCGCATTTGCTTGTGTCGCAAATTTTAAATTAATACATATTGTTTAATCACGACACCGCCATTTAAAGATGATACGTGTTGCCTATAGATCAGGGGTCGGCAACTTATGGCCCGCGGCCCTTTTGTTAAAAAGTCAACTTATGAAAATTAAACTTTAAGGCTAGAACCAAGCTTTCTTTCACTACGCTTTATCAGTGGAGAAATGGTGTTTTTTGCTTCACCACAATCATTGGTTTTATGACTGAAAGTCAACACATGCTGGATAACTTTTTTTATTGGTGCACATACCGACCTACTTCCACCACAATCTTGATGTACATGTGTTAACAAGATTGTTTTGCACCACAAAGTCTGTCGACGGCAAATTTGCCATGTAGTCACTTTTTGCAACAGATACACGCAGTAGTCGCAACAGAACGTAGAAATATTCAGGAATCATGTAGCTATGAATCAAGTTAATGATAGTCACCCATTAATTGAAACTTTGCGAACAGATAAAGAACTTACAGAATGGTTTTCAGCTAAATAATTTGCTTAAAAGCATGCAGAGATAACAAATAAATAAATACGGTAAAGAAACAAAGGAAGTACGGTGAAATTTAATACTAAATATTTGTGAACAAACTACCTTGTACTTTTTTCTGTGTCGTTTCGATTTTTGTTTTTTGTTTGCATATCCACTATTTTTTCCTTGTTTTCACTTACTTTTGTTTTAAACGCAAGCACCGCGCCTGCGTGCTTGACACGAGCGCGTTGCCTTGATTTTACAAATCAACACTATTACCTTCGGCACATTTTGCAGTTAAGCTTTAATTATGGCCCCTTTTCCAGCTGGCTCTTCAATGAGGGACGTTGTTATTTTTTTAGTTTGTGCTCAACGGTAACGTGTCGTGTTTTGTATGTTTGCGACTTAAACAATTAATTATAGTAATTATGGTTTATGTTAATGTTGGCTAATATGTCTCAAGGTTATAACCGTGTCACTACAAATTATACAGTTACTATCGTTCTAAACTTCCCAAGCTACTGAGCCGGTCAGGACAGAGTCCGAGAAACTTCACATAGGTGTCTTGCACTTCTGAAAGACACAAAACGTAAAGGGCTAAATAAACCGGTGTGGTTTTATATAAAGGCGTTAAATGTGCTCTTGAGATTGGCTCTTGCACAATTTCCACACAAAGCAGCGTCCAATCACAGCACAGGACGATAGCCTATATGTGGTTAAAGCACGTAAACACCTATAATAAATTGCGAAAGGAAATGTTACAAAGTTTAAACATGATTTTGCAATACAGAAGTTGAATCAAAGCGTTAAACTATTTGACTTCCTTGCAAGCGGAATATCGGGCTCAGTTTGAGGTTTATTTTTTAATAAATTTGATCGGTTGCTGGTTTCGGACCCGCTTACAACTCCAGTTACAGCAGTGTTTTGAGCTTTAGGCGAAGAAGTAATCAATACACAATTCTTCTGGCGACACACTGTTGCATTAGTAAGCAGTGTAATCATTATCCTTTTTATGTGATTTATTTTTGGCAAAATAGGAATAGGAATGGCAAAATGGAAAGTAAAAAGCAAAATCAAAAGTTCGAAAGGTATGAAAAACGAATGTGTGTGCTGATTTTTCTTAGCACCATAGCCAACCCATGGAGTGGACTTCAATTTCTTGCAACACACTGCACACCTCCGTTTCGCTGTAACATTCACAACAGCGATGTAAGTATTTATGTGTTAAAAGCAGTGCCGGATTAAGGGTCTGCTGGCCTGTAGGCACATTTTATAAGTGGCCCGAAAATCAGGGTTGCCAAATAAAAATTAGAATTATCAGTGTTCTACTGATTTTAAAGTGGCCTGGATTTTTGACTGGCCTGTAGGCACGTGTCTACTTTGTATAATGGTTAATCCAGCACTGGTTAAAAGTTAACGTTTTCTTATGTATGTCTTTTGAACTGTACTAGTTGATGTTAAACTTGCCCTAACAGGATAATATTTTTTCCAAATAGGCAATTTTAAACTAGATTTAAAATATGAATTCTATAAAAGTAACAAATTAACTAATTATACATTTTCAGCATATTGTTTGCAATGTGTAAAAAATATTGAAACATTAGTATATTTTGTGTTTCAAAAATCAGTTTTTACTCAAGATAAAATTTCATTCATCATGACCTTATTATAACGGGCATGTGGATTACGTTTTAAAGGTAACCAACTACATTGTGAATATCTCGAGTTCTACAACGGACACTTGCTCGCTTTACAACAACGTTTCGTCGAATCTTGGTAGGAAACATATACTTGTAGGTTTTGTTTGCAATTTACACTCAATAAATATCTCAAGAAAAACCAAAAACAGCTAAGGATACAAAAATTTGACTTCATTTGTGTTTTGTAACTTATTTGTAGCCAGTTTTCCCTTGAAAACGGAAGTTTGAGTTCAACAAATTAGAATTACACGTATCATTATAGTTAACGTCAATATCTTGTTCATAATTAATTATTTTTTTAAAAACTTGACACAATTATGTCATAATTTAAACATATTTTTGTACGTTTAGGCAATACGTCTGACCAAACAGAGATTTGTAAATCGTTTGAGTTCAAAGGGGATGTGCAAACAGTTGTGACAAAGGTATCTATTTCTTTTTAATTTCTTCATGGAACCTGTAAATCTAATCTGCAACCTTAAAGTGTTAGGTGTGAATCTGGCGTCCTTGCATAATGACTAATTAGCTCATGCTATCGCGCTTCCTACTCACATCATAACTGGGGAAGATATATGCGTTTGCATAAACTTACTTTGGGACCAATACAACTTTTAACATACCGCTTCTTGCTTTATAGAATGTTTTCACTCAGTTGTGCCCATCATTTTGCAGCAACGAATCCATTTTATGAATCGTTAAGCCTGCAGTGATAAAGTAGAATGATTTTTATAAGCTTCCAACAATCCGATATTTGTCAAAATCGTTCAGAAATTTCAACAATAATTGTAACAAAACAGCCATTAAAGACTACTGAAAAACATCACTGAAACAAAGTATTTTAAAGAAAACGGATGAAATAAAGAACCAACAAACAAACCTTGGTTTTGTACAGTGGTTCCCAACCAGGGCACATGACCAATTTTTTTTACAATGGGCCATTCTCTATTATAATGCTCAGAATAAGGTGTGTTGCAAATGATTTAATTTCCTAATTAAATCAACAGTTGCAGACAGTGCACACTGTTTCGACCTATAAGGTCTCATCAGTGCAGCTGGTGACGCGAGATCGGCCGCATTGGCTAGTGTAGCCATCAAACGGCACTCCAGTTTGTGGTGAGCAACAGGGTACAACCCCATACATCACCCAGTCTGTGCGATGCCACAACTGGGCATACAGCACAAATGAAACTGGCTCACAGTGGCCAAGCAACTGCTTGGGAACCACAGTGAAGTCGGCTCAGTGTCACAGTATCAATGTAAAAGCATACGAGCCAACAAATGATAAGCTGCAGACAGTGCACACTGTTTCGACCTATAAGGTCTCATCAGTGCAGCTGGTGACGAGAGATCGGCCGCATTGGCTAGTGTAGCCATCAAACGGCACTCCAGTTTGTGGTGAGCAACAGGGTACAACCCCATACATCACCCAGTCTGTGCGATGCCACAACTGGGCATACAGCACAAATGAAACTGGCTCACAGTGGCCAAGCAACTGCTTGGGAACCACAGTGAAGTCGGCTCAGTGTCACAGTATCAATGTAAAAGCATATGAGCCAACAAATGATAAGCTGCTACACTAGCCAATGCGGCCGATCTCTCTCTTACGGGGGTAAACATAAGGGGGCACGAAGACGAAAGGTTACTTTTAGGGGGCCGCGGTCATAAAAGGTTTAGAACCACTGGTTTAGTATCTCGTGGTTTTATTTGCATTGTAATATTTTTGAATCTTTTTTCAGAAAATTAAAAGTGATTTAAAAATTTACGGCGTCCGCTATTTAGGTTGAGTAGCAATATACTGCTTTAATATTTGTTGTGTAATTAGTTATCCTGGGTTTGCAAAAGCATTATAATTTACATTCTTACAGTTTCAACTTGTCTGCGATCGAGCTTGGCTTAAACCGATGTTAACTTCAATTTACATGGCTGGGAAAATGATAGGCGGTCTGTTTTGTGGTTATATGTCGGACAGGTAAATCAGTTCAAATCAGTTTGTTTTGTGGATTGTAATTTAGAAAGCATGTATACAACCAGTGTTTTTTTTAAGGTGTTACTTCTGTAGCGGTTTCCCAAAATTTGCCAGTAGCCTAATAAATAATTCGTTTAAGCAAATATGGCTATTTTTTGGTATTTAAATGAAACACTTGCGGTCTCTTAAAACTACTTAGCGGTCACCCAAACCAAACTTTAAAAAAACCCTGTATACAACGTCGAAAAGTCTTTCCCTTAAAACCCGTAAAATCCTCCTTCTTTTTTAATCTACATTAATTAAATGGCATTAATTAATTAATGCCTTTAAAGGCCGGACTGGCATATCCCATTTGTACTAATATAGCCTAAATATACGTTAATATTTTTATTATATCACGGAACGAAATGTCAAACTTTTCTTACTGCTGTTTGTTTCAGGTTTGGTCGCCGCATTGCGTTTCTCGTTTTCACCTTCGGTCAATATGCAGCTTCGATTATAACCGGTTTTTCAACCAATGTTACCATGTATGCTGTGTTTCTGTTAATCAGTGGTCTCTTTGCAGTTGGTAACTTCGAAGTCATGGTAGTCCTCGGTAAGTGACTTGACCATACTTCAAAGATTACTGGACGCATAACAAAACCAAATTTGATTGTGGATTTTTGAGTTATAAGAAGTAAATTGTGCAGATTTGGATTATATTTCTATGTACCAATTGGAAATAAGAGCCTTTATCTCTTTTACCTTTACTAACTGAAAGTGTGTATTAATCTAGAATCTAGATAATACAAGATTAAAAATAAATTTTATAAAAAAATACCATATTATGCAAACATACGCTTCAATTTTGG
Source organism: Phallusia mammillata (assembly GCF_965637545.1). Classification (NCBI taxonomy): domain Eukaryota; kingdom Metazoa; phylum Chordata; class Ascidiacea; order Phlebobranchia; family Ascidiidae; genus Phallusia; species Phallusia mammillata. The sequence continues at coordinate 11,756,143 of NC_137253.1, forward strand.
ATTGAAGCGCTTGGGTGATTATTTTTCAGGCACTGAGATGGTGAGAATTGAGAGACGAAGTTTTGCGTATTTCTGTGCAGAGTTTGGCTTTGCCCTCGGTTACATGCTGCTAGCTCTACTCACGTATTTGTTTGTAAGCTGGAGATGGTTTCTAGTCTTTTGTGGACTTATCGGGGTGCTGCACATTCCATTTTTCTGGTTGGTGATTGCTATATTGTTAAATTAACTTGTTGAATTTCCAATCAAATTTCCAATTTAAGTGAAAAAACCCAAATTCCAGGTTAATCGACGAATCACCTGTTTGGTTGCTTGCCACTGGCCAAAAGGATGAAGCAGAAAAAATTCTCCGAAAAATAGCAAATTACAACGGCAATAAAAGTTCCGACAAATCGGCAACCCTAGCTTTAATCGAGGACAAAATATCTGAAGACTTGCACTCGGAAACCATATGTTCACTCCAACAGCATTTATGGAAAGCCTGGTTTTTGATTGGTCGTCTGGTCATCGTGCTGTTGTCATGGTACCTGAAAATTTTTCATGTGTACATAAATCTATAAATCTAGATAAAAATGCTACAGTTTTTTTGTGATTTGTCTGCTTACAGGAAGCTCAGGGCTTTAAAACGCCTAAACTGGAGTTAAATTTACTTTACCCAGGGTGATAATAATCGTTTGCTATACACAGGAACATTGTAACTATGACTTATTATGTCATCGCCTTAAACAACGACAATTTGAGCGGAGACCGACACCTGAATGTATTTTATGGGTCTCTCACCGAAATGGGTTCGTGTTTCATCTACTACTTTGGCGTCACACATCTCGGAAGGCGAAACAGCTACATGACCTTTATGTTTATTGCCTCTGCCGGAGTTGTAGGAGCCCCTTTTCTTGCTAAATGTAAGTATAGGATGATTTATTATTTTTATTGTCATCGAACCTCATATTGTGTATAGGTGTACGCCTGATTCTGTTTTTGAAAGTGTTTGTTACCAAATATTCCCTTGTAATACAATAATTTTACTCTTTTAGGGCATGGTTCGGCGTCTGTAGTTGCAACTATGGTGGCAAAATTAACAATATCTGTTTCGTACAATATAATCTACGTACACAACGGGGAACTGTTCCCCACCAATATTCGCAATTCAGTTCTTTCTTTGTCGAGTGGGTCGTCTCGAATTGGAGGAATGATTGCACCTGTCATAATTTTTGCAGGTTGGATGTTTTCATTCTTACTTAAATCGAATTAAACAAGATTTTTGACTGTATAAGTATAATTGTTTTTATATAGGTGAATCAGGTGACACAACCGTGCCATCTATCTGCATGGCTGTGGCGATTTTTATGTCGGCTCTTTCTTACTTGTTGATGCCAGAAACCAAGAACACTAAACTCCCGCAAACAATTGAGGAAGCCCGAAGCCCGAATAAGTAGTTTCATTTTTTGTCATTCACCAATAGTTAACTTAGTGGTTAAAGTTTAGACTAACTTATTACATTTTTAGAAATGTGTCTAGAGTGAGGAATAAGAAGAAAGAGAGAGAAACACCGGTAAACGCAAAAAATGGTTCCCTTGGTCACTGATCGAGTGTAATTTAATTCGTTGAATCTTACACAACTGGGTGATCCAAACAGTTTCAAATACATTTTATATTACTTTACTTGTGAAGGGTCTCGTGCATTACGTCAATGAAACTATCAATTACTCTTGTTTGTGACTGTAAACTAAACTTGCGTCCAGGCCCAACAAGAGGGTGGTGCAGCCGGTGCGCCGCATCGGGGCCAATGAGAGTCTGGGGGGGCAAAATTATTTGGTATGTTTTTTCAAAATTGTTTAAAAACTGAAAAAATTTGATTCTGATTGCCGAGTGGGGCTTTTGATTTGTAAGTAGTGCAACTCTATACAACAAAAAGTTTTATGATTGTTACGTCGGTGCATGCGCGAAGTTCAGCGAGATCTCTTTTTGATGTTCCTATTTTTGTGTCATAGTTTGTCCGTTGTTTTTGATGTTCCTATTTTTGTGTCACACACAGTTTGTCCGTTGTTTGGTAAGGATTAGCAATGTCAACTGTAACATTTATTGCAGTATAAATCGTGTAAGTTGTGGTGTGAATTGGCATATACCTTGTAATTTGGACAAACATAGGGCATAGTGTTATAAGTTCATATTTTTGCTGACTGCATAGTGCTGGTGGGTTTTCTTGACGTTATAATAGCTATTATCTAATTTGGTTATAATAACTATTATCTAATTAATATTAGGTATAATTTATTGTTTAAAATTACATGTGTTAAATCAGGCGTTGTTGCCTATAATGGGTATTTCCTGATTAGAGCACAAACTAAACTTCTAACACCACCGAAAGCAAATAAACGATCTTGACTGACATGTGTTAACAACATTCTTTTCGTCACGACCTTGTGTGTCCGTAAAAACTTGCTTTGTCGTCACTTTTTGCGGTGTGACACGCAGTGTTTAAGAAATTAATAAGTTAGTTTCAACGTTGCCTAATGTTTTTTCGATCAGAGTTACGGTTTAAGTATCATAATGTTCCTGAAGGATATGGTTTGTCAAAATGTTTTGTGGTATATAGGCTTTAAAATGCTTTTTTATTTTAGGGTTGCTCAAGTAAAAGCCCCTCTTGCCTAAATTGTGCAATTTAAATGTTTTCCCCACTTGTCGCAACAACTCTAAACCGTGGACACGGGTAGAGCTACTTACACCATAACGAGAATCTACCCCCAAATTTGATTGGTTATATCTCCAAAAATGCTCACGGTTAGGGCTATTAGGGTCAAGGTAAGGTATTAGCACTTAAAATTCAATAAAACTAACCCAAAAAAGTAGTTACTAATGTAAAAAAATTATGTAAATATTTCCCAACCCAACCCATTTACAGCCGCTAAGGTTTACGCCCCCTTGTGAAAGCGAAGTTCTGATTCTCGTTGCGGTACTGTTAGTGGCTCTACCGTGGATACGGGGTATTGTTGCGTACGTTTATTCTACCATGACGAGATCCTCGCTTGCTTGATTTTGTCTAGTCATCGCTGTTTGTTGCGGTTGCACGCAGCAGTTACCAATGTGCACTCAAAATTTTAACCTAGTTGCTTGAAGAAGTAGTTTCATTTTTTGTCATTCACTAGTAGTTAACATAGTGGTTGAAGTTTAGACTGTTACATTTTCAGAAATGTGTCCACAGTGAGAAATAAGAAAAAAGGGAGTGAATTAAGGGCCGTTAAACGCAATTGCGGTTGTATTGGTCACTGCTCTTGTGTAATTTATTTTGTCGAATCTTCCACAACTGGGTGATCCAAACAGTTTTAAATACATTTTATGTCACTTTTACTTGTAAACGTGTGGTGCATTGCGTCAATGTAGCCATCAGTATGTTTTTTTGTGACTGTAAACTAAACTTGTGTCCGCAAATGTTTAACAAATGTAGGAAATGGAATTAAATTTTCCGTAAATGTTACTCTCTAATAATAAGAGTAGATTTTTTGCAATTGTATTCAGTTGAACAATTGGTTTTGCAGTGTCAGATAGGTGTAAAAGAAGTAATTTGGTTTGGCACTGTGCTAAATTTTTATGTAACAGCACTATTAAATACCTATTTTGGGGTGAAAATTTAACGTAGCATCGTTATTTGAATACCTATTTTTGAGTCAAAAATTAAAAGTATAGTTGGCCATTTAAAATTCCTAATAAGTTTTGATTTACCAGGTATTTTAAACGCTATTGCAAAAAAAAATGAATGTGATTATATGTTTTTGAACACCATGTTCTAAGTTAGTTATCATACATTATTCATCACACATTTTCATGCACGGTAATTGTACTAAGTTATGAGCATTTTAGTATGTTTAAAACCAATATGTGTGAAAATGCTGATGCTTAGGGCTGTTGGGGTCGGCCGGAGTATTGTAATAATCATTAAAACTAGAAGGGTGGTTTAGCACATATTACCGTTGCACATACACTGTGACCTATTTCTTGACATATATGTGTATATTTCCTACACTTATTTTATATTTAGCACGATCTGACTTTAACAAAGATTGTACCTTTGTTGGTCCCGGTAAGACGCGCGTTAAGGCTTGTAACCTATGTGGCCCTCGCAAGATATTTTTAATGTTATCCGGTCCGCAGTGAAGGTTTGGTGACCCCTGCGTTAGACAATCACTACAAAACCGTACTACGAATTGATACTTGCTTGCTTATTACACAATAATGTAAAACAAAACAAATGCAGTTTTGGCCCGTCACGTGTACCAAACTAAAAGCAGTGAGCACTGTCTGTAGTTAGTGGTATCATGTTGAATTAATCATTAGAATATTTATGATTAAGTGCTAAAACATAGCTTGTTAAACATTTGGCTCTTAATTATCGCATTGATATTGTTCGTGAAATAAAATCGTATTTATTTTTGTCAGTTATGAGGGGGGCGTTTATAAATAACGAACACGTAAAAGGGGCGGTACAAGAAAAATGGTTGACAAACACTGGCTTAGTAGGTGAATCACTCTTTTTAAAAATTGTAAAAATTATTTTTTGGTTTCTAAGGTAACATATATTAAATCAGGCGTTGTTTGCCTATAACGGGTATTTGTATTTTCGATTGCAGCATAAACTAAACTTCTAACACCACCGAAAGCAAATAAAAAAATCTTGACTGACATGGGTTAACAACATTCTTTTCGTCACGACTTTGTGTGTAATTAAAAACTTGCTTTGTCGTCACTTTTTTGCGGTGTGACACACGGCGTATACCCAAAAGGTATAATTCTTGACAGTACAGGTAACGAAAACAAGAAAAAAATTGCAAACAATTTTCATGAAATTAAAAGGTCAGTCCTAACGTTGCCTAACATTTTTTCGATCAGAGATACGAATTAAATATCATTACGGAACTGAATGAGGTATATGGCCTTTTGCAAATGCAAAAGCAAGGTAAAAATCGCACGTTTGAAAGGTACGAGATGCGAATGCTGTTGCTTATTTTTCTCAGCACAATTCCAAACTCGTTCAGTGCTCTTCAGTTCCTTGCACACTACACACCTCCATTTCAATGTTCTTTACAAAGTAGCAACGTGGATAACAATGCAAGTATTTGTTTATCGGTGTCTTTGCTGTTTTACAAAACTGTTCAACATGATATGACTAAAAGAAGTGACAATGCAAATAAATGAACTTGACTTGACTTGAGTAACTATCAGTGTCAAAATTTAGCGTGTATTGGAATAGTACTTTAAGAATATTGTAAAAATAATAAAATATAATACAGCCTTTGAACGTTTGTGTGCAAAAAAGTTGCCTTCTGCCAATGAATTATTTCGTGTTCAAGATATAGGCCCATTTAAACGTGTATGTGTTTTTTTAAAGGTAACCAACGACTCATTGAACACCTCTTTAAACTATTCAATCGACGCTTGCTCGCTTAACAACACTCATGGTAATCAAACACACTTAATTTCCGTTTGTAACCAACAATGCTGGAAATATTTTGCACCAAACAACCAAGAAAAATTAAAATATTTGTGCTTTTACAAATTACACCGCTTGGTAAAATCCTATTTAGATTCTAACAGATTTGATGTGTTTAAGGCAAAGATCAGTTAGACGCAACGGAATCTTGTGAGTCGTTTGAGTTTAAAAAGGATGTACAAACAGTTGCAACGGAGGTATTTTTTATGTTTTTTATCGATATTTATACAATGCAAATAGCGTTTTACCGTTTCATGTTTTTTATCGATATTTATACAATGCAAATAGCGTTTTACCGTTTCATGTTTTTTATCGATATTTATACAATGCAAATAGCGTTTTACAATTACCGTTTAGTCTAAAGGCAACTTATCGTTCAAAAAATCAAAAAAATCTTTGCATCGGCACCATATAATTGATGTTGCAGTCTTTTTTTAGGCAATGTTGATTAATAATGTAGGTGGAAACCGCGGAAAGTAAAAGGCCCAGTTTGTTTCATATTTTTCTATTGTTAAAAAGTCCAGACCAAGTCTCAGTATACCCCTGTTTTAACTGTTTACCTTGGAAACTGTTCGTTCGTTTGCATCCAGCATTTTGCAATGTGCAATTTAGGAGGCTGTACATAAACCTCACAATTTGAGAAACTAAGATCTGTAATTGTGTTTCTGTTTCCAATAGTTTCAATTGGTCTGCGACCGAGCTTGGCTTAAACCGATGTTAACTTCACTCTACATGGCTGGGAAAATGGTTGGCGGTCTGTTTAGTGGTTATACGTCGGATAGGTAAATACGTTTGTTTAGTTTTAGTCCTTTGATTATTCAAAACGGTGTTTTCCCTTGGCAGATTCGAAGCCCTTGCGTCAGAAATAAGTTTATTAAAACACTCACAATTTACAAACTTAACGCAAAAGTTATGCAAAACCTTGTAAGAACTACACATATTTGAACAACTAAAACTTCATTAAGTCATGAGTAACTTTCTCTCACTTTTATTTTCAGGTTTGGTCGCCGTATTGCGTTTCTCTTTTTCACCTTCGGTCAATTTGCGGCTTCGATTCTCACCAGTTTTTCAACCAGTATTACAATGTATGCAGTGAAGATGAACATAAATGGCGTACTGTGATTTAATGTATGCAGTGTTTATGGTGGTCAGTGGTCTGTTTTCCGTTGGTAACTTTGAAACCATGGTAGTCCTCGGTAAGTGATAAATGAGCTTGGTATCAGAGGCCTATAGGCCAACTTGTTAAGGCAAATTAGCTACACATTGAAGGTTTTTAGGACAAATATAGAGCCATTTAAAAAAATAAAAAGAACAAGATTTACTTTATGTATTCGCAGGCACTGAAATGGTGAGCACTGAGAGGCGAAGTTTAGCGTATTTCTGTGCAGAATTGGGATATGCAGTCGGTTACATGCTGCTGGCTCCGCTTACATATTTGTTTGTAAGCTGGAGATGGTTTCTTGTGTTTGGTGGAGTCGTGGGAGTGCTGTACATTCCATATTTCTGGTTTGTGTATGCTTCTACCATTATTTGTTGTATTAATTGTAGTGACTGTGGCACAAATGCTGAAAAACAGCATCAGTAATTAGGACTTGGCAAATCAAAATTTTTCTTGTTTCATGATGCATGAGTTGTCATCAAAAGTTACAGATTAAGTCACAACAGCTTTACACTATCCTTCAAAGCGGAAGGGTTGATCTGTAGTCTACGTTCAAGGTGGATTGACGAATCACCCGTTTGGCTGCTTGCGACTGGCCAAAAGGATGAAGCAGTTAAGGTTCTCAAAAAAATCGCAAATTACAATGGCCATGGAAGTTCTAATAACTCAGCAACCCTAGCTTTGGTGGAGAAAAAACTATCTGAAGATTTGCACTCGGAAACCATATGTTCAACTCTACATCATTTAACTAAAGCCCGGTTTTTGATTGGTCGCCTGGTCATCGTTCTGTTTTCATGGTAACTATAACCTACTTTTAATGTATGCAGATAAATTGGTTTAGAATTTACATTTAGTTTATGGTTTAGAACAACAATATAGCCGGTTTAACCAGAGTTGTTCGAGCTTTGCAAACAGAAGCCGTAAATATCAACAAATTATACTGTTTTATACAGTGCTGGATTAACCATTAGGCAAAGTAGGCACCGTGCCTACAGGCCAATCCAAAATCCAGTCCACTTTAAAATCAAACAATGATTTGGCAACACTGATAATTCTAATTTTTTGGTTGGCAACCCTGATTTTCGGGCCACTTATAAAATGTGCCTACAGGCCAGCAGACCCTTAATCCGGTTTATATCAATTTTCTGGTTTTTATCGGTTATTATTTATTGCAATTACTCGAGAACGAGAACTGTTAGTATTTAATTTCCAGGAACGTAGTAACTATGACCTATTATGTCCTCACCTTAAACAACGACAACTTAAGTGGAGACCGATACCTCAACATTTTCTTCGGCTCTGTCACTGAAATAGGTTCGACCTTCGTCTACTACTTCGGTGTCACACATCTTGGAAGGCGAAACAGCTACATGGCTTTTATGTTTATCACCTCTGCAGGGGTTGCAGCAGCTCCTTTCCTGGTGAAATGTAAGTAGGTTGTTTTCAACCATATTGAAATTTACTAGTAGAAACATGATCTAAGCTAGTTATTTTAACTGCCTGGCGTGATGCAAAATAGGCTATGTGATGTCAAATGACTGTCTTTTCCAACCTTTTTACCTTAACATAATCATGGTAGACTCTGCAGCGAATGCAAAGCTGACTCCGGTTAATAACTGAGCATAGCACAGACTTAGGTATCTACTTCACGAGTTTTATTACAAGCAACATAACAAACAGACGAACACAGATAACTTACTTTTACAAGTTCAACGTAACATCAAGTTGACGAGCGATTCATACATTAAGCGAATAATGGCAGAATATAATATTCGCAGAATTTTAACGCTTGAAAGATAGGATGAATTTCAATGTTTGTGGCGTGGTATTTATAAGTCCGGTATTTTACTTAATCAAGATTAGAATCGATGCGACTTTAGATTGGACAACAGATAATGAAACCCGAGAGATAAGAAATTGGACACACGGGGATTTGAAATCATTGTACCAAAGTCATTACGCTTGATTAACTCAAGGTTAATAGGGTCGTCCAAAAATGGAAAAAATATAAATTACAAAAAGCAATCTCGAGAAAAGAACAGATGTTTGCTGATTAATCCCGAGAGACCACGTGATTTGAACAGGTGTTTGTTGCAACTCTAAGTTAGTCACAGGTGTGATGTACGCCAACAATTAAAGGATACACATTTCTACAGTAACACATGAGAAAAAATGATACAGTCAATCAATGTCAATCAATGTCAGTAAATATACATAATTGCATATATGACACAGTTATCGAAAATGCCAGAAAATAATGTTGAGTGACCAGAACAACATGCATACATTTAATTTAGCCCTTATCAAGCATTGTTATGCGACAGCAGAACTGACATTAGTCATGCGAAACGAAACGTGGTGATTCAACAACCAATAATAATTATTAATTTAAAGAATATACTTTTGTGTTGTGCAAAAATCATTTGGGCACTATTAACAGTTTGCTATTTTGTACTTTGGTCGTGATATTCGGCTAGCTAAAACGAGGGAAGGGCTTGGTGATTGTTTTTGGTGCTACTTTGTCGCTATGTTTTCTTTCACCAAGCGAAATAAACTCAACTTAACTCAACTCAAGGGCTATGTTTTGGCAAAGCAATCTTATACTTTCTGTCAGATCCTAAAACCTGTGCACATACATATGCGCTTGTCGATGGTTATGTGTAGGGTTTTTTTAAGGTTTGGTTTGGGTGACCGCTAAGTAGTTTTAAGAGACCGCAAGTGTTTCATTTAAGTACCAAAAATAGCCATATTTGCTTAAACGAATTATTTATTAGGCTACTGGCAAATTTTGGGAAACCGCTGGAGAAATTTGAAAACACCTTAAAAAAACACTGGTTATGTGTGTTTGTGTGTCTACAATTTCGTGTTATTGTATGAAGAATATTAATTTAACTTTTACAGGTCAAGGTGCTGCTTCTTTGACAGCAATTATGTTGGCAAAACTAACGATAACTGTTGCATTCAATACAATCTACACACACAATGGTGAAATTTTCCCAACCAATATTCGCAATTCAGTTCTCGCTCTGTCGAGTGGATCGTCTCGAATCGGAGGAATGATTTCACCTGTTATTATTTATGCAGGTCAGATGTTTTTGGTTTGTAGTACTATTTATAAACCCTCTTTAACTTTGACAAGTATTTTTTATCAAAGGTGAGTCTGGTGACACAACAGTGCCATCAATCTGCATGGCTGTAGTGATTTTCGTTTCAGCTCTTTCCTACTTGTTGATGCCAGAAACCAAGAACACTAAACTACCGCAAACAATTGAGGAAGCCAAAAATCTAAAAAAGTAGTTTGTAATCCTTTATCAACTAATCTATTGAGTTGACCTTATTTCATTTCAGAATTGCACCAAAAGCGTCCAGTAATCATAAAACGGACGGCACAACTTGTCAAACCTTGGCTAAATCTGCATTAACTTGTGGATAAATTTCGTCTGTTTTGGCTTGTATAAATGACTGCGGAATAAATAAAATAGTGTTTAATCGTGTACTTTGTTCGAGGCTGGGGTGCACAATTTTTTGATGTTGACGGTCGCGACATAATAATTATTCTCCAAGTATTTTAGTTTCTTTTTTTCTGCATTAAAGATGTAAATAATTGGGCAATCAGTATTAACTGAATATGACGCCATCATCTGAATCATATACAGTGTAATAGATGACCTTACATCTCAAATTGCCCCAACCAGTGAAGAACGTAAACCTGGCACATTTTTCAATTTAATTTTTTTCCTCACTAGTTATTTTAACTGCCTGGCGTGATGCAAAATAGGCTATGTGATGTCAAATGACTGTCTTTTCCAACCTTTTTACCTTAACATAATCATGGTAGACTCTAAGTTAGTCACACAGTAAGGTGTGATGTACGCCAACAATTAAAGGATACACATTTCTACAGTAACACATGAGAAAAAATGATACAGTCAATCAATGTCAGTAAATATACATAACCATTGTTACGACATAACTACCAACCTTGTGTGTGTCCTACTTTAACGGTTTCCTTTGTTTCCACACGTATAGCCTAGTTCAGGGGTGGGGAACCTGCGGCCTAAAGGCCACATGCGGCCTTTTAGGGCACTAAGTGCGGCCTTCGATGGCAAAATACATTTTTAAGATGTTGATATAACCGACTGCACCAGGCGCTGAAAAAACTAGACAGGAACGTATTTTTGATTTTATTGCAGATTATTTTTTGATTAGTTCCAGGGCAGCGGTTTTCAAACAAGACCCATGGTCCCATAGTGGTACATAAAGCGATTTCCATAGGCCAACAAAAAACTCCAGGTTCAGCAATTTCTAGGTTAAATAAATCCTGAATGTTGTAGTGAAGATGAAAATGTAGTGAGGAATTTTAATTAGCTTGGACCGTAAATCCTACAAACTACGAGGAAATAGCAAAACGACCATCCTGTAAGTCAAAAAGTTTGAACATCACTGTCCTTGGCCTAGGAAATAGTCTATGCGGCCTACACGAGTGTCGATAAATCGTTTGGTAGCCTTTATAAACAAAAAGGTTCCCAACCCTGGTTAGGTGGTCAAAAATCCGTATTAAATCACTGGATAAATACGCGATTAATGTATCGATTCAGGAATCCGGCCCGCCAAGTACTTCATTTTCCCATATCAGGCCCGCCGAATGGAGAAGTTGCCCGCCCCTGTTCTAAATAAAGTGTACAAAATTGTAATCATAGCCTATGTTCTATGGGTTAATTGACGAGTCACCGGTCTGGTTGCTTGCCACTGGCCAAAATGATGAAGCCAAAAACGTTATCCGAAAAATAGCAAAGTACACCGGATTAAAACATTCCGATAACTCAGAAACTATGGCTTCGATCGAGGAAAAAATCGCCGACAACTTACACTCGGAAACCATATGGTCAACCTTACTTCATTTAAGAAAAGCTTGGTTTTTTATGGGTCGACTTGTCGTAGTTCTGTTGTCATGGTTGTGAGATTTTTCTATGATACATTATAAATCGGTAACCGGTGATTCTATGTAAAAAACATAAATTGCTAAATACAGGAATGTTGTGGCTATGACATACTTTGTCATCACCTTGAACAACGACAACTTAAGCGGAGACCGTATCTTCAACATTTTCTATGGGTCTGTCACCGAAATGGGATCGTGTTTCATCTACTACTTCGGGGTCACTCATCTTGGAAGGCGAAAAAGCTATGTGATTTTTATGTTTATCACCTTTGCAGGGGTTGCAGCTGCTCCTTTCCTGGAAAAGTGTAATTCTATCCTTTTGTAAATACATAGATGCAAGGGGGTAAAGTCCACCTCTAGGTGTTTTGTAAAACAAAAATGTGGTTAAACAGTGGTTTATAGGCGCACTTATTATAGCATATTAGTTTAAATTAGTATAAATCGTTTTTGCTCTAATTTACCAAGCAACGAGCTAAGTGACTCTTTTTAAGTTGGTTAACAATCCCAGCGGTAAGAAGTATCGGAATATGGTACTTTTTTGTTTTAAAGGGCAAGGTGCGGCCTCTGTGACTGCAATCATGCTGGCAAAGCTTGCCGTGACGGTTGCGTTCAATACAATCTACACACACAACGGCGAACTATTCCCCACCAATATTCGCAATTCAATTCTTGCTTTGTCGAGTGGATCCTCTCGAATCGGAGCAATGATGGCACCTGTTATTATTTATGCAGGTTAGATGTTTTCCATTGCTACTTTATTTGAGAAAATTCTTGTTTGGTCCTAACTGTAAATGATTTTCATTAAAGGTGAATGAGGTGACACAACCGTGCCATCGATCAGCATGGCTGTGGTGATTTTCATTTCGGCTCTTTCTTACTTGTTGATGCCGGAAACCAAAAACACCAAACTTCCGCAAACAATTGAGGAGGCTAGACACCTAAAAAAGTATTATACCTTTGCAACATTTACTAAACAAACTCCGTCCTTTATGCCTGGATTTTACTCCGATAGACATGTCCCTGAAGCGAAAAAAGACGCAGCCAGCGATCGTTTAGATGCCAATGAAGTTATTTTGGTTACTGTACAAGAAGAACTCGACTTGTAAAGTTATTTAAACAAACATCCTTGAGACAAGGAAACAGTCTTTTTGTGCCTGACATGCTTAAGATTGTGCTATGGTTAAGACGTTTCCAAGACTTTCTGAAAGCAAAACTTGAATGTAGTTCTAAACAAACAACAGATGCGGTGAAATATAAATGCTTTGTTTAACTTGGAGCTGACTTTTTGTATAGGTTTCAACAACATATAGTGCACAATAATTAGTTGCTGCACATTTAATAACACCTTTTTGTTGGTGACCTTAATTTAGTTCAGCACAAGATGACGTTTAATTTTCTACTTGTAAATAGCTGTGACAGACCTGAGATTAAAACTACAATTTTTTAAAGGTATGGCAGTTGTAGACTTGAAACTGATTTTTCAGATTATTCACAAAGCAGAACATACTGTGTGTCTCTAGAGAAAACGCAACCAAGTAGATTTCTCAAAAATGAACAAAACATAACAGCTACAATCTTGTAATTCAAAATAGGAGTTTTATGCTTTATATTATAACGACAAAATACGCATTGAGAAACAAGTGCCATTTTAAAGACCGAAAGCATAAATGTCTAAGAACCTAAACAGGCGCGTTGTTGGAAAGCGAACGATTCCTCATGCAGGGTCAGATGTCTTTACTTTCGCCCGTGTATGTCGTAGATGCCCTTAAGGATACAAATGAAGTTTTAAAGCAAGTAAATGTATGTATAGAGCAGTGGTTCTCAACGTTTTAGGTTTGCGGACCGGTAAACTTTGATAACAAAATTTGCGGACCGGTGGAGTTTCAAAATGTAATCACGACAAAAATATGCAATTCAAAAGTATGAAAAATTCAAGTTAGGAGAAGTTTGCTGTTGTCTGTTTGATATCATGCTTGTTAAACGCGTTTCTAATGAAGTTTCTACAAGGCGAAGTAGAGAACATCTTGCATTTCGCAATTGAAACATAAAATTGTAATATATTTGGCGGACCGGCAGGAAAGTTGACGCGGACCGGCGGTTGAGAACCACTGACCTAAGAAGGGAAGGGGGTCTGATGCGGTTTGCATTTAAATTGAGAAATAAACGATTTAATTTCATACATTTTATTACGGTAGTTGTGAGAAGATTCCCATCCAAATATCAATAATCTATTAAACATCATAGTAAAAAAATGTTTCAAGGTAAATATAAGTGAAGAATTTATTAGATTTAGGTTTTTAATGTTAGGTGTAAGTTCATGTCTCACCGCACAGTATGTTTTGGGTACATTTTAAGTTGATTAAAAACAATATCAAAAAATGGAAAAAAACACACATAAAACAAAATCTTACCGGTTAAGGTTTTTTGCTTCCTCAAGAGTTTGCGGAAGTTTCGCATTTTTAGTTTCCGGCAGAAACAGATACGAAAGAGCTGACGCAAAAATCATCACCGCCATGCCGATAGATGGCGCCATAGTGTCGCCACTTTCACCTACAGACAGTTGCAATTGCTAATTACATCGCAGCAAGTTTAATGCGGCAAGTTAATCGCAGCAACTTTATTATGGTAATTACATCGCGGCAATTTTAACGTGGTAAAAACATAGTGTCAAGTAAAACACAAATACGTTAGAGTCGCTATCAAGTATCCTACCAAAACAAATTCATTTTTGGTGGTTTTTGTAAACAAACCTGCAAAAATGACAAATGGAGCAATCATGCTCCCGATGCGTGAGGCAGCGCTTGAGAAAGCTAACACAGTGGTTCGAATGTTGGTTGGAAATAATTCGTTGTTATACGGGTAGAGCACGTTGTAGGCGACATTCACTGTCAATTTTGCCAACATGCTTGCCACCATTGCATATATTCCATTCCCTGAAAATAATATCAAAAAAAACTTTAACAGACAACTCGCCTTTAAAGAGATACAATATTTTGAACCTTATACTTACATTTTGCCAAAAATGGGGCTGAAGCGACGGCTACACTTGAAAATATCATAAATCCCATGTAGCTTTTCTGTCTTCCGAGTTGTGTAACACCAAAATAATAGAGGAAAGACGAAAAAAATTCAGTCAGTGACCCGATGAAAATGTTAATGTATCGATTACCACTCCAATTGTCGTTGTTCAACGTGATAGTGTAGTAGGTCAAAGATGCGATACACCTACAAAACAAGCATTCCTTTAACAACAAAAACGTGTATTTTTTTAAACATGACCTTGTTTCAATGTACTTGTACCAAACCCCAGGAAAACGGTTTCCTTGAGCCGGAATTTTCGGGTTGCTTTTGGGCTTGAGCCGACTTGACTACACGCTGGAACTTATATTTGGCACAATTTCACCAACTTTCAGGCTTAATTCGGGTTGAAACCGGGCTTACAATTGCCATAATGAGCGCTTTAACACTGAGAATTCATTTGCATCTACGCATATAGTTACCATGAAAACAGAACAACGATGAGACGGGCTATCAAATAGCATTCCGTCTTCATTTGCGCGAATGTTGACCAAATTGTGGCGGACGCTTCTTTTTGAGACAGCTTTGCTTCAATGAGCGACAAACTCGCAGCAGAATTGCACTCTTGGCCGTTGTACTTTGCAATCTTCATTAAGACCTCTTTAGCCCTTTCCCGCTGTCCCGTGGCAAGCAACCACGTTGGAGTTTCGTCGATCAACCTGTATGTTGTGCGATATATTAATGTCCATGTATTTAAAATAGCATAAAGAACTGTATTTGCAATGTAGTGTATGAATGTTTGTTCCAGTTTGCCTGAAGCACCTAATACTCAAACCTATTTACTGTCGATTTGACGACACGCTATTTTGGAGTCCAAAAAACAAGTAGAGTCGGATAGCATTTCTCCAACACAGGCTTCATCCTTACGTGTCCTTGCTATTTTAAAAAATGCCCCTTAACAAACAAAATAGTATTTTAATCATTTTAATCTTAGTTCGTGTGACAAACATTCTAACTTTATGTCCTCTCATAGAGTCGTTGGTAAAACCAGTTCAAATGACCTTTTATAACGTTGAAGATGTTTCATTAAGATTTAGTGTTTACATTTTTACAGTGCTACGGCTTTAATGGCACTGGGCACAGACAGTTTTTTCACACTTCAAAAACTATTAAACGCATTGTGTGTAAATAAAATCATATTTTTAATGTATACATTGCGTCAATTGCACAAATACACAAGGATATATTCGGGTAAATATCGGAATACAAATTAAACTTTTGCAACATAATCGTGTTTTGCCCAAGAAAGTTTATTTCCCGATGCATTTTTTTGGTGCAAAATTTGTCCATGGAGGATGTATTGCAATCTGGTTTGCAACTTTAGGCCTGTCCCGCGGCAAAGAATATTACATCAAAAAACAATATTTGGCGTGATGTGTCATGTGGCTATCGCACAGAACTATAAGCTATATCCTGTCATTCACTGACTGACTCTTCCTGTCCATGCACTATTCATCCGATTTGTACAGAGTGGGCATTGCTCGTGATCAATTTCCCAGCATGTTGGTCCACTCGAATGTAATAATCAACTATATCAGTTTTTTACAGTCTTAATTTAAGTCGTGATTCTATTAATATTACTTTTATTGGTCCGCTCTGGGGAAGAGAGTTTAGAAATCACAGCCTTTAAGTCTTCGGAAACTAATGAAATTATTCCTATTAATCCTATGTTGTTGCGGAAACCTTTTCAAACGGAGTAAAAAAAATTATGGTTAATTTATGTTTTTGTGAGATAACTCAATTTTGTAAGATATACCATTCAGCTGAAACAACGTCTCGTAAAAGTGGCCAAAAAACTCGCAAACAACGTAATTAAACCGATTACTATGCAGTAATTTCAACAAGAAAATACGTGATAAATATAATGAGCCATGCAGTTTTCGCAAGCGACAGTTTCTTTTATAAACCATACGAACAAGCTTTTTTACCGGCAGAGGGGGATAAATGACGCGGAAATCAGTTTTGCTAACCCCTGCTCAATGCAATTGGTGACTTCAATTTAGTTGAACCTATTGGGAACCACTGGGTTGGAGCAATGTCGCTTTAGTTTCTTGTTCAGGGCAACACAAGTGACCGAGATAGGATAATGCTTACCAGTAATAGGGAATATACAGCACACCAAAAAGTCCAGTGAATATAAGAAACCATCTCCAGCTTACAAATAAGTAGGTTAACAAGGCAAGTATCATATATCCGATGGAAAATCCCATTTCACAGCAAAGGAAAGCCAAACCCCTTCTTTTAATGCTCATCATCTCAGAACCTGAACAACATTTTTGATGTTTTGCGTGCGGTTACGTGCAACGGATTGTTTGTTAGAAAACAGTTTCAGATTCAAAGTATACAATTTTCTATAGTCCCCTAGTAAAGTCTTTTAAAGTTTTTATGTTATATCGTTACGAGAAACGTTCGAGAAACCGCGCTGATATTTCCGTTTAGGGCGGATTACATTTGGCCTGCTGAACCTGGGGATTGAATCACCTAAACCTGGGGGTTCTATATGCAACTAGCTCTACCCCGTCATGCAGGTTCGTGCGATGGATTGCGATCCTATGGCACAATGCCCAGAACCAGAATTGTAAGTCGGGCCCGGTTCCCGGGTTCGGGCTTGGGTTTCTTTGTACTATATACACTCTGTTTCAGTATTTTTTCAATTAAATTTAACTAGCTACAAGTAGCCAGTAGCTGGACCCGGCCCAATGACAAACAGCCCTGAAAGCTTGCTTAACAGTAATTGTCTATTGTGTTGGTTGTCTTGGTCTTTTCTAAAGATTTATACGCCTGTCAATCAAACTTTTGGGTCTAAACGCCCTTTCCAAAAACGATTCGGGTTTAGGGCTTTTAATTTAGGGTTCTGGCCGGACTCGGGCTCCAGTTTCAGGCCCGTTTACTACTCTGCCCAGAACACAAAAGCCCAGAATCTTTGAAATAGCAGGACATGCACTTGTCTCGATAACCAATGTTTTTTGGTGTCCTTGCTGTTGTATGTAACTGTTTAACTATGAAAATGAGATGAAGTGACAATGCAAATAAATTTGACTTGACTATCTAAACATTACACAAGTATATATGTTCTATATCATGCAACTCGGCGTGAATACTAACCAATAACAACTGTAATTTCAAAGTTGGCTATCGAACAAACACCAGCCATGGTAAGAAACACTCCGTACATCGGAATGTTTGTGGCAAATCTTGTCACGAGAGAAAGAACAAACTGCAAAACGGTGAAAAGCAGGAAACCAAAACGACGGCCATATCTGAGAAAAAGAAACAGTTAAATTGCATATACTCGTTAAAATAAGAGTTCCGTCAAATATTGATTTTAAAACGCACAGAGTTGTAAGCAGGACTTTGGGCATAAATTTGAGTCTAAACCCAAAGCACATAACCCAAATTTATTTTGTATAGTTTCAGATCCGTTTTTGTAGACAAATGCGAGTCCTAATCCGATCGTCAGTCTGGCCTGACTTACAACTCTGATGACGCAAGAACTTACCTTGCAAACGACAAACTAGCTTTCGAATTAAACTTCATCAACGTTGTTCAAATATAAAGTAAACGTAATGATAAAAATGTCTTTTGACACATATTTGTGCTTTTCAAAAAGGAGCAGTCAAGCAACAAAACATAACCTGTCGGATACAAATCCTCCCAGCATTGCTCCTATCATTTTCCCGACCATGTAGAATGACGTCAACATCGGTTTTAACCACGCTTTGTCGCAAACCATTTCAAACTGCAAAAAGTAAAAAGTGCAACAAGCTTGTGGGACCACGTTAAAAAGAATTAAGAGTGAGAAATGCACTGTACATTAAATTTGTGAATGTAATTATTAGTGTGCATAAGGTCATTTTACCTCAGATATGACAGTGTGAAGTTTCCCCTCAAAGTGAAACTTTTTGCAAGCTTCTGATTTTTGGCTTCCGTTGACTGTGCAAATAAAACAATCATTTAACAACACAACGCATATCAGTCATAGAAGGTCAAACTTTTGCGCTAATCGTGACGTTCCTTTTATAATATGTTTATGGAGCAAATTTTTCACAAATAATTGCACTTTCAATTACCCTATTTTCTGTTAATAATTAGATGATGTATTATATGTGTGTGTTAATTCTGCCCATTAATAATTTTTCTGTTGTTTTTGATTATTTTCGGGCTTGCATATACCACTCCCATTCCCACTACGTCAGTGGTTCTCAACTCATTTTAGGCCATGGACCACCAGTCTAAGCGAATAAATATCGTGGACCAGTCCATTGTTTAGTAGGGATATAAAAAAGCATCCACAACAAATTTGTTGGCTAGAAATATATTCATTCAATACATAATTTTATTTTAAGGAGAGATAACAGCTAACAACAAAAGCTTTTTTCGTACTGAATATTCAAAATATAATTAATGTCCTGTGGACCATCCAAAAAGTCAATATGGACCACTAATGGTCCATGGACAACCAGTTGAGAACCACTGCACTATGTGTTTGTTCCATATGACCTTGTTCAAGGGCACATGGAACAAACACATAGTGGGAGTGGAAATTTGTTGGCATATCTGCCACAGGCTGTAACCACTACTGTGTTTTTCTAGAATCTATATTTTTTACCTGCACCGAAAGAGGAATTTCGAAGTAAACAAGCATTAGCATTCCAATCACTTTCGTTTGAACCGGCTTGAACGAAAGACTGATTTCGTAGATCCGTTAACGATGCATTGTTTTTCACCTTAAAGCCAAATAATAAAGAAGCATGGAAGTATGTTTTAACAAAGCAAAATTAGGATACGTAATAATTGTCGTTATACAATTCATAACAATGGCTTAAATGAAACCAACAAGGGGTTGATACAAAAATACTAAAAACAAAACGGTTTTATTCTTTAAACATCTCCATCATTATAAAAATTAATTAAAACACCACTTTGACATCACGCATGCATGCGTACATTATTGTTATAGAACAGAACAAGTTTATCCGGCCTCGGGTACAGATTTATGCAGGTATGCACCTTGAAATGTATGGCGGCCGTACCGTAAGTAACACTCCTTTGTTAAATACTTTACTTTTAAAAGGTATAGATTTTTGAAGCTTGTGAAACTTAATTAAAAGCCAAATAGACGTAGGGCGGACTTTTGTAAGCTAATAATGTGCAAACAATGCAAAATAGACAGGTCACACCAGGTATTGCAATACAATGACAACGTTAAAAACAGATACGGTTGATCAGCAATTCGTTCGGTTCAATATACAGATAAAGTTAGAAATCAAATCTGATTATAGGAACATGGAGATATTATGAAATAAATCACATTTCTTATGTAAGTTGTACACAAAAAGCATAAGAACATTGGCGGCCGTTTGTAAAATATGATATGAACCTGTCACGCGGCCACCAAACTCGAAAAGCTGTGTATTACAAATCAGACATGATTTACTTATTTGATGAGGTACTACGCAGCATATAATGACACAGGTGCACTTACGATTTGAATTTCCCCTTCGCCTTCCGAGCAGTAATAGTTTGGTGTGTAGTGGGTCGACAGAAACTGCAACGCACTAAACGCATTTGGAATAGCGCTAAACAGCAGCAATATCAGAAGTCGTTTTTCGTATTTTCCAAAGTCTGGTTCAGTCTTATCAGTATGCCGTTCCATATTACCAAACTTTCCTAAATATTTTTAGAAATTTCTGTACCTTTGATTTTCTGGAAAAAAACATACTTTTTGACAACCAACAACATACATGTCGCTCCAATCCACGTTTTTAACCTTTATAATAAGGATGGCGTCGCGGTACTAAAAATATAAAACAACTTAGGCTACGCCCAAAAAATGTTGAGCTTTTGAAAAAAAAAACATTGTTAAAATGTAAACACTTACAAAGAAGTATTACATAATTTCCTGCCAGAAAAAAACGTTTGTATCATTTTAACAACAGTATAAACAGTTGTGACAAACCGTTTCGGACAGTATTAAATGCTATAGCTGTGTGTATATCACTTAGTTTCTGTCTCAAACATATACTTCGTTTATTCGCAATAAAGTAAAAAATGCATCTTCAAACACATAACTAAAAAAAATCACTTCAGAAACACACAAACAAACGTATGTTTTACCGGAATTTCCTGTTTGGAACAATTTGTTTCCTCCTATTTCCTTAGTTTCCTTCTAGCCTACATAAACTCATTTGTAAACTGTTAAACACTCTGTAAATACGCACAGGCAATCAAAGAGCATCCATCATTTTGTGCACATTATAACACATGTTTGTGCAAAGAAAACGGAAGGGCTTGTACAGTTTTGCTTAATATACTCTTTCAGTAATGGCAAGAAACCAACAACATTAAAATTACATCACTCAAAATGGCTGACAATCTGTTAGCATCTTTTTTTCGACCACTGGCTTTTTGAAATCCGTTTTAGGCCGCAGGGTTTGAAAGCGCGTTATTATATAACGTACAAGGCCGGAAAAAAAACTGGCTCTGGGCGTAAAACCACGGAGAATTGTACGCGGTGAGTAACCATTCACCATGCTGCATTATTAGCTTTGCGATTAGGATCTCAGTAACAATCGACCACTGAACTATTACATCCTATTCCCTAGTGACTTGGGTTTTAGTTTAACGGTTACTCGATGCCGAGTGTTTTTTGTCCTTAAGTTATAAAAAAATGATTTGTCAGTCTTTATCCAGTCGGTACTTGCTAGATATGTTACTTTAGGTTAATTGTCACGCTTCTTAAGTTACAAAACATAGAGCTAATGTCAAGAAATAGCCCACAGTAAGCCTCGCAATGTTTTTCGTGTTTATCTTATGGTTTTTCATGTTTGTCTTATGGTTTTTCGTCTTTGTCTTATGGTTTATCGTGTTTATGTAACTTGCTGCAGTGCCTGTTAGTTGTTGCTTCATCTCTCCGCTAACTGAATCCCATATTATAAATAACGTTTTTAGGTCAGTTTTATGAGTCAACATAATGAACAGATAATATTGCTAATTTTAACATAGTAATCTACAGCGAAATCTACTGTGCTTGCAATACCTTTCTCGCATGTTACGTGTGTTTAATTCTCAACATTATTTCGCACCATGTATAGGAAGGTGCAAACCCACATAGCATGCGACCTACTGTTACGGGAGACTGCGGAAGTAAAAAACTATACGCGAAAAGCCCGTTATGCGCGAATAGAATTTAGGTCAAATCCGCAGTAATGTTTTGATGATTGCATGTTTAAACTGCGCCAGACAACGAAAAGGCAATCGTTTTATAATGTGACCTGGCCAAAGGCATTTGACTTTTTTTGCTTTAGCCCCCGAATATAAGAATATAAAATCCGTAATTTTTTTGGTGCAAGCCTATCGCACCATTACTTAAAAAAAATTCTTGACAAGCACAAAATACAAAACACACGAAAATAAAGTTTGTGTTAATGTTTGTTACATTACTTTCGGTGCCTAAATCATGAAAGTTATAAACATAATCAAACAAAAACTATAGTCGTTGATATGGCTTTTCTCTGGGCGCTGTGAAACGTGGTGGTGTTGGTGTTGGGTTGCCACGTGCCCGGTGTAACTTTGCTTTTACATTGTTTTAAATATAAGTCGCGCCCATAAGCTAAACCAGTGTGAGGGAGTGTAATTGGCTTTAGTGGTGTGCCGTTATTGCAGGGTTCTGGACCGGTTCCGAATTAAGTAAGCAGGCTTGGTGCATAAGATCGATTTTTCAGGCCTGCCGAAATAATTCGGTAACAAATTGGCGAGCACGCCAGGACCCTGTCACCACAACCCCCGCTGGTTTAGTTTAAGAGAGAAGCCAGTTTCAGTTCGGTTTAGTTTGTTTTTGTTTATGTGTTATATTAACGATGTTTTTTAATGTAATGATGAAATCTCCTCGTTATGGCGGAGATTTAGGTTTGCATAATTTTACCGTGGTGCTGGCGACCTACTGTCGCGATGTTGGAGCTCCAGAAGGATACAAAACCAAGTTGTTACTTGATCTGGTGTCAGACGAGCAGCTGGCTTATTTTCGACGGGCGACGCCCTGTTCTGAAGTCAGCTATGAGGATTACAAGCGGCTGGCCGCCATGTGGGATTGGTTGCAGGCGTTTGGTGAAGGGCTTCGGCCCCATGTCGCTTCACCAAACTTGATGCCGGTGTTAGTCGACGAGAAATGCAGACGAATCGCTTCTCCTGATATATGCAAGCGGTCAGAAAATGAGGCACATCAATTCGAAGAATCTGTTCGACGAGCCGGATGCTCTTTTGCTGCGTTTTCGCGTGGAGTGTTTGTTTATATTTGTGCCACTGTGTGTTTTTGGGGCGAACCTCTATAGCGCCCATTAACAAGCGACGCAAGAGCAAGAAACGCTGCGTTCGCGAGCAAATGCTGTTATGTGCGTAAATTTGTCTTAAAGACAGATTGGACGTTTGACTATTGATGGCGCCGAAGTGCTCATGTTTTTTTTTACAAAGCTGCTAACTGACGTTTGCTTAGTCCTACGGGAGTAGGACGAATTCAGGTTAGGGGGAGTGTAGTGAAATTTTATTTGCTTGTTGATTTTTGTCACCGTCACTTATTGTTTTCGTTCTTTTTCGTTGTGGCACCTGAATTACGTTTTTTGTCCTAAAAACCTTCAATATGTAGCTAATTTGCCTTAACAAGTTGGCCTATAGGCCTCTGATACCAAGCTCATTTATCACTTACCGAGGACTACCATGGTTTCAAAGTTACCAATGGAAAACAGACCACTGACCACCATAAACACTGCATACATTGTAATACTGGTTGACAAACTGGTGAGAATCGAAGCCGCAAATTGATCGAAGGTGAAAAAGAGAAACGCAATACGGCGACCAAACCTGAAAATAAAAGTGAGAGAAAGTTACTCATGACTTAATGAAGTTTTAGTTGTTCAAATATGTGTAGTTCTTACAAGGTTTTGCATAACTTTTGCGTTAAGTTTGTAAATTGTCAGTTTTTTAATAAACTTATTTCTGACGCAAGGGCTTCGAATCTGCCAAGGGAAAACACCGTTTTGAATAATCAAAGGACTAAAACTAAACGAACGTATTTACCTATCCGACGTATAACCACTAAACAGACCGCCAACCATTTTCCCAGCCATGTAGAGTGAAGTTAACATCGGTTTAAGCCAAGCTCGGTCGCAGACCAATTGAAACTATTGGAAACAGAAACACAATTACAGATCTTAGTTTCTCAAATTGTGAGGTTTATGTACAGCCTCCTAAATTGCACATTGCAAAATGCTGGATGCAAACGAACGAACAGTTTCCAAGGTAAACAGTTAAAACAGGGGTATACTGAGACTTGGTCTGGACTTTTTAACAATAGAAAAATATGAAACAAACTGGGCCTTTTACTTTCCGCGGTTTACAGCTACATTATTAATCAACATTGCCTAAAAAAAGACTGCAACATCAATTATATGGTGCCGATGCGAAGATTTTTTTGATTTTTTGACCGATAAGTTGCCTTTAGACTAAACGGTAATTGTAAAACGCTATTTGCATTGTATAAATATCGATAAAAAACATGAAACGGTAAACCGCTATTTGCATTGTATAAATATCGATAAAAAACATGAAAAAAATACCTCCGTTGCAACTGTTTGTACATCCTTTTTAAACTCAAACGACTCACAAGATTCCGTTGCGTCTAACTGATCTTTGCCTTAAACACATCAAATCTGTTAGAATCTAAATAGGATTTTACCAAGCGGTATAATTTGTAAAAGCACAAATATTTTAATTTTTCTTGGTTGTTTGGTGCAAAATATTTCCAGCATTGTTGGTTACAAACGGAAATTAAGCGTGTTTGATTACCATGAGTGTTGTTAAGCGAGCAAGCGTCGATTGAATAGTTTAAAGAGGTGTTCAATGAGTCGTTGGTTACCTTTAAAAAAACACATACACGTTTAAATGGGTCTATATCGTGAACACGAAATAATTCATTGGCAGAAGACAACTTTTTTGCACACAAAAGTTCAAAGGCTGTATTATATTTTATTATTTTTACAATATTCTTAAAGTACTATTCCAATACACGCTAAATTTTGACATTGATAGTTACTTAAGTCAAGTCAAGTTCATTTATTTGCATTGTCACTTCTTTTAGTCATATCATGTTGAACAGTTTTGTAAAACAACAAAGACACCGATAAACAAATACTTGCATTGTTATCCACGTTGCTACTTTGTAAAGAGCATTGAAATGGAGGTGTGTAGTGAGTTGCAAGGAACTGAAGAGCACTGAACGAGTTTGGAATTGTGCTGAGAAAAATAAGCAAAAGCATTCGCTTCTCGTACCTTTCATACGTGCGATTTTTACCTTGCTTTTGCATTTGGGAATTATTACTTTTTCTAAAATAAATCAAAACTGTTAATGCTTGATCCCTATTAACGTTTTCCTTAAAACAGGGGTTCGAAACCTTTTTTCGATCTCGTACCACTTGGATGCTTTGTACTGCCACGCGTACCACTTCTTGCAGAACAACTTATTTAATCGAATCATATTTTATTAAGAATAATAATATTGGCCTACTAAAATAACACTAAAGCACGACAACTAAATTTGATGATATTTTTTTTTTGTTTTTTTTTTGTTTTTTTTTGTCCACCAATTGGCCGAGCAATCATTTGCCATAATCAACGCCCACTGTCCCACAGCGTTGTACGGCTTTTCAAAGCAACTGTGCTTCTTGTTGGCAATTGGCATGACCTGTAGTTTGTAGATCGTAATGATACGAAACAACAGAAATAGTTACGTAACAATCAGAAGAGGCTTGGGGAATTTTTTTTTGTAAACAAAACCAGATAAACAAAATAGAAAGTTGTGAATCCAAATTTTTGTGAAAAAAAACGAAAGCTACTCGCGTACCACTTAAAAAACCTTCGCGTACCACTAGTGGTACGCGTACCACCGGTTGGGAACCCCTGCCTTAAAACCACCTCTTTTTTGAAACCCAATGTTTTTTTATATACTTGGCGCAATTTAGGCAAGGGGACCTTTTACTTAAGAAACCCTAAAATGAAATGCATTGCAAAAGGCCATATACCTCATTCAGTTCCGTAATGATATTTAATTCGTAGCTCTGATCGAAAAAATGTTAGGCAACGTTAGGACTGACCTTTTAATTTCATGAAAATTGTTTG
Source organism: Phallusia mammillata (assembly GCF_965637545.1). Lineage (NCBI taxonomy): Eukaryota > Metazoa > Chordata > Ascidiacea > Phlebobranchia > Ascidiidae > Phallusia > Phallusia mammillata. The sequence goes on from NC_137253.1 coordinate 11,781,973, forward strand.
CAATTTTTTTCTTGTTTTCGTAACCTGTACTGTCAAGAATTAAGGTGTGTGTCACACCGCAAAAAGTGACGACAAAGCAAGTTTTTAATTACACACAAAGTCGTGACGAAAAGTATGTTGTTAACACATGTCGGTCAAGATTTTTTTATTTGCTTTTCGGTGGTGTTAGAAGTTTAGTTTATGCTGCAATCGAAAATACAAATACCCGTTATAGGCAAACAACGCCTGATTTAATATATGTTACCTTAGAAACCAAAAAATAATTTTTACAATTTTTAAAAAGAGTGATTCACCTACTAAGCCAGTGTTTGTCAACCATTTTTCTTGTACCGCACCTTTTACGTGTTCGTTATTTATAAACGCCCCCCTCAAAACTGACAAAAATAAATACGATTTTATTTCACGAACAATATCAATGCGATAATTAAGAGCCAAATGTTTAACAAGCTATGTTTTAGCACTTAATCATAAATATTCTAATGATTAATTCAACATGATACCACTAACTACAGACAGTGCTCACTACTTTTAGTTTGGTACACGTGACGGGCCAAAACTGCATTTGTTTTGTTTTACATTATTGTGTAATAAGCAAGTAATCAATTCGTAGTACGGTTTTGTAGTGATTGTCTAACGCAGGGGTCACCAAACCTTCACTGCGGACCGGATAACATTAAAAATATCTTGCGAGGGCCACATAGGTTACAAGCCTTAACGCGCGTCTTACCGGGACCAACAAAAGTACAATCTTTGTTAGAGTCAGATCGTGCTAAATATAAAATAAGTGTAGGAAATATACACATATATGTCAAGAAATAGGTCACAGTGTATGTGCAACGGTAATATGTTGTAAACCACCCTTCTAGTTTTAATTATTATTACAATACTCCGGCCGACCCCAACAGCCCTGAACATCAGCATTTTCACACATATTGGTTTTAAACATACTAAAATGCTCATAACTTAGTACAATTTCCGTGCATGAAAATGTGTGATGAATAATGTATGATAACTAGGACATGGTGTTCAAAAACATATAATCACATTCAATTTTTTGCAATAGCATTTAAAATACCTGGTAAATCAAAACTTATTTGGAATTTTAAATGGCCAACTATACTTTTAATTTTTGACTCAAAAATAGGTATTCAAATAACGATGCTACGTTAAATTTTCACCCAAAAATAAGTATTTAATAGTGCTGTTACATAAAAATTTAGCACAGTGCCAAACCAAATTACTTTTTTTTACACCTGTCTGACACTGCAAAACCAATTGTTCAACTGAATACAATTGCAAAAAATCTACTCTTATTATTAGAGAGTAACATTTACGGAAAATTTAATTCCATTTCCTACATTTGTAAAACATTTGCGGACACAAGTTTAGTTTACAGTCACAAACAAAACATACTGATGGCTACATTGACGCAATGCACCACACGTTTACAAGTAAAAGTGACATAAAATGTATTTAAAACTGTTTGGATCACCCAGTTGTGTAAGATTCGACAAAATAAATTACACAAGAGCAGTGACCAATACAACCGCAATTGCGTTTAACGGCCCTTAATTCTTTCCCTTTTTTCTTTTTTCTCACTGTGGACACTATCTAACGGTCTAAACTTCAACCACTAATATGTTAACTACTAGTGAATGACAAAAAATGAAACTACTTTTTCAAGCAACTAGGTTAAAATTTTGAGTGCACATTGGTAACTGCTGCGTGCAACCGCAACAAACAGCGATGACTAGACAAAATCAAGCAAGCGAGGATCTCGTCATGGTAGAATAAACGTACGCAACAATACCCCGTGTCCACGGTAAAGCTACTAACACCACAACGAGAATCAGAACTTCGCTTTCACAATGGGGCGTAAACCTTTTATTTAGCGGCTGTAAATGGGTTGGGTTGGGAAATATTTACATAATTTTTTTACATTAGTAACTACTTTTTTGGGTTAGTTTTATTGAATTTTAAGTGCTAATACCTTACCCTGACCCTAATAGCCCTAACCGTGAGCATTTTTGGAGATATAACCAATCAAATTTGGGGGTAGATTCTCGTTATGGTGTAAGTAGCTCTACCAGTGCCGGATTAACCATTAGGCAAAGTATAGGCACGTGCCTACAGGCCAGTCAAAAATCCAGGCCACTTCAAAATCTAGAAATTTAGTCATGTTTTCAAAATAATTACTTTCCAAACTAATAAGTATTTAATACAATAGGTTTATCCAGATGAATTAAACGTTGCAAAAATCGTAGAGCAGGGGCGAGCAACATACGGCCCGCAGACAGTTTCAGGTCTTATATGATAATGTGGCCCGCAGCCACAGTCTGCCGCAATCCCCCACTACTTGCTTACTGCTTCAAATTATAGTTATAAATGCATTTTCTTTTTTAGTGACGCTCCCCGAAAGCAAAAAACTTTCCCGCCGTTGTTGCCATTGTACCCACTGATCTCTATAAACCCTGGATTGCGCTACTCCGTTGAGCGGTTGGGTGATTTTTGAAGCAAATTGAAGCGTAATGGCGGCTGAAAAGGAAGCCGCAAAAATGCATTGCGGGCAATGGGAAGAGAGTGGAAAAATGTCGATAAATTTTGTTTTAGGCATTTTTGTGGCGATTTTTTCTGATATGATCAGTGGTTTAATAGGACGCATGTATTCCAGTGTGTAATAACCTATAAATATGCGTAGATTGACTGTGAGGTGTAAGTATGTGTACTGGGAATTAAAACGTTTTTAAGTTAGTGTTGAAATAAATCTTTACTGAGTTGTAGTAAATGTTTTTTGGTTCAATATGAGTAGTTTACATGCGTTCCTCTATATTTAAGACATAAATCCAACAAGAATGGCTCTTTCCTTCACACATGATGATGTGATACTTCATTTAACATCATCTTGTGCTGATCCAAACTGCTGTTTTTGATTGTCACCAAAGTCTTGGAACTAAAATATGACTTTAAAGGTTTTTTGTTGCAGTAGGTTTAACATTTTTACTTGTATGCTACAAACTGTAAACCTAGTATGCTCAATTGTTTTAGCTTATTTAATGTAACCTGTTTGCAACCAACATGTGTAGAATAAATTTTTGTCAAAATGTTTTGAATTCTCAAACTTAACTAAACTCCAAAATCTCAAAGAGATACATGTACATAAATGCATTTAAGACCTCACACCCAAATGAGATGCCTATTTATGTACTATTTTAGTCAGAATCATGACATATTGTTTTATTTCCATTTCATTTCCATTCAGTATGCAATATCCTGCAAAAACACATGCCTACACAACACTCCAACACCTAAATTCTTTCTTGCAAAACACGAATGAAGGCAACGATTACAAATGCACTATATAGGCAAGTTCATACAGATATCCTGCATTTATTGTCAGATGCATCACTATTATTGGTGATCCCATTATAACAGATGGTGCGGCATTCACCAGATAAAAAACCATCAAAGTTGTTAATTAAGTTTAAAATGTGCAGCATATCATGTTACAGGCTATGTTTCAGAGATGATTACAAGACATACTTAGTCCTAGTAAAAGAGTATACTCACAAAAAATATTTAATGTAATTCCAATTCCTTCATAGTGTATTTGTTGTAGAAAAAGGCTGTATTGTAATCTTGCAGTGTCGTGAAGCTTGAGGGTGTGGGAAGAGACTAAAACATTTCCAGTGGTCTTTACCTAAGACAATTAATGTTGCTTATTGGAGCCCGATTGTGTCTGAAATGTTTAGAAACAACTTCCTGAGAATTTTTAAATTCTATAATAACACCAATTTTATAATAGATAATAAACACCCAAATCAAATGCACTCAATCAAGAAAAAGTCAAATACTGTTAAAAATATTTTGAGCAAAATATTTGAAATATTGTATTATTATTTTGTGTTTTTAATTAAAACGTTCAAACCACTTGTTCCTCAAAATTTCCTGGAGTTTGATGACAGTCAAAAACAGCAGTTTGGATAAGTAAGGTAATGTACTTAAAAAAGCACGGAAATTACTTATATTGCACAAGAAACATTGATTACCACTCAGTAAAGATTTATTTCAACACTAACTTAAAAACGTTTTAATTTCCAGTACACATACATCCACCTCACAGTCAATCTACGCATATTTATTGGTTATTACACACTGGAAGACATGCGTCCTATTAAACTACTGATCATATCTGAAACAATCGCTATAAAAATGCCTAAAACAAAATTTATCGACATTTTTCCACTCTCTCCCCATTGCCCGCAATGCATTTTTGCGGCTTCCTCTTGCAGCCGCCATTACGCTTCAATTTGCTTCAACCGTGACGGCCAGTAGCGCAATCCAGGGTTTATGGAGATCAGTGATTGTACCATACGTCCATTGTTACGACATAACTGCCAACCATGTATGGCCTGCTTTCACGGTTTCCTTTGTCTCCACACGTGTAGCCTAGTTAAGTGTTTCAGCAGTATCTAAGTCTGTGGTGTATGCATTAAATTTGCTGTGGTGAATAATTTTATGTTATATCAGTCTAATTTTTTAGTTGGCAACTCTGATTATCGGGCCACTTACAAAATGTGCCTATAGGCCAGCAGACCCTTAATCCGGCACTGAGCTCTACCCACGGTTTAGAGTTGTTGCGACAAGTGGGGAAAACATTTAAATTGCACAATTTAGGCAAGAGGGGCTTTTACTTGAGCAACCCTAAAATAAAAAAGCATTTTAAAGCCTATATACCACAAAACATTTTGACAAACCATATCCTTCAGGAACATTATGATACTTAAACCGTAACTCTGATCGAAAAAACATTAGGCAACGTTGAAACTAACTTATTAATTTCTTAAACACTGCGTGTCACACCGCTTTCGGTGGTGTTAGAAGTTTAGTTGGTGCTCTAATCAGGAATTACCCATTATAGGCAACAACGCCTGATTTAACATATGTAATTTTAAACAATAAATTATACCTAATATTAATTAGATAATAGTTATTATAACCAAATTAGACAATAGCTATTATAATGTCAAGAAAACCCACCAGCACTATGCAGTCAGCAAAAATATGAACTTATAACACTATGCCCTATGTTTGTCCAAATTACAAGGTATATGCCAATTCACACCACAACTTACACGATTTATACTGCAATAAATGTTACAGTTGACATTGCTAATCCTTACCAAAGAACGGACAAACTGTGTGTGACACAAAAATAGGAACATCAAAAACAACGGACAAACTGTGACACAAAAATAGGAACATCAAAAAGAGATCTCGCTGAACTTCGCGCATGCACCGACGTAACAATCATAAAACTTTTTGTTGTATAGAGTTGCACTACTTACAAATCAAAAGCCCCACTCGGCAATCAGAATCAAAAATTTTCAGTTTTTAAACAATTTTGAAAAAACATACCAAATAATTTTGGCCCCCCAGACTCTCATTGGCCCCGGTGCGTCGCACCTGCTGCACCGCCCTCTTGTTGGGCCTGGACGCAAGTTTAGTTTACAGTCACAAACAAGAGTAATTGATAGCTTCAATGACGTAATGCACGAGACCCTTCACCAGTAAAGTGATACAAAATGTATTTGAAACTGTTTGGATCACCCAGTTGTGTAAGATTCAACGAATTAAATTACACACGATCAGTGACCTAGGGAACCATTTTTTTCGTTTACCGGTGTTTCTCTCCCTTTCTTCTTATTCCTCACTCTAGACACATTTCTGAAAATGTAATAAGTTAGTCTAAACTTCAACCACTAAGTTAACTATTGGTGAATGACAAAAAATGAAACTACTTATTCAGGCTTCTGGCTTCGTCAATTGTTTGCGGGAGTTTAGTGTTCTTGGTTTCTGGCATCAACAAGTAAGAAAGAGCCGACATAAAAATCGCCACAGCCATGCAGATAGATGGCACGGTTGTGTCACCTGATTCACCTATATAAAAACAATTATACTTATACAGTCAAAAATCTTGTTTAATTCGATTTAAGTAAGAATGAAAACATCCAACCTGCAAAAATTATGACAGGTGCAATCATTCCTCCGATTCGAGACGACCCACTCGACAAAGAAAGAACTGAATTGCGAATATTGGTGGGGAACAGTTCCCCGTTGTGTACGTAGATTATATTGTACGAAACAGATATTGTTAATTTTGCCACCATAGTAACTACAGACGCCGAACCATGCCCTAAAAGAGTAAAATTATTGTATTACAAGGGAATATTTGGTAACAAACACTTTCAAAAACAGAATCAGGCGTACACCTATACACAATATGAGGTTCGATGACAATAAAAATAATAAATCATCCTATACTTACATTTAGCAAGAAAAGGGGCTGCTACAACTCCGGCAGAGGCAATAAACATAAAGGTCATGTAGCTGTTTCGCCTTCCGAGATGTGTGGCGCCAAAGTAGTAGACGAAACACGAACCCATTTCGGTGAGAGAACCATAAAATATATTCAGGTATCGGTCTCCGCTTAAATTGTCGTTGTTTAGGGCGATGACATAATAAGTCATAGTTACAATGTTCCTGTGAATAGCAAACGATTATTATCACCCTGGGTAAAGTAAATTTAACTCCAGTTTAGGCGTTTTAAAGCTCTGAGCTTCCTGTAAGCAGACAAATCACAAAAAAACTGTAGCATTTTTATTAGTGATGCACCGAAGTTTCGGTTGGCCGAAACATTTCGGCCGAATACGCCGTTTTTCGATGTTTCGGTTTCGGCCCGAACTTTTTTGAAAATTCGGCCGAAACCGAACTTTTTGATTGCATGGAAGTAATGCCCAAACTAGCATTTTCACCTATGCAAAACGTCATAAATTAACTAATTGTTGTATCTATAAAATACGAGCCACTTTGTCTGCAAAATATTGCAAGTTTAGTAAAGCTTCCAGATGGTGTAAGTGATTTTGATTTGTCATAAATTACTTCACTCGCATCAACGACACAAGGTTCAGTTGAAAACTTCCATAAGAAAGGGGATTTTAGGTTCGGCCTGATTCGGCCGAAATTATTCGGCCTCGTGGCCGAATATTCGGTTTCGGCCCGAACCTTTTTAGGCGGGTTCGGTGCATCACTAATTTTTATCAATAGATCTATGTACACATGAAAAATTTTTTAGGTACCATGACAACAGCACGATGACCAGACGACCAATCAAAAACCAGGCTTTCCGTAAATGCTGTAGAGTTGAACATATGGTTTCCGAGTGCAAGTCTTCAGATATTTTGTCCTCGATTAAAGCTAGGGTTGCTGATTTGTCGGAACTTTTATTGCCGTTGTGATTTGCTATTTTTCGGAGAATTATTTCTGCTTCATCCTTTTGGCCAGTGGCAAGCAACCAAACAGGTGATTCGTCGATTAACGTAGATTTTGGGTTTTTTCACTTAAATTGGAAATTTGGAGAAACTGGAAGCCTCTGTGGCTTGTCTTTAAGTATCACAAAACAAAACTGAATTACAGATTTTTCACATTTGAATTTCTGATACTTTTTCGGTTGTGTAGTATTGATGTCAAGGTTTCAACAAGTTAATTTAGCAATATAACAATCACCAACCAGAAAAATGGAATGTGCAGCACCCCGATAAGTCCACAAAAGACCAGAAACCATCTCCAGCTTACAAACAAATACGTGAGTAGAGCTAACAGCATGTAACCGAGGGCAAAGCCAAACTCTGCACAGAAATACGCAAAACTTCGTCTCTCAATTCTCGACATCTCAGTGCCTGAAAAATAACCACCTAAGCTCTTCAATCCAAAATTGAGGCGTATGTTTGCATAATATGGTATTTTTTTATAAAATTTATTTTTAATCTTGTATTATCTAGATTCTAGATTAATACACACTTTCAGTTAGTAAAGGTAAAAGAGATAAAGGCTCTTATTTCCAATTGGTACATAGAAATATAATCCAAATCTGCACAATTTACTTCATATAACTCAAAAATCCACAATCAAATTTGGTTTTGTTATGCGCCCAGTAATCTTTGAAGTATGATCAAGTCACTTACCGAGGACTACCATGACTTCGAAGTTACCAACTGCAAAGAGACCACTGATTAACAGAAACACAGCATACATGGTAACATTGGTTGAAAAACCGGTTATAATCGAAGTTGCATATTGACCGAAGGTGAAAACGAGAAACGCAATACCGCGACCAAACCTGAAACAAACAGCAGTAAGAAAAATTTGACATTTCGTTCCGTGATATAATAAAAATATTAACGTATATTTAGGCTATATTAGTACAAATGCGATATGCCAGTCCGGCCTTTAATGTAGATTAAAAAAGAAGGAGGATTTTACGGATTTTAAGGAAAAGACTTTTCGACGTTGTATACATGCTTTCTAAATTACAATCCACAAAACAAACTGATTTACCTGTCCGACATATAACCACAAAACAGACCGCCTATCATTTTCCCAGCCATGTAAATTGAAGTTAACATCGGTTTAAGCCAAGCTCGATCGCAGACAAGTTGAAACTGTAAGAATGTAAATTATAATGCTTTTGCAAACCCAGGATAACTAATTACACAACAAATATTGAAGCAGTATATATTGCTACTCAACCTAAATAGCGGACGCCGTAAATTTTTAAATCACTTTTAATTTTCTGAAAAAAGATTCAAAAATATTACAATGCAAATAAAACCACGAGATACTAAACCAGTGGTTCTAAACCTTTTATGAACGCGGCCCCCTAAAAGTAACCTTTCGGCTTCGTGCCCCCTTATGTTTACCCCCGTAAGACCTGTGGCTCCCCTACCAAAAATGCAAGTAGCAAACTCAACTAAATTGTAAAGGCCGTGATCTATCTGGATATTTTTTGCTAAAAATTAACCTCAATATAGACAAATTGTAATAATAACTGTTGGTTTAATTAGGAAATTAAATCATTTGCAACACACTTTATTCTGAGCATTATAATAGAGAATGGCCCATTATAAAAAAAATTTGTCATGTGCCCTGGTTCGCAACCATTGTACAAAACCAAGGTTTGTTTGTTGGTTCTTTATTTCATCCGTTTTCTTTAAAATACTTTGTTTCAGTGATGTTTTTCAGTCTTTAATGGCTGTTTTGTTACAATTATTGTTGAAATTTCTGAACGATTTTGACAAATATCGGATTGTTGGAAGCTTATAAAAATCATTCTACTTTATCACTGCAGGCTTAACGATTCATAAAATGGATTCGTTGCTGCAAAATGATGGGCACAACTGAGTGAAAACATTCTATAAAGCAAGAAGCGGTATGTTAAAAGTTGTATTGGTCGCAAAGTAAGTTTATGCAAACGCATATATCTTCCCCAGTTATGATGTGAGTAGGAAGCGCGATAGCATTAGCTAATTAGTCATTATGCAAGGAATAATAATAATAATAATTATTAACTCAACCTCAACGCTCCGATGCAATTTGGAATCAGCATTTTTTTTCACGGGGTTAGAACCCAGGACACTCTCGGGGACGAATCCGGTTTAGGGTTTTTTATGTCTGTGTGTGGGTCAGGCGCGCCGGATCATTCGGCCGAGTAATCAGCATTTGTAGTCAATATTTACCATACCCAAATGCAACGCCATCGAATGGTAAAATTATTTACTGGCGGCTTAAACATTAACTTGATTTCTCAAATACTAAACACACACAGTTTTGTTTCCAGGCCGTTCCTTTGAAATAAACTTTCGCAATCACCCTCATTTTATTGAGGTTTAACAACCATCAGCATTCTTTGTTGGAAGCCCCGATGGGAAAATGTGGGAAATACCGTGTGGTAAAGTTGTGAAACGTGACCTAGAGTGGGTATCAAATGATATGTATTTGGATTTACAGGTGCCTGTCGCAACAAACGAAGTATTATTTCTCAGTTCATTTGAAAGTTCGTATATTAGAGCAGCACAGAAAAACACAAACGACAAACAGACGCAGTTAATCATGGAAAAAGGTAAGAAAATATATGATGAGATAGGTCGTTGAAGACAAACTTGTTTGTCAAACAAGGAACATTTAGCCGCATTTTTGTATCAATTAAGTGTTTGAAAGTTAGCGTTTGTAGATGGCCACTTTTTGTCCTATAGACTAATTAAACGTCCAACGTTTGGACAAGTTACCTTGTAATTTACCATTAAAAAGGCTACTCGGCTAAAAGAAGGTAAAAACACGACTGTGACGTAAGTTCAGGTTCTTTTTAGAACAGGTTAGGAAAACATATTTTTAAGGTTGAAACATAAAACAAACTAACTCGGACAGGTCACGACTTTAGGATCGTTTGAAGATTAACTTATCCATTTTCGCTTAATATTACAAAACGAACACCTTAAATTGTTGAAACATGAATCAGTTGAAAGCCTATCGTGTTCAGCAAACACTCAAATCCATTGTCTTCGGTAAACACTTTTTCGTGGCGCAATATCGCGTGTCACTGCCCAAACAAAAGTAACTGTGTTTGCGCTGAACGAAACTTTCACCACATTGTATATATTTACAGAACACACAAAGATGGGCAATGACAATCAACAATTTGCAATAATGATTGGACAAAAGTATGCAGCCCTAATTCGTGAAAACAAGTTCACAGAGGCCGCAGATTACATGTCAAAAATAACATGCAAAACTTCTGAGACAGAGCTTGATTCCTTGCGTTTGGAATATCTCAACCAACAGAAGTGGCCCGAGCTGCTGTGCATGCACTGCCTTATATTTGCGAGTAACGAAAACAAGTATTCGGGCATTCGTTATTTGACACAGTTAAAACAACAAGCTGAATCTCTGTCAGAAACGGCATGCAAAATAACTGAAGCTAACCCCCATACCGCTTACATATTAAAGCTTGTGATACCTCTAATGCGGGATCTCCTTAACCAAATGCTAAAAACCGAAGGATCGCCAGCTGAAGAGCACTGTTTACAAATATCTTGGACATTGTATTACCTTCAACAAGTTGCTGGTTACATAAATGATTCGGAAGCACAAAAAGCGTACTTGCAAGAATGCATGGATACAATAACCTCACAATTTGGCACCGGGGCCAAAGATGTTCGTCTCTATACTTTGTGCAACAATGTTTTAAAAAATCTACCTGACAAAAAACACCAAGGCGCTGACGTTTCGTCAAACGTAGGTAAGCCGTGGTAACCTAATTGTAATTTGTTTTGCGGAAATGCCTGTAATATATTGGCAAAATCTTTCTTTTTAAGAAATACAAGACCCCCATCTCTACAGCACGTTGGAAGCCCCGATACCTGAAGAAGGTTGGTGATGGTAAACGCATAAACAGGTTACTCAAATAACACGCGTTGCACTTTGCATTGCAGACCATTCGATGGTCATTTTAACGAGCAGAAACAGAAGTCCTCAGAAAACGGTAAAATATTGTGACTTAAAAGGGGAAAATTTCACATACAAATAACCTTAAACTCTATGAGAAAACAAATAAATTTTAACAAAGAAAACGTTATTTACACTTTTGGGTCCTCGTTTTTTTTTCAAATTAGCGGGTATTTCAACCCAAATATACCGTCACCCACGTCGGCTAAACCAATGTCAGCTTTGTGGCAGTGGTTTTTAAACTGATAAAGCTTATTAGCGGTTCTAGCGCCGACATGCACTTCGTCATGAAACTCTAAAACAGGATGTGAGAGTTGAACTTCACCAAAAAGGTTTATCTAAAACTCTGTCGCAGCCAGGTATTGTGTCGCGCCACACTTTTTTTTAACTCACCTATCTATCGAGTACAGTACATTTACAAAAAATAAAAAAATTATCTATGACCTAACATCCTTACTGGTTGTGGTTAATTACTGCAGGAATCAATGGCAAAACAGAAGCTGTATAAACTGCATCCCTTAAACAACAACAAGGTGACTAAAAACACTGAGGGACTCGCAAGTAAGAAAAATGGCTTATTATTTTCTGTTTCAAAGTACAAAACCTATTTTTTTAAGACTACAATTCGGGTTCAAAACCCCTGTACCTTTATGTGCTTTGTTAAATTAGCTGAGCGGTACAAACTTATAGATCGAGGCCTTTTAGGATAAGTTAGAAAAAATAATATTTACGTTCTTGTGCGACTTCGCCACATGCTTATTTTGTTTTTAGAAGTAAGCACCGAAAATGATAAGCGTTTGAACGGCATAGCTGAAAAGTTTAGACAAGAATGCAAGCTTGAGAAAGATGCATCACTTTCCGAAATTTTCATGAGTAAAGTTGCACAGCAAAAAAACATGACCGTCACTGATCATCAAGCTGCCGCCGCAAGTGCTTGGATTAGTTTCAGAAGACTGTCTGTAACAAACAATCACAAAAGAAATGATGTTTGGGACGACTTCTATTCCGCTGTTTGGTTGTTTCATTACGAAAGTATTGCCAATTTTGAATTGTTAAGCAGCCTTCCTATGGATAAAACTTTCACCCACATTTCAAGATTTCTCTCCGGATTTTGTAATTCAAACGTCAGAAAAGTGATGAACAAAACATTCGGCCCCGGTCGTGACGTGCAAAGCAAGGTGCTTAAGCTACCAAGTTTGATCGCAAAACATGTAGTTCAGCTAAGGTCCAGCTCAACGCCTTTGCAAATTGTTAGTACCTTGCTCAAAGAAGTCAAAGATCAAGAATTTAATCGTATTGTAGCGAAAGAGCTGCCGGAAGAAATGCTGGAGGAGTGTCAGCTTCTACTTGGTGCTACTTATCCTGAGCAAGTTGAAGCGGTAATTTGTACGTCCTTGATCATCCGCACTTAACCGAATACTTACTATAGGTTTGGATATGTTGGCTAATCTCTTGCCAGGGACATAGGAATTATTGTTTGTACATTGGTTTCAATTTAAATAAATTTTAATTCAAATATTTCAAACTGTACAACTCATGTTGTTTCATGCAATATGGTGTTTTGTTTTTGTTACAGAACACTTTGAAACCAAGCACCATCAAACAGACTCCACAAAGTGCGAGTGAAATGCATGGAGTACAAATAAGCTTCGAAAATAGCCGTGTCATAGCAAAAGGAACTTACGGAGTAAGGATAGTTACGTAAGTTTCTGGATAACATAAGCGTCCCCAGCAAGACTCAATAGACAAGCCGCACAACGGATCCATTAACATGCTATGTTTACGCAGATGTCAAAGAAAATCAGATGGAAAAGTGCTCGCGGCCAAAAGTGTCGACCCGGGGTTTTATAAAGTGATCAAAGAGGAAGAACTTGTAATGAGCAAATGCGACTCCTCATTTGTCGTCGGATATGTTGGGCTGTTGTTTGAAACGGTACGTTATGTATTTCTGGCTAAGAAGATTGCACAAATTACGAAAAGCACAAAAGACAGAGTTCAAAACCAACTCAACAGCAATGTAAAAAATCTAAACCAACATTGTACCTGCCACCAACATCAGTTTAAATACTTGTGTTAGTCTTTCGTTTAGCCCAGCGTTACAAACACTATAGCAGTACATTGCCCACATATTAGAGCATACTAACCCCAAATCAAGCAGTTTATGTTGTCCAATAGAATACAAATTGCTTTGTTAATTATGACGTTACAGATAAACCCTTTGCTTAAAAAAAGAGCACAACAATTGGTAAAAAAAAAACTAAAAGCACTATCCCATAATGATGATTTTGCGCATGGTTATCATAAAAAATGTAAGCTGATTACTGTAACTTAATTTATGTTTTGTTCTTTTATTAGAACCGTTTGATACATTTAAAATTGAAACACTGTGGTAATGTGTCTTCTTTGCATAGGAACGGCTGGTGCATTTGGTGATAGAACTTTGCGGCGGAGATGTATCACAGGTATCACAATTTTACATAACATAAATGTGTTAGAAATTGATTAACGTCACATTGTAAGCACACACTGCCGTTTGTAGTGGGTTTCATGTAAGAAGAAAAAACAGAACATCAGCAACAGTGAATTAAAACCAATTGATTCTGAAACTGGCATTGAGCTAAACATCGACTTTCTGGAATATTTTGACATCAGTGCACATGAAATCATTCTCCAGTCGTGCGATGGTCTACAGTACTTGCACAAACTAAACATTGGTTGGTTAGGTGTACCATTTGTGAAATTTATTAAATATTACCAACTATTGTGTTTTTTTGACAGTTCATCGTGACATCAAACCAGGAAACTTTTTGCTGAAAAAGACAAACGTCGGAAGAAATGTGGTAAAATTGGCTGACTTCGGGTTAAGTAGAATAATTGATTACAACCGATCATCACATTCCACGGGTCCTGCTGGAACAGAGTCGTTCATGGCCCCTGAATGCTACAGTGACAATGAGGATCCTGTTCAAGTGGTAGGGGTTTGTAGACTGCGTTAAGCCAGCCACGCCCGGGTATTTATTAACGACGACAGAACTTGGTTGTCCATTTCGCTTTAAACCATTTTCACTTTTAGTTATTTAGCGCTGTAAAGGTGCTCTTAACATTAAGCATGCGTTACCACACCGTTCTTTGTATAACAGACTTTTTTTAAATAGGAAACTAATCGACTTTTACAGCTGCTAAACTGTTATCTTATCGACAGAAAATCTCCTCGGACATCTTTGCCTTTGGTGGATATGTTTACTATGTTTTAACTCTCGGGAAGTATTTGTTTGGTGACGAAAGCTTTTTACATCAGGCAAACATCAGGAAGAAACAGCCTCCTTCATTTCAATATCTTTTGCTTGCTAGAGTTACGCATGATTTAACTCATTTAGATTTGACACAGGAGAAAATGGTTACAGCATGTGATTTAGTAAAGAAAATGGTATGTTTTGAACCATCAGAGCGACTCACAATCGGTGAAGTAAAATATCATCCAGCACTTTGGAACACAAGCAAAAAAATTGATTTTTTTAAGGTAAGGTCATTAGAAAAAACAAAATCATGTTATTAAACCAATGAACACGGAATAATATATTTGTAATACAGTCGAACAGAGTTGCAAGCGGGCCCGAAATCTGAGCCCGAACCCGGCCCGAACCCGAAAGTATAAGCCCGAAGCCCGACCCGAACCCGAAACGTTTTTGAGAAGCCCGTTTAGGCCCGAAATTTTGATTGACAGGCCTATCCAAAAAAGCCTTGCAACAAAGGATGAGAAAGAAAAAAGAGAAAGACAACAAACACAATAAATAATAGTAGACAATGGGGTAAACAACACGTTTTAGAGTAGAGTGGGCATTAGGTCAAAGCTAGAGACTTGTTACTTAGCTGAGTGATTTTATTAAAAAAAAATGGCGGACACGGAACTTAAAGTCAGGCCCGTTTTAAGCCCGTTTTCTCACAAATACCTAAGCCCGAACCCGGCCCGAACCCGGCCCGAACCCGAACCCGGCCCGAAAAGCCCGGCCCGACTTGCAACTCTGCAGTCGAAGCTAAGGTGACCTTTGGACAAACGCAGTTTAAACGTTAAACATACAATAGCAATTTTGTTTAAATTACCTTGTAAGTTCGTTGCAGCAATTTTCTAATCCCGGCATGATACAATATTTAGGAGGTTTCCGGTCTCCTTGAAATAAAAGGAACTCGCTCAATTGATCGAAAAACTTTTAACAAATTCAACCGTGCGTTTTTGGAAGATACACAATATCCCGTGAAAGCAGAAAAAGTGGATTTCGATGTGACATCAGACACTCTACCCACGCTGGGAACAGACAGTTATGGTGACAAGACGTGTAAGGGAATAGAGGACGTCATTCGTGTGTTACGAAACAAGGTAGTGCTTCGTATTTTTTAACTGTTAAGTTATTGTTAGAACTTTTAAGTTTAACTGTTAAGTTATCTTTGATAAAGATGACATAACCAATGGACAATGACCTAAATTGAAAGTTTTGGAGTTGTTGGACATAAGGGAAGTCTAGTAACATAGCTACTTAAATAATTGTTTTTTTTATTGACATATGATGTGAAGTCAGTCCCGAATCAAACCGGTATGTTATAAAAATCCTAGCCCCAAACTCGAACCAAACCCGAACCCGGCCTTACAACTCTGATCTGAACATGAGTAAAACCGAACTTAAACTTTTACTCATTGCGTTGTTAGATTACACATGCTTCAAAGCTCCCAGAAAAGGAACGCATGGAGCTTGGTCTGCACAAAAATAAGCAAAATCTGGATCAGTTTCTGACTCTTTTTACAAAAAATGTGCCACATCTTCTCATTCACTGTTTTGATTACTTTAGCAACAACAAAGACCTGCAGGAGTACTACACATAAACAAAACACTGCGCAAAGCAATTTTATGATTAGCTCAAATTCACTGTTTGTAGTCAATGTAACAGGTGTCACCCCCACTTATTCCTATTCAATGAAAGTTAGTTACTATAGCCTGTCGCTTTGACCTTATAGTGCTTATTACGGTACATGTTGCGTTATTGTTCG
This sequence comes from Phallusia mammillata, assembly GCF_965637545.1. Taxonomy (NCBI): domain Eukaryota; kingdom Metazoa; phylum Chordata; class Ascidiacea; order Phlebobranchia; family Ascidiidae; genus Phallusia; species Phallusia mammillata. Next base: position 11,798,351 of record NC_137253.1, read on the forward strand.
TATGCATCGCTACACTGTTAAGAATCGTACACTTGTTTGCACTTTACTTTTGCAATTACGGCAAGCTTACATTTCGAGCAAAATGATTTTGTACAGAGAAAAAAACATTAATTTTTGCTTTTTTGATATACTTCTATATGTACTAAACTCGCAGTAGTTCCCAACGTGGGCGTCAGGGCACCCTTAGGGGCGTTTGCTATCATTGAAGTGACTCTGAAGCACAAATGGGCGATTGAAGAGGCTGAAAAGAGATTGGTATAGTCAAACGAAAATGACAAAGTAATTTTGGTCATTTTTCTTCCTGCGACCAGTAAAAGTAAATTGGGCCAAAGGTTTATGCTACTTTGGTAATGAACCATGTCTTTTGTGCTGATGTCACAAAGCATTTTGTGTTATAGTCAAAAAGTGTCATATATCGAGTTTGTCTGCTATTTAAGAGCATAATTTGCACTTAGTAGTTTGAGTTGTGCTTGATATATTGTTTTGTATAGTGTATCATCCTATCAACACCGAGTACAACACTGAGTATGTGGTTAAAAGCAATGAGCACTGTAAATGCAAAATGAAATAGCATTTATAATGATCATACTCAGGGCCCTCGAGGGCGAAAAAATGTGCTGGTGCAGGTCAACTTCTGGGCCCCCTTTGAACACTATAGTCATGTCTAGAATTGTGTGGAACCTGTGGCCTGAAGGCCACATGCAGCTTTTTAGGGCAATAAGTGCGGCACAATACATTGATATTATCGACTGCACCAGGTCAGGTTCGGCCCGCGAGGTCATTTCATCGGGCCGGGACCGTATTTTTTGGTTTGCGAAATCGTACATAACTTTGCAAATTCAAAAATTTAATTACTCCCTGTGAATGTTTTCCTGCAACGACATGTGTAATTATTACAACTTACAGGAATGATCCTAATAAGCCATGTGTGTTACATTACAGACAAGACTACAAGTTTTAATTGGTTGCGAACAAAATGTCTCCTTTGATCACTTGTGACGTGATATAGTAACACTGCTCGGAAGATAAGACTAACTTTAAAAACCAACAATCGCATCACCACACTTCGAATAGTATTACAGATAGATCTCTTGGCGATACGATAAAAATGGCGGGTCGAGTTTGGAAAGACTACGTTAAGCCTTGTAAACTATGCGGTCCTCGCGACTTATTATTCAACTTATCCAAGCGCGAACTACAACACAATGCCAGCGAAAAAAAGTTTTTGCATGTAGCAGCGACTCCGTGAAAATTAAGCAAAAATAACTACGAATTGCCAAGTAAAGTTCTGCTGTTGTTTGGTTAAAGCCAGTTAAACAGGTTATCTGGTAAAAAAATCCTTTTTGTTGTTGGTATACCGAGTTAGGTCAAGTCTTTTTACAGCAGAGACTCCAGTCAGGTTGAAAATGGTGACTCAAGTCGGACTCGAGACCCCATCACTGCTAATTTGTTTAAAACAAGGTATATCTGCTTTGACGGTAATTTTCACATCGGTAGATACTAGGCCAGTGATCTTCAACCTTTTTCAAAAGCGACCCCAATTTAAGAGAAAATGAAATCAGCATTTACATGCGACCCCATTTTCTTCCGATGGGGAGAAAAATGCTTCAGTTATGCCGAAACTGAAAGTACTTTCATCAACTATTAGCGTATTCAGCGTGCAGTATTACAGTTAAATGTTAGAACCCATTTTGATTTAATTTGGCCAGTCTAATTCGCGTTAAAGTTTACCTGTTTGCAGAAATCAGCAAATTTATGTATTTTTCCCTGTACTTGCTGTATTACTTTGGACACAGGTCATTCATGGGGCTCTATCGCGTAACTATGGCGGACAACTTGCTTATAATCGGGGCGGGTTACATTTTAATTTTATACCGTTATTATTTTTACACTCCGATTTTTTAATGTATTTGGGGTTCAAAACGTATGCATGTACAGATTATACGTCGATATGCGTTCTGTTGGGCACAGTTATCAACGTAACTAACAGATATGGGCAAATATTCATACTATGTAACAACTGAAAGTTGTATTATGAAACAACCATATCTAAAATTCCAGCGTGCGGCTTACAATCGTAGGGCCGCTTATAAACGAGGGTGGCTTACAATCGAGTAAATACGGAATTCGGTTTTTGATTATTGCATCACAATAATAAGATTGTGACACGAGGTACCAAGCTGTACTGCAAAACATGAACAAAGGTTGCGAACTAAAACAAAAACGTATCATTTTTGGTCATAAATTTGAACGCCAATAAAGTGAATTTATAGCGACCCCAGAAAAAGTTTAGACGACCCAACTTGCGGACGCGACCCACAGGTTGCATACCACTGTACTAGGCCTACCATATTTCCATCCCCGAAAATGAGGACACATTGTTAAAAAAAACATATAACTTACTTCAAGCGGCCCCCCAAAAATAAAAGCGTCAGAAATTAGACGGTATACCATAGTTTAGTTTAACGTTTATCACATCACAACACTAAAATAAGCTTGTATTTAAAAAAAATGTAAACCACACCTGTATTCTTAAAAACATAAGCTAAAGATGTATACTCGGCTGTTTTCAAAGGCGAAATAGTCACATATGTATTTGGTAAATCAGAAATTCTTTTAAAAGGAGGACATTTTGTCGCTTTTTCTTGTCCTCGTAGGACAATTTAGTTTTTGTTAAAAAGGAGGACATGTCCTCCAAAAAAAGACTTATGGTAGGCCTGGTACATACAGAACAACTAAAAGTGCCAACAATGCCGATAAACAGCAAAGTAAACGTCTTTACACACACAACTTTAGCTTTATGAACCGTAGAAAATATTGCCCAAAGAAGTACCTCGCTTATTGCCAAATTTGTGACCAAATTAAATACGTGTAATAAACGTTACTATAATGAGCCAAAAAATCACCAACCTTTCCTATTCAGCGCAAATGTGCACTTAACACCATGCCACACGCTTGTCCAAATGAAAAGGTAAATGCCCATTCACACCACAAAAACTTACACCACTTATACTGCAGTAAATGTTACCGTTGACATTGCTAATCCTTACAACGGACACTACTGCGGCAAAAACACACAGAAACATCAAAAAGAGATCTCACTATAATTCGCGCATGTAGCGACGTAACAGTTATAAAACTTGTTGCATACAGAGTTGCATTATTAACAAATACAAATCCAATTTCGGCATTCAGCATTAACACTTTTTAGTTTTAAAACACTTTGAAAGAACATACAATTTTTAACCTAATGATTATGGCCCCCTAGGCCTAGACCAGTGGTTCCCAACCTTCCATGGACTGTGGACCCTTAAAAGTGTCGTTTTTGCCTCGTGGCCCCCTTCATGTAACCTTGTAGGTCCTGTGGCCCCCTTAAAATGTAAATGGCAAACTCGTGTGGAAATTGGATACTAATATCGGCTTTAAACAGGTCGAATAGAGTAAATAAGGGTCCGCATTCGTAAAAAGCCTCAATATAGACAAATAGTATGCAAAATAGTTGATTAAATTAGGGAATTTTTAGTGGGTGTTTCGGGTAAATCTACACCTGTGGCCCCCCGGAACACAGCTCGTGGCCCCCCTGGGGGGCCATGGGCCCTGGTTGGGAACCACTGGCCTAGACTCTCATGAGCGCCGGTGCTGCGACATAATTAGACGAAACATGAGATAACAACTCCAAATATTTAGCCTATAGAGCAGGGGTCGGCAACCCCTGGCACGCGTGCCAAGGTTGGCACGCGAGGTGGTTTTTCATGGCACGCCAACCGATTTGCGTGTCAAATTGAAGTAACAGTTTAACCTGTTACACTGCGTGTTTACAGTTTTTATCATACCAATGTCCTAAAATCCAGTCTTACACAAAAAACAAAAAAACAAAAAAAAAAACAAAACACTCTCGTTTCTCTTTATTATTGATATCTGCTGGCACGAACCACTATTATTCAGAAAAACGTTGGCACGCGAGGTTATTAACACATGGAAATAACAAGTAATTTGGCACGCGTCGCCTAAAAGGTTGCCGACCCCTGCTATAGAGTCTATATAGTTATAGACAGTCAACTGAATAAAAACGGCAATTTAACATTTATTACACTGTTCAGCACATTTATCACACTGTTTAAGTTATTTAAAAGAGGAATTTATGCATGATACAGCTTGCTTTTTCTTGACTAATATGGTATTTTGCCCAAAAAAACAGTTTGAATACTGGTAAAATGTTGGACAACACAAACAAAAAACTTACTGAATCCTATACTAAGTCTTTAAGTTGACCTAAAGCATCAGAAAAACGTACACAAGCAGAACACCGTAAAACAATGGTAGCCTTACATTTTCCACGTCGTTTTACTATGTCTAAGCTGCCTTCTACTTAAATATTGCTAATTAAACCAGCATGCACAGGCTTCAGGCAAACACAATGGAACGTCACAATGGCTTCTGTGATGAAATTTTGTACTCAAAATACAAGATGTGTAATAATGAAAACATCACAATCGTTTCCTCCGTAACCTTGACTGGACAATAAGCAATTTGGCAGTGTTTTCAAACCGGAATCATTTGGGAAATTTTGCATGCTGCAAGATAGTTGTGCAAAGTGAAGCTCGCGAGTTTTTAAAAGAAAAATGGGAAATTGTTTAAAAAAGCAAAACAGAGTAAAGGTAGGAGGAGTTTATAGAGTTAATTGTATTGTGTTATGGTTATAAAATTAGGCAATTGAATTTTAAATGTAGAAACTCAAGGGTCACAACAATGACAACAACTTTAGAGTGATCGAAGTTGAGAAAAATAAACCACCTCAACCGTTTCACAAGGTAAGTGTTTCTGTCTTTTTGTGTTTAAGCTGCTTTATTACATAACCAGCAAAACTGTGCTGTTAGAAGAATATAGAATTGAACTTATTTTATTATGTTTAGATGGTTCCTGTGAAAATATGTGAGTTGAAACCAAAGAGAACTACTCCGGTAAGATAGAAGTTTGGTCGTGTATGTCCGGATTCTTTATAGCTCATAGTCTTATCAATGCGTTGCAGAAAATACAAGGACGTCATTTGGTTGTTAAAGTTGACTTCCACAGAGCATTTGATAACCCGGATGACAAAAACGTTGCTGAGGTTTTTCATGCCGAGGTATAACTATAATTCCGATGTTGCAATATTTTCTCGACACAGTTAATTTTGATCTTCTCCAACCTGATTCACGCCACTAACATCTCAGCTTATTCACATTTGCAGAATAAGAAAGGCAAAATCTTTGCAAAAGGAGATACTGGTGGTGAGAAAGAAGGTGAAAAATTACTTGCTGTAAAAGCTTTTTTACTTGCTGTAAAAAAAGAGGTCCCCGAGGTTGGTATTTTGTCTGCTTAATAAGTTTACATTTTTTATTTGTTTCACATTAGTATAACATGTGTTTTTTTTTCCTTTTCAGGTTGTGGAAGACACTAACCGTGCACCAATGCCAGCGTTGGTGGAAAAGCCCGTGCCGGCAAAATATCCGGATTTTTCTTCCGTGACCACGTTGCTGGATGAGGTTTTCCAACGGGTAAGTTTAGGTTTACGCAACTGAAAAAATCGTGTTCTAAGCCTCTCTGCCGTAAACTAATGATGATTGTTCATAATTGCACTTTTGCACGAGCTGCGTTCCGGGGGGCCACGGGCGTAGATTCACAAGAAACACCCACTAAAATCATTTTCACTTTAACTTTATTCCCGAATTTAATCGACTATTCCACATACTATTTGTTTATAGTGAGGTTTATCACGCTCATTTACTCTATTAGATCTGTTTAAGGCCAAAATTAATACTGCATTCCAACGCGAGATTGCTATCTACATTTTAAGTGGGGCACAGGTCCTGCATGGTAAATTGAAGGGGGCACGAGGCCAAACAGTTACATTAAGGGGGCCATGGTCCACGTAAGGTTGGGAACCACTGGGTTTGAGTCTCAAGTCAAGTTAAATGAGGTTCGAGTCTCAAGTCAAGGCAAGTCTTAAAAAGTTATTGAAAGGATTTTTTGTAGGTTTGGATAGTTATTCTCGTGGAATGGTATACCGCCAGTTTTACCATAAAACTTACACTGCTTCATTACTGCGAACATAACTTTCTTTGAGTAGGGACTCTAGTTTCAAAAACACGTATTCGACATTCATTAAACAGCTTCGAAAGAACGTCAAACCTTTGTTTTTGAAAATCCCCGGGCAACTATGTAGTCAGCACAAACGTGAACTTAAGGCAATGTCCGATGCCTATCCTGCCATTGAGACAGGCATCGGACATTGCCTATATATATATATGTGTGTGTGTGTGTGTGTGTGCCAACTCACACAATAACTGTTACCATTGACATTGCAAATCCGTACCAAAACAAAAAATAGGAACTGCAACAAAAGGAGATCTCGCTCCAATTCGGGCACGCGCTGACGTAACAATCATAAAACTTGTTTCATAGAGTTGCTCTGCTAAGAAATTAAAATTCACATTCGGCCATCAGCATCAACATTTTTTTGTTTAAAACAATATTAATAGTACATATTTGATTCTGTAATTTTCAACCTAAAAATTATTGGCAACCTATACCAGTGGTTCCCAACCTTTCTACACCGCGGGACCGTTAAAATGAAAAAAAATTCCGCGGACCGACAACAAAATATCGTGGTAAATGTATCAGATATTTGTAAGCTATTTGTTTACCAAAGTTGTCGTTGCGCAACATAATGCAAGATTTAGTTATAATAGCCTATGTATTAAGGACGAAAAAACAACAACCAAACAGCAATCAACTCAACTCAAACAGCAAAACGCCAATTCATTTACATACAAATTCATTTACATGCTAGTGGGATGTTTGCTGTTGTTTCTCATCTCAAAAGCGAAGAATAACCAAATTTATAGACGCAGTTTATGACAAAACAATCATAACCGTCACAAAAGCTTTATTAATCAATTTTGCGGGTATGAGCCACCTCAGTTTTACAGCCAAGCGTAAGATGAGTTTCGCAGGAACAACTTTCCATTAGGCCTACTTATTATTCCATTTTAAAAAGTAGCTTGGCATAAAGTAAGATAATTTGCGGACCGGCAAATTATTTACGCGGACCGGTACCGGTCCGCGGACCTGCGGTTGGAAACCACTGTCCTAGACTCTCGCGGGCCCCGGCGCACCGGCTGCACCCCCCTCTGGTGGGGCCTGATGACTACAATCATATGTAATACGAGATCTTGCAACTGTATCAGCAAAAAATAGACAGATATACGAGTATTCTGCGACAAGAAGTGATCGATTGTTTCATTTTTAAACAAAAAAAACAGAAGCGATTGTTCGCGCACAATATTTATTGTTTTTATTCCCTGTCTGTGACGTAACAAACTGCCCTTGAAACATTCCCATGCAAAAGGATCATACAGAAGTACACTAAATTCATTTTGCAAAACAACATGCATGTTGCGGTGGAAATATTTGAAAGGATTAAACTAACTTTTAATTGGTAATTTGGTTTTAATTTGACAAAGTCTTTTCAGTTTATAAATATATATACCTTTGGACCGCGAGTAGAGTGCTAGACAAAAATTGCGAAGGGACCGTTAAGACAAAAAAATAAAAAAGTTGAGAACCGCTGTTTTAGAGACTGGTGTGACTTATGTTATTAATGAGAGCTTAGTAATGGTGTTTCAGCATCTTGAGGTTTTTCCTCTGTCATTTTTTCGTCACCAACTTCCAATCTGCGATTTCTCGAAGAAACTAGGGTTAACATCAGTAGACACATTAACACACAGGCACATTGAAACGCAAGCACCCCAATACTCTTCCAGTGTTGGAACATGACCCTTGCAAGAATGCCCATCAGCAAAGCGATTAAAGTTTGAATTCCGGTCATCCAATTGTTGACCAGCGTCTCGTCGATCGGATAAGTTAACTGAGTAGCCATTTCAAACAGAACTACGACAGTAAAGCCAGTCAAGAACCCAAACAGTGCGTTACATGCATATAAGCCTCGAGTGTTTTTGTATATTGCGCTGATGGCAAGTCCTAGAACTGCCAGCAAGTGTGCAGTACTCCCACATACCGCCATAAGCTTGTATCTTTTGAAACGATCGACTACTTTGCCGCCAGAAGTGAGGCCAATAATGGCGCCAACGCCGAATGTACACATGATATAACCGCTTAATGTAGATGGCTCAATGTTATTCGCAATGTGAAGATCAGCTATGATTTCAGACATCATCATATTTTCTATAAGTTCAAGTTGAAATATAAACCCGATGATTATGCAGATTAAACCATAAGAGGGTATGGAAAAAAGTTGTTTAGTTTCTTTAAAGAACTCTTTTGCACACCTTTCAAGTTTAACTTTATTATTCTTTAAACCTTGGGCATAAGTTGGTGGTGTTGGCGGTTTGTCAGTTAAGAAAACCACAAACAAGCAAGTTACTGTTACAGAAATCGCCAGAAATGCTCCGTACATGTAACGCAATTGACGTTGTCCTGCTGCTAAAGCTTCACTGTTTAACATTCCGTTGTGTTTTAATGTATGGTTTGAAGGTGTCACAAGATATGAAGGCAATGCGTATCCAACTTCATTTCCCACATACAGACCGACAACATTTAAAGCAATTGCTGTTCCGACTTGATTTTCTGGAAACCAAAGCACAGCAAAAGTTGATGGTGCACCTACTGCTACTGTTTCCGAAAGTCCACAAAAGATTTGTCCGAGTACTATCAGAGGAATCAGAGAACGATCGATCAGAGACAAAGTAACAAACAAAAGACCAATGGTCGAGCTGCCGGCGATTACAAGTACAAGTCCTTTTAGTCCAATTTTATCCTTGAAAATGAGAAAGGCAAGGGGGAATGTTATGACTATAGCGCTGATGTTTCTTGCGTTGGTGATCCAATCCACTGTTGCTGGAGTTGATTTGAAGAACTCAACGTAAAACCAGTTGATTTGTCCGTAACTGGCAAATGATATTCCGGCACAAAATTGTAGAACAAATAATCCGAAAAGAAATGCCCATCTTCGTTTATACAACTTAAATTGCTCTTGAATAACATCCATAGCTATTGAAATATTTAGTTTTATGAAAAATGCTAAGTCTATTTTCAGTTTGACCTGCAATTTCTACGAAGAAACAACTGAGCGTAAATATCTAGTAACAAATGAAACCTAACGTCTGACCTTTTTTCGCGTGAAAATCCAATGTAAATTCTGCGTTAAACAATAATCTGGCAACCAAATGCTAGATGGATATGGTTTGTCACGACACATGCAACTGAGAATGAATGGTTGTGAATGTTTACAGATTCATTTGTTAGCCTCTTCCCACAGGATGGACTGACAGCTAAAGATTTCCTTGAAAATTATCTACACGTGCTAGCGGATTTTAAGCGTCGCTCAACATTTGTTTTCATTTTGATAATTTTTCAGTCATTTAAGAAGATTTACCAAGATGAATTTATGCAACTTTTAATAAAAAAAATTTATGCAACACCAAATCTTCACATTGAAGCAAGTCTTCGAGAAATCATGGGAATATGCCAAAGACGTATTCGCATGTTTCGTCGACCTTGAGAAGGCATTTGATCGGATTCCTCGAGAACAGCTTTGGGGAGTACTACAGGAACATGGCATCAATGGCCAGCTGTTGCTGGCCATTAAATCATTTTACAATCAGCCCGAGGATTGTGTTCGCGTGAACGGCAAACAAACTAAACCATTCCATGTGGGGGTTGGTCTTCGGCAAGGATGTGTATTGTCACCACTTCTTTTCGTTATCTACATGAACTGGATTGACAAGTGCAGCCAAACTGATGATTGTGTCACGATTGGAAGCTTTAAAATTAGTCGTTTGCTTTTTGCAGATGATCTGGTTTTGCTTGCTTCTGCTGAATCTGGCCTCCAACACTCATTAAACAGCTTTGCTGCTGCATGTAACACCGCAGGGATGAAAATCAGCACAAGGAAAACTGAGGTACTCCGTCTTTCCAGAAAACCTGATCAGTGCGATTTACAAGTAGATGGAGTTTCACTGAAACAGGTAGAGAAGTTTACATATCTTGGGGTCACATTTACAATTGATGGGAGACAAGACACCGAAATTGATGTCAGAACTGGAAAAGCAAGCTCTGTGATGAGAGCATTGCAGCTTTCGGTTGTCATGAAACGAGAATTGTCGAAGAAGGCGAAGATGGCGGTATTTAAAACCATCTTCATTCCCATACTCACTTATGGTCATGAGGCGTGGATCATGACCGAGAAGGTGCGATCACAACTACAAGCATCTGAAATGAGGTTTTTGCGTAGGGTTGAACGGGTTACTTTACTTGACAAAGTACGTAGCTCCGAAATCCGCAAATCTCTAAGCGTCGATCCTCTACTTCTCAAAATCGAACGATCCCAGCTGAAATGGTTTGGCCATGTTCACAGAATGCCTCAGAAAAGGCTTCCCAAACAATCTCTGTTGGCAAAACCAAAAGGGAAGCGGCCCACTGGACGACCTCGAACTCGATGGTTAGATCAAGTTAAAAGCCTGGCCTGGAATCGCTTGGGAATTTATCCGGATGAACTGAAGGAAGTGGTGACTGACCGTGAAGTGTGGAGGCTCAATCTTGAGCTGCTGCCCCCGCGACCCTCAAAAGGATTAAGCGGGAAAGAAAAATGATGATGATGAATTTATGCAACACAAATGTGGCCGAGAATAAGGTAAGACCATAATTAAGCCAGTTTTTTTCCTAATTTGGCCGAACCAGAAAAACTCGACTTAAAGGTCTGGTCCATAGCTAATGAAAGGTTTTACAATTGTACAAAATCTTTCGGCTGCTCTTGCAAATATGGTCAGTTGCCCAGAAAAAAAGAAACAAAGCATTATTGACAACTCCAAAATTGTGCCCAATACTTTTATGGGGACAAGTCGAAGTCGTTATTTTATTGTTACTGTTGGCTAAATTTTTGATATCTAATCGCTGTGAAATTAAAATCAACTACAAAAAAAAAACGTTCGCCATAAAACGCGTCGACAGACTTCTGGCGCTTAGGCATCGGCGCGTTTTTCTTGGAAACAATGATGAGCTTTTAAGTTTAACAATGGAAAGGAAGAAAAGCAAAAACAGAGCATTAGTTCTTTGTTGCAAGCTAAGAAACTTTGATTTGTTGAAATCCAAACACTATGTGTTCTGTGGACGGATAAAATGTCTCTGATTTATAACATCAGCATTTCAATACATTTTATCAGAAATATTTTTGCAGCCTGTACTATTATTAAAAGGGCGTTTGAAGATCGGATTATAGTATTCGACAATCAAGGAAATATAAGATTTGGAACAGTGATGTAAACTACACAGCACCTGGAGTTATACAAACAAAGGGGGGCTGTTTCTATTTGGACTATTTGTTCTGCAGGGTTTTGGCGGAATATCATTCAGTTACGGGCAAGTGAATAGTTTTTACGTTAAGTTCTTCAATGCAACTCCAGCACAAGTGGATTGGATTACCAACGCAAGAAATATCAGCGCCATATTTATCACATTTCCTCTTGCCTTTAGCACTTATACTAGTCAGCGCCGGCAGTTTGACAATCGGTCTTCTGTTTGTTACTTTGTCTTTCATCCAACGTTCGTAGTTTGCTCTGATAGTACTTGGGCAAATCTTTTGTGAACTGTCAGCAACTGTAGGTTTGGGGGTGCCTTCCTCTTTTGCAGTTTTGTTCGATTGACTGTGACCTTTAAGATCGTTTTGTACTTCTTGACATGCGGTTGCTTTTCAGATGGCCTGTCTATAAATCTTTTACTGAACATTATTGGAGACTTGGGCGCTCGCTAACTGCATCCACAAGATGCTAATTACAACGGCCTGTAAGGACAATTTGTTTTTATGTGCAAACTGCCAGTTGCAAACTGACACGTGTTTTTTAAGATAAGGACTCTGAATCTGTCGCAAAACAAAATCGGGAACAAAGAAATGAATCTACAACAATATAAGTTAAAAACGCAATGGTTATTGATTAAATTTCAAATCACTCGAAAACCGGTAAACACAACAACAATATAAAAACGCAATGGTTATTAATTAAAAATCGCCAACTACTCAACTAAAGGATTTCTCACTAACTAGGAACTAGGATATAGTCTCCATTTTGGAATAAAAAAAAACATAAAATATATCTCTTCTACGTTTGAACATGTTCTGTTCGTACTGGTAGGATACAATTGCCTTGTACCCCCGTGAGTCGCATATAAGAAATCTCAATCTCTCTCGCAACAATTAAGTTTGGAGACTTGGGAGCCACTTGTGGCTTGCCCGTTGCATTTGTAATATACAAGAATTGAAGCTGTGAGATTGTGGTATCGGTTTTCTTGGCACCGAAGCACTCACCAAAACGATAAAAAATCTGGAAAGGCCAGAAAGGGCTATGTCGATGATCGTGTTGTATCAATGTTTTGAGTGAAATATGAAATAACACCCCAACCTGTATTCGTTTTGAAGTTGTCAACTTTTTCGCACATTGTGTATGTACGACTTTAGGAAATTGGTAACATTGATTTTCTGATTTTTTTCCTATGCCTATTTACTATGAAACTAATTTGTGGACTTCAGAATTTAATGTTACAAAACCTGTTTAGCTTAAGGCGCTTGATTTGTCGTGGAACAAGATTGGAGACGAGGGAACAAAATACCTGACTAACGGCGTCCACAACATTGAAAACCTCTCATCTCACTGGCCAAATGTGGCATTGGGTCGAATGGAGTAAACGCACTTTGCAGCAAAATCTGTATGCTGCAACAACCGATATGTAGCAGTTATTTACGTTTTGTCTCGTTTGATTTATCGCAGTGTTTCCCAAAATTTTTCTACACACGTACCATTTGGAGGTTTCATACAGTGTTCACGTGAAAAAATATGTTCGAGTACCACTCATATCCAGAAAAAACACTACACTACAGAAGTACAGTTCTCGTATTGCAACAAAAACGTGTGAAACGGAAAAATACTTATGGTGCAAAATTTCACTTTTCCTCATATTGCATCATTCAAAATTTTTTTAAATATAATCATCGCTTCAAAACGCAATTGTCTGTTAAAGTCATTTGCACTTAAACAACACCATTCTAAAACATGGCCTATGCAAGTTTGTGATATCAATTCTATGAAGAAGAAAAAACACCTCCTTTCGTTTAGGTGCAAAAATTGGACCTTTCGCAGAACACCGGTCTTGCAGACGAAACATCCCAGGCGTTGGCTGATTGTGCACACAATGTCGCGATTCTTGACATCAGCTGGTGTGGGTTTCAGAAAGCAGGCCGGAACCTAATCAAATGTAAATCACAAGGAATCGTTTACGACAAGTCGTTTACAGTTTTTTTTTTTACAAAATGAGCGTTATTTGTCGTTCGTCCGCTGTGCATGGCTTTGGACATGACTTTTTGTTTAGTGACGAATGTAACGGCCCAAAAAGACGTAAAAAGCAAAAAGTTTCGGCAAATGCTCATGCCCATGGTGGGATTCAAATTTTTGGTCAGCCGTTTCTATCACAAAAGTAATATTTTTAGTCGGTTCTGTTACGAAAAGTCCATTGACAGTAACCAGTAATGCTAACCGGTTCGCTGATCTCATAACATTTCGTGAGACGGTTCTATAGAACCGGTGCGAACCGCCTGAATCTCACCACTGCTCATGCCATCCTCAGTGATATGAGAGGTCACATCGGGTACACCCGAAACACTTAAGTCACATAAAAAGATTGAAAAAAGTGGGAAATATAAGCGTCGCGTAAAAATGATTTTATTGTTTTTTGGTGTGTGCATTTTACGTGGATAACACTGCAACAAAATGGATAAAAAGTGTGTTTAATGGGCACATGGTAGAGATGTTTCATGTGTTTGTTTCGTTATTAGTATCGTTGGGGTATATGACTACTAAATTTAGGCTACCGTGCGCACTCTAAGTTCGTCGTCAAGCTTCTGTTTAATAAATCATTGTTTGTTCATTTTTTCCGTTTTGGCTGAATAGGCTAGGTGTCATCAATGACACCATTCAAATTATTGGATTATCTTAGTCTGAGCAATGTCCCTCAATGGGATGGCGTTTGCAAACGACGTATACACAATTACAAACAAATTTTAGGAGATAGTTTTTGACAACTCAACGTCTAAAAAAATTAATTCAAAGAAACAAAAATTAGAAAGGAAAGATTAACCCGAGGCAAGAGTTTGTCTCTCGAAAGTGATTAAGCAGATTTCAAACCGGTTTGCAGCCCAAACTTTACTGTTTCTTAAAACAGAAAGCGGCGCTTTCACAAACCAAATTTTGTTATACTTTGTAGACACGCTTGCAGGCTGATCACACGAAAGCAGTCAAAAAGAAAGTTAATTTGAAACATTATTTTGGTATGTTTGTATTTTATTATTCAGTCCCAAAACAGCAGAGACTGTTGGAATTTTAAAATATTCAATATTTTGCCGCACACTGTGTACCAAGCATAGAAAACCTACTATAATTCACGCTTCGTTGCTAGATCAGTGTTCGTTGCCCCTTGGCCGAAAGACGTCACGCTTGGTGTATGTCTACTCAAGATTTCATCCGAAATCAAGAATGGAGAATTTTCTCCAGGAGAAACGACGTTGTAGTGATTCATTGGTTGGATGCATAGCTTCGATACTACCACGGAATATTGTTCTCACGATTAGTTAAATATTTTTTCACATTGTCTGTCACACAGTCACACTCATGAGGTACGGATAAGAGATATATGAATAAAATCGAACAACGCTTTTGACTGTATGTGTTATTCATTTGTGGTTATAATATAACATAAAGCCGTGTATTAGAAGATTAAAAAAATCTGTTCAGGATAATGTTTGTTTTTGCAATTGTGTTATTATTTTTTTGTTACTGTAATGGAATTTAAGTGAGACAGATCTGAGACAAACACAGAATAAGGTATTTGGGTTGGGTTCATGAAAAAATACTGGAACACTTGGATTGATTGGTGCACTATTACACTGAATGATGTTAAGGTGCACCAAGCACAAGCAGTTGGAATAAATTAATGTATGTTGTAAGGTTCCTGGTTACATTATATTATAATTATATGCAAAGTAACATTTTATTGCTTTTTCCAATATTCAGCATTTTTCAAGTATTGCTGAGTTAAAACACCCAATACTAAAGGTCAGCATTTCCTCTCTGTTTTACCAACATCGCTGTTTCAAGACTATTATAATCTGAGAAACAAACTATAGTTTGTATATGCTTTAGTAATGTATTACTCTTTTAATATGATGACAACAGCGATTGCGAAATGTTTGTTGTACAATGTATGCTCTATACTTATGTTTGTGTCTGGAGTTCCTATCTTTAGATATAGTCACTGAACATAAATTTATAGCTGGAATCAGACCTGAAGCGTTCACGATTTTGTATATTTGCGGATTACTTTTTAGATTTAAGCGACATAGCTAAAACAAAATATTAAATTTTACACCAAATTTGTGACTCTTCTGTATGGATTAATTTTACTGTTGACAAAATGTCTGAGGAATACCCGAAAATTGCTGAATATTTTGTTGTTGCTGGATTAACTGAAAGTTCCAAACCCTTGGAGGAAGATTTAGCATTTCCTAATGCCAAGCACAAGCTGAGTGACCAAAGAAAAGACCCAATAACGGACATTTCAGTGATTGACAGGTAAAAATCATGTTTAGTAAGGTGTACTGCACAAGAGCTGCTTCTGAGATTAGCAATGTTGCAGCATGTAGTGTTTCCATAAAGTTGTCACATCCAAAAAAGTAAAAATTTGCTGTTGTATGTGATTGTTGCAGTTGTAGGTCTTGTGTGATGCCATGGTTTAAGTTAAATTTAGGGATCACAGTGCATTACAATATATATTATGAGAAAATAACTGATAAGGCCTTTAATGCACATCATGTGTGTAGGACACTTGAAGAGACATGTCCACAAGGTTTCACATGCATTGAGCAAACACCAACTGGCCTTTTTGCTGATTTGAACCATGGAAGCCTAACAGCACATAATCTGTTGCTATGTTACCGAAGGGGCAAAGATAAGCCTCCTCTTATTGATCTTGGGTAAGTGTTCCATGTATCTACATGTTTCACAGCGTAAGATAGAATTTTTGATTGATATTTACCATTAGAAAAAATCACATGTCCCAGGTATACAAGCTTAAGTATAACTAAATCTGTTTTAATGTATATACTAGTATATACTTGTTCGAAACTAAAAACAAAGCAATGCAATATATAATGTTTAATGTTCAAAAAAATATGTAAAAAATGTTCATTGAAATGTAAATAGAATAAGTTTGAAACATATGACTAGGCATAAAGTATTGGTTCTGTATTGGAGAACCGATTTATTGATCAATTGAACATCCTGCTTGTGTTTTAAATCATTTGCATTTAATTAAAAATTAAAGGCTGACTTGGTGTTATTCAAATTTTTGACAGGGTTTTCTATGAGGGTTTGGAGACCGTTCGACCTGGTATAGAAATTCTGGAAACCACCCCTGCAGGAAAGTCTGCTAATGTCAACAACAAAAGTGGTAAGCTCATAAATGCACTAATGGCTTACCCTGATAATATGCAAATGAAAATCAGAGCTATAGGGCATTTGATTTAGGTGTACATTTGCTCCAAGTTATATATACCATTTTTGTTTAGTGTAACTTGGATCAAACTTTTTTTTAAATGTGTGAAAACATAAACTAGCAAATCATTTGAAGATAACCTGATTAGTCAGGTTAAATCAGTGATTCCCAAATTTTCTGTGATCATGTACCATGTTAAGATTACGCATCGCAATGGCGTACCTCTTATTCGTAAAAAGGTATTTTTTATTTGACTACTGTTACATTTTGAATCTAAAAATTCTATAACAACATCCGACTAATGTGAGGCAAAACGTCATTTGACACAATATTTTGTACATCATGTTTTTCGACATCAGCTATCACATTGTACAAAAAGAATTTAAAATTATTACATTTCAACACTTTTTGCACTTGCAGTATACATTAATATCCGGAAAACTTGTTTAATGGTGACAGCATAATCGTAGTTATGACAAAACAGTTTAAGACAAAACATTTTGTTTGCAAATAGTTACTAGCGTCCTAATTTTGCACCTGCATAGCATGTGATATGCAACCCAGTGTTTTAAGTAACAAACATTTAATGTCAGAATAAGTGATTTGTGTGCAAAAATATGGAATAATTTAATTAAATAGGTATTCCCGTACCACCAGGAATGGCATCACTAATGGTACACAGACCACCGGTTGGGTATCACTAGGTTATACAAAAGGGTACCCGACAAAAACGTCGTATTACATTTGAGACATGCATGCATTTACTAACGCTTCAACAAAAGCATGTGCAGAGGTGATGTAATGTCTGTCACAAAAACTTCAGTGACTTCCTGTTTAAATGTTCTGTTAACCAAAACAGTGCAGGGCTTATATATGAGCCTCTGGCACTGATGTGGTTACAAATCTGCGGCATTTTAACTATTTTACTGCAGTTAATGATATACTAAGTCGTTATCTTGGCCCAATTCTTGTTTGCCCCCAGGCTATTATGCTTGAGTAATTTGACATAAGCCACACTGGCTTTAAAATATGACACAAAGCATGTACTATTTGTACATTTGGATGGGATGTATGTAATTACCCAATTCATTAAAATCATTGATAGTGACACACACAGCAAAAATGTTATGTTGATCATAAAGGTTAATCCTACATCACAAGTTGTACATAAATCTACAGGTTAATATCTTTTGTAAGCAATTTTTTCACATTTTAAACGTGTACATTTACTTGTATCCAATGCAGCAAAATGGTGTAGTTTTAAATTGAAGCTTGTTTGTGATTTTCAGGCATGGGCAGCCACCCGATTTATTTAACGTATCGTCGAGCAAAGGAATCGGCCCCACAGAATGCCTTAGTTGTCACTGATATATGCATCATCATCACCAACAAAGGGGAAAAGGCACCATATGCATTCTGTCAGATCCCCAAGAACTTAAATAAAGGCCTGGTATGTGACACTTTTAAGTAAATCTAAGTTGAAGTCTTTTTTATAGTACAATTACAGTAGAAGTTTGCTCAGAATAATCAGACTTTGTGGTATATATAAAAGGAAACATGTATTAACTTTGTAAATACATTTCTGATGCCTAATTTTAGTCATGTAAAATTTTCCAACCTGACTGTGTTGTGGTTAAAATCAATGACACTTGATTCTCATTATAGATTGGCTCCAGTGTTCATCTGTGCTACAAAAAATCCATGAGACAAGTTGACTCGCTGCCATTTAAAGCCGGTAAGTTAAGCCTAACGGCAAATAAAATCCCCACGCAGTCAGCAGGTGGTTCTCAATTACGCAAGATTTCTTAAAGCTGTATCGAGACTCCCATTCATACTCATACAGTATTTATGGATGTGTTGCCACACAAAGTTGTGCCTCTTGGGCACTTGTTAATTTTGTGCTCTGTCTTTGGACCTCATCAATAATGCATGGACATAAACGAGAGGCTTGTCACTATCTGCCAATAAACTGCTGCTGCCTAAACAATATATTCTACACTCAGTTCTATCATAAACTATCAGAACATTTATTTACACAAGATTTTTTTTAAAAAGTAATAAAACTATAAACCGAGAAAAAAAATAGAACTGTTTTATCCAAATTGGTGAAACTTGTAAACTTTTGTTTGTGTTGGTTTCTGGCAAAAAAATATGTTTTGTTTTCACAGGTTTCATGGGAAGATATCCCGCCGAAGACACTGGTTCTTTTGCATTACCTGCCACTGTCCCTCTTTTCTGCCTACCTATGGGTGCCACCATTGAGTGCTGGTCGAGTAAAACTAGACATCCCCTGCCAACATTCTCATCATTCGTTTTAACAACTGAAACATCAGAAAAGGTAATTTTATTTTCTCAAGTTTTCAACAGTCAAGGATTGTGTTGGACTGGGTAGTTCAGTGCATTATATACTACAGCTAACCCCTTTGTCAGCTTAGTAACCGAAGTTTGCATAAATGCTAAAAGCCAAAATATTTCAAATCTGCATATCCTAATCCCCACTTTTTTGTTGTTAACTTTGTGTGTGCTGCAAGGTAAAAATTAAGATACTACTGCATGTATGATTGGTTCCAACTGACCCTGTACAATTATAGTAACATAAATATTTGTCATAGTATTTCAAATGACATTTAAGCTTACAAAATCAAAAATATTTTTTTGTGTTTGTTGCAATGCACCAAGTGCTTGGGACTGCTCTTAAATGCTTCCTTCATGTATTGAATCATTATTACACAGGTCTTTTGTGCTGTTGTTTCCTTTTATGAAAGTTATCCGGAAGAGAAACTGACCGATGAGCAACGCTACAAATTGGGCCTCCTTAGGGGTGATGGGCAAAGGTCACGGACCGTCAAAACTGTCCACACCAACAAAGCTATATGTCTGCTGTCTCGCTGGCCTATGTTCGCAGCCTTTAGGGATGTACTCATGTACTTATATCGACTTACAGTGTCACCTATCGCTCATCCTATTCCAGTAGAAAGGTAAATTCATTGGCTAAATTTTTATCTGTTATGGCACTTATACTGTGTGATTTTTATTCTTTTGGTTGATCTTTAACCAAAGTTAATCGAGGAAACTCAACTGCACAACAACTATTTCCTGTTTCGTACTACAAGCCATGGTGCTGTGAGTTTTATTTGGCAGCATAGACAGGAAATGTTGTAGCAATAAATTGCTTTAAGTTGCCTAGTGACATAAAAACAAGTTGAAATGTATACAGAAGATTTTATTTTCTAAATTTCTTGTACAACATATATTACAAAAATCTATCTTAAACATAAGCATTTTCAGCTCAAAATTGTTTTTTATTGATTGATGATATGTTCTTGTGAGGCTTGCCAAATAATATAATTTTCCTTTCAGACACATTGCCCATTTCATGCACAATGTACCCTTTCCAACCTCCCAGCGTCCAAGAGTCCAATACCAGGTAATCTATTGTACTGCAATGTAACATGTTTTGATATTGAATTGTTTGACATTAAACTATAAATACTGTGATGGATCCAAAAATTTTGTTTTTAAAGTTAATTTTAAAAGCTGTGAAACTATAAAAGGTGTAGTTAATCAACTTTTGTTAATATTATATATAAAAAAAATTCTGGTTTACTTTTACATGCTTGTAACCTGTTGACGTAGAAAATATATCTTTGCACCTGACATATGTGTTGTCTGCAAATATCTCATACCAACCCCTATTGACCATTTGCACAACAACCCGTCTAAAAGTCAACATTGTTATTAACTTTGTCAGCATTGTAAATCTGCATTAAGTGTGCAAAAGGACTGTAAACATGTCAATTATGCTTCAACTGATTGTTGTTCTCAGTTTTTATTGCTTTACAACTTATTGTATGTGCCATGAAAAAGGCAGTTTTTTTCCAGATGGTATGTGTGAATCACAGCACAGTTTGTCAATATTATTGGCACATTGTCCCCTTATATTGACAAGTTGACCTATTTATCAGTTTATAATGAACCAAGATGCATTTCTATGTTCTTATAGCATCTGGGAAATGGGTTGTAAAGCTTTACATAAACCTCAGTTCTTGAATTTGTTATATTTTTTGATAAAAGTGTGATTAAACCTGTCTGAGAAAAACAATTACAAAACAAAGATAAGCATTTTAAGTTTTTTTTCACTACAAGTTGACACAAACACTTTAACTAGATTATTGCAGCGTGGGTTGATTTGATCTAATAAAATTTGATGCTTGTAAAGACAAATTCATATACTCACATTGTGTTTTTTTTATGGTTTAGATGTCACCAATGCACACAACAATCCTAACAAGGCCACAGATTACACCAATTCCTTTGAGGTAAGATTAACTAATCCTATTAGGTCTTAATCCCCTTGTTCTTGTAAGATCATTTAACCCCATGTAATATCTTTAAACCTCATGTCACTGTCCAATTGTTCAGTATTTTGCTTAGTAGTGCCTCTGGCCATCTGGTTTGCTACATGTGGTATCAGTGTGTCAACAGGACACATATAACGTGATAAGAAAACCCTCTAGGCACTTCAGTTTGTGGTGTATTTTTGACAAGGCTAATTTAAATCCAGTTCTGTTGCATTTACAAAACAAATTGTCACTGTATATGTTTCATTTCCTAAAGTTTTGTTGTTCGTCTGTTTTCTTTGATGTAAGGATTGTAAAAATCAATAAAAATCCCCAACAAACCGAAATTTAATGATGAAAATAACAGCCCAAGAAGACATAAAAAGTGATAAGCTTTATTGTTTAAACGTTTCGGCTAATGCTCATGTCATCATCAGTAATACCAAGATACACATTGGTTGCGCCCGTTTATATCCATGTGAGACATGTAAAGATTGATAAAAAAATGTGAAACAAGATTCATTTAAAACGATAGATAAACTATTTGGGCCATTGTTTTCATCATTAAACTTATGAACAGCTCCACATATAGTGTTCCATATCTAAGTTTTGTCAGGAAATTTTTTAATAGATTTTGATTTACAGTGGTGCTTCATTTCTTGCCCTTCTTGATGACCTGGGACCAGAAAACACAATAACTTTACTTGTTCTGGCTTTGACTGAACACAAGATTGTAATTCATTCCTTGAGACCAGCTGAAATCACTTGTGTGGCTGAGGCTCTGATAACAGTGAGATACCTCCTTTATTCCTATGTTTGTCAATTAACTATTCCGTTTTTACAAATTGCTTTATCGCTGTTCATTTGTTACATATTTTAAGAACATTTATTTGCAAACCAGTGACATTTCCTGTACTTTAATCTCCATTTGGGTGTTGATCTGCTATAAATAAATACAAAACATGGATTAAACATGCTTATAATTGTAGGCAATGACATGGCAAATAAAGTGTTTTTCTTGCGTTAAACCGAGTTTTAAAAAATACACTTTAGGCTTTTATATCAGTGGTATGTAATGGAATTTTCTGTGTTTTTTTAACATTGACTTTATTTCATATAAATCACAACACCAAAAAGTCTTAAGATTGCCATTCAACAATATGTCATCAAGCATTTATAACTCGGTATTTTATTACATCTTTTAAACAAAAATATGTTTTTGCAGTTGCTTTTTCCGTTCAAATGGCAATGTACGTATGTTCCACTCTGTCCATTAGAGATGGGTTATGTACTTGAGGCTCCATGTCCATTTATTGTTGGTGTGGATTCACGCTACTTTGACCTGTATGAGCCCCCACCTGATGTAGCATGTGTTAATTTGGACACCAACAGCATAACAGTGTAAGTAGTAACTGACTATTACAGGGCTTGTGCCCCTAAGCGGCAATGTTTACAATTGTGCTTTACAGTCTCATTAACTTATGAGGGTTTTTATGGTGATGGACTAAATATATTTTGACTTATTTCTCAGAAAACTCATAAACTGTAAATGGTCTGAACGACTTATTGCAAAGTGGCCAAGTAAAGTGGGTAGAATGGGGACATATTATTGCCTAAAGCATTTAAAATATCTTACATAACTGTTTTACGCCAATGTTCTTTTTATGGCCCATTTTTTTATTAACAACTTTTTTAACAACTTTTATGAATGGTTTATTGGCAATAGTGGCGCACCTTTATCAACCATGATAGTGAGGTCTGACTAAACATGTTTGGCCTAAAAAGCACTTTAAACTGGATGAACTGAAATCTATGTGTACAAAAACAAAACGGTTATCCACAAGAAAATATTTCTGCTTTAATTTTCATTAAAAGTGATTATTGGTACTTATGACGTTTAGAGGTATTTGTGGATTAAAACTAACTTAGTTTTTTGCACTTAGTTTTGAACACCTATTTACGAAAATGTTTTGACAAATCACAGTATGCGAGGCCTGAATTGAGTCCCGGGAAGACTAATATCTTGGGTCCAACCCCAGGCTAGCCTATACCCTGTCATTTTCTAACCTAAATCTTGCCATATAGTGAAACCTTCACTGGGGCTGGTGAACTGTGGTTTATATTAGAGAGTACCGTGATCATGCATAGATGCTTCAGGGTTGATCCCAGTAATGAATTTATGTTCATCTTAACATTGTGACAAAATTTATACCATAAAATTTATTTCAGTATAGAAGAAAAACTCAGCTGGAAGGTTTTGCCCAAGAAGCCTGCCAAGTATTTGCGTTCTGTGCTGCAGAAATACTTTAAAGAAGTAAAGGAATGTCCCAGGGAGGAATCTACAGGAGCTGGTGGAGGTTCGATGCTTGATCCTGACATGACAAGGCAGGAGAGACACAGACAGCTTGACCTTGCTGTACAGGTACGATCTAGAAATTCAATAGACTTTTGAATAGCATAATTTACATATAAAGGACTAACTTTTATTGTTTTCACAAGTCTTGGTAGCAAATTCTTTTGTGTTTGCCTATTTGAATGAGGAAAAAAATGACAATCACAAGTTAAATGAATACCTTTTTGTTTAGAGAAAGTTTTAGCAGGGCTTTACGAATGGCATTAATTTTTCCTTTTTATGTAAGGCAGAAGTCCTGCATATTGCTTTTAATAGCCCCTTATGCTTGATTGTGTACCTTTGGTTTATGACCAGGTTCAAATCAAAGTTAGATTTCTAAAAAGTCTAGAAAATATTTAAGCCTACATAAGTTAAAAAATCAATGGGTGTTATGCTTTCTTTTCAATCTTCAACATTTTTTTATGATTTGATTAGATGGTGTTAAGTTAATGAAAGGTACTTTGGTGGTAATATGGTTAACAAATAGCAAATTAAAGCACATTCTTTACATGGTCAGTTACCAGTGGCAAAACTTGTTTTGTGTTACTTGTAATTTTCTATGTCGCTCAATGTGTAATGACTAGAGCTAAAAGAATATTGAATACAATAGCTTTCTCCAGACTGTGTAGTGTAAAGAAATGTTCCTTCACCCACTTTCATGGCTTTTACCTTTCAGTTGCCATGTTACTGTACTGTATAATCTTGATGTTTTAAGCCGTTAAGGCAAAAGAAAATTCGTCCAAATTTTTTTAAATTTTTTTTTGACTTCATTAAAAAAGTATGTTAAAGCTTTTTACTGTATATATTTAATTCCTAGGGTTAGAAACAGTAGTTTCTTGAAAACTTGTAATTACAACTTAGGACTGTGCTATGTTTTAGAATACCGGTTGTGGTACATGTTTATCCTTTTACTACAAATTAGGTTGACATAGTAGGCCATTTTCTCAACCTTACTTCACAGGAGTTTTTGTGTATCAAATCTTTTCTTTCAAATTTTGTTTTTCAATTAAAACAAATTTTCTTTCAAAATTGTGAAGGCATTTATCCCACTGTTTGGTATATCACACTACACCGTCATTGATTAGCAGTATTATAATCTTATTACAGGAAGCAGTGTTGAAAATGATGTGCGCTATTATGAAGGGTTACAGACAATTTCTTCTTCCCATCACTGAAGCACCAAGTGTGGGCACAACTGACCCCAGCTCTCTGTTTAACATCCAAGGCAAGTTTATGAGCCACAATCGCTGTGTCTAAAAGGTTGTGTAAGCTGGTACCATTAGAAACCAGTTAATATTGGGAGTTTTTTTGGGAGAATAATTATGTCCAAGTTTTCAATATAGGGTGTTTGCTGGATGTCTGTCTCTTCAAACAACAGCATTTTAATGTTTCTTCTAAACCAGTGGTTCTCAACCGGGGGTCCGCCAAGCGTTTTCAGGGGGTCCGCGACAACTTCTTAATTCCCGCAAAACAAGATTAATCAATCGCTATTTGAAAAAAATCGCTTTGGCATTTAAAAAATTGCATGAAACTTGTTTGAAAACATTCTTCATAGGCGACAAACCACAGTGCATTATGACATCTAAACCCCATTGTGATGCAGACGCAAATTGTCAGTGGAAAACAACGTCACATTACACTGTAATGGCTCTTTCTTATTGATTCCCGATGTCGCAACCTAGAAAAAGGGATTACAATTTTGGTCCAGAACGTAATGTGGTTGTAACTTTATGCAACATGTTTTGGTTGCTTGTTAATAAAAAAGGACAAAAATACCTAAAACTTCTAAGGGGTCCGCAATTAGACTACGGCACCGAAAAGGGTCCACAAAGGCGAAAAGGTTGAGAACCACTGTCCTAAACTATATTCAGTCAAAAAGCATCTTCCATTATAAAGCCACTGAAATACGTAGTTTTTGGTGTATTATAGGCTGGTTTTATTTCCATAGCTGCCATAAACAGGTCATGCCACTTTCCTTTTAGTTCCTTTTTACATTTCTAATGTATAATTCAGATGTACAGCAATACATCTCAACCACAATGTCATATTAAGAATAAATATAAGTGGAAATAATAAAATGAATCTCTACAACATACACCAGCAGTGTTTTTTTAAGGTGTTTTGGGGGACCGAAATGGTCCCCCAAATTTCTCCAGCGGTTTCCCAAAATTTGCCAGTAGCCTAATAAATAATTCGTTTAAGCAAATATGGCTATTTTTTGGTATTTAAATGAAACACTTGCGGTCTCTTAAAACTACTTAGCGGTCAACCAAACCAAACCTTAAAAAAAACCCTGTACACCAGTATTGCGTTTAACTTTGCCAAACAACACCTATTTTCTAAGCACATTTTTAACCTACACAATGAACAGACAAGCAAGTCAAAAGTAAAAAACAACAACTCTGACATGATTTCGATCAGAATCGTATGCCTTCTTTGTTTATAGTTAAGAGTTTTCACAAAACTGAATTTTATACCCATTTTGAAAAACTCCTTTCCTAATACCTGATTTTAAACTCCTACGTAAATGAGTTAAAATAGGAAGTTTTCGTTGGCAGAGTTTATTCGGAGTCGAGAGCGAGCGAGTCAACGTTTCTTTACTCAACTCTCGGGCACACAACTTTTTTCCTCTTTCATCGAGGAACGATCTCTGACGTCATTTGCCGGTGGGGAGGGAGACCTCGCAGCGGGTCGCTCATCCAGTTTGGTGTTTTTCGACGAATGCATCGACCGCTTAACACCTGAACACGCATCTGATAATGTTCGTCTTATTGAGGCTGATGACTCCTTGAAGAGGTAAAATGTATAGAAATTTTCGTTTAACTGTGTCTTTGAATGTTTGTGAGCTAAACAAATGCCGACAAAACATTTAAAGGCATAAGAAAAATCAAACCTACTAAGGTTTCTATTTCTTAATTGGAAAAAAACATTGCACGCTTCTGTTCTGTAGGCAATGTATTCTCTTGCACCCATTATCAGTTTACCCTTACCAAAGTTTGACCCCGGATGACCCAGCAGTTTACCTACAGGCCCCCAAAACGTAGTTTTTTGTAAAATAGTTGTACTTACTAAAGTACAGGATCTGGAAGTTTTATCCTTTGAAACTGGATGCTGCACTGTAAAGTAGAATTTTGCAAACATTTAGCTGGATTTAGCACCGATGTAGCCTGAAATACTCCCTTTGGGTTTACTGGTTTATGATATCAAAAACACAATCCCCCATGTGCTAAAATTTTAATATTATTTGCATACAGTGAACATACGGTGATGATAATGCCCCCGGATGAATACGGTTTACCAGCAGGGGTGGGTTACCAATATACAACTTTTCCTGAGCTGCAGGATGAGCTCTTTTTTCTCGGCGAGGACGAAGCCGAGAGCGATCCTCGCAACGGGAGTATGAGCAGACAAAGACGAAAATCTGATACCTTTACTTTTGGCCGACGAACGAAGCAGGAAGTGAGAACACTGCATAAGGTAAATTTGACTTGCTGTCAATGCTATATAGGCCGATACGTACGATGTAGAATTGATGAATCATTAAAGTGTACCGAAATACTGTATCCTGTTTTTACTTTGTCGAAAACAAAAACTGATTGTAGTGATACTGGAAAATGGTTACTATCTGACGCACTGTTTTGCGTTGTGCGTGTGTCAGAATGTTAAACAGGCCTGAAACTGGGACTCAAACCCAAAAGTACGAACCCGAAAACGGAAAGTTGTTTTGTGCATTTAGCCTCAATGTTGCTAAAATTGCGCCACAAATGAGGCTTAGTGCATTGTCGGGCCCAAATTAAAAGCAGAACCGAACCTGCCCGATTTACAAGCGTGTGTCGAAATTTGGATTTATGTAACTGTTTCTAATATTGCAACATAAAAACACGTGTAAGATACCACGTCAGCAAACACGCGAAATATGAATCAAACTACTGAATATGGCTAAACCTTATGCTCGCTTGTAAACAAATTGATTTTGCTGTGTGAAGCCGGAAGAAAATGTCTCGTCATGATTTTATTGTTACGATTTTTGCCGTCCTTCCGGATGAATAATGATTTACTGTTTACGTTTGAAACGTGGTTGTCAAAAGAACGCAATATGGGTCGTAATAACATTACAGAATATCTAGCAGTGATATCAACAAATTACAGCTAACAATAAATGGCCAGTAACTCGGATAAGCTGTTTCGTACTGAATATTCAATATATTATATGCAACTATTTCCAGTTTATTACCAAATAGTTAACATTCCCGAAAAGGCATCATGGACTCCAGTTGAGATCCACTGACATGCACCCAAAAATAAATTTAGCCTACAGTGCAATTTAAACCCACTACGTCAGACTATAATGTTCATTAGCGTTATGCAAGTACTACGTGGTTAGGGTAGGTGTCAGGAGACTGTGTGATCACATGTATTTAGAGGTGATAACATGGAAGGTTACGTAATGTGGCATTACGTAAACCAAAGAATAACGTCACGATGTAACGATCAATCAAACATGTTTCCCATCATACTTCCTCCCGAAAACACAGCTTGCCTGGATGAGTTGTTGTGTGCATTTGAATTTAAGGCGCCGAGTTGTCACAAAACAAGCTGCATTTGCAACGACCTTAGATCTTTTCTCTATAATATACCTTGTTGTATTTTTGATGACTAATGGTCTGTGATAAGTTGTTTTTCTGTTTCGTTTGATTTACTAAAATGCGTGAATTGTATTAAAACAAAATTTCGTTTTAAAAATATGCACAATCTTCTAGTTTACGCTGTGTTACATTCATACCTGCTTGATATTACATTTACCAATAACAAACCCCATACCTAACCTTACATTTCAATCCGTTTCGCAGCTCTCTCGTCTTCACAACGGAGACCCGCAGCTCTGGGCCCGTCTTCTCCTCAGCCACACATACGGCGGATGGTTCGCTTGTCTTCCAGCCTTTGTGCAGGGTTGCAGACACAAATCGGCTGCTCTGCGTACAGCCCACGATGCCCTATTCGCCCTGAAAGAAAAGGAATGCTTCCCGCTACCAGATGAAACCTACTACCGCATGTTACTGCATCTCTGTGCTGTGTACAATAAACCCGCGCTCGCCGTTCGAGTGTTTCAGTTCGTTAAGAAGTCGGGAGCCCAGCTGAGTGCGATTACGTATGGATTGTACAACAAGGCTGTTTTGGAAGGAACCTGGCCAACGTCAAATAGAGATGGGTAAGCCGTTTTTTTATATTTGTTTTGTTTAGTTTAAATATGCGATAAACGGTCCTAAATAAAAACATGATTACTCCTTACCATTAAAGTGAAATATATTTTGCATATTTGGCAGTTTTTGGGGCAAATGCGCTGCTCAATTTAAGAGTTTTGAATATAATGCTTACTCCATGTCCACCTAGTCCTATCTGCAAGCAATGCTGTTTGTCATAAAATCTAAAATTTCAGTAATTTTCCAGCGATCTTTTGCACTCATTGCGGGTCAAACATTACCAGTTTGGAATATTATAACTTCGAACCCATAGTTACAAACCTTTTTCACAGAACGAACCTTCTTTCAAAATGACCATAAGTTCACAATAATCTAATAAATTACGAGCCTAACACAGCCTTTATCAAAATCCTAGGTACATGCTTTGGCAAAAGCTGCGCAACGTGTTTCTCGCCACCAAGAAATTCCGTTACGGACTGAGGAGGCGCTCGAGTGCAGTTGGGAGCTCCGATGTCAGTTCAGATTTCGACACAACAAGCCGTACCAGCTTGGACAGCAGTCCGCCAGCCTCTTCCACTGAAAAATCTTCACCGGAGAAGCAAATGCCCGTGGAAAGGTCTGAGGTGCTGACGGATGGTCAAAACGCAGTAGGAGGCAAGTCTAAACTTTTCCTCGCTGACTCGCATGAAGAAGAATGCAAAAGTACAGGTACTTGCTGGTGGTGGAATTTCCCAAGTTGTGACCTGCATTTCAGGAACAGTGTAGAGATAGCTTTGTGTGATAACAAGTTATACAAGTATTTAAAGCCAGGAGATTGTCAGTTGCATTATTTTTGAAATCAAACGTATCCACAAGACAAAAAAACGTTCCCAGTCTTAAGTTATATAAAACAGGCTTGATTTTGGCCTGAATTTACATCCGGGATGATTTTGTCACAATGTAAAACTTCATGATGGTAAATCTAACTTTGGAGCCTTATTCCGGCTTTATTAAAAAAACGTTCTTGGGCTTGGGCGTTAGTATTCGTGTCCCAATTTCGTCCCGCTTATAAAACAGGTCGACTTAATTCAAATTTATTGTACCAGAATAGAGAAAAATAGCTTTAATAACGGCTTGAGGCTTTATGATAACAGAACTATTTCTGAAAGCTCCTCTTACTTTATATTTCATTGTGAAAATCTTTTACCGATTCTTTATGTGTGGGGTTTCATTTTTGTTTTTTTAAACCGAAATAACGTAACTAATTGTGCCATGGTGTTTGGTTATATGCAAACAACGTTAATAGCTTTTTTAACCATTGTAGGTGGCCAGAGTGATCACGGTTACAACTCGATGCCAAAAGACTTGATACGACGCGGATCGCCACATAAATATGTGAAACCTGAAGTAGCGAAGAATGAAAATGAGATAGCGGGGATCAGCAGCACAAAAGGTCGGTACATGTTGTATAATGACAAAATACCAATCTGCTTGTCTTCACCCAAATCATGTTCTAAAATAAGCTGCAGACAGTGCACACTGTTCCAAGGTGCACACTGTTCCACTGTTACACTGTTTCCAACACTGTTCGAAGGTCTCATCAGCGCAGCTGGTGACAAGAGATAGGCCGTATTGGCTAGTGCAGCCATCCAACGGCACTCCAGTTTGTTGGTAGTAACTGGTCAAAAAGCCATGCTGCAGTAACGAGACCTTTTATAGGTGGAAACAGTGTGGATTGTCAGTGTGACAGCTTATCATTTATTGACTTGATAATTTGTTCCAAAATGTTGTTTAAGCTGTTCGGGTTGTTTAAGAGCTACAAACAAAAGCATTACCATTAGCTTTAGCTTTAACTCTAAGTTCCACAGCGCTGGTTGGCCACCAAAGTAAGAATTTTCCATTTTCTACAAAAAGATAAGTTTCTTAATAACATTGTAACTCTGCAAGTTTGGCTAACGTCCATTGTTACGCAATCGCCTTTCGTATGTATGCTGGGTCAAAATCTCAAAGACACTTTAATTGAAATGAAGTTGATTTTTTTTTCCAAGACCTTGCCAACGACGAAAAATCCAGCGGTGCTGAAACAACAGGCAGTCTTATCAGTCTCACAGATTCGGGCGAAGTTCTTCATACTGTCGAAAATCGCCGAGGTGTGGCGCTAGAGAGGACGATGTCGGGCCGCATAGTGGAACCACCGACCACATTGGATATACCTTCAATGAACAGTGACACCCTGACCGTGCAACAATCATCAGATCCTGGCCTAAGAAGCGACGAGACTCTAGTTAATGGAGACGGCGGAGAAGCTTTTTTCCCTGTCCTGGATGTTGCAGAAGCTAAAAAGGGTAAGTGCTTGTAAATATATATGGCAAATTGGGGTAATGCTATGAGCGCAATGCTTCGTCCTGCAATAGCTGCTTAATTTTGCTAAATCTGTTTTGTTTTTGAACAAAAATAACTTATAGGTTGTTCAATATAAGCAACTTGTTTACACAAAAAAACAAGAGGCCTTTATTAGTAATTGTAAAGATGGTATGTAGTAAGGATACGTTGCTTTCGAGCAAATTAGCTGATAAATGTCCGGTGATGTACAAATTTAACAAAACTATTGGGGGATTCGAGTCTGGACCCTTAGTTAGTAAAATTTAAGCATCGATTTGACTTACTGATAAACCAACAACGGAATGTGTTTCTTTGTTGTAATGTGTATAGGAACATAGTGGTGTTAGAATTTAGAACGGTTGTGTGTTACAAGTAAATGTAATTGTATGTTTGATACTGGTGGTGGTTAATTAAAGTCTGTAAATATACTAAAACAATGCAGTACTAATTTCAATGCTGTCTAACCACAGAAAAAATATGTGAGCGACAAAAATCTTGCTGAAAACATTAAAACAAACTTGCAAAAATAAGATCAAATTCAGTGCAAAAAAAGATTCAAAGTTTCGACAAAAAAGCATAATTATAAATTTGAGTTATATATATGGTTAAAACAAGATCTTTGCTGTTCATTTCATTCCCGCAACCAAACCAGAATGCAAACATTTCCATTTTGCACGTGACCACCATCAACCAATCGTCAACCACCACATCACACCTACCACTGTTGCTTTGTTAACCCAAACAGCAAAAAACGCCACTAACCCTTACCGCGTTTTAACACCACTCACATATCACGGCGCAGACGGTATTGCTTCTCCACATCGACCTCGCAGCTCCCCAGTCTCCCCGGGAACTCATCGAAAACCCGGTCGATCAACTTCGATAGTCAAGTCGACAGGCAGCGCCTCCAACGGTGGTGGGTCAAATGAAGATGTCCCTGTTACGTGTGAACATGTCGTAGACGTAGTTGTCACTAACGTCCAGCCAGTGGACAACCCAGTACCGGTCACTAACAACGTGGTTTCAGTACACGCACGCCCCACTAACACTGATGACGTAATTTCACCTTCTCTGACGTCACCGCGTAATACTAAGCTTTTCTGGCGGTTAAACGCACCGCCTCCATTGTTAGAAGTCACCCCTTGCGATGACGCCTCATCAGAATCAAAAACAAATCGTGCTTTGCTTGGTGTTAAAGGTAGAACTTGCTTGGCTTGCTCAAATTTTGCATGGGCTTCTTGTTTTGCTTTTACGCTTTGCTGCTGTGGCATGTTGCATGTATTCACAAAAGTTATGCGAACGAGTTTTTAAGAGACATTAATGGAAGAGTAATTTTGCTGTTTCCTGGTCAGAAAAACAAGTACATTTCACTTTTCGGCATGACTTTTTTCAGTTTACAACGAAATTGTTTACATTTACAACGATTTTTCAATTGGAAACTACAAGATGGGTTGTGTATAGTGGTGTGAAATGCTTAAAAAACCCAATTATGATTTTTTTGACCAAACATATTTTTTGGAATTTGAGTTCAGTTTTATACGGATTGTGGTTGTTTTTGCGAGTGAGAATGAATTTTCACTACAAGAAAACTAATTGCACAACTAATTTAACTTTGTGCCTTAGGTTTGTCTCCAACTCCATTGATGTCACCCACACTTCCAGCAGACAATGTGTTCAACGACAAACCAGAAACTGAGGTAAGGTATACGGAATATTTTCTGCCAAGGACCAAATACGTGTAGTAGTTATTTGGCTATTGCGTAGTCAATTTGGAAAATTAAATGTGATTTACGGACTTGTGTACATGATTATATTCGGTGCATGAAATATCGTTTGGGTTACATTTGTTTTTTGGAAAGATGACCTTTAAACTTTGCTGAAAGGATTTTTGTAGTTACTGTCACATTAATATGAAATAATTGTCAATGGTTCTTATCGATTTTTTTATTTGGAGAGTGTATGTAGCACTTCATACCAATTCTCCGTGTATGCGTATATATAAATATTTCGACACCGAGTACGAGTATCGATACCACTAAAATCGTTCGATACCATCGATACTGAGTACCGAGTACTCCTCCTATCACTAGTAGTTGAGGACCAATGCAAAGCCGGTGTAAGTAATTTGCAGCTCAATTAAATTTGTTTAAAAGGTGCTCGATATATATATTGCGGAGATGAACCAACCTTTCGTTAAATTTGCATAGTCACCATAGTACGCCAGACCTATTAAAATCGTGATACCGTATTTTTACGTTTAGAATCAACCATTTCTTGTACTAATGCAAATCCACAGCTTGGCAGTTTTTAAGTGTTTTTGTACCGTTAGGTCCAAACGCACACCCTTAAATCGCCACACTTGGTGTGCATTCATCCCTTGTTTCATCACAGGTTGAAACAGCTGAAACTGAAGAAGTTAACCACGCGGACACAACAGAAGACGACAGCAACAACAAAACGCCAAACCAGGAAAGTCTATTAGACGTGGTTGGAGAACTGCCCAGTGCTTCTCCCAGTACACCAGAGATCGCCAACCATTTCAGCGGGGATTCAAAGTTTCTTTCAAGTCTCAGCGACTCCGACCAGAAGCGCTACCAGGAGCTCTGCTGCCACCGAGCGGCGAGTGTCGATGCTGAGCACAAGGACTGCAAGCGCACACGTCACGGCTCTTTGCTGTTCCAACAGAAAATGGCAAGAGGAAGGTCAAGCTCAGCCTTGTATGGTGGTAAGTTGCGTAAAAAAGAAAATTAAAGCGCCTTACTTTCATTAGATTTAAAGGCTCATAAAGAATTTTATCTTACATTAGCTTGGGCCCAAACTTATACTAGCTTGAAGGCCCAAAAACACTATATTCTTTTGTTGCGCAGTACATGTTTTTAAAATATGCATCTTTACTCTTCCTTAAACTGTTTACTATATTTTACCAACTTGACCGAAGTACTGTGAGTTTTGTAAGTGAAATCTTGAAGTTCGTAATGAAATAGTGTAGCTTGCCTCTCTATAAGTTAGAATATCAATAACCTTCCTAAACCGTGTACCACTTTAATGGAAATTGTCCACTAAACCTTGGATATAACATAACGCAAGGTTTTCAGTTCGTTTTTGACTTATTCCCAAACCAAATGTCCATGCAATCTTCCGTATATTCGCAGGTGGGGGTGGTATCAGTCCGTTAGTTGGACAGAAATCGTTTTCCGAGTTCAGTTCATCATACGGCGGCAACAGTCCACTCATTTCACCAACATCACGCAACAACTTCGATAATCTGACAGCAGAAGATATTGTGTCTCCATCAGGTTCGCCACGACACGCTCCTCTCGGTCCCAGGTGCGTTTAATGCAGGGGTCTCCAACTCGACCTTGTCCAGGGCCAATTTTCACTCTAGGTCAGCTGCTCCCCCACTAAAGTTTTTGGTTCTTTAGTGGTTGACGGCGCTGTTTTTGTTGACCTTTCAAGAGGCTATGTCTTTACAATCCTACTTGCATGTATTTCACCACAAATAACAATGAAAGCAATTGTTTGCGCATAATCCTAATCTTAGGTTTGTCTGTGATGTCACAAACTGCTCTTGGATTATTGAGATGTGTTACCATTACCAAGCAAATAATATTTAAGTGAAATAAATCCTAAATGCAGTAGTGGTAAAAGTAAAAATTACTTTCAGCAGCTTATAATATTTCGTAATGCGAAAGTGTTAATTGGTTCGGGCAGCGAGTTTAATTTATTTCTTATGGAAATGAAATGGTTTGGAAACCACAATCTATGCGGCCTACTCAAGTGTCAATAAAATGTTGGTTGGTCTTCATCAACGTAAACGTTCCTCATCCATAAGCTAAACCTATGCGGCAAACACAAAGAACTGAACGGATTCTGAAGTATACGCTTTGATGATTAGACTAAGTTCGCATTATTTCATTATAATTGTGTATCACAAAGGTTGATTTTTTTTAAAGTAGTGATATATGGGTGTGAGATAAAGTTCCATAACTTTTCCTTTGTTAAACACTCTACGGGTGAGTAAAACAAAAAAGTTTGTCATATTTAACGAGATATTAATATTTTTTTCTTTTGCTTATGACGCCGCGGGCCACGGAAAATTGCCTCGCGGGCCATTGCCTGGTTTAATGCATTGAATTCCAAACTTAAAAACACTTTTTAAAATTAAAACAGAGCGCTTCATTGGGCCATCAACGTGGTAAATGCGAGAAAACGTATTTTTAAAACCGGAATGCGTGATCGAAAAGTTCATGTTTAGTATATTTTTTGGATTAAACACTTAAGTAAGGTTGGGTACCACCTGAAAGTTTCATAGTTGGGAAACTGGTTTATTGTATTGCCTTTCACCATCATGTTTAGATGCATATATCCGGCGTTGCAGCCCATGTACCGTAGTTTTTGCATTTTGCTTTTCAAAAACTTTGCTTTGTGTTATGTTGGTAATTGTCGTTATGTTTGGTAATTGATGAGTAAACGGATAAGGAAAATCACTTGCAATAGGCTTAATAGTTACTCAGACCCGCCATAATGATCATTTTGTTGCGCCGTCATAGAAAACTCTAGTTTGCGGTGGGATTCGAACCCACGACGCATGTCTATGTAGTACATTAAAGTTCATATAATTTGGAATTTTTATGCAATTCCGTCCGTCTCTATTGTGAGAGAACAAAATGCGTCGTGAAACTTAAACTTCACGGCTTCACTTGATACATGTTTACAGATCTCCCAGTGGCAGTATTCTGAAATCGCTGCAATCTCCCAGTCGCCATCACGCAACGTCAAACTCGCCAAAGTACAGAAGGCGAAACACGGCATCAAGCAAAACAATAGGTAGGTAACAAGTACTGTGCTTAGTTTTACAACTCAGTCTTTAATCACATTGTTTTCTTTCTATAGGAACCAACTCGCTTGTGGTAGTGGACGGGGTTGCCATGCTAACGAGCACACCCATGAGGCCGGTTGCGGCTTCTGACAAGTTTGAGCAACACCCCTTACTGGAAGGAGACCAAGAAGGTACAACTTGTTTGAACTTGTAAATAAATACATCGACGGTGGAATGATCAGGACACCAAAAGCACTTTGGTTGTGCAGTTATCCTGACTGTACACTTTGTATTTGTTGAAAATTGTTGATTACGATGAATGTAACAAATTATACACCCTTAAAATTAACTTTACGTCGTAAAAGACGTTTTTTGACAAAGCATATACGTTTAGATAAGACCGTAAACTTCGGTTAATCCCGACCCGTTTGGACCAAACAAGTTGTCCGAATTAGGCGAAGATTCGAATTTACCGATGTCGATTATTTAAAGCTTACCGCATTACAAATGGTTTTCACTTCAAGTTTTGTCCCAATTACGCGAAGTTCCGAATTAACCGTGGTTTATTGTATTAAAACAAACTTTAACACGACGGTATTAATTTTTTTAATTAATATCTTCCAAAAACTCCTAGTTTTGCAATCTGCCTCTGTGTCAATAGCAGTTATTGGCATGTCTACACTCACTTATACCACAAATGGCTTTTTTATGTATCGTGTCTGATTAACTTAGATTGCCCAAATAACCGTGTATTGTATGAATATAGATGCTGATACCGGAGCTTTATCGAACAACATCGACGTTTCCACATCAACAGCGCCTAAACAGATAGTAGAGCGAAAAGATATCAGCAACTTAGACGAAGATCCGTTATCACCGTCGTACAATGAACCTAGTCCTCTTATGCTGGTTGACGAGGCATATGACCGACAAGTCAAAGGTACAGACTAATCCGGTTAATCGCATAACCAATTTTCCTCAGCTTATTTATGCAATTATCAGATTTAGATTATGCGACTAGGCGAACGATTTTATAACTGTTAGAGACTTTTACCAACTAAATGCAAATTAAACGGGTTATGCGATTAACCGATATGCAGTTAACCGAATTCGTTTGAATTTAATTCTGAATGCTATTTGAAAGTTTTTTTTCTTCTCTAAAATGCGTATTTCGTTGTGTCTTACATAGTTTTTCATAACCAGAACATATTTACTACATACTATAACCTCGGTTCATCCGGACCCGGTTGGAACAAAAAAATTGCCCGGAATAGGCGAAGATCCGGATTAACCAATGTCGATTAGTTAAAGCCTTACCACATTACAATCATTTGTACCTCCAGTTTTGTAAGAATTATGCGAAGATCCGGATTAACCGAATCCGGTTTAACCCAGATTTACTGTATATTGCTTCAAAACAAAAATTTCGAAAATAAAGTAAAAACCGTTTTAATTACAGACACTTTATACTTTTTCTTGCTAAAAGCATTTCTTTTGTGTTTTAGATCTGTCGTCTAACAACTTAAGTCGCCACTTGGTGGACGAGATTGAAGACCACTTGCAAAGAGACGCGATTATTCGAAGCGAATCAGATGCCACGAATCTTAAAGAGCAGCAAGAGAGAATTGCCCAACAAAGCGACGAAGTAAGTTTTGGGGGCTCAAAGACATGTTCCTTTAAATCAGCGGTTCTCAAACTGGGGTCCGCGGTCCTTTGTGGGCCCGTGAGGCAATTTTTGGGGGATCGCGAAGTGGTTAAAAGTATTTCTATAATCTTATTTAGCGTCAGTTTGTGCCACTGAATAAGTTTAAATCAAATTAGAATTGAGGATCGACTGTCTCCATTGCTAAGCAATAGCCTTTATTGAATAACAACTATCAAAAATACAATTGTTCACGCACAATCGTAATGCTTTTATTTTGTCTGTGATGTCACAAGCTGTCTTTGGATCATTATTATGCGCAATTTTGCGTAACTAGCTAAAATCCTGCAATCAACTTTCGTTTCTCTGAAATACACATTCCAGCTAAAGGACCGCGAGCCCTCGAAATAATGGCAAAGGGACCGTTTTGAAAAAATAATGAAAAAGTTTGAGAACCACTGCTTTAAATAAAAAATCATTGTTTTTCGCAGAATTTGTCGGAAGAAAAAGATCGCTCCCTGCATAGAAAGGCCAGTCTTCCTTCTCACAGCCCAAACATGACCAGGAAAAATTCACCTGTACCTCTTACTAGGTAACAAACGTAAATTTCTTCTACAGTGTTTTACGTGTTCAAATAGAGCAGTTCGATTTAGAATTTGCGACACAGAGTTTTACAAACGGATGCGTTCCACATAAACGGTATTTTTTTCAAATTTAAACAATTTCGGATATGTTTGTTGGTTCTGTTAGTATTTTATTTTTTAGGATGAATGCTTAAGGTTTGAAATAATTCTGCCAAAAATGTCAGCCTTTTGATTTTCAAAATTCTTTTCTCGTAGGTCATCCACTTTAGACAACACGTCATCGTGGTTTACCTCGGGGTCAAAGTTCAACAGCCTGCTTAAAGCCACTACGGTTGGCATGGCAACGAAGGCGAAGAAGGTTGCAAGTACCCTAGCTAAAGACCTGAACGAAACGATGCAAGCTAGTTTGGCGTATTACACCCCTGAAAAGGTCAGTGACTATGTTATCCGAGGAAGCAATGCGTGCTGAGATTGATCAAAACACGTGTTTTTCAGTTTTTGATTTTAATATAACTGAATTTAGGGAGAAAATCAGCGTTTCATCGACGTTTTAATGCTGTAAGAATTCCACCAAAGCATTTGTGCCTGGTTTGACATGTAAATGCATTGTCATCTATATTCATTCTAATAAGTCTTGTGGTTTTATGTGTTTCAAGGAACAGTACAAAAGAATCTGTTTGTAAATAGGATAAGTCTGGTCCATATTGCTCAAACGACTCGATTTTGGTTTTGTATAACGTTTAAAATCATAATGTCTGCTTTTTCCAGTGAATAAAAAGGAAACAAATTAACAGACCGTAAATAGTGTAGTTTTTTAACTTCTTTAAAAGCATTTTTGTTGAACTTTCATTCATGTCGTTTACTTCATTTCAGCTGAAAGATTCGTTGTCGGACCTGAGTTTCCGCAGTTCGCAGGAGGACATGATGCGTGCGGGATTGGACGGTCCAAGCAGCAGGAAACAGTTGCTGGGAGTGAAGGGTGTGGATCAGTACAGCAGTCAGACAAGTCTCCGAAGCAGTGAGAGCATTCACAGTGGTCTGGACGCTAAACCAGGTAAACCGACTTTGAATATGTTTAAAAAGTGGTTTCACAACTGCAGACATTGTGAAATGGAAAACTTTCTCAATTTGTCAGTAATTGGTTTGAAATATACAAACCTTGGTTGGTTCGAAGTTTGAATTGTGCCGTACATATTTATTGAGAAGTATCTGAATATTTATTGAAACCCGTTCGGCGACACCCCATAAAAGCATCGCTATACGTGCGTAGCATCACTGCAGGTAAGTGTATGGTCAGATACATGTGCTGGTTTAAAACGTGGTTTGGAAAACCCATTCCTGAAGGTGACTGTCAGAACACTCATAACTACACTAAATTAAACTGTGATAAAAATTTGTCGAGCGAAATCCGTACTCTAATGCAGGGGTCGGCAACCTTTTTTGTACTGCGGACCGTTTTTGAAACTAAAATTTTATCGCGGACCGGCCTCAAAAAACTACATATATTTAGCAATAAAAACGCCTAAATGAGTTTATCATCCCCGGGACACATGGGCAAAATGTTTAATAGCATTTAACCTGAAAACCTATACGGACCGGTAACGAAATCCTCGCGGACCGGGACCGGTACCAGGCCGCGGACCGGCGGTTGCCGACCACTGCTCTAATGCACAAAGCCATTTTTGGCTGGAGCTCGACAGGTATATGAATAACCTGAATAACTATTCCAGGCGATACCATGGTGATACACGGTATTTCCACAATCAACAAACCCCTATAACACCCATTGGCCCATAGATCTGTGACATCAAAATACTTTTTAACACTTATACTTGATACTTGGTGGCCCACTAAACAAAGCATATCTTGATGAGCAAGCTTATAGAGAATCGTGTATGTTTTAGGAAGCGAAAAAGTACAGAGGCGTAAAGGCGGAAGAAAAAATCCAAGGAGATTGGAGAGACCACTCAGTATGCCACATGTTGGTAAGTACAGTAGCACTACACTGTAAGAAAAATAAATCACAATTAGTAGTCTATAAAGCATATTTTATGGAGGTACATCAAGTACATTAAAAAATATCGACGCTTTATACAATACCATAAGTCACAAGCATTGCTTTTGCCAAAAACACACCTAACCCTATTATTATTATTAGTGATCAGTTATTATGGGTCCCCTTCTATGAAGAGGACACATTGTTTTTGTCCGTATTTTTTTTTCTTTTTTCTGTCTAACGCCGGTTTGTTAAACGCATTTGGTCAACTTTTAGTTAAGTTAATGCTTTGTAAACTTTTAAAGTTAAGTTAATGCTTTGTGAAAAATTTGTCCTTAAGAATCTAAAAATAACCGCAACATAGGTTTACCGTTTTACCCTGACATAGGTTTGCCGTAAATACGCGTGTGGGGACCCATTCGTTTTTGCTTGCAAAAACAATCATATATGTAGATAAAATTGTGTATAATATAGTAAATTGGTTAATATCTTATAGAATATATAAAATGGAAGTATATCAGAAAGCCACTTTTCTAGTGTTTCTTTGCACTTGTCATATACACCAATTGTAAAGTATTGCCGAATAGATTAAGCCACTTTTATGTTAGTCAGATATAAATGATGTTAAATAGTGCCCACATTCCGCATTTACAATCTTGACCTACTTAGCCGCGGCAGTTAACAAAGCATGACCAAACAAATGACGTAACGCATTCGTAACATTCCTCTCCATTCATTACCTCGCAGACCTTGGTGGTATGGGGATGAGAGCGCCTCTAGCGAGTTCGTATCTCTCTGTGCCCGATGGCAGCGCCACATCGCCAGATCCAAACATCACAGCTTCCATGCTGTCACTTAATACAAAGGTAAGGGTTTACTAATTTCTTAACGAGGCTACACTACTGTTTTGTTGGGTAGGAAATGAATTGGGCACTGCCAGATCATGATACAGCGTGAAACGGTACAACTGTCTTAAGGGACGCAGTTGTACTGTTTTAGTTAACCGGCTATTCATTTAACAATAATTTAACTCAAATAATGCAATTCAGAACAATATCAGGTAGAAGTTTTGAAAAGATGCTTCTTGCATAGCTCATTGGTTTACGAAACAATGTTTCGAAAAAAATGGCTTAATTTGTGACAAAATTCCTACCATACAATTCAAAAAACGTCGACAAAACTTGGCTATACGCCGTTAACGAAGTAAGATTGGCCTGGCC
Source organism: Phallusia mammillata (assembly GCF_965637545.1). Lineage (NCBI taxonomy): Eukaryota > Metazoa > Chordata > Ascidiacea > Phlebobranchia > Ascidiidae > Phallusia > Phallusia mammillata. Next base: position 11,839,502 of record NC_137253.1, read on the forward strand.
TTTGCACTCTTTAATAAGCTTTCAGATTTGCAAGCGTTTTGAGAACTCATGATCGTAGATGTATAACACATTTATAATATTTTCAAATAGTAAAATACATATAAAGTTAACATATGAAACACAATTGTTTTTTCTTGTAGGGTAATTGCGACGTTGATGTGATCATCAGCAGTTGCTCGAAGTGTCACAAATGTGGTTCGCTTATTTATGACGAAGAAATAATGGCTGGATGGATTGCCGACGAATCAAATCTTAATACCCAGTAAGTTTGCAATACTAAAATACACAACACATTTTTTTCTGCTATGCTAATCTGAAGTATATATCATATAAACTCATATTCTTTCTTTTCTTTCAGCTGCCCGTTTTGCAATTCGCTGTTCGTCCCGTTCCTTAACATTGAGATTAAGGTAAGTTTGCTGAGAAGTAGTTGTGTTTTTGTCTGCGAGTTTCGCTTTGACATGATGGAAGTTTGTTGTATCCATACGCCATGACAAATCTGCAGCACACGAAAAGTAGATAATAGTATTTTTATTGTGTCGATGATGCATGCTTTTTATACAGTAATAGTATATACCCACTAAGCCAGTGGTTCTCAACCTTATACTGATCGCGTTATTTTCTTGTGCTGCGCACCACCTAAACCCTGTTGGAATGGGTAGACCATGCGATAGGCCTATCCTTGTCGATTAGGACAACATAATTTTTGAAACCAGCAATGTGAGCTTTTCCAAAAGAATGTCCAAGAGACGAGTTTTAGCCAAAACCTGGATTATTCGGATTAGTTAAGTTGCATTTCATGATTTGACTATGGCGAAAAGCTACTCGCGTACCACCTCGAAAGCTCCGGTGTACCACTAACGGTACGCGTACCGCAGTTTGAGAACCACTGCACTACACGAAACAACTTCAAGAAAAAAAATTTGGAACTTCTGACCCCAGTTCAAAGTTCTTAACATTTTTGTAACACAGGATTACCGGGTCTCAGAGCAACGAACTTTATCCCAACAACACCTTCACCAACCAACATCACCCACCTCCACTGTATCTGAGCGTTCAAGCCAAGCTAGTGGGGACGCCCCTCGAACCCATACGGGCCCCACACGCTCAACAGAAAACCCCCCACTTGCGTCTGAACATTTTGCTGGGGACTTTGCTTTACCCCTAACCCCCGACCTCACCCAATCTGATAATGACCAGAGTGGGGTGAATATGGGCGCCAAAGGTGAGAAACCACAAACTGACCCTCTTCTTACCCCACCCCGTACCCCCGCTGAAGGACAAGTACAAAGCTTGAATGAAGAGGGCCATGAAGAAACAGATGCGACTACTCCACAAAACACTGGGTATGTAGTATATGTGACAGTAAACACAGCACCTTTTTTCTTCAAATCTTGTTTGTTTTTTGCAGTGATATGTTACCGGGAGGTGAAGTGAGTGATCTGTCCCACCCGCTATCTGCAAGCGAGGTAAATATCAAACACCAAATGTTGTTAAACCTATCTGGGGGGTTTTCTCTGTGTATTGTGTCATGCGTCTTAAATAATGCCAAAAACGCCAGTCACCTCCAAAAAATTGATGTTATTTGAGGGGGTAATTTACCTTATTACAGCAAAAAAACATTTTTCCTTCATTTTAGTAACTAAACTGTGGTTCTCAAACTTTTAAGCATGCGGCGCATTAAAGAATTAAATATTCAATCCGCGGCATACTTCACAGGTAAACATAACGAAAGTTGTGCAAAGCATAGTAATTTTCAACTATATTTTGGTGGGTAAACTGGGAAAATCTCTCACGGCACACTAGTGTGTCCCGGCACACAGTTTGAGAATAACTGGGCTAACAATTGATATTTTTAAATGACCTCTAAGGAGAGAGATTTTTGTTTTGGTGAATATACGTTACTTTATTGCTACTTTTCGTGTTTTAGGACCTACAGCGTTCATCCTCCAGTCTTAGTGACAATCCGCCATCTTCTGTCCAATCAGCGCCTTCCGCTATGTTGGCACCAGTCATACTCGACCCTGTTACCGTTCCCTATCTAAGCTCACTGGTCTTGCGTAAAGAACTGGAAAGTTTGCTGGAAAACGAGGGATCCCGTGTCCTTATGGAATCCGCCTTTGTTGATCATCATCCAATCATATACTGGAATTTGGTAAGCGCTGTTTGTTGAAAAATGCATACTCGCTATTTTAACAAATACTTAAATAAGGAAAATAATGGATTTTGTGTTTCGGCCGATTTTCAGTAACGACCTTACAAAACTGTACTGTGATTTGAATGGTATTCAGTAAGCCCGTCAGTTTAAATCTTTGTTTTCAAAAACGGTGATTTTTTCCTATTTGTTAAGGTGTATTAAGATTACAAGTTGTTGTAAGCTGTAACAGTTGTATTGTAAAAGTTATATTTTGTTGAAGTAGTATTTTGCATTTCTCAGACTAAGCATGTCCAAGGGTTTCTGGTTTGTGGGGGCTACAAAATATTCTTGCCTTTAATGTAAACCAATAAAAAAACTAGATTTTGCAGTTCTAATTTCACAAAACAGGTCAGTTATCCAAAAAGCAAAATTTATCGACATTCATTTTCTCAGGTGTGGTATTTTCGGCGTTTGAATCTTCACACAAACCTGTACAACCTTCTGCTCGAGTCGCAACTGCTTCGTGCGCAATCCAACGTTTCCAATAAAACGAAGGGCGTCGTCACTTTCCATCTGATGTGGGATAACATCAAGTTACACGGGGATGCAGAAAAGTCGCCCCTTTACTTTGTTTGGCACCAACGTAAGTCCTTGTGCTTTATTAGACCAATTGTAACTGCAAAAAAATCGTTTAACCTTGCAGAATTTAGACTAGTTTTCGCCACAGTTGCTTTTCCAAAAGATCATAGACACAGTTTTAAAATGTAAAAAATAACGCAACTTGACTATTGTGATGTCATATGTAAAGTAGCGTCCTGAAACCCAAGCATTTACGTAAGATATTCCGTTTAGCATTCCATTTTTTTTGTTTTAGAACTTGCGATTTTGCCAATCATTAACGAGTGTTTTATATAACTTACTACACCAATTGGACAAACACTGCATAAAATTGTTTTAACCCGATGCTATTTCAGAGCGTCCACTTACCTAAGCCTAATCGTTTCACTTGTTTAGTGGCAAACAACAGCGCTATGGATTCCTACCCACATTACTCAGTGTCGTTCCTCGAGAACATCCGGGACAGTATAATGCAAGATGATGTACGAAGTCCGCTGGTGGCAGTCATACACGAACTGAACGCACAGAGTGGAATCCGAAGGAGCGCCTACAGGGAGATCCTGTACATGGTGATCGTTGCACTCGGCAAAGAGTCCATTGATGTTGGTCAGTATCTACAGCATTTATCGTTGTTTTGGGGCCGGGAGTTTGTGTTTTTGTTAGTGTAACTCGATGTCAAATATGCAGTAAACCTCGGTTGAATCCGATTCGATTAATCCGGGTATTCGCCCAATTCGGTCAAAGCTCGAGGTACAAATGATTTGTAATGTTGTAAGGCTTAAACTATTCGACATCGATCAATCTGGATCTCCGCCTAAACCGGACAATTTGTTTGGTCTAAACGGGTCCGGATTAACCGTGGTTCACTACATTTGTTGCATTTTTTATGCAAAGAGTAATTTAATATGACCAAAAAATAAAATTACAGTTGGCTAAAGAAACCTCTGTCCCCAAAATTAGGTTCTCGAACCTTTGGGTAGTTAAATGTTAGGTTGTAGCAGTTACAAGCAACCGTACCACATTTGTATTAAAATCAACCAACGTAAAAATAATTTTCAGCCGCCTTTGATCGGGAATACATCCGTGCGTACGAGGCCCTATCACCTTCGGAGCGAGCTCAGGCAAAAAAATGCGACCGTCCTCCGAGCGAACACGCGATGAGCTGTCGAAACATCTTCGGCGAGTTAGATCTCTACGAATGATCCTTAACGGTGCTGAACATGCCAATTTAGCAAAGCTTGCAGTTAAAAGGAGTTCAAATGCTGATGGTTAGACAACCCAAGTGGAGCCAATCGTCACTGTGACGTACCTGGTGCTATTTCGCTGCGTCATGTTTTTTTTGTGTTTTTCATGTGCCAGTCATGGTCCATGCATTATCGCCGCGATTTGTTTTTAGATGCTAGTAACTATATTTGTGCATTCGTCCCATTTTTTGTCAATTTCTCGCTTATCTGAGCCGATTTTACAGTACCGCTTATATGCATTAACCCTTGAGCATCCATGCAGGGTGATTTATTGCCAGTCATTAACCGAAATTGCGCCGACGCATATGATCAAGTGCACAGACTGCCAGCTAACTGCCCTGTTTTTCTGCTCTGGGTGTCGCAACAGCCATACTGTACCCCATAAAACATCTTTGCAGTTTTTTTTTAAGTATTTAAATGTTGCACAATGAAAACACCTTGAGAAAAATTGGTTTCGTCAAATTGAAATCTAACATGTGATCAAAAATGTAAAACTACAATTGATTATGTAAACCGTTATTTGCTTCTAAAGTGTCTTTTTTGACCCTAACCAACATTACAGTAAAAACTAATCCAAAACGTTTTGTTTTTGTGTTGACTAAATAATTGCCTGGCGATTGATTGAATTTGTGTACTTTTCAATGCTGTATGGTGTAAAAATGCTGGTTAGTTTTTCTTCCTATCAATCGCAAAAAACAAGGGCCTTGACTGGCCATTGCTTTGCTTTATCATCTGTTCGCCACGCTGCTTTACATTTTTTAACAAATAAACCTGGAGGAATAGTGTGTCTGTGTGTACCATATTTTTTGTTGTACCTGCAGGTAGAACTGTGATGCAAATGATTACTGCTTGTGATTTAAATCAGGTAAAAAAGAGACCTGCAGTTATTATTTGACAATGTATGTAAAACTAGATTAAGCCTCTGAAAATAATTTGTGAAGACTGCAAATGATCAAGGTAATTTCATCTCGGTAAATACATTGCCATATTTTTATCGTGGTAATTCTTGCCGAGCAATTCCACTGCTTAATGTTTTATTGTGTAAATCACCCAGGAAACACAGACACCGTCTTTGGGAACCATATACTGGTCATGTAAGTGTGTACACAAATAGTGGGTTAGCACTAGAAATCTTTGTTATCAATTGGATCACTCTATTTCAGTACAATTTCTGATTTTTCTTAGTCCTCTTCATGATCCTTTATCAATATTTGGGTCATGCCCTGAAATAAAATGCCCAATTTTAATATTTGAGATAGATAGAAACAAAAATTGTAACGACCTTCCAATGTGATGGCAATTCTTAGATTAAATTTTTCGAAGATCAAGTTTTGCAATGTTGCATAGTTCCAATAAAAGATCATCACTAAATGACTTCAACTGGTTACCACACAACAACAAAACATAGAGCTGAGTTGCTCCTGTAGCAAAAAAAGAAAAAGTATCGTGGAACAGAGAAAAGAGTGAAATAATATTTATCCGCAACAATATACCTGAAAGCGTAGTTGGCATCACATCAATTTTATTGTAATTTAGGTTTAAGAACTTTAGCTGCTGTAATTGGCCAACATTTGGAAATACAGAAAATTCATTCTCACAGCAGTTCAGCCAGTTTAGGTTTCTTAACGAAAGAAACTCTTTTGGCAAAGTTTGTAGTTTGTTTTTCTTCAAACCGACATGCTGCAGTGCTATTAGATTGCCAACCTCTTTTGGTAGTTCAAAGAGTTGACATTCATTCAACCATAAATGTTTGAGGCAGCATAGATCGCCAATCTCGGGAGGAAGGACCCCAATGTTGTTTTTACTTATACTTAAAATCTTCAATGCTTTAAATCGACCAAAATCAGCAGGAAATACTGTCAAATTGTTGTCGTCTAATATCAACTCAGTAACAGTATTAGACAATGAAAGCAGCTCAACAGGTGGAAATAACAACTTGTTATTGTTTAGAAGGACAACTTTTATCCACTTTAATAATTTAATTTTGGGGGGCAGAATTCTAAGTTGTCTATGGCTCAAATTGATGCAAATCTGATGTTTGTTGATGTTGTCATTTATAATCGCTTCCACAAACTCATCCATCTATCTTCACAGTCTAATATACTCAACAGTTATATAGGTCATTTTGGTTAAAAACTATAGGTAATCATCTAAAAATTTTGCTTGCAAACTAAAAATTTCGAATGACAGAAATTTCCAAATTATCACACATATCACAAAAAGTTTAAACTGTTCACCAAACTACGGCTGGGAGGCCATTTCATTCCGCCCCCGACCACATTTTTTGGTTTGCTAAATCATATCGATAACTTTGTAACATTTAAAAATTAATCTACTCATACGTAAGTTTCCCTGCGAAATGTAGAATTGATATTACCTAGTTTCATACGATTACAATGCCAATGATTAATACAAAGCCAGTTTGCTACCTCACAGACAAGAATTGTGCGCAAGCAATTGCTTTTATAATATACAAGTGTTGCTCGTAAGATGAACTTAACTATACGGTTTAAAAGTCACTTCACCAGATTTTGAATAGGATTGTATAGCGCCCATAAAAAAATCGCCTCGCTGGCTAAGTTTGGAAAGACGGTACTAGGGCATGTGAACTATGCGGCCCGCATGAATCATTGTTAAACTTATCCGGCCCGCATAAAAGTTTGGTGAACCCTGTCCTTGGCTGTAAGAAAACTATGCACAAACATAATGAATGCATTTGCACTAGCTCTGAAGCTTTGTCATTTGTGGTAATGCAGCAGAAGTGCTTGCTTTTGTATTGTTTGTTTTTTTTGTAGTTAGTGCCGTCAATAGTGGTTAGCGTAACCGCCTTTTGGTTTACAAGCTTGTGGCTAGTGGGTTCTAAGTTCTAACCCTGTTTTGGTCAATTATTTTTCCCTGAGCAAGACGTTTAACTAGCGCTGCTTGAACCTTGTGGACCATTATGATTGCAATACCCCTGTTCGCATCCGATCTGGTGGTAGGTTTAAATACTAGAACAACACTGATCGATTAACAACAATAACAAAAACCGAGAAAACTCTACATAATGGTTTTGTAAATGATATTTTGCAAACAATTCCGAACTTTTTTCTTATCTTATTTTTGTTGATGTTAATTGTCATGGTAGAAACACTATATTTTGCTAAGTAGGAAAACACGTTTCCCACAAACAAATTATTATCGATCCGAAAATTTGGAATTTATATTTCGCCTGAAGCATTTTCATTGCTAGATGTCTAGTTGAATAAGGAACTGACGGTATGTGGATTTGACCACACATGAATACCACACAGGGTTAACGCCAACTTGTCCTGCACAAAACTCAGTTATTGTTTCTGTAAACATATTGTGACGTCATTGGTACTTTTCCCAGCGGGTGCTTTCCTTAATTTATTTACGTGTCGTTAGTGCATGGACAGCAAAGATTTTGATCAGTGGTTCTAAATTACTTTTTCAGTGCTAATGTCAAACATTTTTCTGTGCTAATGAAAAAAAAATGTTTTACATCATGTTTATTCTATAGCATAGGTTGTCATATAAAGACTAAAATAAAAAAATGAGTAAAAACTCTAGTTTTCCTAAAACTTAACTTATTTCTATTCTAAATAGTTCTATTAAGTGGAAAAAGAACAAATATGGGTAGGATCAGCAACATAGTGATTGCTATTGCAAATGGACGGGATACATTTCAACCTGGCAAGTTTGTAGAAGGGAATGTTTTGATCAAAATTACGAAAGCGGTCAAAATTTGCAGTAAGGTTTTACCAAAATATCAGTCTTAACTGATTTATCACATGTTTACTTGTTTGCAGAAATAATTATCAGAATGGTGGGAAAGTGCAAGACAAAATGGAAAACAGGATCTGGTGACAATGAAAAGTCATACAAGGGAAAAGAACTATATTGCAATTTAGATACTGTTCTTTGGGGCTCAGGTTTGTTCGGTTATCATTTAAGAAATTGTGGTGTATATTTTGGGAGATAATTTACCTGTTTAGGAATGTGTTGTTTATGGTCTTCTGCTATTGCCCACTGATTGTACCACAAAGTTTAATTGCATATAACGGGTGGTACTATAGTACTATAGTATTTATAAATACTGGATGTGACCGCATGTGACCACATGTGATTGCATGTTACCGCATGTGACCACATGATATTCCGCTTAAAATACTGCATTGTATGTGAAATGTGGAAATACAAGCCCAACAAGGGTAAAATAAACCAGTTTATAGTGTTATTTTATTTATAAACTCTTACCCAACCCGAATAGCTCTAACCGTTAGCACTTTCAAAAGTCCGCAAAATTATACTTTCGTAAAAGCATATTCGAGTTCTTTACAACTTCCCGTTTTGTGATAACATGCGGTATACCATGAGGTAACATGCGCTATCATGCGGTAACATGTGGTAGCATGCGGTGCTTATGACCAGGGTTGCCATTGACATGGACCCCAAAATAAGGACAACTGAAAAATTTAATTTTTGTAATAAATGAGACAAACATTTTAAACAAATTTTTGCATTTATATGTGCCATGACATATCACATGTCATATATAGTGCCTACTGAGTACTTGCAGTGTTAACTTTAACATATCCTTATGATTAATTCTTACAATAATGTCATATATATACAGCATCATTTCCTCAAAACAATTTACAATACAGATTCTTCAAATAATTTTCCGCATCCTCCATGATCGACTTGATATCAGTTCAAGATTAACCAGTCGATTGTGATCAACGATCATGTATTAATTGTAGCCCACAACCCTGTATATGCGGTGTATATATTTTGTCATCCACTGGTCATCAGTTTTGCTTTTATGGTGCAGATCAGCAAGAAACACAAATGGCAGCTGGTGACTTCAGCAAACCATTTCGTTTTCGGTTACCTCGTGACTGTCCATCAACTTTTAGCAGTAAGTTTTTGTCATGTACATTTTAAGCCATGTGAGTGCCATGATAAATCATTCCACATTTAAGCCAGAACCACATAGTATAATGACTTGATAAAGCAGATAGAGTTTAAAGTGCTTTCAATGATGTAATAGCAAATTTCTTTACTGTATTTGCAAGTTGCAATGAAAATATATATATTGCCTGTGTTTTCTTTTTGCAGCTAAACATGGTGATGTGTGGTATGTACTTGAAGTAGTGTGCACTTTCCCTGGCATTATGTCAGTAGACCAAGAACATACTTTGCCTATTCGAGTATATGACAATGTTAACCTATCAGCTGACCCCCAAACAGCAGAAGTAAGTATGTTTTTTGTACTTTAATGATGATACTGTTTTAAATTTTTTGTTTAGTTGGTATGTAGACCTCTTCAAATAAAAGATGAACAAAAAGAGGATTCATGTTGCTGCAGCGATGTTTCTGTTACCACAGATGTGACGTTGGATAAGAGCGCCTATGCCCCAGGGGATACTATAATTTTAAATGGATACATAGAAAATGGGTGGTATGTACTACAAATATATCATTTTGTGTTTCACTTCTTCATCTTGATTAAAAAATCAATTTAATCTGTTTTTTTTTCTCTATTGGAGAAAGAGCCAGCAAAGTTTTCACTTATTTCCTATGTTGTTAGCTCTTCGCCTATGCCATACACAATTGTGTTAAAGCAACAAGTGATTTGCTATGGCACACGCTCTGATTTTTCCTTTACCTCCTCTGGAAACCTAAAAAGCAAGGAGAAAACGGAAGAAGTGGTATCATGGAAGGGGCAAAAAATTCCCACTCGATCCAGAAAAGTTTTCCAAAATGAGGAGACAATGAAAATACCAGACATTGTGGCATCAGATCTTCGAAATTGCAGACTCATTACAGTTGGATACTATCTAAAAGTAAGTGTAGATTTTTGTTCTTTGTTCTTAGGTGATATATTGTCTCCACATTACCAGAGTATTTCTCAAGTAAATTGTGCAGTAATTGTGTTGATAATGAAATATATGGCTGATACTAGTACATATTTTACAAGATAATCATGTGAAAAAGTTAACAAAAATCATGAAACTGTTTTACTGTTCGAATGCTTCATACGTAACATATTTTTTTTTAAACGGCAATAATGATTAAAGTGCATGATCTAGTACTTTTTTTTTATATACTTTTTTGGTTGGTACATTGTAAAGTGTTTCAAAGAATTTTTGTAACTTTTAATTGGATTTACCCATTTCCACTTCGTAAGCCCCAAAATATTTGATTTTGGCTGTCTTTAATACCTTTTTATTATCAATTGAATACTATTGATTGTGCTGTATGCTTTTTTAAGATAAAAGGAATTATGCCAGGCTCCTGTTGCGATTTGACATTTGAGTTGAAGAAAGTTCCCATAGTGATCGGTGGTCGTCCAAGATTCCAAGGTCCTAACTCCAGTGTTCCTCCAACTGCTCCGTCTTTGGGTAAATGATCATTTTTTTAAATGGGAGGTTATTGAATGTCCCTTAGTTTGTTTTTAACTGTTTATTTTTACTTTGTTGCAGCTTTGCTTTATGCCATTTATTGTTGCAGTGGTTCTTAATCTTTTTGATTCTCTTAACCCAAAATGTGTGATGAAGTGTACCCTTTTAACACTTGACAAAAACAAATCAATTTAATAATTGTTTCCAACCTCCACCAGGAAAATTTACTTTCTCATAAATAAATTTAATAGGCAATTGTTTTAAAACCGTTTATAATATCCCCATACCTTGGTGCTTTGTACCCTCTGGTGGTACTTGTTATCCTTTTAAAGAATCCCTGTAATAATGACTTTGACCAAATGGTTAGTGCAAACACCTTGTGTATTTTGGCTGCTTGTGTTTCCCTCAGCAAGCATTCTCGAGCTTGCGAACTCGAGCGGCATTGCTCCAACCCAGTGCTACTTGATAGGTTGAACTATTTTCTGGGTACAAGTCGAAAAAATCAAATAAAAATTGATTTAACAAACTTACAATAAAACAGGCAACTTGGCGGCGGACTCTTTGTAAGCATAAAACATTCAGGTGTTGCCTGCCCACCGAGGATAAAAAGGAAACAAACAAACTACAATTTACTTTCCTTGGTGTGACATCTGTCTAAAAAAAATTTCGCTGTTCAGATCTCCCATCATATAATACACTTGAACCATCTGCCCCAACACCTGGAGATATAGTTGAAGTAAAGATCAATGATACAGAACCACCTCCACCAAGCTATGAAGACTCTGTAGGAAATGTGGCTTACACTGCTCCATCTCAACAAGAGATAACTCGAGATAACGTACCATCACAAACTACTTACTATGATTGGAGCCAATCAGCATTTACCTACAATTAATGGTGCTTTTATACCCATATGCATTTTTGTGCCAACGGTATATACAACTAGTTCATGCTTTTGTTTTTTCATATTTTTGGTTGGCCATGTCAGTTGAAAATTGCAACTTTAACCAATGATGCCTTTTGTTTTTGTAATTTTACAGTAGTAACCCTTCTTACATTGAAGAGAAGTAATTTTGAGTCTGTATCATATTGCAAGGCATTTTTTACCTGTCTACTTTTTATTTCTTAACGAACCGAGTTTCAACTAAGTGAATGTGTTTAATTGTCCTGTTTTCTACTCTACTGCTGTACATAAGTTACCTATCATGTCCATGACATCTACGCTTTGTACATCAACTTATTTGCTGCATGTTATCAGTGCATATCCCTTCATGTCAAACTATATTGCATTTCACATGTGTTGCATTATATAATGTATGTTTTTACTGTAGCCTGAAGTGTTGCCTTTTTTGCAAGACTAAAGTGTTCTAGTTAAAACCTGTTTTTTTAAGATATGTAATGTAATGTCATCCATTTATCACTCTTCAAACTGCTATCCAGAAGGAAACTTCATTCAGTTATTATTCTGTTTTTATATGATTTACTAGTTTTAAAGTTCTCAAGGTTTGTATCATGACTGAATTTGTATTCTCGGTCTTCTTTCATCACTTGTGAATTTCACAACTGCCTCTTTGTATTTTAGGCTGTTTGTAACAAATTGTATTGCATTAATAAGTCTTTTTCTGAACCCAATAAACATCCTATGTTGTATTTTGATCCTATACTTAAAACATACTCATCATTTCACATGTGATTCCACACACCGTCTATCTTATTTATGTTTAGCGACATTTTTCACCCATTTTAGTACAGTTATTTTGACAATTCATTTTCACATTTAATTGTTTTATTGTGATGCTTTCAGTTTCAATTGTATCATTGTAATCTTCGTAAATTTGTAACCAATTTCACCAAAACCTTAAGTTTATGATAAACTATTCATATGCCTACGATTATTTTTCATTTTAATTCTCATTGTTTGCTCGAATTCCTGGTGCCAAAATTGTTTGCAGCTAGATATTTTATTTGTTTTTTTACAAGTAACCGTCAACAGGAAGTTGCATGTCGGTGTCATTATATTTTCTCCATGACTTGCTTGTGTCTAAGTCAGGGGTGGGCAAACTTTTCAGTGCAAGGGTCGCATTCAAAGGTTTTTAATCTTATGGGGCCGCATAGTATTTTACCAATGGCTTGCTTGTTTTTTGTTTTAAAATAACTTGTGTAAAGAATGAGGTTTATATCATATATATATATACCATTTTAAGTCGCCTAATGCTCAGATTGATAATTTCTAACTTGGTTCATTAGTTTAGCTGAATGGAGCTAACTGTTTATGACGTCATAAACTGTATTGTGACGATTGCGCTGCCTGTTTTTCGCATTGTTTGCACACAATAAGCACATAAAAAGCCTGGCGCATATGGTCACTAGGCTGGTAATCTTTTTTCCAGTCTCACGAAATCTGTTTTTAGCAGTTTGAAAATCAAAATATTAGGCAATATAGTTTTAGTTACGTCACGGCCGCCAGTACATGTATTTTAACATACATGGCCACGACCGCACAAACTCGTCTCCGCGGCCGCACAAACTCGTCTCCGCGGCCGCCTGTCGCCTTACGGCCGCACGTTGTGTACCCCTGATTTAGCCCAAAATATTAACATAGTATATTTTCAGCTAAGTGCAAATACGTTTGTTGTCACTTTAATGATTGTACACACATTGGTTGAAACGCTACAATTGAAATTGTTTTAAAAAATAAACAAGCATTTGTTTCAACATAGGCTACACCACGTTTTTTGTTAATAAATTCCTTGCGCTAACAATTAACAATGCGAGCCGCTTTTAGTAGCCTTGTTTAAATGTTGGTTTGCAAAGAACTGCAACGACCTATAAACTTGATCCAAAGTGACCAAAGTGTTGGCGTCAAATTTTGACAAATACACACTTGTATAGGGATAGATTACTATATCAAGTAATTATGTACACGTGGCATAAATTATATGCAGCAGATTTGCGTCAACGATTTAATTCCCCGCACAGAAACACAACTATGAACCAATTTGTCCGTTTAAAATACATTAAAACGGCAGAGGCTATGGAAACAACACTGTAACGTAAACATTGCAAATATCGTTAAAGTCGCTTGTTATAGACATTTGCATCGACTATTCTAACTTTCCTTCTTGGGGCATTATCGTTTTTCAGTCATCACGTTTTTCGAGATTTTTTTTTTAATTTTGCGGTACTTGTAGCAGAACCGGGTTTCAAACAAGTTTATGAGCAAAATGTGACAAATGTTAGGAGTTCGGCGAGCATACATATAAATGCATGTAGGTATCACTTTGTGTTTGAAAATAGGTGAGGTTTAGTTGATGTAAATGGAGTTTATAATGTGGCTTAACGGTTGCACGTTGCTGGTTATGCACGCCTGATTTGGGCGATCTTATTGCTACTGATCTTTAACGAAATGTAACAAGCAGAGCAAACTACTGAACAAAGTGAGCTTTTGTTTATCACGACTGAATGCAAAATATAGGCGAACCCAGTGTAATAAAAAGCTGTACATACGAATAAATAATTACATTGTTTAATTTTTAAGACCACAACCGAAGTAATTTCCCGTTAGGTACTTTCCCTCGATTTAGTTTCAGGCAATCTTTGACAGTTCCCGTTTTATTTGGACAAAGAAATTTAAAATGTCATCACAAAAGGTTTGCAAAAGTTTATAATTTAGATTAGTATATTAGGAAAAGAAATATGTGGTATGTTTTTCCTTCTTGACAGCACAACAAATTGTGGGGAGGTCGATTCGATGGCCGAACAGACCAATTGATGGAAAGTTTCAATGCCTCAATTAGTTACGATAAACGTTTGTGGAAAGCAGATATTGCTGGCAGCAAAGTGTATTCCCTTGCTTTATCAAAATGTGGACTTATTTCGGAACATGAACAACTTGCTATACACGATGGTGAGAATTTAAAATCAATTTTCATTTGAAATATTGTTTAAATTGCGACTTTTCGTCAAGAAAAAGTTTTTTTAGATCCGTTTGTTATTTACAGTTTTTTTGTATTTTGTAAATTTTATTCTGTGTTTTGTGTGACTGCTTGTAGGACTGTCTAAAGTTGGTGAGGAATGGAGCGAAGGAACTTTCCAGATCATTGAATCTGATGAAGACATTCACACAGCAAATGAACGGAGATTGTCTGAAGTTATTGGTGCCAATATTGCAGGAAAATTACACACTGGTCGAAGTCGAAATGACCAGGTGGCTACCAGGAGATTAGAAAATTCTTACATGCACAGTGATAACTAATGCAAACAACTCTTTAAGGTAGCAGTGGACACTCGACTGTGGCTTAGAGATGAGATTGATAAAATATCCAAGCATGTAGCAACACTGATAAATAACATAACAAATCGAGCAGAGAAAGATGTGGATGTTTTATTTCCAGGCTATACGCATATGCAGCGTGCTCAGCCAATCAGGTTTGTGTTTAAAAAGCAGATTGAAAACGGCAATTTTGAAAATCATTTTAAACTGGACTATTGCTGTTTTTCTTTTTTAAATTAAAAATTGGATTTTAAAACTTGGCATGTAAAATTTTAAAAACAAACATTGTAAAATTTGAAATTGAATCTGTTTCACATTATTTTGCTTGATTTGAACCCATTTTGTATTCACATGAGATGTTGTTTTCCTGGCCAACAGCTTATTTTGCCTCGTAAAGAACATTTTTATATATTTTAGATGGAGCCACTGGCTTATGAGCTATGCTGTAAACTTTTTGCGACAACAAAACAAACTTCAGGAAATTCGTAAGCGAGTTAATATCTTGCCACTGGGAAGTGGAGCCTTGGCCGGAAATCCATTTAATGTGGATCGAGAACTAATGGCAAAGGAACTTGGGTTTGATGAAATTAGTTGGAACAGTTTGGATGCTACTGGTGGCAGAGACTACATAGGTAGAGTGTATGTGACTACTTTTTGTCAAAAATTCATGTTTACATATAACCTACTTGTGAAATGATTAAAAGTCATTACAAAATCACCTTGGGACACTACATACGGATCTGTTCAAGTTTATGATGAATATAACCAAATAGACTTAAAAAGCGGGATGCTTTATTTTTCAAACTTTTCGGCAAATGCTTATGCCATCATCAGTGGTATGAAGGCCACATCAGTTACACCATATACATTTAAGTCACATGAAGGATTGATAAAAAGGTAGGACACAAGCGTCACATAAAAACAATAGATAAAAAAGGTGCGCAGAACTCAGGTGTATGCCACCATTTTTATCCAAATAAAATAGAATTGTATTTGCTGAAAAACCAAAACAATGTAATAAAACTGATTCCCTGTCAATGTATCTTTCTAACAGCTGAAGTTTTGTTCTGGGCTTCACAAGTCAGCTGTACATTAAGTCGCCTCGCAGAAGACCTCATTTTGTACAGTACAAAGGAATTTGCCTTTGTTACGCTTTCTGATGCGTACAGCACTGGTAGCAGCTTAATGCCACAGAAAAAGAATCCTGACAGTTTGGAACTTATTCGAGGAAAAGCTGGAACAATTATTGGAAAGGTATTAATTACTGCTGACAAAATATAGTTTTTGTGAGTGCAATCTAATAAACTAAACCTAAATTGTTGTGCGATTCTTATGTAATGCACAATGCTTTTTATCGTCAACATTAAACTTGGTTAGCAATTGCTAACATATATATTATGAACCAAAATATGGATAAAATCTTGAAAAGACTAGCTATTATTGCTGCCTTATTATTTTGTAGCAAAGTTTTCTTTTTTAGTTTTTAATTCCTATATTTTGTACAATTTGTATTCAATCTTTTGTGCATGTGTGCTTTATTTGCTGTACTTTCCAAACATTACAACGTGTTACCTACAAATATGTTGAGCACATCATCTGTTTAGTTGCATAATCCTAAATATCATGAATTATTTATTTTGATTTGACTAGGCTTATTTGCCGATACCATATGTCACACATGTTCACACTCTATTTTTGTATTTACAAGTGCACTGGATTTATGGTGACAATAAAAGGACTTCCAAGCACCTACAACAAAGATTTGCAGGAAGATAAAATCGCTCTTTTTGAAGTTTGTGATGCAATCAGTGCTGTACTACAGGTGGATATCCTACTGTGTTAATAGAATGTCAATATGCTGCTGTATACATTAAAACAAACTTGTCATACAAACTATTGCATGTGTCACAAACATTTTTGGAAGGATGCTTTTCTCTGCTTGTCAATTTATATGAGTAGTGGATGTTAAAGAGTAATTAGAATGTTGTGATGCCACTATTTTATGCTTATTCATGTCTAACGAAGCTTGGGATTTCTCTGTCTTTGCCACCTTATAATCACAGGTTTACGGTTAAGCATTGTTTTGTTTGTTTGTTTGTATCATTTTTATCCTCGGTGGGCGGGCAATGCCTGAATGTGTTTTTCTCACAATGAGTCCGCCATCGAGCTACCTGTTTTATTGCAAGTCCGTTTCATTTTTTATTGGATTTTTTCGGTTTTAGGCAGTTGGTGACTCGAATTTAGTTCAACCCATTGGGAACCACTGGGTTGGAGCAATGCCGCTTAATTTTCTTAAATTTTCTTACCGAGATAGGATTATCATAGTCAAGCTTCTGCATAAATTGATTTACTATTACTTTTTATCCAATTTCCACATTTTTTTCCAAAAAAATACCGGAAACCAGTGTAGAATGTTGACAAAACATTTCCGTTGATTTTGCAGATATCAGCTGGTGTCATTGAAACTTTGTCCATTGATAGTGATCAAATGAAAAAAGCTTTGAGCTTGGGGATGTTAGCTACTGATGTAGCATACTACCTTGTTCGCAAAGGGGTAAGTCTTAGTACATCTACCAACAGTGTGCAACTTATTTAAATTTTAAACTGCAAATAATGACATTACAGAAGGATGATTTCATAAAACCAATTGATATATTCTATTTACTCCATGTCCAATTAACCTTTAGGGGACCTCTTTTCAGGTTAAGAACAACTGAATTAGATAATATTGTTTGTGTGTTTGTAATGATTTGATTTGAATAATATTATACCTAAACAAGAATGCAACAACAATTTTTGAGTTATTTTGGTTTATGATACACTTCAGTCTTTGCATAAAATGTACATTTTAACACTAGGTTCCATTTCGTGAAGCCCATTCATTATCTGGCATGGTAGTAAAAAAGGCTGAGACAGATCATTGTGAAATGAATGAGATTCCACTGACTGATCTTAAAACAATCAGGTAAACAGAGTTGTACCATACATTTTTCCATAATGAAGAATAACCTAGGGTGACTTCCATTTGTTTACTTATTTAATATTTATCTCTATAGCTCCTTTCTTATTTCGCCAATGATTGGACTGTCTAAGAGCTACCTTCTTATGGCATTGCATTAAGTTTTGTAAGGAGGATGGTTGCTAATGTGTTATCATGCAGATGCATTTCAGTTGTTTTTCGTTATGTCTCAATTGCACTTCTCAAGCAACAGTCATTCGTTGTGTTGTTTTTTAACTTGCAGATTTTAAGTTACCAACAAATGTTTTAATGTTTGTGGTGGTTTAAAGGCAAGGTAAAATACTCCATATTTTTTAAAGTTGATACTTCAACTTAGGATTGGTTTGACATGATTGGATGGCAGGCTGCTCCTTCATATATCACAAGTTCTTTTTACTTTGTTGCATTCCAAACACATATATATTGAAATAACCAGTAGGGATGGGCCGAGCCGAGCCGAGCCAGTACCCGAGTACTCGGTACCGAGCGTCGCTGTTTTTAATCCTCGGTGCTCGGCCGAGCAGTTGCACAAATTGACCCGAGCGTTAAATTTGCATATTCAGCTAACATATGTAACGAGCGTTAAATTTGCCCTGCTAACATATGTAACTAGTGTTCCAAAGGGTGTCTATAAACAAAAACGAATGATTTTTAAATGCACTCTGATGGTGGAAAAACGCGTACTTAAAGGGCATGTACAGCTTAATAAAACACCGCCGGTGACGTAAGAGGCCTTGTAGAGCTAAAACGTAGAAAGGGGATTTTTTGTGACGTCATAATGCACCGAGCATGCTCGGCCGAGCACCGAGCATTAAAGTGAGATGCTCGGTGCTCGACCAAACAGAACACTTGCAGTTTCGGCACATCCCTAATAACCAGTATTATTTTGAGCCACAATGATAACAAAAGATAGCACCAGGGCATTGATCTGCTCAGAAACAAAACAAGAATCAGGACTCCTTGCCGGCCTGGCACCAAAATAGCTTAGCCGACCACATTCCATTTAGAATTCGGCTGTGTGGGCTGCTTAACCTGTATTCGCATTTGGCCTGTTGGTTGCAGTTTTTACGTGCTCTAACTCAGTGTGTCCAACCTTTTTTAAAAGCGACCCCAAATTAAGAGAAAATGAAATCAGCATTTACATGCGACCCCATTTTTTTCGATTATTGCGCTCAAATGTTAGAACCCAAAAGTTTCATTTAAATTGGCCAATCTAATTCGCCTTAAAGCTCATGCAGAAATCAGTAAATTTATGTAATTTACTTGTGTATTTTTGCCTGTACCTGCTGTATTATTTTGGTCACAATATGTCATTCATGGGGCTCTATCACTTAACAATGGGTTGGACAACTTGTGTTTTATATAGATTTGGGTCGCAACCTATCGGTTTTTAAGTATTGCATCACAATAATTAAATTGTGACACAAGAGGTGCCAAGCTGTACTGCTAAACATGAGAAAAGGTTGCGAACTAGAAGAAAAACGTATCATTTTTGGGGTAATAAATTTAACCGCCAATAAATTGAATTTATAGCAACCCGTGTAAAAGCTTAGGGGCCCCACTTGGGGTCGCGACCTACAGGTTGAAGACTACTGCTCAACTCACTGGTATGCTTTGTTTCACAGTGAGCATTTTGATGAAGATGTTGTTGGTGTTTGGAATTTTGAAAATTCCGTAGAGCAGTATCAAGCACCAGGTGGCACTAGTAAGTCAAGTGTGTTGGACCAAATTGCCAAGGTGCGTCAAAATTTGGTCACACATTAATACCTTTTTCTATTCTGGAAAGTTCCTGTAGTGAAATAGTTGCAGTAAGAGTGTACAGCTGTTATCTCTGAGTGATTTTAAATGAATTGATTTTCTGCGCTTTAGTTACTTCCTGCTTTTTGCTGCAATCCATATAGTTGTTTTGTCGATTCATATTAATGAAATTTCTCATGTTAGCTTTTTATTTAGCTATTATTGTTTGCATATATTGTAATATCAAGTGCTTATCATACTACCATCTGCTTATGCTTTTACATACCGTAACTGTGTGTTAACTATTTTTACTTAACCAGTGTGATAAACTACTTGAATGTATTTGCACAAATGTGAAAATTTTAAAGACATTATGTGTAGGTGTGGGATTTAAACCCTTTTCCTCAATTAACGGCTTAAAATAGGCCTAAATTTTATTGGCAACATGTGTGTTATGCGAAACTTCCTACATTTAAAAAAAATACTTTGAACTTTTAGTTAAAATCCCAAATCTTATAGTGTACAATGTTTGATTTTTGATTTGCAAGACATTTTGATATAAAAGCCTGTTTTAGCATGAATTATTTTGTCAAAATGAGAATGTCCCTCATTAACGTAACTTTACAGTTTACAGGTATGTTCATTTACACTGTTCAAAAACGTGTGCAATGTAAATTGGTTTGTAACGGTTATTAGTTCGCCGCCAAGTAGTACAAACGCAATAAACTTCTTCATAATTGTAAGGTGTTTTTACGTGCAACGATTTGACCAACCGTATATTTGCTGGTAGAGAGCTCTGCGAGCCTGCTACCAACTTTTAAGCCTACCAAATGACTTAAAAACAAAAAACGAGATTTCACAACTTAAAACCGTTTATCTCTTCTGCTTTTGTGTGAGAGTAATCCTCAAGCTGTTCAACCAGAGTGTTGGTGCTAGGACTTGTTTCCAAAACTCCGAAATTGCTGTAGCGACTTCGCTGCACGATCACGTCGACCAGCGGTTTTCCCAAGCATTTTGCTTCGACTATTTTCAACCAGGTCTCGTCGTTAAATTCAAGGTTTTGAAAGTGATCTGTAATGCCACGTGTCTCCTCGTCAACCTGGTTAGGTAGAAAAAAGGTAAAATAGCTCAATTTTAAAACATTGAACCTTTACATGCAGTTTAAAGTAAAGTACAGGTAGTGTTAAAGTAAACTACAGGTAGTAAACTACAGGTAAAGTATCGACCTATAAGGTGTCATTAGTGCTTACGGCAAAAAGACGTTGATCGTATAGGCCAGGGGTGTCCAACTCAAACACAGCGCCGTGGCAATTTTGGTTTTAAAAAATAATCGCGTGCCAACGTTTGGTACTTTTTGCAAACCATGTCTTAAATGTCTCAGCTGTTCGGACTCAATCCAGTTATTTGGTCAATATGCACTGGTAGGACATTGTATGTTATTGATACGCGCATGTAGCTGAGACTATACGCGTGCAAATTGCATGGGTTTCCTTTGGCATGAAACCAATGATATTTTAAAGACCAAGTGCAGCATTCCATTAAGTGGGTCATGTCAGCCAGTTCGGTTAAATCAAACATTAAAATGTTATGGATTTACAGGCACTTCCATGGCTAATTTTGACTAAAATCCCGGCTTGCTGATGATATAACCAAGCAACATACCTTGTTTCTGATTGCAGCCTCCAGTTTTCGCTCCTCCAATTCCCTGTACATTGTGTCGTATCTGTCCCTGTAGTAGGTCTTCGTAAAGCAGCACCTCATCACACTGAAGACCAGAACCATAGAGACACTGAACATCACCACCAGAATCCAACCAATCAGCTTCGAGGCACTTTTCGCGCGACTGTACTCATCCGAATACGGGAGAGTCTATATGTACAGAAAAGATTTACAGGTAAATGTTGATTTTTAACCGTCAATTCTACGCAGGAATGGCCTCACTTTATTCCATGTCGGTGCCATTTCTACTGACTTGTATACTTGATTTTTTACTCCAAAGTCAAAACGGGCTATGTTACAGTGTAACATGGAATTGCTTCTCGAAAAGCTAGAGATACCGTTATTGGCCCTTTCGTAGTTCCGAAATAGAAGCATTTTTTTATAATACTTTTTGGAAGTGAATTTGGACGGTACTACTTACATCCTCGCATTTAGTGCCATTTGTTTTGAACTCATATGGAAGCGTCGACATTGCGCATGCGTAGTAGTCTCCTTCTATGAAAGTAACAGCGATCCAAGCTGATGGTGCGATAAGTGCGGTGAAGGTAGTCACGCTGAAACACATGCAAGTGAAGCCAGTCCAACCTCTCCAGCGCCCCCTGTCGACATGGAAATGTGTTGTAAAGTAGTAGACATTTATTTCGACATGTTATGTACAACTATAAAGTGGAGCAAAATGTTTGCAACCTCAGACCAGTTAATTTAATGTGCGCTCTTGGATTGCAGCACTCTATTTTCCTATAGATTTTATCCATAAAATGCATGGTTTTTTACTTTACTACGTGAAGTAGGTACGCAATAATCTAATGTCAGCAGTCATTCCTGTAGAGCAAAAAAAAGATAAGTCGGGCATTTCAAAAAAATTCTCAGTCACCCTGACAGTGCAAACAAAAGGGAGAGAGCAAGAGATAGAGGAAAAGAAAATAAGAGAGAAGTCTTACTCACACAGTGCCAAGTTAGATCTTTACGCCCGAATTAAACCAGTTAAAAATTAACATTTTTGAATAAATAGGATGTTTAGTAGGTTTTGAACCAGTTTTCTCAATACATTTTTATTCTTGTTTGTTGTCGATGCAGCTCCCTCAATAAATTAACAACGTGGCGCCATGAAGCATATCTGTCGTCTGGCTCGGCAAAACGTTTTACCTGTAACATTTTCCAGTGAAAACCTTCCAAACATCTGGATTCCACATCACTCCTACCACTAACAACGCCATCGCTGGTAAGAAAATGTAAGTCCAACCGAACGAGCTGTTTTTCAAATACTTGCACTGCTTCGCTGGTTTACCACAATTCTCTTCTACAGTACGTGGGGAAACGCATGGGCATTTGAAGTAATAGTGAATGATAAGTTCAAATGTTATAACTGTCAAAACGACTGCGGTATGTACAATGACCTCTTGAAAGTAGATTATCCTTTCTCTCATAGGTTTCAGTTCATACACTTTTGTCATTGACGGTTTCATTTTGTTGTTGTTATACACGCTTATGTTTCGAGATTGCCTGCTTAGATAATGAAGAAAAATCATCTGTTCAACGCGGTGTTGTAGACGCTTATGTTGTTTGCGAAAAAATCGATCTTGTTGACTAAAATATGTGCCTTATTCCGAACTGCGATTACGGCTTTTTAATGGATGTCCAAATACGGTTTTGCCCGGCAATGGCGATTTACCAGTGTAAACAACGATTTTTGGATTGTCAAACAATGTAGCAATTTTACCCCATAAAGATTTTTTAACAAATTTGTACATTAAAAGAATGGACACGTAGAGTTGGCATTATTATTCTTTTTATCAAAATATATGGCAAGAAAATCACAAAATGTCTAAACAATGCTGGAATTAAACACAACTAATAAATTGTGGCCTATATAACTTCTAAAGTGTAAATGTTCACAAATGGCACGAACACCAAAGATACATCTCAACTGACCTACATTTGTCTTTTGTTAGCCTACTATACATACCATATATCAGTAACTTTTTGACGCCTGTTTGCCTACAAACGCTGATATTTTGTAATTTCTATACTCATCGTTTACCTTCACAACCACATACAAGGCAGAAACCACTGCTTTTTCACCACTACGACGTCCATTAACAAACAATTCCACCCCGGACACAAAGTGTCTTTACACAATTTATGCCTGGCAACTATCCAGCAAGTTGACAAACTTCCACGGCAAATAGCCGAGTGGAAATTATTTCTGCATCGTGGACCTTACTTTGCAACGACCGGTAGCTCTGGCATTGGATATTTTTCGAAGTAAAAAGTAAAACAGACTGACCGAAACTTAAGTGTGCATATTGACATAAGTAAAGCTGTCAGGCATTGTCAAAAAGGCAAATTGATTTGGTAAACATTTTTATTTGTCAATTCGATGGAAGTCTATAACATTTATGAGCCTAAACTACCGTTTCGAACATGTATTTTTGATTAGGCTATAGTTTCTCCCGGAAGCGAGTGCGATTGTGCGAATCATTGCATTACCTCTACTATGCATATTTTCCCGCTTAATAGTTTTTTGGTCATGTAGCCTATCTGTTTAAAAAGTGCGATGTGACTGGGATGACACCGATTTTGTGCAACTATTTCCCCCTAAAAGTGCCCCCCACACTAAAAAAGTTTTTGGGATTTGGGAAATCCCCATTTATTCTTTGCTAGGTGTCACTAGAGGTGTTGTGGTCACCAAGGAGACATGACACCATTTTTAGGTAAGTTCTACAAACGCAAACTTGTTTTTCTTTTTAGAGAAATACCACATATGATGTGACATCAATTAGATTTAGAAAGAAAAAACAAAGCTCTTTTGTCTGCTAAACAAAGGCACCAAGGAGCCAATGACAAAATTTGACTTGCTGTTTTGGCCGTCAAAGTTTTGCACAAAATTATGACTACCACCAAAGATCCTGTTTCTGTGGCTGATTACAATGTCAATAAGAGACATGTGTTCCATGGAAGAAAACAACGTGGAATGTATGAACTTGACTACTTGCCAAACACGAAATTGGAAGAACAAAAGAAGTGTTTCAATGATTTGGGTTCCTTGTCACTATTTAAAGCAGAGGTAACACTCTTTGTGACATAAATATTTTATATCATTGAGTCCAAAACTTTTTTACTTGGTTTTGTGCAGTACATATGTACCACCGATATTCAGAAAGCTCTTGCATACCACACCAACATACATACTGATAAACATCACAATATTATCTCTATAATGCATCTGTTTAATAGGTGGAATCTATTTTAAGGATACATACACATTTTTGTAGAGATCTCTTCATTTTAAATTGATGCAAAACTATTTTACTAATTAATGTGAAATTGTGGCCTGACAGTTTGTCTGTCAACATAATTATGTGTTGGTTTAACAATGTCAGATTTGGCCAAAAATTAAACTAATGGTATATATATACAATTAGGCTCAAGAAAGTGTTGTAAAAGTTGATGTTGGAGAAAGACCAGTCACACCCATCAATGAAGCAATTCGCTCTGTTCCCAAAACTTTTACCATGTTATGCAAACATATTCGTCGAAGAATTAATCCAAGACCACAGTGGGAGCATATTTCAGTTGAGGATCAGAGAAGCCTCGTAAGAAAATACATTTATATTTATGCAAGTGTAAAATTATCAAACTTTCTGATGGGATTTTTTTTCAGGGTGCTGTAATTTTGGGTGAAGTGAATGCTGTATGGCCAACGTTTAGTAGACAAGTAGAAGACCCATTTTTGACAGATCGCCAAAATAAGGAACTACAAAGAAGAATAACGGTTAGTTAAATGTGTTTCTAGTTATCGCATGGATTAAATTTTGATTTGGCAAAAATATGAATCAAATAAACTAAAAAAGCTTTGTAATCGGTTTTGGTCATTAGAATAGTTTAAACCATAAAACATCTATTGGTTAATAATGATATGGTAAAAACAAGATTGTGTTTGTTTACAGTAAGTTGGTTTGTATTTTAAATGTTCAGAAAATATTTGCATTACCCTTTTCAAATTTTTCCCAGTATTAAACATAAAATGTAACCTCAAAAGTTTATTTTTTTACTTGTATTTAAGGTACATGTGGTCACTGTATGTGAACAACTTTTTCTTTATTATTGTGCCCAAGTAAAAGTTCTCAATGCAAGAGGAATTTTTAGTGAAGCTGCAAATCTATCAAGAATTCGTGGACAACTAGCACTTGATGCAGACAAATAGTAAGTGATGCCTTCCGTCTTAAGTGTACCATCAAAATATGTATTGATGTTTTATTAAAATCCATAATGCTGTTTTATTTTTGATAATTTTTGTTTTTTTTAGTTTGAATTTACTTTCTGTGAGGAGACACATAATCTCTGATCTAAAGAAAACATCAGGAGATGATTCAATGATGTTAACCAAAAAGAAAGATCCAGTTACACCTCTGCCTCCTAAAGTAAACTTAAACATAATTGCAACTTTGTTTTAACTTAAAAATCCAAAGTTGTGTAGTCACAAATGTAAAGGTACTACACATTTTTTGCTGACGTGTCATTTGAATCATTAAGTTTTTAAATTATTGGATTCAGCAATGATTTTTTAAATACAAGCTGGTCATCAGCAATGCTGCTATTAACACACACTTTTGTGTTCACAGTCTCCAAGTCACCTTTCTTTCCGTAGTCTATTTCGAAGTAGTCGACCTAAAGAACACAAACAATATGAATTTAAAATGGGGGTAGAGCTCAAGGACTTGAGAAGTAAAATGCCTGCTATCAATATGGACCAGGTAAAAACAAAATCATAACTGGCCACACAATTTATCTATTTTATTTTACACTTTTATAAAACCATTTAGGCTATTTCGTTATTGCCAAAACATCGAATATTTGTTGATGATGAAGAAGAGATTGATGAAAGTTTAATGGCTGGTTATGCAGATCAAATGTCAACCTACAGAACTGAAAGTCCACAACCCAATTATAAAAGGTAAATTTCTGCACGTATTCCATTGCTTATATTTGGCTGTAATGGGTTCAGTCATTCTTGGATTTTGCACACTTTTTTTCTTACTGCATGAGGCGTGTTTTGTAATACATTTATACTTAGGTTCAGTGCATGTTGAATTGCATATAAAGTTGAATAAAAAATGGTTAAATAAATCATTGTTTGTGGGTTGTAGTATTTTCAAGAAGTGGGCATCTGAACCTATGTTGGATATCCCAAGTTTGTTGCTCGATTCTTCCAAAAAAGACAGAGAGGTAATCTAAATTGTTATCACTTTTTATAATTTATGTGTAAAGTTTATCTGGTCCTTATAATAAACCATATTTAAAAAATCTAATCATAATTTTTATAAAGGAATTGGAAAGTCCTCTTGCACGATCCAGAATGCAGTTCAGTCCTCAGAATCCTCCTTCAGCTGCACAGAAGCAGATGATTACAACTAGAATGATTTCAAGTGCACCTCATTTCCGTGGAAAAGGTATGTCCATTTATTTATTTCTTTAATGCATAAAGCTACTTTATTTCAAAATAATATTAGTGTATTTTTCCTGCACAATATCTTGTCCATTAGTTGTTTTTTCTCACAATGAGTCCATAGTATTGCTGCTTGTTTTTTGCATGGTCATTTTATTTGTTTTTTTTGGAGTCAGCGACTTAAATTTATTTCATCCCTTCGTCTTGGAACAATGCAGCATAAGTTTTGCTCAGGAAAACACAAGAGGTAAAGATGGGCAAAAATCCATAAACTCGTGAGCACAAGGCAGTTGCTTTGACAACTCGCCAAATCATCTGTTGTTGCTCCATCACTTTTATAGTTTGGCATGAACCCCCGAAAAGTATTGCAGAAACCATTTGGTTTGTTGTAGGATCAAAGGAAACCACAGCACTTATGGCACCATCAGGAGTGTTGGATCCAAAACAAGACCTTGCAAACTTAATTGCAAAACAAAATAATGTTATGGCAAGTTGTCCCAGCAGTGATGATGAAGAAAAGGACATTCCTCCACTCATACAAGCAATCACAAGGTCAACTCTAAAACTTCACTTTTTAACTTTCTTCTGGTACCTGAAACTATTCAACAGTTTTTTTCCCTGTTAAACCCCACCCTCTTTGCCACGGGTGGTTAATTTTAGATCTCAACTTAACTGCTACCACCAACATCACATTTCTATATGTCACAGCCGGGCTATGGATGAAACTATAAACTTTGTATATATTATTGCTTTAGTAATCTACTTGTCTGGTTTGACAAATGTTCTCTGCCCAGTCCTAATTCTAAATGTGACAATCTCATCCTCCTACTTGAATCCTGTCATTTAACACCTAGTAATGTATCCACCAATTGTGCCAATCAATATTTTTTGATTTATAATGTCCCACATTACACAGCATTTTGGGGCTTGGTGATTATTGTTGCTTGAGTGCAATAGTTTTACCATGATTTCTTTTACCAAGCAAAAAAAAACTTAACTCATCTTACTATGGCAGTGGTTCCCAACCTTTGTTAACAACCTCATTACTTAACACCACAAAACATTTTTATTTTTCCCCACTAGACTACATAGTAGATGCTCAACCATGCAAAGTTGTTTAAAGTTGGGTCGTTTACCAACTTCATAGGTTATATTCCCAATGCTAAAGTGCCTTTTTACAAACCACATGATCTCGCTTGATTGGAAACCACTGTACTATGGTCTTATTATTAATGGAATTTCTTAGGAATTAGAAATAAAACACAGCGCATTTGACAAGGTTTTGATTTTCACTATAGGAGAGAGGAACAGGAAGAAAAAGTAAAGAAATTACATCAGCAAGAAGCTGATCTTGATGAAAGAAAACGAATATTTGATGAGGAGGAAAATCGATCACTCCCAGAACCAATCTATCCACAACCACCTACTGTGCAAGTTAAACTGGTGAGAAAAGTGCCTGACATTTGTTGATAGACCAAAAGATTTGCATATGATTTTCTTTTAAATGCTTAAAAATCTGAAACGTGTTCATTTTAGCCAAAACTTTTAATGTTTCAGCCTGGACATGTCAATCCTTTGGATCACAGTTCAATAACAATTAGAACATCGGATATACACATTCCTGATAAAGTGGACTTGCCTACTGTTGCACTGGAAATGTATGGGCCACTATATAATGATCTCACAGGTAGATATCAAGTTTTCTTCAAAAAATATGTCGCAGTGATCAAGTACTTGCATTTAGGAATTCTTTGCATCATATATAGTGTGTTTCACCTAGCAAAGAGTTGAAAATTTGGATTGTGGCTGAAAATCTTGTGTCATATTGTGAAGTAGGGACATTATATTCCCGTTTTTAATTTTTACCTTGTTTTTACCAGGTGAAATATCTCCTGCCACTGTAAAAGAATTAGATGCTAATCTATTCCAAGGCGAAGAATTAAAGGAAGTTTACGATGAGATTATAAAAACCGTCCCAAATCTTCACCTGCGTATGGATAATGATCCCATGGTTCGTTGTATGTTTCGACTTGTCATCTGCTTCAGGATGGCTTTAGGATGCAGGTCAAATGCAGCCCATTAAATAGAAGTTGTGGGGCTCGCGGATACGTTTGGATTTTAAATGAAGTGTGGTCCGCTAAAAGATTTCAATGCAGTGCTAGCAAGCGACCAATGCGTCTATTTTGTATGCACCCTTCCGCAAAGGCCAAATCCTGAGAGAATACGTTGCCTTGACCATTAACTTAATTTAATCGGAAGATAGATCAAGTTTTTCGACAAAAAAAGTTTGTTTTTTGAAAATAATGCGTCGCTTTAACCATTAATTGACCCTGTCTATCAACCCCGAGATTAGGTTTAAGTATGCCGACGTAATAAGTTGTTTTTCATGTCAGGTGATAAAACCGACAGAGGAAGTGAATCTGAGTCAAGTTCTTGCATCAAGTTCTCTTGTTCGTCCTCGGTCTCAGCAAATTATTAATCCCGACCTCACAAAGTTCGGTCTTCGTCCACCCTGGGGAGAAGAGGTTAGAGTTGAATAAAATACTAGTTCTTACAAATAAATATCTAAAATTAAAATGATAATTCGTGTGGGTAATAACGGCAACATAGTTAAATCGACCTTGCATGCTAATAAAAGGTTGAAATTTGGATTCCTGTAAACTTTTGCTTTTTAATATTCCAATGATTATTTAAAAAATTCGGATATCACGTAATTTAACTATTTTTTGAATAAAACAGCGAAAGTTATGAATGTATGTAAATCGAACTTCTGACAGTGCATGTTTAATAAGGTCACATCAGTGCAACTAGTGAAAAGATGTTGACATAATAGGCTAGTCATCTAGTGTAATGACATTAACTTCCAGTTTGTTGGGAGTATTACGCGAAAAAGCCACCCCCCACCAAACCGTTTGATGTCTCAAATGGGCCTAAATACACAAACACTGGAACAACAATAGCCAAATGCCTGCTCTGGAACGCGTGGTCGGCCAAATGTTACTAAATTACTAAAGCATTGAACCATTGCTTGATAATTATTCATCGTTCTGTAATGACACGATGCTGTAATACTTGTCAACCTAATAATATATATCAACCCGTGCATTTTTGTTGCAGGACCAGACAGTTTGGGAAAAGAAGGACCGACCTGCACTTTCAGCACGGGAATCTGCATCAACCCGAAGTCGTTTACCTTCACATTTCGCTTCAGCGGAGAAACCGTCCAGAGCTTACGCATCTTGGCTCGCTTGGTGGAAGGCTACCATCACCACAGACGATTACCTCAAATTTCTCTCCACACAGGTACTAAGGTTTGAAGTAAAGTTACCGACTAAATTCACAGGACTAAGTTCAAATGATTCGACACTTTTCAAATGCGACAAGTTGTTAGACAAGAATCCAAAGATTTATGTAGAGTTGTAAGGGGGATACAGAAAGCACAAAGCCTGAAACCTCGCTCGTATAAAAACTCGTATTTTTTAAATAATAAAGCGTTCCGTTAGGCCCGAATAAAGTCAGTTTTACACAGACTTAAAGCCAAAAACCGACCCGAATTACAATTCTGTGTTGTTATGCTAAACTATAAACTAAAATGTGGCTGTTTTATTAAAAAACACGATGTGCAAGGAATCAAACTTCTATGTTGTATGCGATTTTTGTGCAGGAGACAGATTTTCTTGGTGTTATTTTTCACTTCTACGACAGTGAAGCGAGCGAGTCAATTGCAGATTCCGAATCAAAACATGCAAAGTTGGAAGAGGAAAGGTGAGTAAATCAGACGTTTTTTTACTTTCATTTGTTTGCTATGTTTATTTCCTTGCAGTGTTTTACTAGTGGTTTACGTAAAATAATTCTAAAATCGCAACCCTCCAAAAAGAGTTTCTGTATTTTTTTAAGGGTTCTTGACTCTGCATCTATTTAGTTTTAAGGTTCTGCAAGTTTCCAGACCGTGTCCACTTCATAAATCGATTCAAAAACATATGTTTCCAAGGCCTTGTTACGGATGTCCGTACATTTACCACTCTATGTATTTTCAGGAAAAGGGAGAAACTTCTCGGAGAAATTAAAGCAAAGAAGGAACATTTTATTCGCGGAGTATGGAACGCCAACTCTGTTCTGCTTGGCGGGTTGGGCAAATACCCGGATTTGCAAGGTAGATAAATGAGTGTTTGAAACAGGCCATGGAGATTGCATAGGACGTCGAAACGTCGATTCTTTGCAATAAAACTGCTGGATGAGCAATACTTGGTTATACATGAAGATTAAGGTTGAACAGTGAAATCAGTAATAACGACTGTATTTTCTGCTGTTGCTTTGAATCTTAGATATAAGTATACAGCAGCATTTGATAAGGTTCATCTTTGTAGAATACGAGGAAGCTACGAAGGCAGAGGAAGAAGAAGAGGATATGGGCGCGGGGGACGGAGAACACTCACGTCCCGATGCTTTCCTCTTGTCACCCAGGGACTTTCCAAACTCTGTATCAGCTTCTGACGACAGGTTTGCGATTTGCGGTTCGACAGCGGCCATTGCAATTTGGCAGAGAGAACCTAGTTTTTATACGACTAAACCTGACTAAAATTTATTTTGGGTTTATAAATGTTGTTTAGTTTCTTCAAACTTAGTATTTTATTTTTTACATATTGAGCTAATGAGTTGAATCAAGTAATTAAGATCATGTCATCTAAAGATCGCGGAACTACATTTGACGTCATATCAATGTCCAGTAAATCGGACATTTTTTAAACCATTGCCCAATTTAAATAGGTAAATTAGCGTTACAAAAGTTACACCAAACAAAACAATGACATGCGTCGAATTCTTATGCCAGATTTTTTTTTTATCCAAGTGTTTAAAATTAAAACCTGTGAACTACTTCCGTACAGTGTCGGAAGCGAATCAAGCTTTCAACCTGAAACTTCTCCGCGTCGTAAGTCGGCCTCGCCTCGTCGGCGCCATCGGCCGATTATAACGATACCGAGCACATCTTCCGAGTCAACAGATGAACAGGGCACTTCCTCTGCTAGCCAAACAGCCACGAGTGATGAAATTTCTTCAGGACAGGTCGAGGTCCCTGTAGTGTCAGGCATGAGAAAGCTTGTTGATGTCCCAACGTACAAGGACAGTGGGCTAAGCAGTGTTGGAACCGACACCGATATAGTCGAGAGTGGTTTGAATAGAGATGTAAGAGTGTCCCACGACGAGCGTTCTTCAGGTGAAGCATGGTTGTCTGTCGTATTAGCTCGGTTTGTTTGGTATTTGCACGTTATTTGTATCAAACCCCAAGGGCAAGAAAATTCAAAACAGAGTATTCAGACAATGTTAGTTGTTAACCCAAGCCTGATTTAGGATTTCAGGTCTGATAAAAATGCACTATGTGATATAAGCTGTAGCCTGCAGGCCTGGCTTTTTACAAGGCAGTTACAGAAGTAGAGTGTTACAGATGTTCATATTCAGAAAAAATATTTTTTGAATTTTTGACTGGAAGCAAATTAGTTTGCACACTTTCGCAAATTAGCTATGCAGTTTTAAGACGTAAGTGGAATTGTTTTCGGCAGGTTACGTTTCAAAGGACGAAGTAGCTGCTTTTATGAAAAACATACGGATTACCAAGCACAGGAAGAGCGTCGCACCGCGAAGGACGAGTAGGCAAGGTGGCAAAATGCATTATATAGCTCTCTGTATGAAATAAAATAACTGCACATAATAAGGTTTAGAAGCAAGTTTTAGAAGTTTAGAGATACATTTTGTTGGTCAGCTTCCATTTTGCCGAAACAGAACGCAGTCACAACTGTAGTATACAAAGCTGAGTGGGTCCCAACCAAACCAGCGAAAACCCCGATCAACCTTCTAAAGGGATTTTACAAGTAGGTTGTATATTCGAGCAAGAAATATGTATTTGGTGGTGTTATTCACAGGCAGTTTATCTCATGTAAATTTCTCGCCGAATCGGTTAAGGTAAAAGGTTAGTTTGCAGAAAAATGAATTAAAGTTAGTGTACAATGTGTAGCGCCTGAATGCGCTATGTTGGTAACCTCAATTTAGTCCAGCCCATAAGTTTCAACTGGGTTGGCAGCTTTGGGGCAATGCCGCTCAAGTCTCTTGTTCAAGAAACGACAAGCGGTCGAGACAGGATTAGAACCCGAAACCTTGCGAACATAAAGCGGTTGCCCTAACTCTGTCATCTTAGAGATTTGATATTGTAACTTGCACGAGTCTTTGAACACTTTCTTTTCAATTGAAATCACCATTGGCAGGTCAACAAGTCAAGCTTTCTCTCCAACGTTAAAGAGCCAGTCTCAGCCTGATAAATCCACCGTTGCGACATCTGAAGGACAATCTCAGCCACCTCAACAGCCGCTTCAATCCCGCCTGGAGACAGTGTGGAAAAAACTGAGGATGTCAGGAGGCCAAAAACTGGACGCAGCTCTCAAGTACAGCTCAGATCAATATTTGCCCCTGCTTGAAGCGGTAAGCAATAATTTTGTAGATAAGCATACTGTCAATTTGAAACTTGAAGAGCTGTCAAGCTTTAACCTTAAAACAGGCAGGACGAAGTATTCTATGTGGAATAATATTGGTTTACTTTACGATTGATTAGTGTCAGTCAATAACCTTTCAACGGTACATGAGAGTCTCCCTTTGAACAGTTCAAATCATGATTTCTACATTCCTTTTGCATACATATATTATGTGAGTTATATATTACTCATCTAAGCCGTACGGAGACATTACTACGGAATTGTGTGACATATATTAGGCATCGTCTTTGATATGTTTACTACTGTTCCATGAATTACCCAAAGGGGTAAAAATTAAACTGTGCCTAGCCAATTGAAGTGTTTAAGTTTAAATATGTTATGTTTGGCAGAGTGTTACCGCGTGGGAGCGAGTAACCGAGTTGATTTTAAAACGAGAGAAAACCCTCCATGACCTGGAAACATTTGAACGCGATGCTTCGGATCCGACAAGGTTTTTTCAGAGAGGTAAGAAAAATGTTTGTAACGTTTATTTGCATGTTTTTCATTCAGATAAAGATCGAGTAATATGTAAATAAGCCAATGGTTTAAAATGCGTTTCTTTAATAACGTCATTGTGTAATGACGTTGTTCTATTATCACTCTTTCCATGAAATTTTTTTGACCAAATAAAAGATATTGAACCAAGCGACGCCTTTCGGTCATGATTTAAAACATATTTTTTCAAAAAAAATGTATTTATCGCCAAAGCGATTTGCTCGATATTCATGCATTTCGAGTAGTATCATTTCTAAAATCCGTTTTAGACTAGATGTTTAGACTTTTCAGCCTGTTGCTCCTGACAAACTGGAGTGCCGTAGGGTGACACTAGCTTATATGGTCAAGCTCTTGTCACCAGGTGAACGGACAGGGGGAAGGAACTTAGCCGCGCCTGACCCATATACAGATATAAAAAAATAACTTGATCGGCATTCGTCCCCGGGAGTGTCCTGGGTCCAAACCCCGTGAAAAAAAGGTGCACGGACAGGACCTTGCAGGTCGAAACAGTGTCAACTGTTTGCTGTTTTAATTCTGGTTTAAAAGATTGGCGGTTGCTTTAAAAGTAAACACGTTATTGGGTTGGGGCGTAAATTGGGAATGAGGCTAGTTGTTTACATGAAAACTACTTGCTTACCACTGACGCTTTTTGAAACCAAGACTGTTAAATGTAACACAGGGTCACGTGGCTCCTCGTCAACCAGACTTCGAGAGGCGAAATCTCGATCTCGTTTGTATCAGCGACTCGAGGGATATGAGAAAATTATTTCGGGAATGCTTCAATCCGTCCACGCCCAATTCAACGACGTCATCACGTTTGGTGGACGCGCCTATCAAGACAAAATGGCATGGGATAAGTAAGTACTGTGCAGTCAGGACTAGACCTAAGTAAAAGTGTCTGAATTAGCTTATTGCTACTAAGTGAAATAAAAGTGTACCACGAAATATTTATTTTTGCAGAAGAATTAGGTTGCAAGATTCCTGTTGTCTAATAAACATTGTTGATGCATTGTCATTTTTTAACCTTTGATTGTCAGTTGTTGGCAAACAAATTCGGAACCACTTGTTTAAAAACCGGGTTTCAGTAGAATAATGTTGTAAATGTGAAATGAAATCCATGAGCTTATTGTCACGTAACAGAACGAAAAATATTAGGTTGCAATGTTTCTGTTTTTCAAGAAAGTTTGCTTGTGTGTCCACACTTTGTTGCTTTCGATTGTCAGTTTTTGTCATAAATAATCATAATCACTTATTTATTAACCTGGTTTCTGGATGAAGATGTTGCAGCAAAAACGTAGATGTCGAATGTGACACTTGTAATGTCACGTAACAAAACGGAAAGGTTTAGACTACATTAAAAAGATTCCGGATATATTGACATTTTCTTAACCGTTGGTTGTCACGTTTTCTCAAAAACATTTCATAACCACCTATTTTACACCCGGTTTCAGGATAGAGATGTTATACTGGCTGCAGCAGGAACGTAGATGTCAAATGTTGTCTGACCACGGTTACCCGCAACAACTTCGGCAATTCATTCACGAAAACAACACGTCAGCAGCAGTTAAACCAATAACAAGAGTGCCTGCTCCAGTGCCAATCAACAACGTAACTATCGACTAAGAATTCGCACCAAGCATGTACCTACAGCCCAAGTAGCATGACAACCTGAGTAGCATTTTTTTCTATCTTGGACCATTTTTGCGTCGAATAAATTCCGTCTATAGATTAGCGGTTTGATGTATAGCCTAAATAGGTTTGAGACCGCGTATTTTTTTTAAATTCAGTTCTAAATCGTTGCG
Source organism: Phallusia mammillata (assembly GCF_965637545.1). NCBI lineage: Eukaryota > Metazoa > Chordata > Ascidiacea > Phlebobranchia > Ascidiidae > Phallusia > Phallusia mammillata. Next base: position 11,874,905 of record NC_137253.1, read on the forward strand.
AGCTTTTTGGATCACGGTCGAGTTCGAGTTTTTTAATTCAGTTCTAAAAAGTTTTACTATAATCTTGGCATCATTGGTGTCTTACTTTTGATAATTTGCAGGCTTCATTCGTGTTTGTATTGAAAAAGTTGTATTCAGGCCGGGTATTGGGCTTGGACTTTGGGGTGAACTAAAAAGTAAAGGAATACTGTAAACAGTTATGATGCGTTTCGCTGTCTATGTGACTAAATTTATTACAACATGCAGGAGTTGATGATATTGTCACTTGACAATATATGTGACTGAACGCAGTTGCAGTTCATGGCAGTTCTTATAATTTTGCCATCTAATTACTAAATGAGATTGGAAAATCTACATGCAGTTTGCAAATTGTGTATTTCATCGCTTCAATGCAAATGGTGTTCATACAGTGTTATTGGCAACAATATCGTTAAGCTCTTTTTAGTACATTAATGGTTGGAATAACTTCCTCCATTCGTGGAAGGGGTAATTTATATTACCTATCGGTGCTTTATTTGGTGTCAGTTACGTACATTTCCGTTGTGCAGGGGGGGTTCTATCTAAACACTTAATGATCTGCCTACATCCGGATTTTCGCGAACAGTGACACACGCGCTGCATACAACAATACCTTAACTCAGCGCTCACGTTATAAACTTGCAGGACGGGAACTGCTGTTTAGCCATGCAGTAAGCTTGACTCGTTGAGCATATGCATTAGAACCATTTCAAATTATTAGCACAGATAAAGCAACTTAGGTAAAGTAGGCTAAGTCTAGAATTTCTTTGATTGGAAGTTCAGACATGGTTTTATACGCTCGGTATAGCCTATAGCAGTGGTTCCCAAACTTTTTCATATTTTTTTTCTAAACGGTCCCCATGCCATTATTTCAAGGGCTCGCGGTCCTTAAGCCTAAATGTGTATTTTATAAAAACGAAAGTTTATTGCAGGATTTTAGCTAGTTGTGCAAAATTGCGCATAATAATCATCCAAAGACAGCATGTGACATCACAAACAGGACAAAAACATTACGATTGTGCGCGAACAATTGCATTTTTTTAGTTGTCATTCAATAAAGGCCATTGTTTAGCAATGGAGACAGTCGATTCTCAATTCTGCTTTGATTTAAACTTATTTAGTGGCACAAACTGACGCCAAATAAGATTATAGAATTACTTCAACCGCTTCGCGGTCCCCCCAAAATTGCCTCACGGACCCCTAAAGGACCGCGGACCCCAGTTTGGGAACCGCTGGCCTATAGCTTGTAAAAACGACCATGAATCGGTACATAGATAATAGCAAAGTTTACATTGATTTAATTCTACCATACTGAAAGAAGATGCATACAATTACTCTGTTGCTTAATTTCCATTTTATGCAAATATTACAGGTTCTAACATAATGAAACTTCATGTTTTGTTTAACATGTAACTCAGCGCTGACAAATGCTGCTAAAAATCGCTATTAAATAAATCACAAGGCAATCAAAAGTAATGTATCTAGTCGGCACCGTTTTGCTAGCTACCACTGTAGCAGCCTCGTACCATATACAGAATCTCACCCAACAAAGCGGTAATGTGTTTTACACGTCAGTCCAGGATGACGTAATCTGGTCGTTCACTTGGGCTGAAAACAGAAGTGATGCATATCTGGTTCTTACTTCATTTACCTTTTTTGCGTTCAAATTCGGCGAAGGCTCGGTTGTTTTGCCGGACCGTAAGAATTTATTTTACTTTAACCCCTGTTTGTCAAATAAACAATGTAAATTGTTTCGATAGGTGTCGCTATCGCGCCCAATTATTTCGCGTGGGGTACTGACTTGCCAGTTCATTGCGCGACTTATACCAAACCAAACTCCACCTGCAATGGCGACAATGATGACCTCAAGTTTAATTGTGACGTCCTTTCGAACATGATGTCAAGTACAGTTTGGCCACCAGCAATCAATTCAACATTGCGCAGGGCTGCTATCCAGTTTTCTTACTATTTTCACAAGTGTTCCAAACCAGAAACTTTTTCTGGTAGGTCTGGTTTTTTGTTGTTGTTGCTTATTATTTTTTTCATGAAACTTATTTTTATCAACATATTTTTTGTTATGTATTTATTTTAGTCTGTTACAGCAAAAGAAAGCAAAGTTTGATTTAAGTTTCTTACAGTTTCGCCGTCTCAATCAAACAAAGTAGAAGAAAATGACACTTCGCTTCTTTACGTGGTTGTGGCGTTGGCAGTTGGTAACCTTCTCTGGCTAACCTTGATCATATTTTGCGGGTATGTAACCACACTTCAAACAATCTTTTTAGTTTTTTTCACCACTTGTAATTTTAGATGTTGCCGAAAAAAGAAAAAGCAACCTCTTTCCGTGAATCCAATTGTAGAAGTGCGGACTACAACTGATGCTGCTACTCACAATATCTGTAACATAGTAGAGGACGCTTATGCATTTGCGGATAACGATGACAACTTAGAAAACAGTCAGGCTTACTTGACTGCTGCTCACTGAGTTTACTGCTAACCTGCCAAAAAGCAAACCTTGCAAATTTTATTTAAAACTATGTGTCGATTTTACTGTCTGCATTGCCATTAGTCGGTAATAATAATAATTAATCAACATTTTACTTTATAATTGTAAAAAGCGTATTTTTTGTTGCTACTCGCAAACAATATAAATGCACTGAAATCAGTTAATTTTTGGTAAATTATCTAAAAAACGAATTAAAGTTTGTGAATAAAAACTACCAACAATCTCTGTTTTCAGGTTTATAAAGCTTCTAGACACTCCTGCCCTTATATGTTGTGTGCAAAAGACATTGCTATGATCACAAAATAAAAACACTGATGCTCGCCAAGAAGTTGCAACTTTATATTTTTTGTTTCAAAACTTATTTTTTGTAACCCATTTTGCAATTAATGCCACATTCAACAACTTTACCAATAAAAATACGTTTTGGGTATAAAACAGTAAAACATGTGCAAGATATTCTGCGGTCGACTGTTTTTTTTTCTATTCTGCGATAAGAAAAATTGCTTTGACTGCAATTTTATAAAGCATGATACAAGTATTCGTTGTGGTGCAGGATATGATTTGTTTAAAGTTTGGAGTGCAAAAACCTCTGCGATTATGTAACGTTCTTGTAGATTAAAAACAACACTATACTGTATTGCGATGTTTGTAGATTTCTACCACGACTAAGCTAAAATCACAAGTTTAAGTAAAACAAAATCACAAAGCATTTTAAAATAATTGAGGTTTATTTCGTTTCTAAATCATCGATCAAAAGTATGATCGTATAAATTAGGAGTCACATAGCTTTCAGTTTTCGTTGTCCATCACATCACCTGTTCCTTGGTTTTCATCTGCGACATAATCATTACTCTTGCGTTGCGTTTTTCCTGGTTCGCTGATGTCATCACGGTCTTCTGAACAGGTAAAATGTAAGCTACTTTTCAAAAATGTTAGTATGCCATACGTTAGACCAGTTGACCAATTAACTACCGTTTAACCTAGGTTTACCAGCATCACATTTCAAACCCTTTTTTAGTTTCAGAATACAACCGATATCCTTGTACGTCTTTCAACAGAAAAACACCCAACAAAAAGGCGACGAGAATGAACTTGTTCATCTGCAAAAAAAGCTTTAAGGTAAAATTTGAGCAATTCGTTTAATATGCTGTCGCACTTTCTTACACTTACTGCATTGTGAAAACCGTTTCAAACATGGATAAAAACTGAAAAGTAGCACCTACCTTACGTTTTTGTTTGGAGTCGACCTGTTGCCACGACGTGCTTTATCGAAACAGATTGTGTCGTTTTCAAACCCCCATCCAGATGTTTTACTTTTTCCTGTAGCTTCTTGTAACAGTTGCAATAAAAAACTGCAAAGGAAACAGTTTGTTTCCTCTTTCTGTTTTATTGTCCAGAGACTATGTTTTGTAGTAGAAAATGCGCGCGTTTGTTACCGCGGTGGCTATACGCTTTTATTGTACTAGTTGTTATCGTTACAACTGTTTTGCAGCACTATGAAGTATTGGACAAACTTTAAAAAACGAGACTTCTCCAAAGCACCGTCGCAGTTTTGTCAGTTATAACTTACTTAATATTGAAGCTGAAAAGTTAAAACGAAACATGGAATGCGGATTACAACCAACAACAAAAAAACATCGCTATAAGTATCCCCTTTGAGCTTGTTATTGGTTAATAAATGTGTAGGTTACTACATGAGTTACATTTTTATGCTCAACGTGAGTTGCACAAATGTGAACATCTGCAGTCCGACAAGCGAACTTTGTGGTTCGGTTTACGTTTTTACTTTGATGTTTTCTCCATTTTTTGGTAATCTGAATAGAGTCATATTCATAAAAATCTTTGAAGTGTGTCTTTGGTTCGTTTGGTGTTAAAGCGTGTTGTATTTTTTTAATATTTAGTTTTGCAATTGGTTTTATTTTTGATTTGTTAAAAAAACTTTATGAACAGTGAAAGGGCTTGATTTTTATGCCAGGCCTTGTGTTTTCACTAATTTATTCACCAATATATGTACGCTTAGAAACAGCGCTTAAACATCGAGCAAAACGTTGAAAAGTGTGCAAATTGGAATTTTTTAAACATTTCAACGTTGTCACTGTTTGAAAACATGCATCAGAGTCAGTTCCAAGTTTCCCACGGAGAAACAGCTGCGGGTTCTCGACGTTTTGTCGTGCATTCTAGGTTGTTGTCTGGGGTATCTTGATCGCTCTTGCGCGGCCGTTCCCCGGGCTCGCTCTCATAAGCAACGCGCTCATCTAAACAGGTAAAATGTAAGCTACGTTTTCAAAATTTTATCAATCCAAAACGTTAGACTAGTTGACTGATGAGCTACGATTTAAGTTTAAAAGCACCAAATTTCAAAACCTTTTCCAGCTCCATCCTCTTGACTTAGATCCTTGTCCATTTTTCACCAGAAAAATACCTAACAAGATGGCGACGAGAATTAACTTGTTCATCTGCCAAAAAGGTAAAATTTGAGCAATACGTCTGATTTGTTTGTCACACTTGCTAATACCATAAGCCATTGTAAAAAGGGTTTAAAGCACGAATTAAAAATTAAAACTTGCACATACCTTTTACGTTTGTGTTTGAATGTTGACCTGTTACGACGATGTGCTTTATTGGAGCAAATTGTGTTGCTTTTCAAACCCCTTATCCAGATGTTTTACTTTTTTCTCCTGTTTTTATGTAAAAACTGCAAAAGATCGAAAAGGAAACAGATTGTTTCTGTTCTCCGTTGCTTTTCACAAAACTGTATGTAACAGCTTGCAGCGAATGGACGCGAGTTTGCTATTAATTCGTTAGAATTTTTCTGTGGAAATTTTTGATCACATGGGTCGTAAGTTATAGGGATCTCATTGCAAGTAAAAAAACATGTGATTTATCGATTTTAGATTAAAAATTAGCCTTTGGTTTACCGCGACGAGATACACTTGTTTACCTGCAGGAAACCAAACTCGTTCAAATGTGAAAATTTGTCGGACTTACTCATAGCAATGATTTATGAAATTCACACACAGTCCATGAATTAAAGTAAAAATATAGAAACATTGCTCACATTAATTTCTGGTCGTTTTACTCGACTTGTTACGACCATGTGCGTCCGTGGAACGGGTTGTGTTTCTATTCAAATCCTAAATCCAGATGCTTTGCTCTTTTCGGTGAAAAATATCGCAGTGAAAACAGAATATGTTTCCAGTCGAATCTGTCGTATGAAAGGATGCGCTGTTTCCGCATCAGTTACAGGATTTTTTTCGGCGCTTGGGGAAAGTAAATTTACACGTCGAATTTTTTTCTTTTGTTACCACTTGATCCTGCTTTTTTCGAAGAAAAAACCGCTTTCTTGTTGAGTTTTCCAGTACTTTAAAAAGGCTGTCAAAAATGAATAGAAAACAAAACGAACACATGGTAATCCCCATAAGCATGGGCCAATTACGTTTTTTGGTAGGTTTTTTTTTACCATTTTTATGAAAATCAAACGAAGTTTACAAACTGTCAAAATTCGTTGTGTACAAATTAAACATATTTTATTGTGTAATTTAGCTTGTTACAGAAAAAGAAGCCAATGTTTGATTGAAGTTTTTTTTCAGTTTCGCCGTCGAAATCAAACAAAGTAGAAGAAAATGACACTTTGCTTCTTTACGTGGTTGTTGCGTTGGCAGTTGGTAACCTTCTCTGGCTAACCTTGATCATATTTTGCGGGTATGTAACCACACTTCAAACAATCTTTTTAGTTTTTTTCACCACTTGTAATTTTAGATGTTGCCGTAAAAAGAACTAGCAACCTCTTTCCGTAAATCCAATGGTGGAAGTGCGGACTACAACTGATGTTCACAATATCTGTAACATAGTAGAGGACGCTTATGCGTTTGCTGATAACGATGACAATTTAGAAAACAGGCAAACTAACTTGACTGCTGCCAACTGATTTTACTGCTAATTCCTGCCAACAAGCAAACCTTGCAATTTTTTTGAAAAAATGTTTATCGATTTTACTGTCTGTATTGTCATCAGTCAGTAATAATAATCATTAATCAACATTTTAATATGGTACTTTATAGTTGTAAAACGTGTCTTTTTGTTGCTACCCGCAAACAACATAAATGCACTGAAATCAGTTGATATAGAGAAAATCATCTAAAAAACGACTTTAAAAACTGGTGAATAACAACTACCAATAATCTCTGTATGTTGGTTTATAAAGCTTTTAGCAACTCCTCCCATTGTTAGCACCAATGTTGTGTGCAAAGACATCGCTAATCACAAAGTAAAGATATGATATAACACTGACGCTCGCCAAGAAGTTGCCACTCTATATTTTATATTTCATAAACGTTTTTATGACCCATTTTGCGATTAATGTCACATGCAACAACTTAACTATGTGAAAAGAACGTGTCGGGTTTGAAACAGCGTATACTACGGACAGCAAGTTTACGCCTTAGCAAACTTTGCAAGTGTGACCAAATAATCTGGTCATGCACAATAATGTTTTTTTGGACACTTTGTTTTCCTGATTTGGCACCATCACGTGCATTTCTTTTCTTTGGTGTTATTTGGTTTGTGGCACGTTGTTAGCATTCCCTCCCTTTGCCTGACGATTATGAAACAGCATTACGGACAGCAAGTACAGAATACCCCTTAAAAACATTGCAAGAAGTGACGATTTTTTGTTTGTTTTGCCTTTTTTTTTTAATTTTAGTGTTGTTGAATAATTTATGCACTAAACCGTAAAAATATCTGTAATATATTTTGCAGTTGACTGTTCTTTTTCTTCTGGTAGGAAAAAAATGCTTTAACTGCAAATTGGTGATTTAAGTTTAATTAAAGTTTTCGTTGTGGTATAAGATATGATTTGTTAAAGTTCTTGTAGATTAAAAACAACACTATTGTATTGCATTGTTTGTAGATTTTTACCATGACTGAGACAAAATCGCTAGGTTAAAATAAAACAAAATCGCAAAGCATTTTGAGATAATCGAGGTTTATTTCGTTGCCAAAATGATCGATCAGAAGTATGATCGTATAAATTAGGAGTCACATAGCTTTCAGTTTTCGTTGTTTATCACATCAGCTGTTCCTTGGTTTTCATCTGCGGCATAAACATCGCACTTACCCGGCGTTTTTCCGGGTTCGCTTTCATAAGCAACGCGGTCCTCTAAACATGTAAAATGTAAGCTTCTTGTCAAAAGTGTTAGTATGCTATACGTTACACCAGTTGACTGATTATCTACCGTTTAGCCTGGGTTTACCAGCATCACATTTGAAAACCTTTTACATAATCGATATCCTTTTCCGTCTTTCAACAGAAAAAACACCCAACAAGAGAGCGACGAGGATTAACTTTTTCATCTGAAAAAAAATGTTTGAGGTAAAATTTGAGCAATTCATCGGATGTGTTTGTCGCACTTGCTTACACTTACTGGCACTGTGAAAACCGTTTAAAACATCGATAAGAACTGAAAACTAGCACCTACCTTACGTTTTTGTTTGGACATCTACCTGTTACGGTGATGTGCTTTATCAAAGCAGATTATGTTGCTTTTCAAACCCTTGCAGATGTTTTACTTTTTCCTGTAGCTTCTTTTAACAACTGCAATAGAAAAACCACAAAGGAAACAGTTTGTTTCCTCTTTCTGTTTTATTTTCCAAAGACTATGTTTTGTAACACCGAGTAGCAACTGGACGCGTTTGTTACCGCGGTGGTTAGGCCTATATGGTTTTATTGTAGTAGTTGTTATCGTTACAACTGTTTTGCAGCACTAAGTGTGGAAAAAACTTCAAAGGACGAGACTTATACAAAACACCGTCGCAGTTTTATCAGTTATAACTTACCTAATATTGAAGCTGAAAAGTTAAAACCAAACATGTAATGCGTATTACACCCAATAATCGCTACAAGTACCCCTTGATGCTTCTTATTGGTTAGTATATGTGTAGGTTACTGTATGAGATACATTTTTATACTCAACGTGAGTTGCACAAATGCGATCACCTGCAGTCCGACAAGCGAGCTTTGTGGTTCGGCTTACTTCTTTACTTTGATGTTTTCTCCATTTTTTGTTGATCTGAATATAGTGTCATATTCACAAAAATCGTTAAAGTGTGTGTTGGGTCCGTCTGATGTAATAACGTGTTGTATTTTTTTCATATTTCGTTTTGCAATTTTTTTTGATATGGTTGAAAAAGCTTTCTTAACGGTTTAGCAAACTTGCTAAGCAAAACCAGCAAAACGTGCAAAATAGGATTTGCTGAGCATATCAACGTTGTCACTATTTGAAAACACGCATTACCCTATGGTTAAGAAGGACCTAATCTAATGTGTTATTTTGCAGTTGACCTGATGGAGCTTGGAACAGACCTAAATTATGATGAAAAAAACGCTTGAAGAACAATCTCATAAAGCATGGGCTATCGTTTTAGATGTGAAATAGAATAAGATTTAAGTCTGTTCAAGTTTGCCTTGCAGAAACATTTGCCGGTTCGTGACTTTTGGTCGTATAGTATCCGCTGATCGTAAATAGCACTGCCTTGTAATGTTTGTAAATGACGGCGTTGTAGATTTATATCATGAATGAGCTAAATTCCCAAACTTACAATACAACAAAATCACAAAGCTAATTGAGATAACCGAATTTATTACGATTGCAAGTCATCGATATCAGATGATTGGATTTTTCTCGGCGCTTCGGTAAAGTAATGTTAACGCGTCGAAACAATATTTCTTTTGTTACTACTTGAGCCTGCTTTTTTCTAAGAAAAATCCACGTTCTTTGTTGTTGAGTTTGCCAGTACTTGGCAGTTAAAAAATGAATCGAAAAAACACGTAATTATTGGGATCCAACTGAAAACGAACTATCCCCATAAGCATTTGCTAATGTATCCCTATTGATTCGTTTGCAGGTTTTGCAAGGTATACTGTGGTCCATGATACATTTGTGGATTATACAGGGGTGCAGTTTCGGTTTTGGTTAATTAATTTGATGTGTTTAATTAGGTATTGTTGATGCTTAGTCAAGCGTGTCTGCATTGTGATGCTTGTAACTGACGGCGTTGTAGATTTCTATCATGAATGAGCTAAATGCCCAAGAATGGTGGTTATATGCTTTTATTGTACTGGTTGTTATCGTTACAACCGTTTTGTCACACTATAAAGTGTAGAAAAAACGAGCGTTCTACAAAACACTTTTGCAGTTTTGTCAGTTATAACTTACTTAATATTGGACCTGAAAAGTAAAAACAAAACTTGTAATAGGGAATACACCCTACAACACAAGGACACATAGCTATAAGTATCCTCTTTGGGCTTCCTATTGGTTAATGTATGTGTGGGTTACTATATATGAGGTACATTTTTATACCCAACGTGAGTTGCAGAAATGCCAACATGTGCCGTCCGACAAGCGAGCTTTGCGGTTCTACAAAATTTTATCAATGTCAGATGCCAAACAAGTTAACTAGTGAACTACGATTTAATTGCAACGGGCCCGATTTGCAGAACCCATTCCATCTCCGTCATGAAGTTGTGTTTGTCCGTCTTTCACCAGCAAAATACCAAACAAGATAGCGACGAGAATTAACTTGTTCATCTGCCAAAAAGGTTAAATTTGAGCGGTACGTCTGATTTGTTTGTCACACTTGCTAATACCATGGCATTGTGAAAAGGGTTTGGGACGGGCCTGATATAATATGTTATTATGATGGAGCTTGGAACAGACCTAAATCATGATGGACAAACGCTCGAATAGCAATCTCATAAAGCATGGGCAATCGTTTTAGGTGGGTGTAAAATAGTATATGATTTAATTTTATTACTAGTTTCTCATGCAGAATCAGTTGCGGGTTCGTGACGTTTGGTCGAATAGTCATCGCTGATCAAAAACAGCATTGCATTGTAATGTTTGTAAATGAAAACGCTGCAGATTTCTTTCATGAATGAGCTGAATTCCCAAAGTAAAAAAAAACAAAATCACAAAGCTAATTGAGATAATTGAAGTTTATTACGATTGCAAGTCATCGATTATCCGATGATCGCGTACGTTAGGAGTCACACCGCCTTCAATTTTCGTTGTCCAACACTTCACCTGTTCCGCGGTTGTCCCCTGGGGGGTAGTTATCGCTCTTGTGTGGCCGTTCCCCGGGTTCGCTCTCATAAGCAACGCGTTCATCTAAAAAGGTAAAATGTAAGCTACTTTTCAAAAAAAAATTCTCAATGCCAGACGTTAGATTAGTTGACTAATGAACTGTGATGTAATTGCAAAGGGCCCAAATTGCAAAACCTTTTCCATCTCCGTCAGGAAATTGTCCTTGTCCGTTTTTCACCAGAAAAATACCTAACAAGATGGCGACCAGAAGTAACTTGTTCATCTGCCAAAAACGTAAAGTTAAGCAATACGTGCGATTTGTTTGTCACACTTGCTAATACCCAAGGTATTGTGAAAAGGGCTTAAAGCACAGAGAAAAACTAAAAACTACCACCTACCTTACGTTTCTGTTTAGATGTCGACGTGTTACGACGATGTGCTTTTTTGCAGCAAATTGTGTTGCTTTTCAAACCCTTATCCAGATGTTTTTATTTTTCTCTCCTGTTTTCATGTAAAAAAACTGCAAAAGACCGAAAAGGAAACGGATTGTTTCTGTTCTCCGTCGCTTTTCACAAAACTGTCTGTAACAACTTGTAGAGAATGGACGCGAGTTTGTTATTACTTTGATAGAAGTTTTATGTGGAAATTTTCTATTATGTTGCTCATTTAAGTTGAGGGATCTCACTGCAAGTAAAAACCACGTGATTTGTCGTTTTAAGATTCAATATTTTAGCGTTTGGTTTACGGCGATACACCTGTTCACCTGCAGGAAATATATTTATAGCCAACCTCGTTTAAAAAGTGAAAATTTGTCGAACCTGCTCATAGCAATGATTGATGAAAATCACACACAGTCTATTAAAAACCGGTAAAATATAAAACCACTAATCACATTAATTTCTTGTCGTTTTAGTCGACTTGTTACGACCATGTGCTTTTTGGAACTCTCTTTTCGGTGAAAAATGTCGCAGTGAAAACCGAATGTTTCCAGACGAATCTGTCGCATGAATGGACGCGGTGTTTCCGCATAAGTTACAGAATTTTTCTCGGCGCTTGGTTAAAGTAACGTTAACACGCCGAAACAATATATGTTTTGTTACAACTTGTTCCTGCTATTTTCGAAGAAAACCACATGTGCTTTGTTGTTGAGTTTTGCACTACTTTCCAATAAAAAGGCAATTAAAAATGAAAAAAAGCACGTGATCTGTTTGGATCCAATAGAAAACGAACACGTGGCTATCCCCATAAGCATTTGCACAGAAAAAGGGCTTTGTCTTTATGCTAGGCTGCTTGTTTTTATCGGTTTTGCACGAATATAATATCTTAACGTTTACAAACGACGCCTAAACATCGAGCAAAATGTTGAAAAGCAAAACGTGCAAAGTAGGATTTTTTTAACATTTCAACGTTGTCACAATTTGAAAACACGCATTATCCTATGGTTGGGACGGCCTTGATCTAATATGTTAATTTGCAGTTGCGTGATGGAGCTTGGAACAGACCTAAATTATAATGGACAAACGGTCGAACAGCAATCTTAAAAAGCATGGGCTACCGTTTCAGTTGTGAAATAGGATAGGATTTAAATATGTTCAAAGTTTGTCGTGCAGAATCAGTTGCGGGTTTGCAACGTTTAGTCGCATAGTCTTCGCTGATCATAAACAGCAATGCCGTGTAATGGTTGTAAGTTACGACGCTATTGATTTCTATTATGAATTAGAAAAATTTGAACAAAATCACAAAGCTAATTTAGATAATCGAAGTTTATCACGAATGCAAGTCATCGATTAACGGATAATCGCGTATGTTAGGAGTCACGCCGCCTTCAGTTTTCGTTGTCCATCACATCACTTGTTTCCTGGTTGTCTTTTGGGGTATAATTGTCCCTCTTGGGCGGCCGTTCCCCGGGTTCGCTCTCATAAGCAACGCGTTCATCTAAACAGGTAAAATGTAAGCTACTTTTCAAAATACTTTATCAATGCCAAACGTTAGATTGGTTGAGCGATAAACTACGGTTTAAGTTTGAAAGCACTAAATTTCAAAACCTTTTCCAGCTCCATCATACAATTTGACTCCTTGTCCGTCTTTCACCAGAAAAATACCTAACAAGATGGCGACGAGAAGTAACTTGTTCATCTGCCAAAAAGGTAAAATTTGAATAATACGTCTGATCTGTTTGTCACACTTGCTAATACCCAGGCATTGTGAAAGGGTTTAAAGCACAGAGAAAAACTAAAAACTACCACCTACCTTACGTTTCTATTTGGATGTCGACCTGTTACGACGATGTGCTTTCTTGGAGCAAATTGTGTTGCTTTTCAAACCTTCATCCAGATGTGTTTACTTTTTTCTCCTGTTTTCATGTAAAAAACTGCAAAAGACCGAAAAGGAAACGGATTATTTCTGTTCTCCGTCGCTTTTCACAAAACTTTGTTGTGCAACAGCTTGTAGAGAATGGACGCGAGTTTGTTATTACTTCGATAGAAGTTTTATGTGGAAATTTTCTATTATGTTGCTCATTTAAGTTGAGGGGATCTCATTGCAAGTAAAAACCACGTGATTTATCTTTGTAAGATTCAATATTTTAGCGTTTGGTTTACGGCGATACACTTGTTCACCTGCAGGAAATATATTTATAAGCCAAACTCGTTTAAAAAGTGAAAATTTGTCGAACCTGCTCATAGCAAAAAAATAATTTCTTGTCGTTATATTCGACTTGTTACGACCATGTGCTTTTTGGAACCGGTTGTGTTGCTATTCAAATCCTTAATCCAGATTCTTTGCTCTTTTCGGTAAAAAATTTTGCAGTGAAAACATATAGTGCTTCCATTTGAATCTGTCGAACAACTGGACGCGCTGTTTCCGCATCAGTTACAGGATTTTTCTCACCGCTTGGGTAAAGTAATTTTAACGCGTTGAAACAATATTCTTTTTGTTGCCAATTGATCCTAGTTTTTACGAAGAAAACCCCACGTTCCTTGTTGTTGAGTTTTCCTTTGGGGCGGCATTACGAACACATCTCGCTAAGTTTAGCGAGCTCGGTATTGACGCACGAACTCGTTAAGTTGAGATTTGGTATTACGAACCCCCGTCTCGCTAACCGGACCTAAACTCCTCGCTAACTACGAAGACCTCAGACCACTCGCTAACGCCAAATTGTTGTTGACAAAGTCACACAGTCACGTCGGAAATCAATTGTGGCTACGTATTATGCTGGTAAAAGTTTGTACAAACGAAGAAAAATTGTAAATGTCGGTTTTAATTTAATTTTAAAATGGCGTTTGCGAAGAATAACTGTATTGGATTGATGCCATCAATTCACGAGGATTTACACATTTTCCAGTTAAAATAAGTTGCAAAAAATCCGGTAAAAAGTATCTGATGCTGGAAGAACAAGTCCTTATTATATACTTCCGTGTGCGCAATACAGTTTAAGAAATCTAATTTGGGCAAACACAACATTTAAGCCATTGTACCAACCGTCCGTGTGGTAGTGACTCAAAGTTGTTTACACCCTGCATATTTTCTTTCAGCACTCTAGATATAAGATGAACGTGTCAAGATAGGTTGTTTTTATTGATCACAGTAGTTATTTTGTGTTAAATTTATAACATTGTCATGTATTTTTTAGTTTTTTAAATACTTGTCCGTTTTGAAGCACCAACGTTTTCTTTTAATAAAAAATATACCAAAAGATGTTTTGCACCTTTTCTAAGATATGAAACTTCCATTTCAACTGTTGTCCACGTTTCAATAAATTCTTGCAATGTTTCTTGATGTTCTTATGCTACTTTATCAAATAAACAAATTCCAAGCTGTCCGTAAATTAGGAAATCCAAACATTTTGAGGTTATATTGCAAATTTACATTAAAAACAGCATAAATGACAGGCGAAAATTGTTTGTCGCAAGGTGTCGCATAGCGCGGCGTGACGATTTTGCTGAGTCAGACGTCTTTTTTCTTACGATTTTGACGCATTCTCTCGTATTTGCGCCAGGCTTTCGCGAGGCGTTTGCGAGGACACTTTGTAATACCAAATACTTTACCGAGTTCCTCGCTCGTTAAGTCCTCGCTAAAGATGTTTTTACCGAGCGAGGAAGTGTTCATAATGCTGCCCTAGTACTTTGAAAGTGCACTTAAAAAATGAATAAAAAACATGTATTTGAATAAAAAAAATGAATAAAAAACATGATTTGGGGTGTTTAATTAGGTATTTTTGATGCTTAGTCAAGCGTGTCTACATACTTTGTTTAAAATCCTAAAACACTTCACCGTGCCATGCAGAAACATATGCGTGTTCGTGACGTTTTGTCGTATAGTCTTACTGATCATAACAGCACTACATTGTAATGTTTGTAAATGACGGCGTTGTAGATTTTTTTCAAGAATGATCTAAATTCCCAAAGTTAAAATGAAACAAAATCACAAAGTTATTTTAGAAAATCGAAGTTTATTACGATTGCAAGTCATCGATTAACGGATGATTGCGTAGGTTAGAAGTCACACCGCCTTCAGTTTTCATTATCCCACCAACCATCTGATTCCTGGATGTCCTTTTGGGGAGAGTTATCGCTCTTGTGTGGCCGTGGACCGGGTTCGCTCTCATAAGCAACGCGTTCATCTAACCAGGTAAAATGTAAGCTACTTTTCAAAATACTTTATCAATGCCAAACGTTACATTAGTTGAGCGATGAACTACGGTTTAAGTTTAAAAGCACCAAATTTCAAAACCTTTTCCAGCTTCATCCTCTGACTTAGATCCTTGTCCGTCTTTCACAAGAAAAATACCCACCAAGATGGCGACCAGAAGTAACTTGTTCATCTGCCAAAAAGGTAAAATTTGAGCAATACGTCTGATCTGTTTGTCACACTTGCTAATACCCAGGCATTGTGAAAAGGGCTTGAAGCACGGAGAAAACTGAAAACTAGAACCTACCTTACGTTTCAGTTTGGATGTCGACGTGTTACGACGATGTGCTTTATTGGAGTAAATTGTGTTGCTTTTAAAACCCCTTATCCAGATGTTTTACTTTTTTCTTCTGCTTTCACGTAAAAAACTGCAAAGGAACGGAAAGGAAACAGATTGTTTCTGTTCTCCGTCGATTTTCACAAAACTACCTTTAACAGCTTGTAGCGAATGGACGCGAGTTTGTTACTACTTTGTTTGATTTTTTTGTGGAAATTTTCTGTTACATGGGTCCTAATTTGAAGAGATCTCATTGCAAGTGAAACCATACAATTTATCGTTTTTAGATTCAATTTTTTTAGTCTTTGGTTTACGGCGACGGGATACACGTGTTCACATGCAGGAAAATTATTTCACCCAACTCGTTCAAAAATGAAAATGTGTTTGCTCATAGCAATGATTTATGAAAATCACACACAGTCTATGAATAACCGGTAAAATATAAAACCACAACTCACATTAATTTCTGGTCGTTTTATTCGATTTGTTAAGACCATTTGCTTCCATGGAACAGGTTGTGTTGCTATTCAAATCCTAAATCCAGATGCTTTGCTCCTTTCGTTGAAAAACATCGCAGTGAAAATGTTTCCAGTCGAATCTGTCGTATGAATCGACGCGCTGTTTCCGCATCAGTTACAGGATTTTTCTCGGCGCTTGGGTAAAGTAATGTTAACGCGTCAAAACAATATTTTTTTTATGCCACTTGATCCTGCTTTTTTCGAAGAAAAACCCACGTTCTGCTCTGTTGTTGAGTTTGCCAGTACTTGTCAGTTAAAAAAATGAATAGAAAACAACACGTAATTTGTTTGTATCCAACAGAAAACGAATACGTGGCTATGCCCATAATCATGTGCCAGTGTCTCCCTACTGATTCGTTCGCAGGTTTGGCAAGGTATACTGTGGTCCATGATAGATTTGTTGAATACAGACGTCCAACTTCGGTTTTGTTTAATTGATTTGGGGTGTTTAATTACGTATTTTTGATACTTAGTCAAGCGTGTCTACATACTTTGTCACTTCACCGTGCCATGCAGAAACATATGCGTGTTCGTGACGTTTTGTCGTATAGTCTTGGCTGATCATAACAGCACTACATTGTAATGTTTGTAAATGACGGCGTTGTAGATTTCTATCAAGAATGATCTAAATTCCCAAAGTTAAAATAAAACAAAATCACAAAATTATTTCAGAAAATCGAAGTTTATTACGATTGCAAGTCATTGATTATCAGATGATCGCGTACGTTAGAAGTCACACCGCCTTCAGTTTTCATTATCCCACCAACCATCTGATTCCTGGATGTCCTTTTGGGGAGAGTTATCGCTCTTGTGTGGTCGTGGACCGGGTTCGCTCTCATAAGCAACGCGTTCATCTAAAAAGGTAAAATGTAAGCTACTTTTCAAAATACTTTATCAATGCCAAACGTTACATTAGTTGAGCGATGAACTACGGTTTAAGTTTAAAAGCACCAAATTTCAAAACCTTTTCCAGCTCCATCCTCTGACTTAGATCCTTGTCCGTCTTTCACCAGAAAAATACCCACCAAGATGGCGACCAGAAGTAACTTGTTCATCTGCCAAAAAGGTAAAATTTGAGCAATACGTCTGATCTGTTTGTCACACTTGCTAATACCCAGGCATTGTGAAAAGGGCTTGAAGCACGGAGAAAACTGAAAACTAGAACCTACCTTACGTTTCAGTTTGGATGTCGACGTGTTACGACGATGTGCTTTATTGGAGTAAATTGTGTTGCTTTTAAAACCCCTTATCCAGATGTTTTACTTTTTTCTTCTGCTTTCACGTAAAAACTGCAAAGGAACGGAAAGGAAACAGATTGTTTCTGTTCTCCGTTGCTTTTCACAAAACTACCTTTAACAGCTTGTAGCGAATGGACGCGAGTTTGTTACTACTTTGTTTGATTTTTTTGTGGAAATTTTCTGTTACATGGGTCCTAATTTGAAAAGATCTCATTGCAAGTGAAACCATACAATTTATCGTTTTTAGATTCAATTTTTTTAGTCTTTGGTTTACGGCGACGGGATACACGTGTTCACATGCAGGAAAATTATTTCACCCAACTCGTTCAAAAATGAAAATGTGTCGAATTTGCTCATAGCAATGATTTATGAAAATCACGCACAGTCTATGAATAACCGGTAAAATATAAAACCACAACTCACATTAATTTCTGGTCGTTTTATTCGATTTGTTAAGACCATTTGCTTCCATGGAACAGGTTGTGTTGCTATTCAAATCCTAAATCCAGATGTTTTGCTCCTTTCGTTGAAAAACATCGCAGTGAAAATGTTTCCAGTCGAATCTGTCGTATGAATGGACGCGCTGTTTCCGCATCAGTTACAGGATTTTTCTCGGCGCTTGGGTAAAGTAATGTTAACGCGTCAAAACAATATTTTTTTATGCCACTTGATCCTGCTTTTTTCGAAGAAAAACCCACGTTCTGCTCTGTTGTTGAGTTTGCCAGTACTTGTCAGTTAAAAAAATGAATAGAAAACAACAAGTAATTTGTTTGTATCCAACAGAAAACGAATACGTGGCTATGCCCATAATCATGTGCCAGTGTCTCCCTACTGATTCGTTCGCAGGTTTGGCAAGGTATACTGTGGTCCATGATAGATTTGTTGAATACAGACGTCCAACTTCGGTTTTGTTTAATTGATTTGGGGTGTTTAATTACGTATTTTTGATACTTAGTCAAGCGTGTCTACATACTTTGTCACTTCACCGTGCCATGCAGAAACATATGCGTGTTCGTGACGTTTTGTCGTATAGTCTTGGCTGATCATAACAGCACTACATTGTAATGTTTGTAAATGACGGCGTTGTAGATTTCTATCAAGAATGATCTAAATTCCCAAAGTTAAAATAAAACAAAATCACAAAATTATTTCAGAAAATCGAAGTTTATTACGATTGCAAGTCATTGATTATCAGATGATCGCGTACGTTAGAAGTCACACCGCCTTCAGTTTTCATTATCCCACCAACCATCTGATTCCTGGATGTCCTTTTGGGGAGAGTTATCGCTCTTGTGTGGTCGTGGACCGGGTTCGCTCTCATAAGCAACGCGTTCATCTAAAAAGGTAAAATGTAAGCTACTTTTCAAAATACTTTATCAATGCCAAACGTTACATTAGTTGAGCGATGAACTACGGTTTAAGTTTGAAAGCACCAAATTTCAAAACCTTTTCCATCTCCATCCTCTGACTTAGATCCTTGTCCGTCTTTCACCAGAAAAATACCCACCAAGATGGCGACGAAAAGTAACTTGTTCATCTGCCAAAAAGGTAAAATTTGAATAATACGTCTGATCTGTTTGTCACACTTGCTAATACCATAAGGCATTGTAAAAAGGGTTTAAGGAACGAAGAAAAACTGAAAACTAGCACCTACCTTACGTTTCTATTTGGATGTCGACGTGTTACGACGATGTGCTTTATTGGAGTAAATTGTGTTGCTTTTAAAACCCCTTATCCAGATGATTTACTTTTTTCTCCTGTTTTCATGCAAAAAACTGCAAAAGACCGACAAGGAAACAGATTGTTTCTGTTCTCCGTTGCTTTTCACAAAACTACCTTTAACAGCTTGTAGCGAATGGACGCGAGTTTGTTATTACTTTGTTTGAGTTTTTGTTTGTGGAAATTTTCTATTACATGAGTCCTAATTTGAAGGGATCTCATTGCAAGTGAAACCATATAATTTATCGTTTTTTGATTCAATTTTTTTAGTCTTTGGTTTACGGCGCGGGATACACGTGTTCCCATGCAGGAAATATATTTATAACCCAACTCGTTCAAAAATGAAAATGTGTCGAATTTGCTCATAGCAATGATTTATGAAAATCACACACGATATATTAATTACCGGTAAAATATAAAACCACAACTCACATTAATTTCTGGTCGTTTTATTCGATTTGTTAAGACCATTTGCTTCCATGGAACGGGTTGTGTTGATATTCAAATCGTAAATCCAGATGCTTGGCTCTTTTCATTGAAAAACATCGCAGTGAAATGTTTCCAGTCGAATCTGTCGTATGAATGGACGCGCTGTTTCCGCATCAGTTACAGGATTTTTCTCGACGCTTGAGTAAAGTAATTTTAACGCGTCGAAACAATATTTCTTTTGTTACCAATTGATCCGGCTTTTTTCGAAGAAAAACCCACGTTCTGCTCTGTTGTTGAGTTTTCCAGTACTTTGAAGGGGCAGTTAAGAAATGAATAGAAAACAACACGTAATTTGTTTGTATCCAACAGAAAACGAACACGTGGCTATGCCCATAAGCATGTGCCGGTGTCTCCCTACTGATTCGTTCGCAGGTTTGGCAAGGTATACTGTGGTCCATGATAGATTTGTTGAATACAGACGTCCAACTTCGGTTTTGGTTAATTGATTTGGGGTGTTTAATTAGGTATTTTTGATGCATAGTCAAGCGTGTCTACATACTTTGTTTAAAATCCTAAAACACTTACACTTCACCGTGCCATGCAGAAACATATGCGTGTTCGTGACGTTTTGTCGTATAGTCTTGGCTGATCATAACAGCACTACATTGTAATGTTTGTAAAGACGGCGTTGTAGATTTCTATCAAGAATGAGCTAAATTCCCAAAGTTAAAATAAAACAAAATCACAAAGCTCATTGAGATAACCGAATTTATTACGATTGCAAGTCATCGATTATCAGATGATCGCGTACGTTAAGAGTCACACTGCCTTCAGTTTTCGTTTTCCAACCCTTCTTCTGTTCCCCGGTTGTCATCTGGGGGAGAGTTATCGCTCTTGTGTGGTCGTGGACCGGGTTCGCTCTCATAAGCAACGCGTTCATCTAACCAGGTAAAATGTAAGCTACTTTTCCAAATACTTATTAATGCCAAACGTTAGATTAGTTGAGCGATGAACTACGGTTTAAGTTTAAAAGCACCAAATTTTGAAACCTTTTCCATCTCCATCCTCTGACTTAGATCCTTGTCCGTCTTTCACAAGAAAAATACCCACCAAGATGGCGACCAGAAGTAACTTGTTCATCTGCCAAAAGGTAAAATTTGAGCAATACGTCTGATCTGTTTGTCACACTTGCTAATACCAAGGCATTGTGAAAAGTGTTTAAACCACAGAGAAAAACTGAAAACTTGCACCTACCTTACGTTTCAGTTTGGATGTCGACGTGTTACGACGATGTGCTTTATTGGAGTAAATTGTGTTGCTTTTAAAACCCCTTATCCAGATGTTTTACTTTTTTCTCCTGTTTTCATGTAAAAACTGCAAAAGACCGAAAAGGAAACAGATTGTTTCTGTTCTCCGTTGCTTTTCACAAAACTACCTTTAACAGCTTGTAGCGAATGGACGTGAGTTTGTTACTACTTTGTTTGAGTTTTTGTTTGTGGAAATTTTCTATTACATGAGTCCTAATTTGAAGGGATCTCATTGCAAGTGAAACCATATAATTCAGGGGTGGGCAACCTGCGGCCCGCGGGCCACATGCGGCCCTTGATTAAAGGTTGTGCGACCCGCGAAGTCGCTTGGACTCCCAATGTACTGGCAAACAAGTCCAATTATTATATATTTTTGAGCAGATTAGTGCGCCTGTGCTATTTTTCTACGATTTGGCAATATGCTGCGAGAATCAAATACGAATTCTACTTGTAGTAAGGCATTTTTAATATGCAACGAAGTAAAATCATTTTGTGTTATATAAAGGTGCGGCCCGCGATCCCCACAGTGAAAAAGGTTGCCCACTCCTGATATAATTTATCGTTTTTAGATTCAATTTTTTTAGTCTTTGGTTTACGGCGACGGGATACACGTGTTCACATGCAGGAAAAATATTTTTACCCAACTCGTTCAAAAATGAAAATGTGTTTGCTCATAGCAATGATTTATGAAAATCACACACGGTATATTACCGGTTAAATATAAAACCACAACTCACATTAATTTCTGGTCGTTTTATTCGATTTGTTAAGACCATTTGCTTCCATGAAACAGGTTGTGTTGCTATTCAAATCGTAAATCCAGATGCTTTGCTCCTTTCGTTGAAAAACATCGCAGTGAAAATGTTTCCAGTCGAATCTGTCGTATGAATGGACGCGCTGTTTCCCCATCAGTTACAGGATTTTTGGCGTTTGAGTAAAGTAATTTTAACGCGTCGAAACAATATTTCTTTTGTTACTACTTGATCCTGATTTTTTCGAAGAAAAACCCCATGTGCATTGTTGCTAAGTTTTCCAGTGTTTGTCTGTTAAAACAAATGAGTAGTAATCAACACGTAATTTGTTTGGATCCAACAGAAAACGAACACGTGGCTATGCCCATAGGCTGAGTATGCCCCTATTGATTCGTTTGTAGGTTTTGCAAGGTATACCGGTCAGTGGTGGGATTCATTTTGTCAGCCGTTCTATCAAAAAAGTCATATTTTTCAGCCGGTTCTGTTACAAAAAGTCCGTTGACAGTAACCAGTAACACTAACCGTTTCGCTGATCCCATAAAATTTCGTGGGACGGTTCTATAGAACCGGTTCGAACCGGCTGAATCCCACCACTGACTGTGGTTCATTATACATTTGTGGACTACAGAGGTGCAACTTCGGTTTTGATTTAGGGTGTTTAATTGTGTATTGTTGATGCCTAGACAAGCGTATCTGAATACTTTGTTTAAAAACCTGGAACACTTACATTTCACCGTTAAATGTCCCTTGTTTGTCAATTACTGAAATCGTATGCTTATGGGCCAATGTAGATTTCAGTAATTTATGTTTTGTCATAATAATCCTATTTTAGGTTTCTTTTGAAGTTTGTGTTATACTTCTTAAAATTGAACTTTTTAGCCCAGCTATGAGCGTTGTAATCCCAAGATACACAAACACATATACGCCAGCGTGGGTTGGATAAACGTACTAATTTTTTTCGGCTTGTTACTCTTGACCGGGGTAAACTTACGATTTAAAGTATACCTGGCACAGTTTGTAGGCTTTTATGAAAACAGCATCCTAGCTGCTTTGAGTGAACAGCACTTTACCATTGCGCACAAGAGCACAATGGCTGAGACTGTTAAATCGTACATGCTGATCTTGTTACACAACCCGGGATCCAGTTTCAAACGCTATTGTTATCCCACGCCCGACCTCTATGCGCAATACCACAGTACAAGCAGTAATATTACCAAATGCCATCCAGTACTTTTCCTGTAGAAGTTAGCTTTTCAGTGGCAGCTTTTATAAGTGCCTGTTTGTGACGTGATAACAGATCATTGACGCGATAAACATGAACACCGCAGTCATTTTTTGCTGTGTTCTGCTGGTTTTTGGACATGCCAAAGGGCAGAATTTAAATCCAAGCTTGTTTGCAACAAGAGTAAATGAAATTGTTGAGGATTCCCTTAAGTTTTCTGATATGCAGGTACAAAATATATGTTATCAACCAAATTGATTTTTTTTCTGTTGCCTTACACAGCAGTAAACCGATATCAACCTTTATTGCATTAATTATTCCGTGTATGCTTTTATTTTTAATAGTGTCGGTGTAACTAGGCAGGTGTTAATATTACACGAGTTGTACCTAACGGGTGGCAAATTGATTTGACTAAAATCTGTTTAATGAAATTCTTTAAATGTTACTGAATATATACCTTTTTCACCCAGAGTCATCTTGATTCACTTAGCTACAGCACTCAGACGACGGATGGTACAGCTTTATTGAGTGAGGTGGGTTAACATTTTGTAAACCGTTTACTTAAAATGGAAGGATATTTTTGCGGTAGTACAAACACAAGCATAACAAATACTTTAACACCTTGGGTTGCTCTCAAGCAAAACCAACCAACTAAGGTTATTGACGGTTTAGACCAGGTTTACCAAACAATAGCACATAAACCTTCAGACATAATCGTTGCAATAACAAACAAAAAAACAAGGGCTTAATACAGGGATCGGCAACCTTTTAGGCGACGGGTGCCAATTGACTTGTTGCGTGATAAAAACCATAAACTAGTAGTGTACCAGGTACTGTTACTTCAACATAAACACGCAAATCGGTTGGCGTGCCATGAAAAAGCACCTCGCCTACCCCTGGCTTATTGTCTACAGCAGTGCTCTTCAACCGGTGTGCAAGGGTACACCGTGCACACCGGTTGAAGAGCACTGCCCTAGGGTGCACCAAAATATGCATGGGGTGCACCAGTACGAAAAGGTATACAAGGGTACATCACAAACTTTTAATGCACCATTAATATTTGACTTTCAGGATATTAGAAATAAGATGTAGGCTTCAACTGATGCCTAATCCAGGTAAACTTTTTCAAAGTTTTATCCCTGTGTCAAGTTTGATGGTGTGTGGGTTACATTCGGGTTATGTTAGAATATCGAGTGTTGGCTTTTTCGCCGATGTTTCATAGAAAATTCGCGAACATATGCTTGGAGTTAATTGACATGATGATATATACATAATGATTTTTCATTTTAAGGGTTCACAAAACCAAAAAAGGTTGAAGAGCACTGGTCTACAGAAAACACGTTGAGGCCTAACATTTATATAATATTAAATGTTATTACTTTACCCACTTGACCAAATGCAAATACTCAATCCAAGTTATAAAAGCAGCTCCTGTACGCCATCTATAGTAATCTGAGCTTCTCGACCATTGAACCGACATGTCAAAACAGCCCTCATTGCAGCACTTATTCTTCAAAAGATCTTATGTGCCAACCTCGCATATAATAGGCCTACTACGTTTTGTAGTTGAGCGTAACACTTGGAAACAAGTTCCGGAGCCGCATTGCTACTGTACAAAGTGTGCGTGAGGCGGTGGTTTCCGCGTATGGCGGCAATTCAGCCAACCAGATGTGTTGCAGTCTTTCATCAAACATTTTGACACAAGATACAAGATTCAATCAACCGGTAAGCTTGAAAAAAATGCGCTGTTGTTTAAATAACGATATACTTTAAAAGTGCAATTCAACATAATTTTGGATGCCAAGTTGTAAAAAAACTCAACAAAGAGTTGTAAGTGGGCCTGAAATTCGAACCCTAACCCGGCCGGAACCCAAAAGTACAAACCCGAAGCCTGTTTAGGTCCGAAAATTTGATTAACAGGCCTTTACATAAAAGCCTGCAAAATGTACTTTACAAAATAGAATATAGAAGACATATACAATGACTTAAACAAGACGTTTTTAGTTCTGTTGAGCAATATGTAAGCCAAGAAGCCATTAGATAATAAAAACTACAGACACAGAATTTCAAGTCAGGCCCCTAACCTGGCCCGACTTGCAGCTTTGACTTAATATATCGAAAGTTGCATTGTTACAATATAATGTAGCTAACGTTTGCTAACAGGATTGTATAACCAAGATTCCAAATAAGAACTGAGTTTTTCGTTTCAAACACAGTTCACCATAAGTATCAAGCAAAGTTGAAATTTGTTTATTCTTTTAATACTATTATCAAATTTTCAGGTCTCGGATTCTCACGTGTGCGAACGTGTTTCATCCGCTGTATCAAGCGAGGCTGTGCGTCTCTCAGAGCTGTTTTTGGCGCAGTGCATCACCAACCTTCAGAACACACCAGCTTTAAAATGGCAGTACTTTGGCAGCGAGCAGGGCATTACTACCATTTTTCCTGCCGCTTTATTCACCGATTGTTCTACTTACGACAACCGATTCAGGTTTGGAACTTTTTGGTAGTTTTATTTGAACCTAAAGTTTCATAATTAGACCTTCGTATTAATATATCCAAATGACTGCCTAGGAAACATGTGTAGCTTAATTGCAAAGTGCTTTCCCAAATCTGTTTAGGGTTGTATGTAGTCCTATCTTTTAGGCTTGAAATTTAAGTTTACCATATGAGTTCTTTTGATAGACAGATCCACAGAAAAACCGCGAAATCTATGAGTGTATAAACATTCTTTACACATGCACTTTTATGCGAAAAAAGTAAAATACTAGGTAGAATTTAAACAACTTGAAAATTTTGATCAAATTTTCCACAAGTCTAAACCCGGTCCGAAATCCGAACCAGATTTAAAAATCCCTACACGACTGACTCAATGGCAATGTCAGTGTCATTTTTTTCTTTAGTTCATATCCCTCTATTTTCTATTGATTTCAGACCATGGTACGTGGAAGCCAGTGTGCCGGATGCGAAGCAGGTTGTGATAGTGATTGATACAAGCGGTTCCATGAGTCAAACGGACAGCAGTGGTGTGTCGTTTCTATCTCTGGCCAGAGATGCAGCAAAAACCGTTATCAACACATTGAACCCATATGATAAGGTTTGTTTTGATTTGTTACTTTCAATACCAACTATACTAGGGGTGGAGTATTTTTTGCGTTTTATGTTTATGTTTTGCTTTAAAATGGTTTAAACATATCCTTGTCCCAACTTATCTTGTACAAAAAAAACCTACAATAAAGTACAAAAAAAAAACGTAACGTTACAACGGTAAACTTAGTTGTAAAGACATAACTGCCCCAGCACACAAACTAACTAAAAATTTACCAAAATCGAAAATCTTACTTAATAATGCTTTACAGTTTGCGGTGGTGACATTCGCAACAACCGCCCAAGTTTTTTCGTCCACTATTCCAAACGGAGATTGTTATTCATCGAGTTTTGCACAAGCCACACCGCAAAACATAGCCAGAGTAGAAGAGTTTATAAATGGCATTCAGGCCTCCGGTAAGTAAATCCATAAAATGTGGTCATGTGGGCTGTAGGTAAAATGTATTGCAGGTGATATTTACGTTTTATGGAGTATTGTGTATTTTATGTGTGTTTTACTAATGACTGATAATTCCAAAATAAGTTTTGTGATTCAGGTGCAACTTATTACAGCAGGGCCCTAAACAGTGCATTTGCATATTTTTCCAACAACCCAACAGCGGATCGAGGTACGTTGATAAAACGAGCATCTGCGAATACCTAACAGCTAGGGCATATTGAAATTGATACTAATAGCGTTCAAATACCTTCCACGACGTTTGCAATTGCATGATAAATATTTCCATGTAAGAGTAAAATAGGTTCGCGCAAGGCAAAGTTTGATAACAGACCACGAAGCTAATGTAGAATTTGGAATTTTCACAAACCTGTCTACGTATTGTTGCCGAGAGACAATTTGTAACTTGATCTTCGTCTGTGATTGTTCAGTTATGTAAGATACATGTGTTTCGTAACACGAGATATCAGTCACATGATGTTGTCATGTGACTTAACAATGGCTTTGGTACTGTTTTATGCAGTATAATTGTTCAAAAAGTTTAAAACAGATGTTTTCTTTACCATGATGTTAAACGGTGTAAAACAGAGAATAAACTTCCAAACCCTCACTCTCACCCCCAACATTTAAAAGCGACTAAAAACAATACTAAATTTTGTTCCATGGATGCATCGAACCTATGCATGATAAGCTGCAGACAATACACAACTGTCCTATCTGCAGCGTATTGCATAGGTTTGTGAAAAAATTCCTCTATTTGTTTCTATAGATCGGGTGATACTGTTCATGTCCGACGGCGAACCCACCGACGACACAGCGATAGAAACACTCAACACACTTAACGACAATGTGGGCAACTCAGTTGTGCTTCTAACATACGGAATGGGATCAGGAACAGGTTGGAAAATATGATGTAACGTTTTGGTATTTTTTACACTTAAAATTTTCGCTTTCATTGTAGACTTCTCTGTGCTTCGAAACATGGCAAATGCTACAAGCACCCAAGTCGGAACAATTCAAAAGGTTATTGTTGCGCAGATATTTTTGTGTTCAAAATCCTGCTGTTTATGTTTCAAAATGTCTAGTTCAGCGGTTCCTAAACTGGGGTCCGCGGTCCTTTAGGGGTCCGTGAGGCAATTTTGGGGGGGACCGCGAAGCGGTTGAAGTAATTCTATAATGTTATTTGGCGTCAGTTTGTGCCACTAAATAAGTTTAAATCAAAGTAAAATTGAGAATCGACTATCTCCATTGCTAAACAGTGGCCTTTATTGAATAATATCTATCAAAAATGCAATTGTTCGCGCACAATCGTAATGTTTTTTGTCCTGTTGTGATGTCACATGCTGTCTTTGGATGATTGTTATGCGCAATTTTGCATAACTAGCTAAAATCCTGCAATCAACTTTCGTTTTTATGAAATACATATTTAGGCCGCGAGCCCTCGAAATAATGGCAAAGGGACCGTTTTGTAAAAAATATAAAAAAAGTTTGGGAACCACTGGTCTAGTGGAATTAAGTATTAATTATGCGTTACGTATGATCAACAGAGAGGAATCTTTACCCAAATTACCACTCCGTCAAATCTTCGCAACGAAATGGCTTCGTACTACACGTTTTTCACTGTCACTGGTCAAGTTACTGATGTTCCGATTTGGACTGTACCTTACCTAGATGCCTTTGGTCTCGGTAAGTAATGCAAACTGCTTCAGGCTTGTTTCAAAAATCACTAAAAGAATTTGGATAATGTTGATATAATTGGGACATCGGATAGGCAAAGATTCGCTCAAGAACCGATTTAGGACGGTTATTGTCTTGCAGATTTTGTAAATAAAATAACGGTTTGTAATGGTCGCAAAAATAACGAGTGTTGGGTGCTGCAATTTATTTTAATTGTACTTATTTAATAAGGGTGAGACATTAAGTCTTTATCCACTTGACACCCATATTGTAAACGTTAAGTTGATGTAAAGTTTAAACGCACCAAAACTAATTGCAAAATATGTTCCAAGGTCTTTTAATAACTGCAAGTTTGCCAGTCTACATCAATGACAATCTCGTGGGGGTGGCAGCAGTCGATCTTACAATTGAAGAGCTGCTCGCCGATGTTAGTTTCTTCAAACCAACTCAGACTTCATATTCATTTGTAATTAACGATCGAGGTAAGGGACGTATTGTATTTTATATATGCAAGTTCTAACAACGTTTTTATATAGGTCTGATTATAAACCATCCCAACTTTCCTTACATCACTAACAATGATCCGCTGTTCGTCGAAGCGACAGCATTTGAGCGGGATGAAAACTTTCTCTCTGTTTTCGAATCAATGAAAAGGTAAGCTTACAACTTATAAATCGCTAAGTTATTATCGTTTGTTTTTAGCAATGGTAAAACAACTGATATTGTCGTATATTTTACATCAAAATGAACTGTCATAAAGTATGACGATATAAAAACTGTTCTAGTGACTCAATCTTTAGGTTAATTTCGCCCAAAAAATGTTTTTTTTTTATAAATTATTATCTTAAACTAACAAAGCAGAATAACAAACAAATATTAAGTTTGGTTGTTTATAGAGGTGATTCAGGAAATAAAACCTTCGTATCCACCAAAGTTCTTCCACAAGGTGACAGCACAATGTACGGTGTGAGAGAGGTTACTGTGAGATCGACATACTTCTGGCAACAAGTAAGGCCAAGAATTTTTGTAATAGTCCACACATACATCTGAATGCTGAGCCTCGAAATTTTGTGCTCGATACATCTTGTGATAAAAAGAAGCAAATTTTCAACTGTAACTTGAGATGTGAAAACACAAACGACCCCCTTTCATACTAAAACAATGATTATTATTATCAATTCGATACACATCCTGTGCATATGTACGTTTGTGCAGTGAAAAAATAAATCAATGTAAATGAGGTAGAGTTACAATTTTAACACGAGTCTTTGCTGTAAACCTTTTAGCACTACCCGACCCGGCCTTCCACTCTGTTTTGGTTCACTTTTCCTAATGCCTCCCCATAGAGTTATTTTTTAAGCCTTTAAACATTCTACGCGTTGCAATATAAATCTCTTTTGTAGATTCCTGAAACAACATTTTCTCTTTGTTTGGTGCTGGTTGAGGAACAAACCCAAGCTCTACTTCAGAATCAAGGTTCAGTTTCAACTGGAGGTTTCCTTTATCATCGCATTGATCTTGTTCCACCTCGACAGGCCTGTCATCATTCCGAGAACTACTGCTCCATAGGTTAGAAAACAATTTTATTGGCATTTACAATATCGCGGAATTTCACGACCCAAATTAATGTTACTGTTGTGACCAAGCACCAATTGGAAGACATTTTTTTGCATACTTCAGATAAAAAAAAATTTGAATTTGGTTTGCATCTTCTTTTTAACGTAATTGTGTGTAGGTGTTGGGTTGTAGCTTTTTGTGGTAAAGTATATCTCCATCAGATTTATAACCTTTAAAAGTTCACTACCTAAGTTTGTTCTGATATCAAATTTATGTTACACACTTGAAAGTGCACCACATACTTATGCCTCGCAGTTGTCTAATTGCAAAAAACTAATAGTCACAATTTTCACGTAAATAGTCATGGTTTATTCTTTAAAGGTTGATGTTAAATAAAATAGAGTTTTTTGGAAGAAAGCAATCAACCATTTCAATAACCAACATGGTTTATGTGTAGGTGAAAGTTCTATAGCACTGGCAGCAAGATCGTTTCAAGACCCTGAACTTTATCTGGCAACTGAAGAAACAGCTGGTGACGTAAACGCAATAGTTGACTACATGGAAGGCAGAAGCAATAATAGAGTCAATATAAAGGTGAAAAAAAAACTAACTAATCGCTAAAGTTTTGTCAACCTTAAATGTGTTCTTTTTGCAGGAGGGCATTAAAAATGTGGTTGTCGCTACCCAAATAGCAAACCAGTTTTGGAATTCCTCTAGCGATGGAGAAGTGAATAGACGTGTTCTGTGGAGATACATTGGGACTTCAGATGGGATTTTTCGTAACTTTCCAGGAACACAGATGCCAAGCAACTTCGACCCTGTGTTGCGTGACTGGTCAGTAGCCTTAAGCACTTTGTTATTACTACTGATCAGATGTCCTCTTTATGATGATAGCACATACACCCCTTGCCTAGTATTTGCATAAATGACAAAGGTTGTTTACTGGGCAAAGGTTGTTTACTTGTGTAACTGGGGTCACTAAGGAATATTACAATGTGATAACACATGCAATTTTTCACCAATGCATACATAGTGTTTTCAAAGTATGAGTATTGACTATGCCAAAGTTGAAGGCTATGGAGTTTAAGGTGAAGGCTACATCACGTTCAGTTAAAACCTACTTGATCGTATAAAACTAAAATAATAGGGTTTAGGAAAAATGGTAGGGTGCAAAAGGCTGATGTCAACCAAGATAAGAACGATAAAATATAAAAACAAATACAAGGTACCGAAAACAGACCAACGTTCTGCTTGGGGCTGTAATCTTGTGAAGTGACTTGCATGCCAAATGCGCGACCGATCAGAGGACCTGGCGGTTTTGTTCAAATTTCTATTCAAGTCTCAGTTTATAGTATTGGCTACACTGACTTGTTTTAAGGTATGAACACGCTCAAGCCAACCCGGGCAAAATTGCCATTACGCCTCCGTACAGCGATGCAGCAAGCGGAGAAAGCGTCATTACTTTGACCAGAGTATTGTTTGAAGGACAGTAAGTTACTGTGGCAATTATGTTTCCTATCAATAGGGGGTTTCATAATATCTTTCTACAAAAACGCATGCAATGAGTAACAAGACGTTTGTGATTTACTGGTATATTGTCACTTGAAAGTGATATTTTTTAATTTTGCCGGAATACAAAACAGGGTTATGCAAAGGTCGCTTGTTGTTTTCAGGTCAGGAGGTAACCATGATGCGCTTACCGATGTTTCGATTGGTGCAATGGGCGTCGACATCGTTACAACATACTTCTATTATTTGTTACAAACTGAATATCCAGCATGCGGAGACGGAAGTTACTCGTGAGTTTAAGTTATTGGATTTTGTGTCGCTATTTGTCCAATTATGTACTTATTAACTCAACGTAAAATTATTACGTGTTCTCCAGCAAGTTGAAAAAAAACTATGCGACAATTGTCTATGGCATAGAGTCTATGCGACAAAAAATATTAATATTATTTACATAACTTACATATTAATAGCAGTTTATTTGAGATTTTTGACTGAGTTTAGCGTTCAATTAAATCATGCGTTAGCCCAGTTTGATGATAAATTTTACAATATATAATAATTTCGGACCGACCATAAGTGCAAACAAACGTATACAAAGCATTGATTCACATTTCACAAAATGATGGATTCTTATGTAATGATTTTTGCTCAACAAACAAATGTTATGCGGCTAACAACCTTCCTCAGACAGTTTAAACTAAACTTAAACCGTTCTGCGAAAAATTGAAGTGGAATTTGTACAACTGAATATTTATTAGTCCAATGCAGCAAGGGGACCAATAACTTAAATTCTTTGAAACATTTTCTCTTTAAGATGTTTACTGATCGATCAAGGAGGCTTTGTTATAATTGCTCCACAATTCCTCGACGAAAATACTAACCATTACGACCGACACCTTGCCGATCTTGAACCGTCTGTTGCCAGCGTGCTGATAGACAACAACGTTCTGCAAACAAAAACCTGCACGAACGTTGCAAGCGGTCTTGTTCAAAAAACCTATTTTGTAAGTATTGCTTGTTGTATTTGATAAAAAGCTATCATTTTGACAAATTATTTAGACAATTTAGACAGAAATGGGCCAAAGTGATTTTTTTATTTTGTCACAATCCACACAATTCACACTATTTGCGTCAATTTGGCATAACAATAGACTCTTATTTTTAAAGAGCGAGTATTTTTGATTTCAAACTTTCAAAAAAGATATTTTGTTGAAAAAAATAGCCAGTTACAAGTAGAAAATGTAAGTTAAATCTTCTAAATCAACTTTTTTCACTGAACTATGTTACATTACGACAAACTTATTACCTATGAAATGTAACTTAATAAGTACAGAAACTTTTTTTCTACCAACTGAACTTTTTCTAATGTTGTACCGGTCGGGAGCGCAAATAACATTTGACAAATTAATGATTTTCCTTAACATTTGACTCCTATATTTGATTTTAGCACAAAACACAAAAGAGTCGGGTTGACAAATTAAAAATAAATATTCTTATCATCACAGATTTCAAGCACTCAAGCGTTTTACTCAGGAACCACAGGAGAACTTAATTGTCGAATATTCGAGCTTTCGCCTCTCAGTGGAACCAATGCATTTCTGCTAACAATCGGTACAACTGTCGTCCCTTGCGTATCAGTTATCCACAATTGCGATTGCAACCTCGTCTCATCACCGTCCGGTGCAATTGCAACCCCGTCCTGCCCAAGTGCAACCCTTTGTACTTGCCCTTGCACAACTTACAACACTGAGTTCCAACCTTGCTACAATAATTACTCGTTTACAAGGTATTTCGTTTGTGTATGTGCGCGTGTTAACAAAATAAGCCTCTTGGCTTTAGTATACTAAGATCGACCGTTTTTTACATCTTAACGTTTTATAGTTTTCTTATTAACTTTTGTTTTGAAACGAATTTAGTTCTAGTCCTCAGCCCTGCACGCCTGAAACACCGGAGTTAAACTTAGTGGCAACGACAACAGTTGATCTTAGCTCTTTGCCAGTTTGCTACGAGATCGATTTTAATTCGCCAGGAACATCAGGTACAACGATTATTTTTGATATTTTATAATTTGAATTTATAAACGTGATAAATGATGCAAATGTTGTTGTTCAACCATTTTTGCTTACTCAATATGTTACTGTCTAGTTACCATGACCATATTGTCAAATCGGACGGCTATACTACTTGTCATATTACCAGCCGACATTTGCTTTACAGGCAATTGCTAGCTTTGGTTATTAAAACAGTTTCTAATTAAATATTTGCTTTAATCTCAGTTTGCAATGAAAAAACCTTTGCAATATCCACAATAAAACAGTTTTGTTTCACCTTGAACTTATTATTTTTCATATAGGTTCTGTATCCGTGGGGCTAATCGTGGGTTGTGTTCTTGGTGGGATTGCTCTTCTGTTTTTTCTTGGTGCATGGTACGATCACCACCAGCGGAAAAAGAAATCGTCAGCATTGCCATCCCAAGTGTGTTGTTAGTCGAATAAATAGTTATTTCTTAATACACTGGGTTGTTAAAAATGTCAAATGTATCAAATATCCAAAGTCTCTTGGGAGTAAAGTCTTTGACGGTTTCCAAAATAGTCAAATATGCAGCATTACATTATGCAGCACGATTTGTAACTGACCAACCCCTTAAACATTCAAATAAAAAAACGATTAATATATCACATATGACAGTTTTTGGCAGATTTAATAGGTTGTTGATTGCATTGGTTAAATTATGTTTCTATATGTTGGATGAAACTTAAACTGAGACAAATAAATCTACTAGCTTTTTAACACACACTGTATCAAAGACGCAGACGCAGTCGAGACCACCGCCACCACCACCACAATTCACCGTGCAACCAACAGCACCCCCGACAAATCATTATCAAAATGTTAACTTTGCACCAGACCAAGTGAACTACGTACCTCCGCCACCACCATATTCATCACTTTAGCACTGTACTAAATAAGTGATGATACTTAAGTTCTTGTTAAATAATACCGGTATAATACTGGAATGAATGCAATTTGACTGATGTAAAGACTCTTATTAGTTTAAAAGATTCGGTTTACTTTTATTTATCGTTTGGACAATGTTGACTAGATATTTTATAGGTGTTCTAAAAGTTCTTCCTGTACGTGACACTCATTTGTCTTAAAATTTCACTGATTGTTCAAACTATATTGTTGATTTGAAAAGTTATTTTGTATGCGTATTTGTTCATAGAACATGAAATAAAAAGATCGTTTATTTCATTGTACAGTATCCTAACCTTTTCTCTATCTTTTAATGTTGAACTGTGTTCTTATCTGTTATTTGTTTTAAATCTGTTTGACGATGCGCCATGTACAATACGAATCCATTTTTATTGCAAAGTCATTTATCATTGTTTATTACGTCACAAACACTGTTTTACCATACATTATGGGTTTTGTGTTTAGCGTGCCTGCCAATAAAATTAGTGTGCATAGTTTTGTGTTCTTTTCGTGTTCGTAAGACATGCGCAAGGGTCTGATTCTGACTGCAGTATTAAGTTGCCTGATTTTAGAATGGCCGGTTGCAAAGGGTTCACGGTTATCTGAAATTGACCCTACGTTACTTGAGACTGATTTTACAACAATATTGGATTCTTCTCTTAAAAGCAACGAAATTCAGGTTAAGTATCGATAAAAGAGGTAAATAACAACATGTCAGTTGCATAAATTGTATATGTGTTTAATATGCTTTATCTTGTCTACTCGCTTAATAAATTACCTGCTTTTTTTGTTCAGAACCATTTGGATACACTTCCATACAACCGACGAGGTTTACAAGGCAATGCTCTACTCAACTTGGCAAGTTTTTGTGCATAGATCACACCCTTTTCAGCTCTCGACAGAATCAATATAGGTATACCTTGCTTTTAGCTCAGCAGCTCATTCAGCGCAAAATTTCAAAGTCGCATTTCTGTTGTGAAAAATCTCCGAGACGCAGTTGTGACGTCATATTCCGAGTTTTCTTCTGGTGCTGGACAGTGCTGTAATGTCGCAGGCCAAACACTCGAATACGATTCAAGGTTTAAACAACCGGTACGCGTATGTACTGTATATTATGTGCAATGGATAGTTACTATAATGTGTAAGTAATTTACATGTGTCTCCTATTATATAGCGATGTGTAATTGCAACACTATATTAGATATTGACTTGATTTTAACATTACCAGCAATAAAACTGATTAGCTTTTTAACCACTTTTGGTCTGTTGATAAACAATGTTTAAAGTTCTGATAGGTTTCCTTCAGCGAAGTCTGTGAACTTGTATCATCAAGTGCGGCTTATGACGCAGCGCGCTTGGAGCACGCCTTTAGAGATGCTTGTATTGAAAACTTGCGCAATGTTCCATCTCTCAAGTGGCAATATTTCGGCAGCGAACAAGGAGTCACCACCACGTTTCCAGCCACAAAAGCAAGCAGCTGTGGTTCCTATGACAACAGATTTAGGT
Source organism: Phallusia mammillata (assembly GCF_965637545.1). Classification (NCBI taxonomy): domain Eukaryota; kingdom Metazoa; phylum Chordata; class Ascidiacea; order Phlebobranchia; family Ascidiidae; genus Phallusia; species Phallusia mammillata. The sequence continues at coordinate 11,910,430 of NC_137253.1, forward strand.
AAAACAAACCAGCACGTATAAGCATTTTGGTTAACCTTGCAACTTGCTAATCATCGTTTTGCTCGATCTGAACGCTATAATCGAAACACAGCCCTTTTTAACTTATTTATTCCCATGAGCAAGAGCGTAATCGATTTAGAGAAGTTACTGAGCCTTTGTTTTGACAGATCTTGGTACGTTCAAACTAACGTTCCAAAGCCAAAACAGGTGGTTATTGTGCTTGACAAGAGTGGTTCTATGCGCCAAACATACAACGGAATGACGTACATATCACTCGCCAAGACTGCAGTTAAAACCGTCATTGATACACTTAACCCTTTCGACATGGTAAGGATTAAAACACGCATGAGAGTAACTTCTCTAATGTCGTTGCATGGATTGTTAGGAAAATATTGACATATTTTTGGGGCCATGCAGATTGTTTGATGTAAATCAGTGGTTCCCAACCTTTTTGTAGTCACGGACCCCTTTTATAAATTTGATATGTCTGCGGACCCCCTAATTTTCCGTAAGTCTCTCTATGTTTTTCGTTTCTTGCATTATACGTTATTGTACTTAAAGTGGGTAGCATTTTAATCAACCTTCACAATAAGCCTTACATCTCATTGAAGTTCTATACTGTAGCAACAAAGAGATAGATTTTCTAGTGTACAAGATTGAAACAAAGCACTATAATTTCCATTGTTCATGTGTGTTGTGATGTCACAATGGAGATGACAATCACAAAATGTAATTTTTGGTGACCCGAAGGTTTGATAAACAGTCTGCACGTGTATGCAGGATTGTAAACACGCTTCGAAAACTTACAAATATTTTACTGTTGGTTTATGATACTAAAAATGTTTACCTCCACGGACCCCCTGAAGCCATCTCACGGACCCCTTGGGGGTCCGCGAACCACAGGTTGGCCACCACTGATGTAAATGATTAGGTTTAGGGTTAGTGGTGGGTGTGGATAGGCGTTTTTAAAAATCATAAAGTATGATTTTTCATGCTTTTACCAAGGAGCGTTTTTGACTTTGTTTAAAAATAAATGAAAATTAGCCAACGGTATTATAGACCCGGTGGGTCGTACTTTGGAAACCCCTGGACAAAGACGAACTAAAAGTTTACGACTGTCGACTATTTGCAGCAAAAATTACAGATACAGTTATTTACGTTGTCGTGTGTATTGCAGTTTGGGGTGGTGTCGTTTTCAGACGTGGTATTCACCTTCAATGCTGATATTCCAAATGGCGCCTGCTTTTCCGAACAACTAGCACAGGCCACTCCACAAAACAAACGCTTGGTTAAGGCTTACATTGATGGCGTGCAGCCTGGAGGTAAGTATAGATCATGTACAGCGGTTCTATTCATTATTTTCACAAATTTCTAAACAGGGCAGTTGTACCTATATGTCTACCTATATGTTGTATTGAGGAAAGGCGGACATAATCTTCTTTAACTATACCTGGACTTAATTGTCAGCTTGTTTAAAAACAACTACACAAGGGAATATATCAATTCAGCATAATTGTGTCTTTTCAAATCAATATCGTAGAATGGTGCAAGCAAATTGTTTTTACTTCGCTTGGTTGTCAATTATGTGGTTTACAACTGTGCAATTTATCACCCCACTAAAAAACGAACCTATACTTTGAAATGTGATTTCACGCGCAGGAGGCACCTTTTATTCAAGAGCATTGGACCGGGCTTTTAAGTATTACGACACCACTTGGCAGAGATTCCTTGAAGGTAACAACACAGCCCGAGATTACAGATCACACACATATGCTTCTTGATTTGAAGAAATTGATTTTGGCATACGTAAATTTGCACTGCAAGAAAATACAATAGCAAAAATAGACAACTATTCCAAATAATAAAAAATAGTGTGTAACTTAATCTTTTCCATAAATTATATCCTTCACTACGTATTAGTTTGAAGTTTGGATAGTTCAGTGCTAGATAAAGTAGAACGGTGTAGTAAAGACAAAACTTGCATATGGGATAAGTTTTTACAAAAAGTAAAGAACGATATCATTAGAGATAAAACTACAAATTATTGGAAAGTAAAGTTGCAATGAAAGTATGACAAAATACATAAAGGAGTGTCAAACTCACTGCCAAATATTAGCAGACAGAGTGTTGCTGTTTATGTCTGATGGAGCCCCTACGGATTCTTATCCCACAATCATGGAAACTCTTTCGAGAAGAAACAACGCAGTCAATAACTCAGTTGTGGTGATGACGTATGGATTGGGATCCGGTATCGGTATGACGTATGAGCTGTTTTGTGTTTAACGTCAATCCCTTTCACAGTCAAGGAAATATTGCATGTCCCATGGCCATCATAGAACAATAACATCATCAATGGATCCGATGAAACTTTGCCAGTTGATATATAACTAAGCTACGATAAAACGCAAGCATGTACGACAAATATTCACAAGTTACATTTTTAGCACAATGATATTCCAGCCGATAAGGGCGTTTTGTTACGATGGTTGCTCTAAATGCCTAAAATAGAAACAGTTATTTGGGGGCATTTGATTCTTGTTTCTTTCTGCAATGAACCGTCACCTGAGAATCGTTTTTGCTACTTTTTGTATTTTGCATCATTTTGGCCTCGTTCAATATAAAACTATGCCGCTGTCATTTCATTAGGCAGCAAATTCAATTTAACTTAACTTTTAAATATGATTTTAGATTTTTCAGTTTTGCGCGATATGGCGACATCGACAACGGCCGAAGTGGAATCATCATTAAAGGTTGCATTATATACCAAAGTGCGATCCGAAAACTAACAATCTGAAGAAAAATGTCTGAAACTCTTTTTAGATTGGCACTTTTACGCACATAAGCAACCCGTCACAACTTCGCAACGAGATGGCCTCGTATTACAATTTCTTTGCTACCCGAAGCGAAATTGTGGACGAACCGATTTGGACTGTTCCTTACTTAGACAGCTGGGGTCTTGGTGCGTAAATTTACAAGAAAAAAACTTTTGAATAAGTATCATAGGTATGATTAAATTCCAGTGACCCAAATCAGTTTCCAAAATAATACCCCCACAAGCGACTATTTGCTTCGAGTGATTACATTACCGGTCAGAAACAATGTAGCAAATAGACAAAAGAAAGAGTTTGCACGTCACGCGTTTTTTCAATCTGTTTGAGATCAGCGAAACAAAACAGTACTTTACGAACACTCGTATTTTGCTCTAACCTGTGCCCGAATACTGTTTTTCGCATGTTTAAAAAGTTTTGTGAAGAACGACCTAAAATAAAATTTTGACAGTTGGTCACAAAAAATGCTTGTAAACACGTGACAGTTATGATTCTGCTTAACTCTTTTGAGACATAACGTGTAGCACTACCCCATATAACCTAACAAAGATTATGCAGCTTTTTTGTAATAGCAAACTCGATCAAACTTTTGGGAATATATTTGTACAGCAAGTTCCTACCCAAACCGGCTCTTTCTTTCTATTTAGGTTTAATGATTACCGCAAGCTTACCAGTACATGTTGATGGTCAATTGGTCGGGGTTGCGGCAGTGGACATTACGATTGAAGAACTTCTCGCAGAATCTAGTTACTTTAAACCGACCGAACTGTCGTATTCATTTGTAATCAACCACAAAGGTAAAAGATAAGCGGCCCTTTTTCACAACACTTAATCTAAATATCCTCCTATCGCAGGTCTTGTCATCAACCATCCATTATTTCCTTACATCAGTGACCGTGAACCGCTGTTTGTGGAAGCAACTGCGTTTGAACGTGACCAAAAGTTTCTGTCTGTGATTAATTCCACGAAGAGGTGTGTATTTGCATATTCTGGTAAATCGTATACGGGAAATATTCCTTATTTTATTGCAATCCCCGTAACGATTTCCACCTCTTATACTATATACTACAAGTAGGAAAAAGTTGTTTAAGGGTTGAAAATTTGGAGGTTGTTTAGTTAAGTAAAATACATTCCGCTGCAATACAATAGTCGATGTCTGCAAAACCACTACAAAGGGGATTAAACAAGTTTTTTTGCGACCTATATTCTACACAAACTGCCACACTATGGCGCTAACAATCAAAATATTAAAAATTATCACTGTCAAAGAAAAACTTTCCTCAAACTCTAAAAAGCGAAGTTCAATTTACTTGAGTAAATTAACATTTGCTTTGAGCGCATTTTGGTCCCATAATAAAAAGGATGAGGGTAATAAGTGATATGTCATGTGGCTATGTGGCGTAAATCGGATGTTTTGCAATGAAAATACTGTATGTTCACGTAACAGGGGTGAATCAGGTTCAAAAACGTTTGTGTCGACTCGTATTCTTCCGCAAGGCGACAGCAAGAAGTACGGGATCAGAACAGTACGAGTAATGTCCACCTACCACTGGAAGCAGGTTAGAACATTATTTCAAGAATAATGTGCAAAACGGGCTGACAAAGTCAACAATGCATATTTTTGGGCATGAAAACCGCGATGCGAAAGTAACTGGTAGTTGTAGATTTGAAATTGTTCATTGACTGTCTGCTCCGTTTTTCTGCTTAGCTTTTGTGCTGTTTAGATCCCTGGAACACGTTTTTCTCTCTGTCTGGTTTTGGCAAACGGAGACTCGGAAGCTGTTCTTCAGCCATTAACCCCTCTTCCTTCTGGATCATTCCTCTTCCACGATCTTGACCTTGTTCCTCCTCCGGAAACGTGTCACCATGCCAACACTTTAAGTGCTCGAAGTAAGGTTGTGATGACTAATATCTTTGTTTGTTGAAATAATTGCGTGTAATGTTGGCATAAACCTATGTCTCAAAATCACATTTAAAATGTCAAACTAGTTTTAAGCCCGAACTGGAAAAATCGTATTTGTTTTGTTGACTTCAACCACATGGATTGTACGCAGGCAAAAGCGCAGTGGCGCTGGCTGCAAGATCTTTTCAAGACGCTGAACTATACATGTCTGAAAAAATGACAGTTAATGACGTTCAAACCATTGCAAGATACATGGAAGGACAAGCTACCTCAAACCCAAACTTAAGGGTATGCAAGTTCCTTTTCAAAAGTGTGATAATGATATCCGTGAAGAGTGAGAGTCAATTTCAATTTCTTAGAACTACCATATGGTTTTAAGTAGGCTAGAGTTTGAGGGCCAACTCTAAAGTAAGCCCGTAAACCGGTCCGAAGCCGAATTGAAAATAAAACAAAAATTGCCGAAAATTGATTAGCCACGGTAAATTAAAGGCTGGCATCAGTCCGATATTAATATCAAGTCCGTTTTTTGTTAAATTATTTGATGATGAAAATAAAGACGATTGATACAGGAGGGTGTAAGAGACTCAGTGGTTGCAACGTACAAGGCTGAGGAACTCTGGAGATCGACTGATAACGACAATTTGACCAGACACGTTTTCTGGCGCTATGTTGCTACCAATGATGGGATGTTTCGCATTTATCCTGGCACGAAGATGCCGCTTAAATACGATCCTGTTGTTCGTGGCTGGTAAGTAAAACAACCCGGGCGACGCAATATATTTTGTCTTTGTGTTGAGGTGAATACTTGTAACTCAGGTACGTATAAGTTGGTACATTTCTATTAGGTTGTAAAGTCTATAACGGTATTAGTTGTGCAAATTTTTTTTTCAATCGTTTGATCAGGGTCCGGTAACCAATGGCTTGGGTGCACCATATAAATCTAGATCACATATACAGTTGTAAAATCAAAGTGCAAAAATATTTTTGTATGACTCTTAGGAAAATCCACTTTAAAAGAGTTTACTTTATTCACTATCTCAGCAAAAAAAAACTTCGATACTTTTTCTTGGATTGATTTTCTATTCGATTAACCATATTTTCCTTTTTTGTGCTGGTATACGAACGCGCAAGCCAACCGTGAAAAGTACGTCATAACACCACCCTACCGTGACGCAGCAAGTCGAATCAGCGTTATAACGTTAAGCAAAGCTTTGTTTGAAGGAAGGTAACAAAACGCAGTTGTTTCAGCAAAGCAAACTGTGCCAGACTGTTGATGATGTTTGTAGGTCAGATGGATTTCACGAACCCATCAGGGACAAACTAATCGGTGCAACAGGCGTCGACATTGTTGCTTCGTATTTTCATGAACGTCTGCTACAGATTTACCCTATTTGTGCACGAACTGCCAATTATAAGTAAGCCTACTGGCACAGTGCGTGTCAGGATACAAATTAACTTTAAAAAGAACTGTTGTTTCTGCTTAACAGAAAATAATCTAAAAAATATTTTTTTTATGGAAAAATAGTTAAATAAAAAAAAAACCTTATCACTACCTTATCAGAGAAAGTACTGCATAATAGATTCCGGGTGTAAAAACAGGCTTGAACTATGCTCCTTTATTCAAAACTAAGTTCGACCTAACTTCAACTTTAATTTGCTGTATGTTGACACTTAAATTCACAGATGCTTGCTTATAGACCAAGGGGGGTTTGTAATAATTTCTGAAGTAATCGGCGTCTCTTCGATGTCAAGCAACCAACATATTGCGAAGGTTGAGCCTACGATTGCAGAAGTCCTGATACAAGATAGAATCCTTCTCCCGAGAACATGCGCCCACGTGGATCGTGCGCTCACGCAACGAACATATACGGTTCATTTCCACTTATTTTACATTGTTCTCGAAAAGTCAACGCGAGGTCACGAAGGAAGAAGCGTATTTGGTGTAAAACCTAAAGGAATAGTATTTTTAAATAATACCTATTTTGTGTTTTCATTAGCAAAAGAAGAACACACACACTAACATAACAGTTAAATGTCATGGATGCAATAAGAAAATTAATAAATTTTTAAAGTCATCGAAAGACATCCGGTTGTAGTAGCGACAAACTTCTCTTTAATGTTATTGAAATTTACTTACAGTATTTTTCTTTATAGTTTAATAAGATACAATTTTAAACTCATAATTCACGTCAATTGCATCAGCATACGTACATTAACAATTGTTCCTACTAGATTGCCGAAACACAAGGTCGTTATAGTGGCATCACGGCCTACCCCAATTGTCACACGTTCCAGCTTATTCCGGTAGGTGGCAGCAACGCATACCTGGTAGTGCTTGACAAGGGGTGGACGACATGTGGCGACAGTTATCATGAGATGTGCTACTGCAACGAAATGTCAACAAATAGTTTTGTAAGTTGAAAACACATTAAATGCCTTATTCAGAGATGCATTACTTTCCTACCAAATCTAAATGTTTTAAGGGTAAAATTTATGAACCTGCATTTTTTATGGCTATTCTAGAACCGAAATGTTTTTTGTATTTGCTATGATAAGCTTTACCTGAGGCACTGTTACTGTAAAATTTAATATTTGAAATTGTTTGCTTTTAGACGCCTACGTGCGATATACACACAGAGAGAATGTGTGAATGTCCTTGTACCAACTACACCACTGAGTTTCACCCGTGCGAAAACAGCTACCATTTCGCCAGGTTAAAATATTTTTCTTAACCAAAGCCGTATTTTTTGTATTCTTTGTCGGATCGTGCCGGGTTCGGGCTTGGGTTTCGTAAAAAGCGGGCTTGATTTGGGCCTGACTTTACACTCTGTTTTAGTGTTTTCTCAATAAGTTTAACTAGCCAAGTAGCCAGTTGCTGGACCTGACCTAACCCCAAACAGCCCTAAAACGCCTTGTTTAAGACCAATTGTCTATCGTGTTGGTTGTCTTGGTCTTTTATCAGGCTTTGATGTATACGCCTGTCTATCAAACGTTAAAGCCGAAACAGGCTTTCCCAAAACGATTCGGGTCGGGTTTCGGGCTTGTACTTTCCCGTTCGTGCCGGGTTTCGTCTCTAGTTTCAGGCCCGTTTACAACTCTGCTTTGTCTTACCCAATTATACATTTAAATGTCTGTTCATTATTTTTATCCTAGCATACTTTTGATTTCGTTTCATTTTTTTAAATTCAATTCATCAAACTTAAAACAAAGTGTTTACTCTCGCGATATCCAGCAATTCCCCACTCCCATGTACCCCAGAAGCGATCGACTTGATAGCTACTCCCAGTCCTCGTCTCGATGTCAGTTCTCTTCCTCCATGTTACGAGATATCGTTCTCACCATCAGATGAACCGGAGAACGAGAAAGGCAGGTTTATTGTGAAACGTTGTAAACACGGATGTTTTGTCACATCACTCAGCTTTTAATAATCGTTGAATGGTTGTAAATTACTTAACAGCATGTCCTGTCATTAGTGTGATATACGCAGGGTGTACATATACGTACACATCTTCTGCACAACAGCGCAATAGAGAAGTAGATGAAGTGGGTAAATTCTTTTCCACAGAAAATAAGAATCAGTAACTTACAATAAAAATGGAATTTGAAAACACTTAATAGGCTTCGAACAACGAAAAAAATATTTTTATCTATTAAAACCAATTCATTCTGCTGAGTTTGATTTTAGGTTTTTGATTCGTAATTCTGCAAACAAGGCTTTTATGTCTTTGAATGTAGGCGAATTCTGCTACACACAATAGTGACTAACTTAATTTATCGTTGAGCAATCTATTTATCGACCTACTTCTTTTCGACCTAATCACTTTTTGTTGTGTTCGATGTTTTGTCAGATGATGAAACTGTGGTATCTGTGCCTGCTGAAGCTATAGCTGGAATTGCGGCGGGGGTATGTGCTATTGTTGCTTGGCGTTTATATACTCAGCACCGGGCAAGGGGTCGTACTCAAAACACCAACAACAACACACAACCACTGTCGTATCCACCATCTTCTGTGGTATGTATGTTTGCTATAATCTGTTCAATGCTCTTCAACCTTTTTAGTGATCCGGAACGCCCAAGTTGTTTTGTCAAACTTTGCGGAACCCCCCATAAAATTATTTTGAATGAATGTAACTTAAGTAGGTTACAGCAAAAAAAACATACTTACGTAACGCACCCCAAGCATATAACAAATGTTGACTTAATTATATTAAACGAATTACTGAAAGGCATTGTCGTGTTATTTAGATTGGTCTTTGGTGGCCTTAATCTTTTGTTGCCACAGACACCCGCCTCACCTACAGTACAGCCTCCGAGAAACCCCAACTACGGTTACGTCGCCCCCGGTCCTTCCCCTACAGCCCCTCCCCACCCACCACCACCAAACAACGTTGGTAGTTACGGTTATGGGGCTTCTCCATCGGCTCCCCAACCGCCAACTCCTCCAACTAAATTCGGAAATTATGGATACTCACCTCCTAACTCGACGTATGACCCCACATCACCGATGGCATCAGCACCCCCACCATATTCAGCCGCGCAAAAGTTTTAGTTTATCCAGTTACCTTTTCGAGTATTCAAGTTGACTTTTTAATGAATCTGGATTTTCTTAGCTTGATTAAAGGGTTAATGATGGGCAGCACTCACCGAGTGGCCTCGATCAGGATTTTAAAATCCGTATTTGGATCCAGGGTTGCTATCCCAGAAACTGCAGTATTTGCTATGTTATTGCGAATTTTATTACAATTTATGTAATACGCTACACATCCTAAACATCAAGGCGCTAGATCATAAAAAAACGTTTTTTAAAAACCATTTGTTAAGTTTCAGTTTGCGTGTTTACAATTTATAGGAAAGCAACGTTTACAATCATAAGAAACATTTGTAACAGCGGTAAAAACAACGCAATGAATATATCATTAGATTTATTTGACATAAATAGTAGCATTTACAATTAAATAACCCACCAATTGACAAAAAAACATTTATCGTAGTAAATCAAGTTGGTTGTAAACAAAAATCGCTGCTTTCAACTCCTATTCAGTTTATTAAAAACAGTTACAACGAAGAAGCAAAAGTTAATTTGTATTTTTGTCAATTTGTCCTAAAAATTTCTTTGGCATCTATTCATTCTTTTTTTACAAAAAAATATCCAACAGGGTTGTAAAGAGTTTTTTCACCAATACATTCAAGGTTGCATAACCGGCATTTTCAATTACGAGTTTTATGTATTTGTTAATATTATTAAAAAATTATGTACTTATTTAGGCTTTCAAAACGAAAACGACAACTATTAATAGGAAGATTCCCAAAGCTCCGCCAATAGATCCCAAAGTCGGTAATTTCCAGTCATCTGAAAATATACATTTAAAGTCAGATGATATACCATATTTTATTTGTCAAAAATTTAGTTTTGGTTATCAATTAGAACGCATGGTAGTTAGTGTGCAACTTTTAATGCAGTATGTTAAGTTTTAATCATTACTAACAAAACACAAACATACCAAGATTAGCATAGGCCTACGAGAGTTTTTCACGACATATAATTTAAGTACTTTTTGACGTTAATTCAGTGATTGCGATCGAAAATAAACAACCTATTTCAAACAATGTAAATTGTTACAACTTTTATTTAGAATGTTTTGGGATATAGGCCGAATCTATTTGCCCTAAAACCCAGCCTATGAACGCGTCTGTCTGCTTTATGATAACTCTGTGGTTCTCAACTTTCATCGACGAACTCCTTCCGTAACAGTTCAAAACATTTTCATTCCTAGCCAATATACTGCAAAATAAATTTTTAACCACACAAGGATCGGTTCAAATTAGGTCTTTTATCAACCTATGTTCCCAGAGCTAAAGTGACGAAAAATATCAGTTGATAATAACCTACATTTCACATAAAAGTGTTAGCCCACACTGTCATTGCCCCTTCGGCAAGCGACGTTGGAAAGATGTCTGTAGACATATATACGTTCCCCTGCATTATAGGAATACTAAACCTACCGCCTTTAAAAAAGCTTCCCACGTCTGTTTCGTTTGTCTGTTTGTTCTTTGTCAATGGACCAAGAAAACTAATGTCATAGCACTGTTCCAAAGTGTTTAGCTCAACGGGCGGTGCTCCAACCTGAGAGAGGGTTATGATCTTGGGTGTACACGGGGGCTGACTGTTAGAATAAAAACATCAACGAAGCACATTGTTATGGTGGCAATTTTTTGGTTTAAAAAGTGTAACTTTTTAAGTATAAGACTGGATCGGTAAAGTCCGTTTGTTCATAAGGTGTTAGAAACGAAGTCTTACTGGTAAGAAACACGTAATATGAATGATTCCTTACTTGTACCATTGCGGCATTTTTTAATATGTTTTGTTATAACGCTTAGTAAGGTCTGAACTTTTGAACAAGTTTTTCCATGAAAATGTGTTGTTAGCAATTCAAATAACCTATTATATTTACAAAAGTGTAATACATATAACAAGTTTTTTTTATGGAGTAAAACTCAACTAAATAACTACTTTTAAAACACTAAAAAAACACTAAATAACTATTTTTTTTTCAAACCACGATACTTTACGTAGGAGCCTTTTATGCATGTAACTCGCCCAATTAAGTTTGGTCTTTTATGTTGTATTTGCTCTTACCCTACTACCAAATACTTGTTGGAGCAGGGTTGGTAGCCTTCGTAGCGTGAAGTACACGGACAAGAACACGTGGCAGAGTTTGAACAGGTCGGGGTCTGGGTAAGAATACGTAAAAATTGGGGAGATGGAAAACAACAGTTTTGTTACATATGACTGTGTTATGACTGTGTTCGTCAAGATTTTCATTTTGGGACGGATATAATTGTAAAATCACAGACAATATAGCCTATTATAGGAAAAGCTTTGAAGCATTGACTTAATTTACAATTAAATTGTTAACAATTATATTTTAAAACAAATTAAAATGAATTGCCACAATCACAAAAACGTTAACATAAATTACGTCTGTAGTTGATCCAATCCCATTGCAGCCACACCACCATGGTGAACTAGAACCGCAAGAGCCAGCTTGTTTACTTGCAACAATTAAGTATGTGTTCGTTCCGTTGACAGGCAGTAACTCAAAATATTGGCAAGCAGGATATCCGGTAGTTCCGCCAAATCTTGTCTGGTTGGGCAAAATCTAAAATGGCGTAAATACAAGGACTGTCCCAGTAATCTGCCTTTTTAAATACTACAAGAGGCTATTTTTTCTATTCTATTTTTCTTTGTCGAACAAGAAATCAGAGAAAAGATCTGATTGTTTTTTGAAAGACTTAAATATTTTGTTGTGTATGGCTTTTCTCTAAAAATATTTTCGTGCTTACATCAGGCCAAACATTCAAACTTGTGATCCTATTGATTATTTGAAAGATTTAAATAAAAAACTTATCATTGGTAAAACTCATCACAGATCAAGTTTTAAACACGTGTATGTGCACTTATAACATGTTTTTTACAAAGAAATCTCACCTGGAATGTTTCATGTATAAGAGCGTTCTCGATATTGGCACATTTTTGTGACAGTAGTATGTTGCTAGTTTGTAGTCTGTGGGCAATTTCAGGTTCAATACCGGCAATATGTTTGTTAAATGCGTCCATTGGATTGGTGACGAATTGTTCGGCTGTAATCACGAAACCAGCATTGTCGATAAGAATGCATCTGAAAGTGTTGCTCGTTAACCAATAATGACAAAATATCAATCTTCATTTGTCCCTAATTCATGAGCAGCTTGTGTTAACTTAATAGTAAAAATAAGTCCATAAACAAGAGTATAATAGGCTGTAGCTCATCATTTTTCCATTGGATGCTTTTTATGGGCAAAAAATGCAAAAAATGGCAATTTTTGAACACAGGTTTTAATATTTTTTCCTTATTCTGTTGATAAGATCCCAAATTAAATGAACTACTACGTACCGTCTGTTGTACTACATTATCTTTTCATGCCATGCAATTAAACGAAAAAAAGTAAAGTTTTATATGTCATGTCAAACTGGTTAGTTGTAACCGTTGTTGATGCAAAGATAAGTTATATGTTGTTGCCTGAAATAAAAATGTATGAATACACGAAATTGTTAAGTCACTGTTTAAAATTCACTTTTTTTTTCACCTTTCACATTTTTTAATTCACTTTTGAATTTTACTATTTGGGGTTCAACAACAAAACTTTTGCTGTTGAGTGACCACCTACGTACTTGTATAATGACGTTTGATTGCAGATGGGGTACAGTTCCAAAATTACTTGCCGGAAGTATGACGTCACAATATCGGTTCCCATGACACCGATCGATTTGTCAGTTGCGGGTTTGTGACCTTCACCTCTTCTGCACAAAAATATTATTGAGAGAGTGAGCCCGACAAATTAAAATAAACTTTCAAAAGGATTTAAAAATGGAAAAAAAGTTTGTCTATGTGTTTTTACAATTTTGATTATTATTATTCTGCATTCAATGTCATATTTCATTGGCTATACTCTGATCTTCTATTACTTCTTCACAATAGGTTCATGTAGTTTAGTTTTGACGCATATTAATTGGCATAAGTTTGTTTAACTTAATGACAATGCTTTTGGACTGGTATCATTTTAAAGAGAGCTTTTAACATACCTTCCTTCCATGAGCGTCTTGGCCAGAGTAACAACGCTAACATTACTTGCTGCGTCACGGTACGGTGGAATGATGACGTATTTGCCCTGGTTGGCTTGGGCACTTTCGTACCTGCAAAAAAGCAAGCGAGATATCGAGTACCCGTTTTGAACCAAAAAAAGAATTTAAATCCCAAACCTAGAAGCAATAAATTGAGAAAATTTATACTTAACTATGGTAAAAAAGGCAAACAAGCAGGGCGTTGTATAAAACTATTTATTATGTGTTGATAAAACAAACCTACCAAGCTCTTTTTACTGGATCGAAGTTACTAGGCATTTGGGTTCCGGGGAAGATACGAAAGAGTCCTTCCTCAGTGGCGACATAACGCCAGAAGACTTGTCGATTCAATTCGTCCGCTTCAGCAGCTTTCCATAGTTCATCAGCTTTGTAAGTTGCTACCGCAGCATCTTTAACTCCAGGCTGTAACACAGATTTCATGAGACGTTGTGCACGTTAAGGGAAGTTTACCACAAAATTACCATTAAACCTCTGGCACTTTTTAAAATTTGTATGCCTCTTTTGATCCGAAATTTGGAGGTACATATATAATGTTATTATTTTAAATGCTTTAGGCATACTTTTATAGACCATCGGGTATATTGTTTGTTTGTTTTTTAAAACGTTAAAACGCTTCTGGGTAAGGAAGTTCGATGCATGTCGAAAAAGGTATCGAAAATGGTCTTCTTTAACCATCCATCAAAAACCAGTGAAAGAAAATTGTGTCTACCACACAACACGTATGTTTTGTTAATGAGTCGAATACTTTACAGAAGGTTTGGACGTAGAAAACGGACTGTAAATTCGGTACATGTCTAAATACTATGATGCTTACTTTGATATTTACTGCATGTAAGCTTTTTCCTTCCATGTAATCCATGAGTGAGCGAACATAGCTAACAGAAGTGTTTTGTGACATATAAATCTCAGGGTCCTTGAAAGATCTTGCAGCCAAAGCGATTGAACTCTGATCTGCGTGTTTGAGAAAAAGTAAGGTTAAGGAATTATTTTTTCAAGTTTTATCGTTTTTTTTTTCAAGAAAAATATAAAACAAATGTAGCCTATGTAAATATTCATAAAATAATAATTGCCCTTTACTGTTTTTTTGACTTGGCACAAATAGTAAATGTTGTATTTAAAATAAACGTTATAACCCTAAACTAAATAAATTCTGGTTGTCTATTCGGATGCATTTACTTTTAGCACAGAAACTTCTTCCGTGGTAGCACTGCTGAGTCGGAGGAACGAGATCGAATCGGTGGTAGAGAAAAGTTCCGGATGCAAGAGATCCTTGTGAAGCCAACACTCTCTGAGCATCTTCATCAGCCAGCACCAAGCAAAGTGAGAACTTCGTACCTGGGATCTAAACGCATAGCCATGTTTTAAATGGAAGTTGAAAGACTTGGTCTGTAACTTAGTTTAGGAAAAAAATAGAACCTATGACTGTTGGTTTTGCTACTTACCTGCTACCAGTAGTAGGTTACGTTCAATTTGGTTGGGCAATTTTGTTTAAAATAAGGGTCAAGTGATATGGTCCACTTATGTCTTATAAACCACTGAACCTGTTCTTACCTGCTTCCAGTAATAAGTTGATTTCACTTTCATCTCACGCACACCGTACATCTTACTATCACCAGCTGGTAGAATACGAGTCGATACGAAAGTCTTATTGCCTGACCCGCCACTGAAAGATAATGTTTTTGGGAACGTTATACTCGTCTGCACACCATTTTGATTTTAAATCATATACCACGCTTTTTTGTACGTGGTTAGTAGAGTCGAAACTCGAGGGGAATAACAAAATTTTAAACTTGTGATTTGTGCTGCTTTGAGTCACTAAAAAGCACAAAGAGTACTGTAGAGTTTAGGCACCTTTCTATGTGTCTAATTGATTAACTGTACCTTTTCATAGAGACAAACACTGACAAAAATTCCTGGTCACGCTCAAATAAGGTAGCTTCAACTAACAGCGGATCCCCATCGGTGGCGTAGGGAAAGTTTGGGTGGTTTAATACAAAACCTGGAATTTAAATGAAATTCAGATACGTAGAATAACACGCAGCACTCCAAGCTAGCAAAATAAGTAGTAACAAACGAAACTAGTATCCTAACCATTTTAATATGGACAAGTCGGAAGCTAGAATAATTTTCTGTGGTGCAAAATTGTTTTATCGAAAATTAACTCAAACCCTAAAGACTTTTACATTTCACAAGCAGCAGGTATACAAACCTTCTTCGTTAATCACAAATGAATAGGAGAACTTAGTAGGTTTAAAATAACTTGATTCCACGAGCAGTTCTTCGAGTGTCATGTCGGCTGCTGCCACGCCCACCAAACGCCCACCGATGTAAACCGGTAAGCTAGTTGTCAATATTGTACCTGAAAAAAACAGATAAAATTTTAAAAATATGTCGCAATAAATTTTGATCACAAAATCGTTACTGTGAGTAACTTAGAACCATTCTTTTAATGTCTGTACATAAACATATTTTACATCTATATTTACAGCGGTTTAGGTCAGAAATATATGGAATCATATTTTTTTTGAAACGAGGGATGCTGTTTTGTTGTAACATTCAACTTAAGAAAATTGTTAAAAAATTTACAAAAAATATTTTCATACCAAGTTCCCAAATGTCCAAATGTGGAAGGGACCAATTCGGAACGTTAGTGGTTTGGCCCGGAACTAAAAAGAAGTAATAATATGAAGCCATCTTGTTTCGCAGGTCTGAAGGGTTGTAGACAGCCGTGTACGTTCCAGTCTTGAAAAGAAATTTGGAACATAATGTATGGGCTACAAATCAAGTAAAAACACAATGTTACCTTGTTGCTTGACCCAACTTTAATCGTAGTAGATTGGGCCATCTGACTTAATACAGTTCCATCTAAAAAAGATTTATTGTTGTTCAATAATACTTGTCAGCAGCAGTGGTATTACAGTGCTTTGTAAGCTTGCAAAGTTTTTATTTTCTTTACTCAAGTTACGAAATTTTGCAGTTTTAGAGGTTAATAACTTTTTTCAGAAAGATCAAAATGCCAAAATGTCTTGCTTTGAAGTGAATGCCTCGGTTTATGCCTTACCAATCTGTCCTAAACCGTAAGTCAAAAGAGCTACTGAATTGTTGAGGGCGCTGTTTCTGGTGTAAGGTTGACATGATAAGAGAAGGACTGTCGGTTGGTTGTCCATCCGACAAAAACAATATCGCTCTGTTTGCTGTTTCAAAATCAAAAATGAAAAAATGTAACGTTGAAAAAAATAAGTAGCTTTTAAAAAAGTATATTTCAAATACGTTTTGTCAGACTGCTTTACAATCATACTATTGATTGGTTCTATTTTTTACTTTCAAATTATAACACTGCAGTTAGTGTCTTGATTGCTGGATAAATGCCAGGATTGTAAAACAGTTTATTTGGTATTATAATCGGAATTGTTGTTTTGTTGAATTCTTACGCAAGGTCCATAGAGCCGACAGCAATGTACCTGGTGTTTTGCTTGATATGTTGCCAAAAAAAGTAAACGCCATATTCAAAGCTGATGCATACGCGGTACCACCTGTAATGGAAACGTTGCTGTAAAAAGGATTTCACTCGTAGGAGTATAACTTGATAGATGGGTAAATGCCGATGTCCGCCCAATTAGGCCGCATTAAACAGTTGTGGTCCAAAACAAGAAATATCCTTTATGTATTCAAAAGTGCCCCAAAAAGATTAAACGCATTGAACCACTGTTATAATAGACAACAAACATCATGGTGTATGGCAACGGAAAACTTCTTTGTTAAAGTTAAATTCGAAATATTAGAATCTTTATTAATAAAACTTTTAATCGTTCCATGATTTTTGCTGTGAGGTTGTACTATTTTTTTCATATTTTTTTCTGTTAAAACATTGTTAAAAGGTTCCACACAGTATAAAGTTTGCAAAAAGATGGAAAATCTGTACTAGTCTTAGGAATGTTTAAACAAAAAACTTAATAATTGGTTTACAGCAGAACTCACCACTTGCCGCGATGCCACTCACATAATCTTTGACCAACTTCTTGTTTTGTGGGGTGGCCAAAGCGAAAGTATTACTAAAGCATCCGCCGTTCGAAATTTTAAAATTGTTGTAGACGCTGGCGTAAGTCGAAAAATCAACTACAGCAAACTACAAAACAAAGCAATCAGCTGAATTTGTAATTTCGGTTCAATAGCGTTGCTAGGCGTTTTTACAAAATGTAGTCTGTTACTTAGGTTAAATAAGCGTACAAATTGAATTGGCTGAGGATGACCTAAGGCTCATCAAATTTAATGTTTATGAATCGGTTCAAATGTTATTTGTAACTGAAAGGAGATGTGTAAGTGAAAAAACGCTTAAAATAAAAAAAATGTTGATAACTCCACGATTACAACAACGGGGAATTGGAGACGTGAGGGCTTTAGGTCACACAAAATTGGATTTAAAAATTGGAGGGTTTTGACAACCCAAACGACACCGGTTCGAGGTTCGGTAGGAGGTCAAAAGCGGTTAGAACCAGTTTGTTCTTGGATAAGTCTGGCTAAAAGCCACCCAAAACTGGATTTTTCTTTGATTTTGTGAAAACAATCGAAGAAAAATCCGGTTTTTGAGAGATTTTCGCCGGAATATTCCAGTTTCAAACTGATTCTAGCCGGTTTTAGCCTCCTACCGAATCACCAAACCGGTTTAAACCAGACTCGAAAACCTGAAATTTTCAACCGATTTTCGAAAAAACCTAAGGCTATAGTCTTCCGGTTTTTTTAAGTTTTAGAGGTCAAAAAATCGAAGAAAAATCCGGTTTTGTGT
Source organism: Phallusia mammillata (assembly GCF_965637545.1). Lineage (NCBI taxonomy): Eukaryota > Metazoa > Chordata > Ascidiacea > Phlebobranchia > Ascidiidae > Phallusia > Phallusia mammillata. The sequence continues at coordinate 11,928,627 of NC_137253.1, forward strand.
GGGTTTTTGCCGGAATATTCTAGTCCAACGTTTCACATTACATACCTCATCATAAGCATTGAGAGTATCTATTATAGTTTTGGCAGCTTGTCTTGCCAATTCCATGTAGCTCACGCCACTGTTGTCTGTTTGCGCCATAGATCCACTTTTGTCAATAACGATTACGATTTGTTTTCGTAATGGCATGACACTTTGCACATACCATGGTCTGAACAATTAAGTGCCAGAATTGAGTTAGTAAGACTTTTATTTAACTGATGAACTTCAAATCAATTTCGTGGTGAAATTTAACATTTCTCCAATACGGGATCACGTTTTTGATTTAGGCTACAATGTATAGCAAATTATCATACTAACGTGTAAAAACGCTCTTTAAAAGCCCCTATGTCACACAGAGGGTCACACATTAAAGAAACGTTGAGAACCAGTATATTGTCTGTAATCGAAAAATCGAATAAGTAAAAACCGATTTAATGATTTTAAATTGTTTACACTCTACCTGAATCTGTTGTCATAGGAACCACAGCTGCTTGCTTTTGTGGCTGGAAACGTGGTGGTAACTCCTTGTTCGCTTCCGAAATATTGCCACTTGAGAGATGGAACATTGGACAAGTTTTCAACGCAGGCTTTCTGAAAGGCCCTTTGAAGTCGAACTGGATTGTATTTGGCGTTCGATGACACAAGCTCACAAACTTTTGTTGTAGACACCTTTTTGGTAAAGTTTAGAAATAAATTTTCTGCTCAACAGGTATTGTAGCTGTACGGCATTTTTATTGGTTTTGGGTTTAAATGAAGCAACGTATACAGACGAAGTGATTTACAAAAAATCCGTTGAATTAAATTTTCAAACAAAATTTAAAAAAAACTACATGTATTCAGAAGAGCGATGGAATATTTTTACATTGCTGCTTTCTAAAAAAAGTAAATATATTATCCAAACAATTGTGAACTTACAAGTTCTGCATGCTTACCGACTGTTTAAACCTTGTGTCATATTCCAGTTGGGTGTTTGATAAACTACAGCACAGTTGAGCACTCGTATTGGTTTCGGAATAAGACTTGATCACTGCGTCTCGCAAACGTGTGACCGCCGCTATGCGGGACTGAAACTTGTTGCTGAGAGAATTGCTAAGCTAAAAAAACAACAAAAAACAAATAGATTGCTCTGAAATTACCCCTTTCAGAAGTAATGAGGTTTAAGTTTTGTAAATATGTATACGACTTTGATTTAGCCAACACAGTCTTATTCTCAATTTTATGTAGGCCTATAGTAATAAAATTTAAACATTTTTGCGTCAGGCGATTAGGACGAAGAAAAACTTGTTTGCCTTACCTTTATTTTGATAGCCTACTTAATCAAATTTAGCTTTTAAAAAAAAAAATTGTATTACAAAAAATAAAAATAAATAAGTAAAAATCAAGTGTAGAGAATAATTTTTTTTGTTTGATCATACTTCATCTAAAAGTGTCCCGTTCAACTCTTCTCTTTGGTACTTTAACGTATCCAAGTGGTTCTACACATACAAAATGTTATTATAACATCGAAATACCTAACAACGATTTACAGCATTGCCACAACCAAATTTTTTTTTAAATACATTCATCTAATAAATCGTCTGGCCATCCATATTTTATGTAGATACCTGCATCTCTTGGTACTTTAGCGACTTCTCTGTTATTTCTTTGATCTCCGTTGCTAAGGTATTTGGATCTGTGGTGGTGATATCAAATGATCCTGAAACGCCATGAGCAGCAAAAAAGACAGAAAGACACAAAAAATACATTGTAATCTGCATCATCGTGAAGTTCAGGCATAAAAAAGATAGTTTACTAAATCCAATCAATTGCTGCAAAACAGATACAATTAATTTGGCGTTACACCGTAAAATAATACACTTGCACAATACCCCTGCACAGTTCTTGTTAACCTTTGTTTGAAATGGTACACCCTTCTAACGTTCACTTAAAAATTGTACACTCTAGTCAAAATTTTGTTCAACAGTTAATACACTCAATTTGTAGCCCCATCAGGAATACAAACGAGCACAGTGTTAATCTATTATTATTAATTTTGTTCAAACAACTCAATCTGTAAAAACTGTAATTTGTAACTGTCTTTCTACTGCAAAAATAACTATCCTCAACGATTATCAAGAGAAATATCAAATTTGAACGTTACGGAGAGAATATAGTAACTTAGCTACGAACACTTGAGTTAGGCTACAGTTGTACCATGTACTGTACACTTTAGTCAGCCTGGTCTGAAACGTAAACTGGCCTATTGTGATAATTGGTTACAAGTTTATTATTTTATTGTATCTAACTTAGTAAAGCCCGGTAAACCCCATCAAAGAGGTACACCCTTTGAAACATTGTACTTCCTAGAGTCTACGAAATGCCATGTTAAGATTTGCAATTTTCATTATTTCTGCAACTTTTACGTTTTTTTGTTTTAAACAGCAAACAGCTAATCCATATACTCTGCAGACTACAAAAATAAGGAACATCATTCTAAATCCAGCCGACCGGTTTATAACACACATAACGAATTTAAACAAATAGGCGGAAATGATGGTTACTCATTCCAAAGCATATGTTCGCGTCACCAATTTCAGTTATTCCTCTCCTATTATCAAGTTTTGTTTCGACGTCATATTACGTGCGCTTAAGCTAAGGGTCTTTCCTGTACGCGTGCTTGTAACCATTATTTTTTGAAGAAATAAAAATTTCCCAGTTACAGTTAAGAAACTGAAAATGCCAAACGGAAAGTTACTCTAAAAAAACTGTTGATGGAAAAACACAAACGAAAAAATGACCACAAACAAATGCATATTATGTTTAATTTTCTGATTTAGCGTACTGATTAAAATAAGAAACAAAATCGATTTATACCACAAACGATTTGGCAACATTATGTGCCATCATCGGTGTTAATAAAATTAGGACAGCATGTATTCTATTTGCTCCAATCTGCATCTTAATACCACACCTGACCAGCAGGTTCTAAATGGCGTTTAGCTTCACTTTGACAATTTGTTCAGTTACTTTGCGCTAAATATTATTCAAACACAAACAGTGTTTATTTACCTTGTTATTTACCTAAAATTTAGTTGTACTCGTACAGGAATAAGTGTTTTGGAATGGTACAGTTGGTAACTGAAGACCATAAAATTTTTGAAATATAAACAAGCCTAACGAGATCATGTAGTGAACAGTTTGACGTCAAAGATGTTCATTTAATGCCATTTTTATCATTACTTTTTACTTTTGGTTTCAACCAGTCACGAACGAAAAAGGGGAAGGTAGGCGAGGGACGGTTTTCCTGAACATTCCTAATAGGAGAGAAATTTCTGCTTACTTGCATTTAGTTTTCGTTTTCTAAACCATGCCAATATGGTTTTGTACGCAGGTTGGAAATCGGCCTACTTTTTAAGAAATTTATCCTTTTAGCAAAACAGTAACTCAGAACATTTTTACATACTATTTTTTTACATTTTTTACGTATTTTCATATTTTTTATAATGTAATGTGTCTAATGTTTTTAGTAGACCTTATTTGAATATTATTTAAAATAGCAAGGGTACTTACCATCCAATACAAAACGACAAAAATTGGCCTCTTTTTTCACCAATTCTCTCGTTTTTGGCTTCAATATGAACAAAACACGCCCGAAAAATATTCTTTTTTATTTGTGCAATTCCCCCCCCCCCCCCCCCCCCCCCCCCTAGGACCACTTATTCAAAAGCATCATAACACAACGACGCAACTGAATGGGTCTCTTCTTAACGTAAAAATTGAGATATTTCGCAATCTACAGCAACGTTTTTGAACTTAAAAGCAAACAAATATTCATGCAGAGTTTTTCCTTTACATTTTTACTTTTATGTTTGTGGGATATCTTAAGAATTCATTGCGGCGTTTGTCACCTGTCGAAGCTGAACACTAGTGGCGTTTTTCCGTGATTTTCTGTGTGACAAGATAACTGTTGCTTCTTAGCGGGCAGGAAGTTGGCCGAATGGTCCAGCGCACCTGACCCACATAGAGACATAAAAAAACTGATCGGGATTCGTCCCCGGGAGTGTCCTGGGTCCGAACCCCTGTGAAAGAAAACTGTTGTTTCTTATCTCCAGTTATCAATTTACTCGTATTGTTTTGAGCTTTGTGAAAAACGAAAGTGAGTTCAAACTTTGTCACAAGTGATCGATCAATCAATCCAACATGTTGGTTTTTCTTTCTTTAGAGCAGTGCTTTTCAACCGGGTGTATTGTACACCCCAGGGTGTACCATAATTTTTAAAGGGTGTACCATTTTGATGGGGTGTACTGGGGTGTACCAGATACAAAATATAATATACCTATGACCCAGGCATCACAATAGGCAGGTTTCAGTTTTAGAACAGACTGACTGGAGTGTGCAATATATGGCACAACATGCATCTCAAGTGTATGTTGATTTTAAGTTACAAAACTTTATTTGTGACATCATAATTCAATATTTCACTTGATAATCGTTGTTAATGGTAGTTATTTTTGAAATTATGGATTATGGCTTGTTGGTGTTGTGCTCATCATCATTATTTCTGTTGGGACCACAGATTTAGTGTGTTACAGGGTTGAATAATTTTTTCACTAGGGTGTACAAATTTTGAGTAAACGTTAAAAGGGTGTACAGTTTCAAAAAAGGTTGACAAGCACTGCTTTAGAGTACCCTGCGTTGTTTACATGCAGTGGCAGCTCGTGCCTAAATTTTCTCGGAAAGCTGCTCCAAGTTTTTACCCTTTATACAACATATAAGTTAGAAATATATAGAAAAGCCAACTTCTTTTGTGTAGAAAAACAAGTAATACAAATCTTAATTACCAACTCCATTGTGACGTAATTTTTGCTACGCAATAATGTACACTTTAAACTTGTAGATTTGCATGTTTAAAACAATACGATTCGGTACATCTAAAACATGTTTGAACGGAGCTGAGTGCCAAATTTCACTGAAAAACGTGTTTCAGTGATGCAGTTTGGTCTTGTTAATTGCATGGTTTTGTGCGCTTTGGTTACAAAATGCATGCTCAGATCACATGCCCAAAAGTGCCATTGGACAAACTAGCGATTTTGGGAAAACTGTGAATTAGATTAGAATTAGAATTAGAGCTTACTCGATAATTCTAAATTAAATTAGAACTAGAATTACCGCCATTTCGCTCTAATTTGCCCAATTAGACAACTAGAATTATCTAGTTGTCCAAGTCTGTATGTTTGGTGTTCACTACTATCTACCCTGTAGTGGGTTCATTTTTAAGAAACATTTTCTGTGAAGCAATTTAGCAGCTACTGGGTGTTTAGCGAACAGTACATGCCCGTTATATCAATACATGGTTGCACTTGATGGCAAATATTGTTCGCGTTAAGTGTTACAAAAAAACTTGCTATTGCATCTGCACTTGTTTGTTCTGCATTTAATGTTGCCGGATGTTCAGTGGGGCGTTTAACTTCACACTTCACAGCCACCAAGCCATTTTTTCATTGCTACCATTTAGAATTAAATAAAGTTTGCGCATAAAGTTGTGTAGCTTTTATGACCTTATTGCCGCAACTATCTCACGGACATGAACACTAATCTGCTTTTTGTTTTGCACGCATGTGACGTAATCACTGATGATGTCATCTGTCATCTAGGGTATTTCTTGTTGTTGCTTATTACTGTCTGGCATATTTAAAATAGCCTTTTTTGTCTTTTTCAATTTTTTCTTTGCACTTTTTAATTCAAAACCTTTTTCACTATTTAAACCCTTTTTCACTATTTAATTCAATTATAAGTTTATAACTGCAAAATCTTCAACTCATTTACAGTCACCTTGAAAAGTCACAATTAACCTTTTAAAAGATGGCAAAATTTTTCTCTAATTGTACTCACTGTCGAACTTAAGAATATGGTACACGGGTTTGGATTTGGACCATAATACCCGAGGAGCAGACAATACAACTGCCGCCACCTCACGGGTGGAGCTACTCGAACAACTCCTTGTCACCTATTTCGCCAGACATGTATGCGCACAACTGTATAACGTCATGAAACTGGAGTTGAGAAGCGCACAGTTCCACCATAGATAACTCATTGATGTCATACGATTTTTTAATGGCGACCAATACTGAAATTATGCTTGTTATAAAATGCTAAAGAATAAAAAACATGTATAATGAAAGTTATCTGTAACTTTATAGTAGGAATATTAGGTAAAACTATCTAGGGGGTGTTGCAGCTCCTATGCACGACCCGCCCCTGTTTACATGTAAGATAAAGGAACAAAAACTAACACGAACCACAGACTTTCCAGGAAGAACTACAACGTGGTGAAACGAACGTGCACCATATGTATGACTTACCTTTGCTCGAAATTTCCAAGTAGACCGCTCGACATTTATGTTCGTGTTGACATCGGAATAACCTCAAAATATCGTTTCATGCCCAACTTGTTATTAGAAAAAAGTCTTAAAAATACGTGTTACTGGTGTTACTTTTAATAATTTTCTTTTTCATCTTCGACCAATTAACGCAATAAGTTTACATTTGCATTACCAAGTTAATTGTCAGTTACTAACTTATTTGAATTCCTAATGTTAATTGACTCAAACGGCACAAAATGTTTTTTTTTTTGTATATTTTTGCTGCATATTTAAGGTTCCAGGTTTGCATGTTAAACGTGTGTGTCATTTTTTGCGAAACAAACATTTTGTTTCTTCTATATTAGATAAAGTGAACCATTTTTGGGGGATTTGATGCCAAACACTAAACTGCTGCCCGAAAATTTGCACGTCAAATTTGTTCGGCCCACCCGGGACCGCAATTCGCTCAAAATTTTTAACATGATGTCGTTATTACACAGAACAAATCTCTTTGTAAAAAACGACTTTATCAAATACAATCTTTATAAACATTGTCGTGCAAAAAATGTTCATAATTTTCGATAAAGTGTCATTATTCTATTAGATACATGCCTTCATTTGTTTATTATTGGGCCATTTTTTGTACTTGTTTTATAACACATCACAAAGTTTACCAATGCAATGAAAACGTCTTTTTCTATTACCTTGGAACATAAAGTGACGGCTAAGGAGGTCACGGTTAAGATGCGATTCAAGTACATTTCTCTTCACAACTAGATCAAAGGTATTTTATGGATCGAAGATAATCTCCTAACCTTCATAATTGTGTACAAATGTAGTGGCAGCGCTCACAAATAAAGTTTTTATTATATTTGATATTGCCTGTGAAATACAAACCACGTTTAAGATTAAATAAAAAGTTCTTATGCACGAAGTTTAACTTGTTCGTGCCACCTTCTGCGCGACGTTTGATTGGTTGTTAGTGTAAATGCTTGTGAACGTGCAATTGGACGGGTCGGAAACCCATTAGGAGTCCCAAAAAACTGAAAAATATTCTTTGCTCGAAATTCCAAGTAGTCGGCTCGACATTTGTGTTTGTGTTGACATTGGAATAACCTCAAAATCTCGTTTCGTTGGGGGGTTGATGACCCCGAGAACTTGCGGCCAATCTGCAGTGTTTACAACTTAAAAAACAGCCAAGGGTTTCCTTGAGATTCTGTTGCGGCGTTTGTCACCTGTCGAAGCTGAACACTCGTGGCGTTTTTTTGTGATTTTCTGTGTGATAAGAAAACTGTTGCTTTTTAGCTCCAGATCTTAATTTACTCGCATCGTTTGAACTTTTTGAAAGGCGAAAGTGAGGTTTTCCTTCAAACTGTATTAAAAGATCGAACATATCATTCCTAATTCTTTGGCGTATCCTGCGTCGTTACATGTAAGATAAAGGAACAAAAATTAACACGAACCACAGACTTTCCAGGAAGAACTACAACGTGGTGAAACGAACGTGCACCATATGTATGACTTACCTTTGCTCGAAATTTCCAAGTAGACCGCTCGACATTTGTGTTCGTGTTGACATCGGAATAACCTCAAAATATCGTTTCATGCCCAACGTGTTTTGAAAACTGTCTTAAAAATACGTGTTACTGGTGTTACTTTTAATAATTTTCTATTTCATCTTGGACCAACGCAAGTTTACTTTTGCATTATCAATTTAATTGTCAGTTACTATTTGCATTCCTTATGTTAACTGCCCCAAACGGCACAAAATGTTTCATATTTGTTTGCATATTTAAGGTTCCAGGTGTACATGTTAAACGTGTGTGAATTCTGCGAAACAAACATGTCGTGTTTGCGATCATAGGCGACGAGTTTTTCAAAAATGCAAGGTGGCGGACGTAATTATGACGGTACTTTTATGACGTCACCAATGCGTGCAACCAAACGAGCTCCAGCTCAAAACCCAATATACTTTTAATAGAATGCAACGTTCGTCAAATTCTTACAACGTTCGTCAAACGTTATTAACCCATTATTGGTTTAGCAACGTTTAGAAAATGTTTCGTCAAGTTGTTACTCTTGTATCACCTAAATTAACCATTTATTACAGTACAATCGCGTTGTACACAATAATGGCCAAACATTTACTGTCAACAATTGTGTGTTTGACGTCATAAACAAGGTACTAACCCAAACTGTTTGCAGTTTCGGTACGTTTTGTTGCTATATTTCGCCAACACGCTTGTTTAAAAGCAAAATTGATCCCAAATTTCTTCAGATTTTACGACATTTTGTACGATACCGCTACAAACTAACCAAATTTCCACGGTGGCCGCCGAAAACACTCCGTAAGGCCCACCCGATACCGCAATTCGCTCAAAAATTTTAACATAATATCGCTATAACACAGAACAAACCTCTTTGTGAAAAACGACTTGATTAAATACAATCTATATAAACACTGTCATGCAAAATAAATGTTCCTAATTTTCGTTAAAGTGTCATTATTCTTTTAAAAACATGCATTTATTTGTTTATTAAGAGGTAATTTTTTATTAATTTTATAATGCTTTACGAGGTATATCTGTGAACTGAGAACGTCTTTTGCTATTACTTTGAAACATAACGTGACGATTAAGGGGGTTCGCGATTCAAGTACATTTCAGTTCACGACTAGATCAAAGTTATTGTGTGGACAGAAGAAAAAGTCCACACTTTAGAATTGTGCACAAATATAGTGGCAGCATTTACAAATATGGTTTTTAATTTTATTTGATCTTGCCTGTTAAATACAAACCACGTTCAAGATTAAATAAAAAGTTCTTTTGCACGAAGTTTGACTGGTTCGTGACCACTTCTGCACGAAGTTTGATTGGTTATTGTAAAAGCTTCTAAAATGTGCACTTGGGCGTTTCGGACATCCATTAGGAGTCCCAAAATACTGAAAAATATTCGTGCAACGTTGGGGTTGATGACCCCAAAAACTTGTGGCCAATCTACAGTGTTTACAACTTAAAAAACAGCCAAGGGTTTCCTTGAGATTCTGTTGCGGCGTTTGTCACCTGTCGAAGCTGAACACTAGTGGCGTTTTTTTTGTGATTTTCTGTATGATAAGAAAACTGTTGCTTTTTAGCTCCAGAATCTAATTTACTCGCATCGTTTGAACTTTTTGAAAGGCGAAAGTGAGGTTTTCCTTCAAACTGTATTAAAAGATCGAACATATCATTCCTAATTCTTTGGCGTATCCTGCGTCGTTACATGTAAGATAAAGGAACAAAAATTAACACGAACCACAGACTTTCCAGGAAGAACTACAACGTGGTGAAACGAACGTGCACCATATGTATGACTTACCTTTGCTCGAAATTTCCAAGTAGACCGCTCGACATTTGTGTTCGTGTTGACATCAGAATAACCTCAAAATATCGTTTCATGCCCAACGTGTTTTGAAAACTGTCTTAAAAATACGTGTTACTGGTGTTAATTTTAATCATTTTCTATTTCATCTTGGACCAACGGAATTAGTTTACTTTTGCATTATCAATTTAATTGTCAGTTACTATTTGAATTCCTAATGTTAATTGACTCAAACGGCACAAAATGTTTTTTTTGTATATTTTTGCTGCATATTCAAGGTTCCAGGTTTGCATGTTAAACGTGTGTGTCATTTTCTGCTAACCAAACATGTCGTTTCTGCGATGTTTGGTGACATTTTGTGACAACTCGTTTCTTGGATTTGATGCCAAACATCTGACTGCTGCCCGAAACTTTGCACGTCAAATTTCTTCGGCAGTTCTGTTTACGGCTAGATCAAGGTTATTGTATCGATCGAAAACACTCTAAACCTTCGGAATTGTGTAGGGACAGTGACAGCGTTTACAAACATGGTTTTTATTACATTTGATCTTGCCTGTGAAATACAAACCCCGTACAAGATTAAATAAATAGTTTTGCACGAAGTTTGACAGGTTCGTGCCTAATTTTGCACGAAGTTTGACTGTTTTTTGGCAAAGCTAGTGAATAGTGCAGCTGGGCGTGTCGGACACCCATCAGGAGTACCAAGAAACTGAAAAAGGTTCGTGCAACGTTGGGGTTGATAAGTCCGAGAACTTGTGGCCAATCTGCAGTGTTTCCAGCTTGCCGGTAAACACAGCAGAGGGTTGCTAATTCGGTGACAGGCAAACCTATTTTGATATGTAAGGTGTAAAATTTGCTCTGTCTTCTTTTAAATCAGCGGTTCCTAAACTGGGGTCCGCGGTCCTTTAGGGGTCCGTGAGGCAATTTTGGGGGACCGCGAAGCGGTTGAAGTAATTCTATAATCTTATTTGGCGTCAATTTATGCCACTAAATAAGTTTAAATCAAAGTAGAACTGAGAATCGACTGTCTCCATTGCTAAACAATTGCCTTTATTGAATGACAACTATCAAAAAATGCAATTGTTCGCGCACAATCGTAATGTTTTTGTCCTGTTTGTGATGTCACATGCTGTCTTTGGATGATTGTTATGCGCAATTTTGCATAACTAGCTAAAATCCTGCAATTAACTTTCGTTTGTGTGAAATACACATTTAGGCTTAAGGACCGCGAGCCCTCGAAATAATGGCGAAGGGACCGTTTTGCAAAAAAATATGAAAAAGTTTGGGAACCACTGTTTTAAATGATTGGAAAATAATTTGTCATTTTCAACTTCGCAATATCACCTGTTTCATGTTTTTGTAGTGCGGTGTCGCTTAAAGTAGCAGTTGTTCGGAAATATAGGCACTTTGCGGAGAACCGCAACTAACGTTCGATTTTATGTCAGACCGGTTCTTTAAAAAACATAATTTAAGAGAAACCAAGCGTAGTTCTGCGTTCGTGCCTCTGAACTGTTGTTTTTTTTTTTGCTTAAAGGCATTAGCTCTAACTGAGAATAAACTTGCCTATACTAGCTTTTCATCATGAACAAGCCAGAAAAACCTTTGGGAAGCAACGCTTATGTCCGGAAGGAGCTTGCTTTGGCTTGCCGTGCCCTGGCCGAGTAATTTCATGGTTTTATTTCAATAAAACTATATTTTTATCTGCCCTCCTTTCCACAGCTATGGAATCGGAGACATCGATCGTATCTACAACCACGTTTGCGCTCTTGCCAAATCGAAAGACGGCAGAGGAAAAGTGATGCTGCTCGTTCCGTTTGCAATGCCATGGAAACGTATGAATAAAGAATTTTTTAACCCCTGGCGAGCCTTGTTTTCGCAAAACAACTAACAGTTAATCGATTAATGGCCAAATTATTTAAATCGATTAATTGGCAAATGTACTATTTATTTTAAAAATATTTATGCTTTTTAACTGTTTTCTTTATGTTGTTGGTAAATTGCTTGTCGATTCGCAGTGGTTACACCAGAGGCGATGCTCGAGGTCGACATGGCTTTGGGAGAGGACGGTTTTTTAAAACTCGACGAAACCTCTGTAACCGAGGTCGAGATTGTGAAGGCAATGGTGAAAGCAAGACCGGATGCCAGAGCCATGTTTCATTGCCATCCTGTGTACGCTTCGTGCCTTGGTAAGTGAAGGTTTCTAAAAAATACGGAAACGGTTGTGTGTTTAGTTTGGTTGGTGTTTAATATATGTCGAATATTAAATACAGGAAAAATGGTTTAAATTTTGTTAATATGTGAAAAATAGGTGTTTTAGGTTTAAAACAATTTTGCAAAGTGTTTACAAAAAAACGTGAATGCAAACACTTTTGCGTTGAATCGTGCGTAACCCCGTCACTTGACCTTCTAACAGCCTAATATAGCTCTGATTTGATCAAAATCATTGTATTTTATTTGCAAAAATATGTTTTGTCTAACAACAAAATATTTTTTTTCGTTTGGGCTCGACGCAGGACAGCTTGCAGATATGCTGTGAATGCCAAAAAAATTCTGTTTTTTGTTTGCTTAGGTTGCATCAAAGACGAAGATGGCGTCATCGAAGCTGTCAACGTGAGTTGTATGTCGGTTGTTCGTGACGTGGAATATTACAGCAACACTGGGAAGAAACATTACGACTCTGAACTTGACCGCTGGTTTAACGCTCTTGGACGTAAGTATGAGCAAAGTGGTTGTGTTGGTTGTGAACATTGTTTTAACCATTTTTTAGAAATGTAATTAAAAAATGTTTCAAAAAATGTTTTACGTGAAATTTTACCGAAGACTTGTAAATGCGTTTTTTCATTCAAGCGTTTTTATTTTAAAATTTTGGAGACTAATTTGATTGCTAATTTCAAAGTGTGCAAAACATGGAGAAATTTTGGGACAAAAAAAGTCTTTGATATTAATTTCTTTGTGCAGAAAAAAATGTGCTGATGTTGGAAAATCATGGTGTGACAACAATCGGACACTCGGTGGCGCAAGCGTTCGACAAGATGGTGGCTGTTGAGCAAGCTTGCGAATTGCAGGTAAACGCATAAAATACATAACATTGTCTTAAAATCATAGTTTTAAATATCAGATTTAAAAAAAATAAAAGCATTAAGTCAATACATGATAAGCTGCAAAGAGTACACACTGTTTCTGTCTTATCAGTGCAGCGGCGACGAGAGATCGGCCGCATGAGTAATGTAGCTCTTGTTAAATTTGCCACAATGACAATGGATTTTTCATTTATTAACACGAAATACCACAGCAGTTTGATGCAACCGTCATGTGACGCGAAATCATCTACTTTGCAGGTTAAGTCTCTCAGCTGTGGCAAGCCGATTCGTCTGCTGAGCAAAGAAAGGGTGGATAGATTCATCAAGTTGATCAAAGAAAGCTACAGCGATCATGCGCAAGTGCATTTGGATTCATGTCGTCACCTCATGCCCGGGATACAATGGCCCCAAAAATAAACAGAGTGGATGAAACAACGCATCGGAAATTGAATTTTATTATCATTTCATTGCACCATTGATCATTAAATGCGATAGGTTTCATTATAAGCTTTACATTTTGTATCTTAAATTTAAAAACATTCATATATCTTAGGTGTAAACTGATGACTTGTATAAACTGAAACATTTTCAGGAAAGTTTTCATTTACCTTAACTAATGTGAACACATTTCTTGTTTTTTAAATGAAGATTACGCATCGTTCAATAAATACACCACATGCACAATGATTCACGTTGCCTTATTAATTGCCACTTTTTGTTTTCCAAATTCCCTTGATGAATGGTAAATTAATGGTATAGAATAGATTGACAATAGTTGAATTGAGTTTATTTCACCTGGTGAATGAAGACATAGAGTCATAAATGCACTACGTGACTAAAAACAATCACCAAGCCGGAAACAGCTGCACAACCCTAAAACTTTTTCAAATAAATTTGGAGAGAAGGTTTTGTGACCGTGGAAGTTCCAATACTAATCAAAAGATCTTGCAAGGTTTCAGACAAAACAAATCAAACACACAATATGAATAATATGTAACTTTTAACAAGAACTAATTATGTAAAGTGTAAAATAGGTGTTTAATATTGTTTAACACCACGGTTTTAAGAAATGGAAAGTTTTAAGCGACATAAAAAGTGTAATTATTGATTGCAAATAAAATGTTAAACTTCACTTATGTTTGTAAAACAGTGGCTTACAAGATGCAATGTCATTCAATTTACGACGTCTATTTCTAAAATATTGCAAATGGCGTTCGTGTACAGATTTGCGGTACTAGATGAAAACAAAAAAAAACATTAAAAAATGCGAAAAGGTAATGATAAAAAAAGATAAACAAATCAAATCAGCAAAGGGGAGTAAAGTAGACTCCTAATGGTTGTTTATTACTTTTTAGGCTCACGTTAATTAAAAGGTTTACTGGACAAAGTCACTCAATCCATCTTGTAACGTTGGAGCCCGTCTCCCAAACTTTAAATTTGCACGCATAGGGGTTTAGTTTGGATCAGAGTTTTAGAACCAATCGGTATGAGGCAAGAAAACGTTTGGCTCTACCTCTCAACTGTACACCATTGTTGAGTTTGAACAACAGACATTTTTAAAATCCGGGTCTGCACTCAAAGATCACTTTGCTGCAAATGCGCTCGTATTCACAGACGTTGTGTTTAACACTTCTTTTTGCAGACAATAACAATAATCACCAGCGCAAAGAATCCTCCGATAACCCCTCCAATTATAGCTCCCGTATTTGAACTTTCTATAAGTTTTGAAAAAGCATCAATAATGAAGAAATATAGATTTTTGTGATCCAAATTGATTATGCCTGTTCAATGAAAGTACAATCACACGAAAAAAACTTCATAATATTGATATCATACCTTCTTTGACAATGCAATCGCCATACACTGGCTGACGCACAGTTGTCAAGGGAACCGGAAAACTGATTTCATAGCACTTTTCCAGATTGTTAAGATCAACGGGGGAAATTCCCAGCTGGGTGAGGTCCCTAATCTCGGGTGTGCATGGCTGGGGACTGTAACTAGTTTATAAATAAAGTTTGATTGAGTTGTGGGAGGATGGACGTTATTCTGTTTTGCTTTTACTTCAGCAAATAAAATTTTTACTTCAGCAAATACAACTTAAAAGTAAAAGATTTTAGGACGTTGGATCAGTTAATGATCGGATATAATGATGTGACCGGTGCCAAAAAGTTAGGAGCATGTCTGATCTTTGAATTATTTTAACCACTAGGATCCTGAAAACAATTAAACACATATCGTTTACTACATTTATTTAAAAATATGTTAAAAAAGTTACGCGGGAGCGTAACTGCTTCAAAACATATCAATAAGTTACATTTTACGCAGTTGATTGTAAACTGTAGTGCGAAAAACAATCAATAATGTCATGTTGTCCAAACTGAAGAATTTAGGATATACATTTTCATCTACATCTTTACCTTGCAAACAAATACTTGTTGGTGCAGGGTTGGTAGACTTCATTGTATGATGTACATGGACAAGAACAAGAAGAAGAGTCCAAACAGGTCGGGGTCTAAAAAACATGAAAAAAATGACATGAAAAAAAAAACAAGAATAAGAGACACTTGCTGAAAAAATATTGTATCGAGACTACCATCTGCAAAACGATTATTCAATTTATGAAAAAAATATTTTATGCCAAAAATTCATAAAAGCGGCAAAAAAAACGAAAGTCAAAGAAAACAAATCAAAAAAACTGAATTCTTCAGGAAAAACCTGTATTTAACACATTTGGAAAGGCGACTTAAACGACTTACATTGTTGCATGAACTGATCGCAGCACATTGGCATGTAATTGGAGAAGTAGAACAAGTTCCAATTTGCTTTTCTGCCAAGATCAAATAAGTGTTTGTTCCAAAGACAGGCATTAACTCGAAGTAGTAACAAGAAGGACTGGCTGTTCTGCCTGTAAGTCTTGTCTGGTTGGGTGATATCTAGACAAAAAACTTCTTTTGGCATCAGTTTGTATATTAGCTGAAGTTTTAGTGTACAATAACCGTTTAACAAATAATAGTGTACAATCTTACGTTGAATGTTTCATATATAAGAGCGTTCTCAATATTGGCACATTTCCCTGGCAGTAGCACGTTGCTAGTTTGTAGTCGATGGGCAATTTCAGGTTCCAGACTGGCAATATGTTTGTTAAATGCGTCCTTAGGGTTATTGACAAATTGTTTGGCTGTTATCACGAAACCGGCATTGTCGATGAGAATACACCTGAAAAATGCTGTGTGTTTGACAAACTGTTTTTTTTTTGCTCAAAAATTGTCTACATAGTTATGGTAAAAGTTTTTACCATGATAATATTATTGAGTGGCTTTCAAGTTTTCAAAAAGTTTTTCAAGGCAATGTGCATACAAACCAAACAATATTCATATAACAGACTGTCTGATTTGACAATCTGCAAATTGGCGTAAGTACGTGTATAATGATGTTTGCTTGCAGATAGGATACAGTTCCGAAATCACTTGCTGGAAATATGATGTCACAATATCGGTTCCCATGGCACCAATCAGTTTGTCTGTTGCAGGATTGTGGACACCATCACTTCTACACGCAAAACAATTTCAAATCAGAATGTTTAAATATTTTTTCAGGAATTTGATCAAGCTCAAGGAGTGTTCGGTAACAAGCTCTTTAATTTTATAAGATTACATATAAAAAAAACAAAAAAACAAGCCAGATAATGGATTGTTACTTGTGTCAAGAGTTAAACCTGCACAAAATTTTAGATTAAACCTTTTTGTATGAGTAACAATTATAATCACCATTTGGGTCAACTGCATTAAAAACAAACGTAATTAACAAAAATATTCCTCAAACTTACTTTCCTTCAAAAAGAGCCTTGGCAAGAGTGACGACACTCACAGCGCTCGCTGCGTCACCGTACGGAGGAGTTATGACATATTTGTCACGGTTGGCTTGGGCATTTTCATACCTTTAAAGTCAATTCAAAAGTAATGCCAACTAGCCTATTTACCCTCAAAACGAATTTTTGACTGACTAAACTCCTACCAGGCCCTTTTTACTGGATCGAAGTTACTTGGCATTTGAGTTCCGGGAAAGATACGAAAGAGTCCTTCCTCAGTGGCGACATAACGCCAGAAGACTTGTCGATTTAAATTGTCTAATTCAGCAGTTTTCCACAGTTCGTCAGCTTTGTAAGTTGCGACAACAACATCTTTGACTTCCGGCTAAGTTTAAGTCGTTTATAAAAAACGTAAAAATTGTAGAAAAAGCAAACGTGTTTTAAAAATGAATAAATACGTGTTAGCTTATAACACTCTGTACAGCGCAATGATAAAATATATTTACTTTAATATTTGCAGTGTCGAAACTTTTTCCTTCCATGTAGTTCGTGAGCGTGTGAACATAGTTAACTGAAGCGTTTTGTAGGAGGTAAAGTTCAGGGTCCTTAAAAGATCTTGCAGCCAAGGCGACTGAACTCTGATCTTAGAAGTTTCAAGAAAGTTTAGTTCACCATAACATTATCAAAATTTACTCTGTTGTTCTTTATTACTATTCCTTAAGTTAACAATTTGCATGATTGGAAAGTTGTGTTTGACAGCTGATTTTGACATAAATACCTTTAGCGCAGAAACTTCTGCCGTGGGAACACTGCTTAGTCGGAGGAACGAGATCGAATCGGTGGTAGAGGAAAGTCCCGGGTGCAAGAGATCCTTGTGCAGCCAACAACGTCTGCGAATCTTCATTAGCCAACACCAAACACAATGAGAACTTCGTACCTGGGATCTGAAAACGAACCAACAACAAAGTTATAAGTACCATTGGCTACAAAATGTCTTTTTTAAATTAACAAGATCTACCATAATAAATAAAACATATAAAACAGAATTAAACAAGTTGCCCTAACAAGTTTTTTTATGGAATCCAAAAATATACAGATTTTATGCTTAAAATTAACATAGAATTTTTATATTAATCCATGAGCATTTGTGGCGATTATTTACCTGTTTCCAATAGTAGGTTGAATTTACTTTTACCACTCGCACACCGTACATTTTACTATCACCTGCTGGCAGAATACGAGTCGACACGAAAGTCTTATTACCGGATCCACCACTGAAATTTTTAATATCGCATATCTTAAATATACGAAGCATTCAACATATAGGTTACAACTGTGGGCGGAAAAATCGCCTTGCATTGGTGAAGCCATTTGGACGTAATAGGCTCTTGGGTATTACAACAAGTTTGAATGATTGTTAACTTGTTACAATTCATAGCAGCATTTTATAATGTGAAAATCATTTCATTTAACCTTTTCATAGACACAAAGACGGAGGTGAATTCTGGGTCACGCTCAAACGAAGTCGCTTCGACAAACAACGGCTCTCGCTTGGTGACGTATGGAAAGTTTGGGTGATTGATCACAAGACCTGGAATTTTAATCAAAATTAGAACTATACTAGTTGTAACATAACATGACCAACATATGTAATGTACAAACCTCCTTCGTTAATCACGAATGAGTAGGACAACTCTGTCGGTTTAAAATAACTTGATTCCGCGAGTAGTTCTTCGATCGTGATGTCAGCTGCTGCCACGCCCACCAAACGCCCACCGATGTAAACTGGCAAGTTTGCAGTCACCATGAGACCTAAAAACGTGAAAGGAAATGACAATGGAGTCAAATTTCGGCTCTTGCGATACGGTTTTGTGCCAATGTTACTTTGCCCTACCAAGTCCCCAACTGTCCAGGTAGGGAACAGTCCAAATCGGAATGTTTGTGGCTTGACCAAGGATTGAGAAGAAGTTATAATATGATGCCATCTGATTGCGCAGATTCGAAGGGTCGGTAATCGCAATATACGTACCAATCTGTTCAATAACATGCAAGATTAAATTTTGTATCTGGTTTTACAAACATACGTTTTGCTTCACACAAAATTAATGAAATATGCGATCAATTTGTTTGTTTTTTGCTTCACACAAAAAAAACGATCAAATTTTCTGTGGGAGTCAATAGTTAACAACTGCAAACGTTCGGCATTCGAAACACGGCCTTACAAGGCGTTACATGCGGCAGGGAGTGTTAAATGGCAGTGTTTTCTTTTAGCGAGAACCAAATAAGTAAAGCATCATAATTCACAGCTTAAATTTTGGCAAAAGTCGCTAAGATATACATTGTTTTACATATTTTAGACAAACAAGTAGTAATAAGCTGAAATCATTTTGCCCAACAAGAAGTGTATAGACTTCGAGTTTAAGGGCACATTTGTATTAAGTTCTTACCTACAGCAGGTATCGAACTTATTGCAATTGCATTTTACCGCCACTGAACTATACAAGCGAATAGCACGTTAGGCCCAAAAGTTGTAAAGCGTAAAATCATATAGGTACAGCCGAATACGTTTTCCTGTTCATACCTTGTCGCTGGATCCAACTTCAACGCTAGTAGATTGGGCCATTCGCCTTAATGTTGTTGCACCTGCGAAAAATTACAACCAGGTTTTGATTATGTTTTTCTTTGCAAAACTACTCGGCATTCGTACAGTTCTATTTGTAGTTGTTTAACTTTTAACACAACTTTAAAATCAATCACTGCCTGTGAATTATTCAAGCTTTGTTAATATGTTTTCTTACCTGCACCAGACCCAAGGCCGTAAGTTAGGACAGCAACCGAATTCTTCAAAGCAGTGTTGCGCCGGTTTAAAGTGGCCAAGATAGAGGAAATGCCATCGTTGGGCTCTCCATCCGACATGAATAAAATCGCTCTGTCTGCTTTTGAATATACGAGGCAGGCAACAATTGTAAAAAATATCCTTGCGTTAAGGCAAAATGAAGACACGTGCATGTCCATGGACTATAAACAACCAAAAATTGGTGAGCATTTTTTTACTTCTAATGCAGCGGTTCCCAACCTGTGGGTCGCGACCCCAACTTGGGTCGCCTGAAAATTTGCCTGGGGTCGCCTAAGGGAATGGCTCCCAACTCATTTTAGGCCATAGACTAATTTAACAAATAAAAAATAAAAAAACAGGGCACCACATTCCTTTCCTTCATTGTTTGTTAAAGTATGTAAACTAGTAACTACATCTGGGGTGGATCTTTAATTCTCGAAGACTTAATTGTTTTCACAAAATGCTAATTATTGCCTTGTATTACGTAATAATACTGCATTCACATAATCATAATCATCAAGTCAGAACCTGCCAACTTGTTTTGTATTCTCGCGATAATATCACTATCCTCCAATTATAACTTAATAGTCAACAGAACTAAAATTTAATTTGTAAAATTTCAGGCTGTTAATGATGCATCGAAAGACAAGTATTAGGAACAGAAAGTATAGTGAGAAATATATTTTGCGGTATTTAGAAGTCAATTTTAATGTATAGCCTACTAATTTTATCCCTGGGGTCATAGGCGCCGTATAGGCCATGGCTGGGTGGTGGCGAGCACCGTGGGTATTTGGGTTTGTTTGTGTCGGTATCTTACGAAACACCGTAAAATCTGAACAAATTTGGGAACAGTTTTGCTTTTGAACAAGCGTGCTGACGAAAAAGCAACTAGTTTGGTTGGTGCCTTACTTGTATGACGTCAAACACACACTTGTTGGCAGTGAATGATTGGCCATTATGGTGTACAATGCGATTGTTCTGTAATAAATGGTCACTTTGGGTGATACAAAAGCAACGACTTCACGAAACTGTTTCTAAACATTGCTAAACCAAAAATACGTTAAAGCGAATTGTTCCAAATCAACATTATTCTAAAAACGTTTTTTTGTTAAAATTGACGAACTTTGCTTTTTATTATATTAGGCTTTGAGTTGGAGCTCGTTTGGCTGCACGCATTAGTGACGTCATAATTTAAATCCACCACCTTAAATCCACGCATTTTTGTAAAACTCGGCGCCTATGCGTGGGGTCACCGCAACTTGGGAACTGTTTTAAGGGGTCGCGGCACTAGAAAGGTTGGGAACCGCTGTTCTAATGGATCACACACATCTCGCTTTTGAGTTTAAAATACGTTAATGATTATTCAATGACGATAATAAGCCAATATGCCCTTCGTACTTGGTTTGACCAAACTCTATCACCAAATCCACAACTTAAAAAAAATCTAACTAAGATAACTCAAAAGTTATCAGGTAAGTTTTTACTCCCTTTGTGCGCTATGTGATTCTTATTTCAAAAATGTGATTAAAAACTCTGTTTCTTGTAAATAAATTAATACTATGTAATGGCATTGTTAAAGATAGTGATCGTTTTTACCAAGAGTGGTGCTTGGAACGTTGTCGAAAAATGTGAAGGCCGCATTCAAAGCTCTTCCGTATTCCGTTCCACCTTTCAGGTAAACAAAGTAATAACGTAAGAAAAACCAACAACCTTACAATTGATTTAACACAAACGCCATCAAAATGTCAAATATAGCATATTTTTGACACACGCCATTTCAAATAATTTTTACATTACAAGACCAACCTCCTGCACTGATGCCACTGACGTAGTTTTTGACCAGCTTCTTGTTTTGTGGAGTAGCTTGAGCAAACGTGTTGCTGAAGCATTTGCCGTTGGGAATTTCAAAATTGCTGTAGACATCGGTTGAAGATGAAAACGCAACCACTGCGAACTGGATGACAACATTTTGAACAGAGTGTGAAGAAACAAACACAGTTTAAAGCTAGCATAGGCTACATATGCAAAAAGGCGTTAAAATGCAGTTGAAATGTTGCGATGCTGTTCTGTCGAACAAAGTATGTCTTTCAAACGCACTACGCTGTGAGTATTTTGACCAGGATTGGGAAAAAATAACTAGTCTGTGACATTGCCTACCCTATACAAAGTCATTTGGCTTGCACATTGCTCTATCACGGCTTTAACTCGAAAACTTTCAACTCAGGATGACTTCTAGGACGTTGCCAATGGTTCTGGAGTACTGGAAGTATGTGACAAACTTATCGAGAAAAATAGTCCATACCTCATCATAGGGATTGAGAGTTTCAATCACAGTTTTGGCAGCTTGTCTTGCCAATTCCATGTAGCTCACGCCGTTGTTGTCAGTTTGCGACATAGATCCGCTTTTGTCAATCACGATAACGATTTGTTTCGGCTTCGGGACATTGCTTTGTACATACCACGGCCTGAACAACCGGAAATAATCTGTTAGGTTAACTAAAGGATAATAAAGAAGCAAAATACATGGAACTCAAAATTAGTTGACAATTTGTAAAATCGAAATATATATTTCGACTATTCGTTCATCGTTAGTCTCTAAAATCTGCAAACAACCGAGGTTAAATAAGGAGAACAGATCAAAAAGCCAAAATGAAAAACTGTTAAAACAAGTAGGGATTGAAGCCCAATACTTTACTACCAAGCTTGTTCTACAAAGAAAACTGCATGCAACCAATCAGGCAATGTGATAAGAAACGCGCAAGCGAAGAAGGGAAGAAAGGTGGCAAGCGTAAAACGTAAACGAGGTAACTAGGAATTCGGCAAGTATGTTTTTCTAGTAAAACTTTTGAATGACAAAGCCTTCTGTAAAGTTCTGAACGTTTGGGAAAAAAAGAAACTTGTTCCGACCCATTGTTAAAGTTACGAATTACGACCATTTAACAACAAAAATGTTAATAAATTTGTCGTTCAACTGGTGTAATGCTGAACAAAATACTGTGGATTTGTTATGAACTGTACCTAAATCTGTTGTCATAGGAACCACAGTCGGTTGCTTTTGTGGCTGGAAACGTGGTGGTGACTCCTTGTTCGCTGCCGAAATATTGCCACTTGAGAGATGGAACATTGCGCAAGTTTTCAATGCAGGCATCTCTAAAGGCGTTTTGCAATCGAACTGGATTGTACTCGGCTGTCGATGACACCAGTTCACAAACTTTGGTGGCAGAAGCCTGAATTTCAAATAAATCTTCAAAGCACAAACCGACTTTCGCATGACCCACAAGTAAAAGCATTTGTTTCGATAAAAACAGTTGAATGTTTTACTTTACATCCGAACAATAGTTATCAGAATACTTATGCATATTTGTGTAGGAAATAATACATAAAAAATGTTAAACGATTTTCTTTATTTTTTATCCAATTCTTGACTTTGTCTTACCGGTTGTTTAAATCTTGTGTCATGTTCAAGTTCACTGGATGAAAGGTGACAGCATTGCTTGGCGCTTGACGTGGTTCCCGAATAAGACTTGATCACAGCGTCTCGCAAACGCGTAACCACTGCTATACGGGACTGAAACTTGTTGCTGAAGGAACTGCTGAGCTAGAAATGACAAGATATTTGTGCAGGTTAATTACACAGCCTGGGGCATATGGTAACGAAAAATTTACGCAAATGAAAGCCAGTCCCTTTTTTTCCAGACTGTCTGAACTGGCACGTTTAGCCCTAAATTTACTACTTACCGCATCTAGTAGAGTTTCTCCAACCAAGGGCTGTCGTTGGTAGCTCAACGTGTCCAAGTGATTCTATAAGAAAAACAAACATGAAGTATATGAATGTGCCACTCTTCCGTTCGCATCAGTACAAGTACAACATTTGCAAAAATCAATTTACCAAACCATTTTTATGCATATATATATATCAATAAGTTTACAGCACCTGACTTTAAATACCTGCATTTCTTGGTACTTTAGCGACTGCTCTGTTAGTTCTTTGATTTTGGACGCCAAGATATTTGGATCGACACTTGCTATCTCTTGTGATCCAATAACGCCCCGCAAGACATACAAAGTTAAGAAATATAAAAATTGCGCTTTTACTTGCAGCATTCCTGACATTTTACGCCTAATATATTTCAAACAGATTCTACTCTTCAGCTGTAATTGAAATATAAACGCAGTGACTGTACATTATGTATAAATCACACCGTTACGAGAGACAGCTGGTGAAAACAAGAACAACTGCCTTGCACTGGCTATTGCGACGACTGACTACATTTGCACGTCATCACTGCCCCGTTTGCCATCAACGAGTATCGTTATGACGTAACGTCACGTGCTGATACAAACGCTGTACTGTTTTGAGTATTTTTCCATCGCGCTATAACCTGCATGTTGTTCCATGATTTACATGCATTTGGTGTAAGTATCATTTTTTTGCAATTCTAAGCCATTACGGTTGTTAGCAGGCATGAGACTGATAATACGTAATACGTATGTTATGTCATGTACAATTCAGGATCAAGCACGTAGTATTATTCACCCGATCCGTCTACTTTTAGGCGCTTTAAACTGTCGAATTCTGGATAATCCCGGGCCTTTATGCTGTCGTATTATATTCCATATTATGGATTCTGCGCTTTAAGCGACATGGTATGCTATTGATATTACGAACAGCTTAGGGGGTTACCCTAGGTGTTGTTTTCGTTGGTTGTGGCTGTTTGTTGACAAATTAAATCAGCTGAACTGAACCTTACAGTGCGGTAGGAAGTTGGAAGTTAGAACACTGACTTCAATTTATGGAGTTTTTTCCTAAAATTGGTGGTAAGTTTAACTTATTTATTTTGTAAATAATAGAAAACCATTTTAATATAGAAAGACATATCACATATTTGTCTGACCTGAGGACATTAACTGGGTTCACACACAGGAAGTAGATTTTGAGTGAAGCAGCATAGTTTTACGAGTTTGTCAGCCTTAAAAGTGACAAGCATCTGTGCCCCTGCAGGGTTCTGGTGTGTATTTGATTTGGACAAAAACATCAAGGTGTTGGAAGTTTAAACTCATATGGGCAACACTTCCATCGATTATAAACAAGGCAGCTACATAGATGGTGTATTTTTGATTAAAGGAAGGTCCTAATTGTTTCAGAAAAAAATGCAACCCGGACAAGTCTGGAAATGTTTG